>NC_089729.1:13500838-14243963 GCF_035083965.1 Branchiostoma lanceolatum
ACTAACGGTGCTAAGACTCTTGCTAGGCCCAACCCTGACTCCGAGCTTCGGGCCAAAATTGACTCTACCACGTCCTGGGGGAAAACCCCTGTCAAGCAGGACACCTCGTGGGCTGTTGCAGATTCCCCGGAGGAGAAACGTGCAGATGACGGGACTGCCATATGGGGGAGGCCGTCCGTGGCCAGTGGGGGGAGGGACTGGGATGATAAGAATTGGGATGACAACAAAGGTAGTTCCTGGGGGGGTGGGGGTGGTAACGGTGGCGGCAGCCCCGTCCAACCTCCTCCGCCAGCTCGTGTCGACAACGGTACCGCCGTATGGGGGCGCAACCAGCGCGGTCCCACTTCTACGTCCCCTCCGACCGCTCCTACCACAACCACCATCACCGTGACCACTACCAACCCCATCCCCGCCGGCCCCACCGGCTGGGAGGAGCCGTCCCCGCCCACCATGCGCCGGATGATAGAAGTCGACAACGGGACCTCGGCGTGGGGCGACCCCGAGGCCCACAACCGCAGGGTGTCCGAGCTGGGCAAGAGGGGTCAGCAGCTGAGTGTTAGTGCCTTGCAGAACACCACCGCCCAAATGAATGTGCCAAAATCCCCCGACGCGGGGACAAAGGGGTGGTCGGAACCGCCCCCGCCGCCGTCTGCTTTCAAGCCCTCGGGGTGGGGCGACACCCCCACGTCTGTCAGCAGCCCGTACGACAAGGGCACGTCGATCTGGGGAGGTAAGACCTCCAGCTCCAGCTGGGGGGACCCCGGGGAGGCAGCCTGGGGCACCTCCACCTCCAGCACTACACACAGTAAATCTGGGTCCGAATCTATGCAAGACGGGTGGGGCACAGAAGGGGAGGGCGGCAGCACCCCGGGGTGGGAGGAGGACGAGGCCTTTGGAACGTGGAGTGTCAGCGCTTCTCAGGAAAGCAACTCATCGTACGGCAGTGGTGGATGGACGAATGTGGGAGGAAAGAAAAAAGTAGTAAGTGTTTGTCCAATCTCTTATTTAGCAGTAATCTACAAATTTTGCATTCAACGTGTATTTGTTTCCATTTCTATACAAAGGGTTGTTGTTACATACATGTAATTGTAGAGTTTTGCATGGTTAACGCATGGCTGTTTGTTGGCTATTGTTATTTTGGTTCTCCTTTCATAATGGTGTTATGCATTATTTTAATGCTTGTGTTGTATGTTCAGTCGCCCTAGAACATACATGTACACACATTAAGAATCTATCCATATGTCTTTAAGATCACACCCTAAGAAATAGATGGATACATGTAGTACCAAATGTGGGAAAACATGGGTAGATGAGCATGTAGCATTAACCTCTGATATATCTTCTTTGGTGTTCTTATTTTATGATGCTATTAGTACAGATCGTCTATTGAAAGAGTTGTGGATGCCTTCTTGCCTAGCCCTTAGTACAGATGTTATTAAATGTGTTCCTGTCTGTTTCGTCTCTTCAGAGTGCTAAACCTGTGGTAAAGGACCCCAGCGTGTGGAATAATCGACAATTGAAGCAGCTAGTAGACATGGGATTTCCAGTAAGTCGTTATTTCTTTGTTTTAAATCACAACTTTTTGTTTGATATTTCTTCGTCTTGTGGATAATTATCTTTTCGTTAGACCACATAATATGTTTTGTCATTCAACGAGATGAAACATTTACTGTAATACTTACGCAAACTGTTCTTACTCTCAAATTTGTTCTTGATACTGACTAGTGGATTTTCAGGCATTTCTTCTGTTTTTAATTTTGTAATCATTTCTTATTCCTACAGAGAGAAGATGCTGAAAAGGCTCTGAAGACCAATAATAATAACCTTGAAAGTGCCATTGGTAAGTTTGTCTTTACTTTGCCATCTGAGTGTCTAGAAATTAAAGTTGATTTAGACATACTCCTGAAATAACTTCCCCATGCATGAAGTAAGCTTGGAGCATGTGAAATAATAACTTCCAACAATAACTGTGTTATGAGTTACCATATGCCACTCAAGTTTAAGCATCTTGTTAAAAAAATGTGTGAATACCATGAAAAACAGTACATGGGTGGCTGGAGTAATATCACTAATCACAATCACCTGATTTGCAGGGGCTTTGTTTACATATTTTCATCCAGGTGTCCTGCTTCAAAAGAACGGTGTGGAAAGCA
Source organism: Branchiostoma lanceolatum (assembly GCF_035083965.1). Taxonomy (NCBI): domain Eukaryota; kingdom Metazoa; phylum Chordata; class Leptocardii; order Amphioxiformes; family Branchiostomatidae; genus Branchiostoma; species Branchiostoma lanceolatum. The sequence continues at coordinate 13,502,992 of NC_089729.1, forward strand.
ACAGCCACCTTGACCCTGACTCAGGAAAAGACCGTAACACCAATCGTGTATTGCCAGTGGGTCGTCAGAAGCGCTACTCTTCCAGAGCGGACGACCAGTTACCAGTAACATCGCATGACGAAGATGATTCCTCTGCCTTCATTCCTATCTCACAGCCCAATCAGATTCTCAAAAATCCTTCACCCATTCCACCTGGCCAACAAGCTGGCTTGAACAAACAGGGTGTAAACTACAACTTCAGTTTAAACCAAAATTCAGGTGCCATGAGCAGTATTACTTCTTCAAGTGCAACTCCTACACTGCCCAAAGGAGGAGGTGGTGGAGGCGGTGTCGGCTTCAATCCGCAACAGCCCTTGACCCCGCCCATGAACCCTAACCAACCGATCCGTGGCCAGATGAACCCGCTGGTCTTCCAGCAGCAGATGCAGCAGCACATGCAGATGCTGCAGATGGCGGCGAGGAACGGGTTCCTGAACCAGGCGCTGCTCAACCCACAAGTCGCAGCTGCAGCCAGTGCCAACTCAGGCCCCATGTCGCAGCAGGTGACCAGCCTGACCCCTCAGCAGCTGAAGCTTGTGCAGCAGCTCCTGCAGCTCAGCCAGCTGCAGAACCAGCAGAAGGTGCTGAACCAGCAGCTCCTGCAGTACCAGGGCCAGCAGGGCGGGACCGGCAAGGGCAGCCTGAACCACCTCCAGCGGCAGCAGCAGGAGCTGGCCATGCTCATCCAGCAGATGCAGCAGCAGATCGTCAACCAGCAGCGACTCATCGCCCAGCAGAGCCTCATGCAGCAGAAGCAGAGTCAGAAGCCCGACCACCACTTCGGCGTGGAGCCACGAGACCAGGAGCGCGTGGGAAACAATGTCGGCTCGGCTCTGGGGAACCTGAACCTGAATGTGGATGCTGGGATGAAGGAGCCCCCACTCTCACAACCTACTATGCAATCCCGTCTCAACCAGTGGAAGCACCCATCCCATCAGCCACGAGAAGACAGCAATGACGACTTTGGTCGCAAGCCCGGTGCCATCGGGAGGTCCCGGTCCCAGAACAATTCGACTCACGGCTACGGAGGGGGTCCCTACGACAGCTTCCCTACAGAGGACCCCCTGAACCACACCACTGTCACGTCTCCAATCATGTCCACCCAGAGTGACACATGGTCTGCCATTTCCCCGTCACCGACCGATGCCTCATCTCGCAGCTCCAGCCAGCAGTGGTCCTCTGCCATCGATGCCGACCTGAGCAGCATGTTGCCTCCGGAGTTCAAACCGGGGGAGCCCTGGAAGGGACTGAAGGACTATGCCAACGACCCCGACGTGACCCCGGGCAGCGTCGCTCGCTCCATCTCCCTCAACATGGTGAAAGACTCAGACATCCTGAAGCTCACGGGGGAACAGTACAAGTCCAGCAAGGACGACCCTGCCAGCTCCACCTCTGCTCTTCTCTCCTCCACAACTTGGTCCTTCAGTGGCAGCTCTTTATATAGCAATACTTCTGCAAGTGGCTCCAACAAAGGCAATGTCAAATCTACTTGGAGCAGCTCGTCTCCTCTCAGCCCAAGCGCCTACCCACCCAGCACCATCACCAACGAGATCTGGCGGGCTCCCTTGCCGTCGAAGAAGGGCGTCATGCCGGCACGTCCTCCACCCGGACTCAACGTAACAAAGTCCTCGATGTGGTCCAGCGGCGGCAGCGGTGGCGGCGGCGGCCGGGGGAGTTCCGGCGACTACAACGTGGGGGGCTCCGGAGGTAGCGGAGGATCCGGATGGGGCTCTGGTGAGCTGCTATACCCTATAGGGTCATGTAAGGCATTACGTTACAAATTTGTGCTGTCCGTTGTCTGTGTCGGTGGGAAGAGCAACACCTTCATTGCGTTGTGGAGGGATCATAATCTGTGACAGCTAATGTTTCATCATTGTAAGAATAGAAATATCTATGTTAGTAACTATAAGGTGGTGCCTCTTAAAGACACACTAGGAATTAGAATGACTAGTGCTCCTCAAGCTTGGAGATTGACTTATGAGTTTTGAAGAATCATCAGGAGCTAACATGTGCCAAGTAAAAAGATGACAGGAAATGGGACCAACGGTTGTCACCTTTGACATGATTTTTGAAAAGGATAAACGGGCAGCAAGGTATTAAAAGGGAAAGCGCTTTTCACACTTTGATACCTGATATGTTTTCACAGTGATGTTTAGGGAAGCCGAGCTTGCCCATTGTAGGAAAAGCTTTTTTTTTCATCTTAAAGGGACCCAAGCAAATTTAGGGCCTGAAAATCGGATTTTTAAAGTCATTTTATTTAGTCATTTTTATACGTGATTAGTTCAAACAACACTATCACAATGTATAGCAACGTCCATCATCCAAAAATGGAAACTGAAACTCTGAAAATCGTCGCCAGGGTTTTTGTAGGCTCACGCAACTAAGGGAATACTTAAAACTTGACAGAGAGTGCATGTTTTGTATAGTGCTGCATGCACGTTGCAGGGAAATGTTGCTAAAGTCGTGCTTGTTTGTGTTTCAGTCCCCAGTATGTGGAGTGGTGGAGACACAGCGCCTCCCGGCCGCCAGGCTCCCTCCAACTGGCTCATCCTCAAGAACCTCACCCCTCAGGTCAGTATCTGGCATTAAAGGAGCAGTCCACTCCAGAAGCGGGGATTATTTTCCAAGGGTTCATCTAAAGAGGGGAACAAGGGCGGAGCAACCCCATACCCTGACCATGCGCCCCCTTACCCTGGGTGCAGATCCTCTGACAAGCGTAAAATTCTGATTGACCAGGGATGCTACTACTAGTACTAGGTCACATGTGGCCACAGTCTTCAACATGGACCTGGCAGTAATTTTGCCCCTCAGGAAGCCAAAGAATGCCCCATTATATCCTAAAATTCTCTAAAACTCCACACTGTGCAATGGGGGAAACCCCACTTCGGCACCATCCCCCACTTGGTTGCTACACTCCCTCTTGCAATTTTTTTTCAAGAAAGCCCCCTGATTTTCCAATAGATAAAATTTTTTGGGAAACAAATGCACCCGACCTTTGACTAAATAACCTCAGATGTCTTTTCGACAATAATCCTTTTCTAAATCCATGTACCCCCATACGGACCCACTTCTAATGTACTTGCATGGCCAACTTTGGCCACAATTTCTTGCTATTGGTAGACGGGATGAGCTTAACAAAAGCAGTCTAGTGACTATTGCACATTTAGCAACGTATACAAAAACGTTTGAAGGCTATCCTGTATTGAGATACAGAGATTTTGGTATTTTTGTAAGAAACATTGAACTGTACTCAAGCATTGTTGGAAGGATCCTCCAGGGAATTCAAGAATTCAATTGCTGTATAATGTTCACCCTGCATTCAGGCTTAAACTTGTGGTGAATTTGGCAAAACAAACTGGCATAACAATTTAGTCTCTGATGAATTATAATACCTGCTTCTGGAATGGAATCCTCCTTTAAGGGCCTTCAGGTAGTGTCTGCTGGGGTAAATCTGTTGGAAATGCTTTACAAGTAGGGCTGAGTACCTAGTACCTGTACCTGTGGGATTGTTTAGGGGGCGCACACACTTGTGTGTATATCAAGTCCATATGAGTTCCGTATCAAAGGTTTGCTGTTGTTATTCGGCAAATTTGAAGCGGATCCACAGATAGGAAAGTAACTTCACAGTCAGAATATTCCATATGAAATCCTTATCCATGTTCAAAACTACTTATAAGCAACAGTTAGAAACTGAAGTCCAGCTGTAAAAAAATCAATACAGAACCCATATGGACATACATGTACGCACAAGTGTGACAGCCCCCTGCTGGGGTACAGATCCAGACCTGAATGTCTGGTGCACCCAAACAAACTGAAACACTAGTGGAGACCACTTTTTTGGGGCTAAAGATAGGTTAAACCACATGTATAACTTATAACAAATAATTGACCAAACTTTTATAGGTACAGGTACAGGTTTCGGCCCACTGTGTTTGTAGTCAGAGGTTATAATTTGGTATACTCTGCATTTGTTTCATTATGTTATCTTAGCTGTGCAGCTCTCTCTCTCTCTGTCTATCCTCAAATTTCAAGAATGTACACATCAATGTTTATTTCATATTTTTGCCATCATTGAAAGCACCAGTTCATCGTAGCACGTATCTGCATCTGTATCGTCTATTGAAGAAAGTCAACATAGTATTCTAACACCAAAACTGAATACATTTTGTATGGCTAATGTTTTTGACTTTGATCGATGGATTGATATTTATTAGTTTAATGAGCTGGCATTTTTTTTGTAAGATAGGGCATGAATAATAGATGTTAGAAGCTTTTCTTTTCCTCACTCTGTCTTCATTTGTGTGCCACACGCCTGTTCCTTTCATGCCTGTGAGTTGTTGACTTCTTTGTTCCTCCCCTGTTTCTGTGTTTTTGCTCACATCCCCCTCCCCGTGTCATTACACACACCAGCCTAACGGGATGTCCCCCTCCCTCTGGCAGATTGACGGCTCCACCCTGCGCACCCTGTGCATGCAGCACGGCCCCCTGCTGACATTCCACCTCAACCTGTCCCAAGGCTGTGCCCTGGTGTGCTACATGAGCAAGGAGGAGGCGGCCAAGGCGCAGAAGAGCCTGCACACCTGCGTGCTGGGCAACACCACCATTCTTGCCGACTTCATCAGCGAAGACGAGGCGCGGCGGCTGTTCGAGCAGAACAACACCCAGGCCGCCGCGTCCACGTCCGGCGATCGCTACTCGGATCGCTACGGCCCGTCCTTCGGAGGGCGCGGGGACGCCCAGTCCTTCGGAGGGCGCGGGGACGCCCAGTCCTTCGGAGGGCGCGGGGACGCCCAGCATTACATCGGCCGCGGGGACGGGCAGACCTACTCCAACCGAGGGGAGAATCAACCGTACGGGAGCCGCGGAGAGAACCGAGCCTACGGGGGGCGCGGGGAGGCCCCGGCCTATGTCAGACGGAACGACCCCCCGCCCTTCAGTGGGCCGCCAAGCGACTCCCACTGGAATGGCAGCAGCAGCGTCGGAGGCCTTAGCAGCATGATCCCTGGGAACAGCATGTGGTCCATACAGGCTGGCTCCAGCGGAGGTGGGGGGTGGGGCACCGGAAACGACACGGACTCCAGAGGAGTCGTCAGCCCCAACGCGCTCTCCACCCTTCTTCCAGGAGACCTTCTTGGAGGCGAAAACATGTGACTTTCTGTAGCTCGGAGCTACAGCATGGGGAGGAGTTGACGAAGTTCACTCCCACCCAGATGATGTGCAAACCTGGGGGAGATGGAAACTCTCCATCCCAGATTGAATGCATTGCCATTTGATTTTGCCAGGAAGAACAATTATATGATAGCCTATTGAGGAATGCAAGCCAATCATGTCAGTCAGCTGGGAAAATTCCTTCCAGTAGGTTTTTGTGTGTTCCCTGTGTGGTGTTTCGTGTTACCAGCTCTCTTCAAATCCCTTTCTTCCCTGCTAGGGACGAAGAGAAAGAACACAAGAGCTTTTAAATCATATCATGGAGAGGATTCGCTCCCACAGACGGGTGCTGTTTTACTTGAAGAAAGAAATATATGTGTGTGCTTGCCTAAAGCTGTAATACTTTGTAGTGGCTATAATTATTATACAATAAATCAGATGCACATAGGTTGCACGTATTTGCATTCTTTGTGTTGTTCATTGTGTATTTGATGATCTTACAACTAGAATTAGAATGACAGGAACACAGGAAGGTATTGTACAAGTTGTTGCTAACTTTGTCAGCAAGTCAGAAAACAAAAAATTTAAAAAAATCAGATTACCATGTAATGTAATGTAATATGCTGCAGACATAAGATATGGATTTCAAAATAATGCCAATGTTTTATTTATGATGTGCTGGGTGGCTGGAGCTAGAATACCTATAGTATGGGCGAAATACATTTGTATATTGAAAAATATAATGAAATTTATTCCACATATCCAAACTTGCTGAGATTTCGCCAACTTTGCACTTTGGCCCCTAGCATAGGTGAAGGCCCTTACGAGGGGCCATTTATTTTCTCATAATATGATTACATTGTCAAATTCACCACTAGGTAGACAGGGATTCGGCCCAAGTGGTCCAACAAATACCACTTGATAATGTAAAACTGAAATGAAGCAGGACACTGGTATTTTTGACATTTTTTATTGCACACAGTTTTCTATTGCGACAGAAATGAAGAGAACATGTTGGCAAACCATTTCAACGCTCAGATATGATTAGTCTGTTTACACAAGCTCTCTGGCGGAGGTTAATGACCCACCCCTGACCAGAGGAGGCGGTTACAGTCGGGCCGGCCGCTAGGAGCGCGATTTAGTCAGGCTAAGATGTGATCAGGTCGAAAATCTTATGTCTGCCACCTGTTGACACCCCGCCGACAATTTATGCAGAAACATGCATTTCCCGTATGCGGTAAGTGCTACGGATGTCATATTGGACATGTACATCGCTTTAGGAAAGTGCGTTATGTTAATGAGGACCTAATGAGCAAAATGCAAACTTTTGTTCTATTAAAAGCACATGTTTGTTTTACAAAGATGATTACTTGGGACAACTGTGTTAACGTTCAGAATATCTGAAGAGTCCAATTTTGATAGTGAAATAAGCTAGTTCACGGTTGCTACTACGCATGTGCAGTGTCAAAGGTGAAGGCCCCCGGCTTGTAAACAGTGCTCGTCTCGACATTGTCTAGATTAGCATATCAACGCCCCGACGGGTTTTGTTTACGTCTCGGGGGCCTTCACCTTTGACACCGCACATGCGTAGTAGCAACCGTGAACTAGCTTATTAAAAGATGGAATCGATATCATGCTCGCTCGAACCATATAAATTGAAGTCACCATATCATAGGAGGTAAACAAGACTATATTAAAGCATTCCAAGCTGGACATCCATAGATTCAACACTGTACAGTCAACAAAGGAGGCCGATCCAGGTGGTCACTATAGGCAGGACTCACAGTTAGGCCCGGTTTACGCATGCATTTCCAAGCACACTGAATCCAAGTCTGACTCAGCGGAGTCGATTTTGGACTGTTTAAATAGAAATGAGGGGGGGGGGGGGCAAGTCAGAGTCAGGTCGCGTTGACTTGTGTGTTATGCAATGCTCAGGTCAGAGGTCATACGAAAATCAGTGAAGGCACATGACGCAAGTCAGGAAATTTCTTTGTTACTCTTTATTATTCTATGATTTTCGGTATCTATTTCATACTTTTGTGCGCTGTGGTGCAAGTTGGTCATGATTTAAAGCGAGACAACACAACGGTCGTCACACTGCGGGCGCAGGTGGGCGTTCCAAGTCACTTCGCGGTCCCATGTGTAAACAGACCGCACTTGAGTCCGACTTGGGCTGAGTATGCACCAAGTGTGCTTGGAAATGCATGCGTAAACTGGACCATAATGCTTGTGTCAATGGGAAAAATCAAGGTGATCACCAATTATATGTGTCATCTAATGGCATTTTAGGATAGGCGCAGAGGGTTGGGTAGTTTATAACTTGATCACTGTACCGCTATGAATGATCAAAGATCATCAAAATGTCCGAATTGGAAATAGAAAAACACTATCTGCTTAAATGAAAACAAAACTTAGACATGCATAGTTCAAAAACACTAGTAATTAGCCAAACGTACATTAATCAGATTAGAAAAGGTTTGTTAACAAATATAAATAGCAATTATTATCATTTACCTCTAAGATAATCCCTGTATATATTCTATTTTGTTTGTGCTGATAAGGATAAGGATATCACATCGGCCGTATAAATGTTTACTCAAAAGTATTACTTCTGTCGAACGCCAAAATCTATATATAACGCCACTCCAAAAAACGGACAGTCTGCTGCAGTACCTAAAGAAGCCGCAAGGAAGACCTTGATCAAACTTGTTGTCTTGTCGACACCTACCCCCCCCCCCCAACCCCCCCCCCCCCCCAAATAGTGATAAAATGAACCTCACGCTACAGGCGGTTATTTGCTATGCCACAATATATACACCGTGCAAAGTTGGCTGCGAGCTGTTTCATATGCATGAAGCGCTCATGGTATGTTGTAAATAAGAAGATTCCTAGGAGTTTTTAGCTGGTGTTGCGGATTAAATACCAATCTCCAGACAATTAAGTGCGGTTGGCGCTTTCGGACAGAACAAGGCGGCGAGCAGTTCCAGTTAGATGGGGTGCGACCAGAGATAGCGTATACTCCGTTAAACCGTTCAGCAAAGACCGCGGCACCTGCCAGTATGGCTGCCCCACGGAAGTCTACACGTCCGGCAGGGATACAGAACCGACCCCTGCCGCCGATCCCTACGGAGGATCTGGTCCCAAGTGCCGCGGGAATGCAAGAGGAAGGCCACAGCAAGTACGGGAATGGAGAAATGGCTACCTCGTCTCCCCGAGAAGATTTCGTCGAAATTCTCGACCGTCAGACTGCGGGGGGAGCATCTCTTCCCTCCGTGAGGTTCACGAAGGTACCGCCTCACGGACAGTCACCGAGGGTACCACCGCATCACTCCGGAACGCCACCGAGGGTACCACCGCATCACTCTGGAACGCTACCATTGGTACCACCGCATCACTCCGGAACGCCACCGAGGGTACCACCGCATCACTCTGGGACGCTACCATTGGTACCACCGCATCGCTCCGGAACGTCACCGAGGGTACCACCGCATCGCTCCGGAACGTCACCGAGGGTACCACCTCATCACCCGGGACAAACTCCAGGGCCGACACCTCATCACTCCGGACAAAGCGATGGAGGAAGAAAAGATGGGTACCACAATCTCCAGATGCAAGACAACAACCGCGCACAAGCACTGAATCCGATGTATGGCGGCTATCTGCCATCAGGTCAGTTAAAAAATTATGCCATGATATAATAATCTAAATGTACAACCCATTCTTTGCTAACGGTGACACTTGGGGTAAAATGGAATAGTAGAAAAAAAGATGAATAACGCCAAATTTTTTATTATAACCAATGATAGGAACTTGTTTTACCACTGTGGTCGACTACCTTTTGCCATTTGTGTGGAGCTAGCAGCTTTGATTTTCTACATTTTTAATTTTAAATAAGAAAATGATTAACGTAACAGGCAAATAATTATCTGGCGGTATTCTTTATTATGAATGGAAGGGTAGGGTCCTTTATTCAATAGATTGAGTATGACATCGTAAAGTTTCCAGTATTTGTGTTTTAACGTCTTAATCAACCAAGAAAACGGTGAAAAATATCGGAAAATACATAATCATTGTGTTTTTTCAAAATGGTGACCCGCTGCGAGGTCGCCAACATGTCGCGGGTCCAGGACATGTTGGCGACCTCGCTGCGTCCTAGATTGAATTTGAGTTTAATAGCCTTGACTTTACAATGGGGATACCATGTACCATGCAAAACGTACAAGTATGACTAAAAAGACAAAATAAATCACGTAAAGAGATTTGTTTTCTATCGATGAAATTCGTTTAGCGCGGTGTCAAATCACTCGGTCGCAGCGAGGTCGCCAGCGTGTCGCGGGTCCAGTGAGAGGGTCCAGCGACAGTTCTCCCCTAGCTCAAATTTAGTCAAAATAGTCTACGGGGAGAAACCGGATAAAAACTCATACCGTAGGCCATTCTCTACATATTTAGCTCAGAGCCATAGAATGATAGCGTGATTTTTACATGTAGGTTTGATTGACTAATTCCTAGATGGGGCATAATGTTATGTCTAGGGGCCTTTATGCAAAACCAATCAAATTAGGAAATAATAAGTATCTAATCATGTACATCATCACTCAAGCTATCTACTTACCAAAAATCATGACCATCCATCAAGCCCTTCTTGAGTTATTCCCTTTCAAAGTCTGAAGCAAAACCTGCTCCTGCAGTTCCAAAAAAGCTGCTAGGTGGCCAAAACCTATACCACTTACTCTCTGTCCAAAGAGCTATCTACCACTCAAAAATCAGTTCCATAGCTTGTCCACAACACGAGATATCAAAACAGGAAGTTCAGCTGCAGTACCGTATCAAGCCGGTAGGGGACCCAAAATCTAATCATTTCCAAGTCTCATCAAGACCTACCCACCTACCAAATATCAAGACAATCCATCCAAGCCTTCTCGAGTTATGCTGTACGTTACAAACAAACCCACACACAAACACACACACACACAAACGCTACCCTCTGCATAACCTTCTCGGCGAATGTAAATATTCCTGAAGTGGAAAACAATAGAGTATAGCTTGTGTAGTACTGGCCTCAAACATTGAGAAGATTGCTGTGGGGGAGGGAGCATTTTCTGAGCATGGGAAATCCACGTTTCTATGACAACCGTTAAACATACCCTCATATAGAAAGCCTGTACTGTATTTCCATACAGGTTTAGAAAGTTGGTAGAATTCATCAATTTCTGAAACAGTTTTATATTTCATCGCAGAGGTAGTTGTTACTAGATTTTAAGAAAACTGGAATTCTATTTTATCTAACCGTGGTGCATGTAGGTCTCTATGCAAATTTCCCCAAAATTGACTTATGAATTACTTGTCACAAAAATACTAAATACATATTGTTATGTTGCTTTTAAATAGGCCATGTTGATTTGATTATATGGATGACATCCGCTCGCACAGTAAAGTTTCCAAAAAAACGCTTTCAGCCATACCGTAAGTCGTACAAAGCAGCTGCAAAATGAGAAAATGTATGCTGTAAATTGCACAAAAATATTTCGGTAAAGGGATACTAATAATGTCGTAGAGTACCAAAGTTAGTTTCAAAGTAGAAAGAAGAAGTGAAAGAACAAAAATGAGAAACCTGTTATTCAGTATGCCATGCTCTGTGTGTTTAGGTTTGTTCATCCTTCCTGATCGTAGATTTCATAATGAAGGCAACCTTTTTTTTGCCAATCATTTTTATTCGCACACTCGCATCAGTTTTGGGGTTCCCAGAGGATGTCATCCATGTAATCAAATGAATGTGGCCTTATGCTCATGTTTGGTTAAATGTGAACTGAGACCTAATGCATCGTCATTGGTAACATTTACTCCAATAGACGTTTTGTTTATTAGGTCAAAGGTCATCAATTCAAGGCACCTGCATTTGTAAAAAATCTCGCTAGTTTACCACAATTTACAGAATGCAATACAAACCATGTTCACATTGTGGAGTTCAGGGGTGGGTTCTGTGATACTAGTAAGTCCTACCATAAGAGTATTTTGTGCTTGACAAAGTCTTCTTCCAAGGTCATTTTGAAGGTCCAATGTCACAAAAATGCCTTATTTCAGAACATGTTTGCAACCTTTCATCAAGGATCGTATCGACAAATGTTGATAAGGAAACAAGTACATGTGTATATATTTATGGTCATTTATGTGGTATTTCATGCTATAAGGGTACTTTGTATTTTATGTCACATTGTAGGTCGAAGATAACTGAAATGGTTCAAATTGAGGAACGGGGCAGTTTTGTCGGTTTCTCGCAAAAGCTCCGTTAGATATCTTTAAAGACCACTCATCTTAATATAAGGTCTTTGTAGGCAGAATTGACAGATATACTCGATAAATACATCGCTCAAGGATAGTCGTCATAGTCACCCGCTAAAATCATATCCATTAAACCATAGAATGAGAATATTCCTTTTTATAGGTGCGTTAACATATTCTGGCTGGATCTATTATAACATATTCTATTTACCGCAAATATACGTATTTCAGTAAAGGATAAAGAATACTAGAGTTCCACGACCTCATACCTTCGCCAAATGATTTTAACCTTTATGACTGATGTATTAGGAGTGTTTCTCATCAATTATAAATCATACCAGTTGATTGTCTTAAAATACAACATGTCCAAAGTATGAGCGTAACAAATTATGAGCTCAACAAAGAAGGTTATGCTAATATTTTTCATTAATTATGCAAATGAGGCCCTTATTAGCATAATTTGATTCAACGATGTTTACATTCACATAACGTCCCGATGCCAAAAAAAAGTATTGAATGTATGAAATTGCCGTCATTTAGTTACTCATTAAGTATGCAAATTAGGCCCACATTAGCATATTTTCTATCTATAAACATTTCTCTCTTCCTCAGTTACAATTTGAATAGTCATATCATGATACAAAGCGGATTTTTAAAGTTGCCTCATTAATTATGCAAATTAGAATCTGATTTGCATAATTATTGTCCAATCATACTAAGCATCACACAAGCTATCTACATACCAAAAATCATGACCATCCATCAAGCCCATCTTGTTATAGTATTTCCTCATTAATTATGCAAATGAGGTCTTCATTTGCATAGTTCATATCAAATAATATTTCTCTCTTCCTCAGTTACATATGTCACATGTTTCAGAGTCCTATCATTGAATTTGGCGGATGTATAAACTTTCCTCATTAATTATGCAAATTAGATACTGATTTGCATAAAAGGTGTCTAATCATGTACATCATCACTCAAGCTATCTACCTACCAAAAATCATTACCATCCATCAATCCCTTCTTGAGTTATTCCCTTTCAAAGTTAAACCTGCTCCTGCAGTTCCAAAAAAGCCGCTAGGGGGCCCAAACCCACACCACTTATTCTCTGTCCAAAGATCTATCTACCACTCAAAAATAAGTTCCATCGCATGTCCAGAACACGAGATATCAAACCAGGAAGTTCCGCTGCAGTACCGTAAGAAGCCGCTAGGGGGCCCAAAATCTAATCGTTTTTAGGTCTCATCAAAACCTACCAACATACCAAATACCAAGACGTTCTTGAGTTATTCTGTGCCACTACAGACAGACAAACAAACAGACAAACAAACGCTACCCTCTGCATAACCTTCTCGGCGAAGGTAATGAAGCATGGCCCTTTGGTTTTGCTTTCATTACAAATGCCCAATAAGGCCATCGCAAGTCGTACCTGCAGTCACAATTTCATTCCGTGGTTTAACGAATAGGATTGTAGTCTCCATTACAAATGGAGATATTCTTTTGGGTGTGTCTGTGTGTGTTTGTTTTTCCGGATTTTCTTTATTCCGTATAACTCGACGAAGGTCAAGGTCGATTTTGGGCCCCCTGGTTTGTGACTTTATTAAAACAGTTAAAACAGTTATCGTGTTCGTATGTAACCTAGAATCTGCCGCCGGGGAATTTTTGGCACATGGTAGTAGTTTTTCGCAGTAGGAGTAGACGCTAGGCCAAAATAACCACGCGAGAAATTTTATACAGGCCTGTCCCCAACTTCCCAGCCTTGAACTTCCTTCTGCGTAAAACTACAACCGGGTGTCAAAGATTAACTCGGCGGCAGGGAGTCCCCTCTTTCCGGAAGAGAGCCCGGCCAAACCACGGAAGACTGAATTGCTGGTTATAATCAGTTTGTATAACGCCTGTCGTAAAGTAAGCATGTACTTGAGTCATGTTTTATTGCATTTTTAAGGGTTCCTGTTCAATATCTTTTATTGTCCTTTATAAAAGAGGGAAATGTTTTGAAATTGTACAAATATAGGCGTTGTGACATATGACCTTCAAAATAATCTTAAAAGACGTTCTAATGCGCAAACTACTAATATGGTAGGGCTTATCACAGAAACAGAAAATAATGGCATATGAATATCAACATATGAAAGAAGATTAGGATCTCGGTCTGGTTTGTTTTTCGATGGGTTTGTTTGTAGGCGGCGGGTTCAAACGGTTTGTTTGTTGGTTAGTTGGTTTGTTGGTCGGTTGGTTGCTTGGTCGGTTGGTTTGTTGGCTGGCTGGCTGGTTGGCTGGTTGGTTGGTTGGTTGGTTGGTTGGTTGGTTGGTTGGTTGGTTGGATTATTGGTTTGTTTATTGGATGGTTTGTTTTTTCGTTGGTTGGTTCGTTGGTTGGTTGGTTGGTTCGTTGGTTCGTTGGTTGGTTAGCTGGCTGGTTGCTTGCTTGCTTGCTTTGGTCGGTTGGTTAGTTGGTTAGTTGGTTGGTTGGTTGCTTGGTCGGTTGGTTGACTGGTTGGCTGGCTGGCTGGTTGGTTGGTTGGTTGGTTGGTTGGTTGGTTGGTTGGTTGGTTGGTTGGATTATCGGTTTGTTTATTGGATGGTTTGTTCTTTCGTTGGTTGGTTGGTTGGTTGGTTAGTTGGTTGGTTAGTTGGTTGGTTGGTTAGTTGGCTGGTTAGTCAGTCGGTCGGTCGATCTGTCTGTCTGTCTGTCTGTCTGTCTGTCTGTCTGCCTGCCTGCCTGTCTGTCTGTCTGTCTGTCGGTCGGACAGTCGGTTGGTTGGATTATTGGTTTGTTTATTGGATGGTTTGTTTGTTTGTTTGTTTGTTTGTTTGTTTGTTTGTTTGTTTGTTGGTTCGTTGGTTCGTTGACAGGAATTTCATACTTATTTCGGATTGGAAATTTGGAATTTAAATAAAGGTGATGCCTTTTGTATAGTACAGTGGTCCCGTATTGCCGTTCACATCCGCTTTTTTTACATGTGTAGCCGTAGTTACTAGTAACTTAACAGTTCTCTCTAACAACTTTTGTCTAACAGCAGACGACCCCGCTCGAGTTCGACGTCCACCCGACGGAGCAAGACAACAACAGGGCCAGGCGGTGCCGGCTCCGACCGCACACGTGTACGAGGATTGCGACAGTTTCGGGCAGCGTCTCGGACCACCTGTCACCCGCAACGTCCCCGGCGGCGCACCGCCCGTCCCTTCCACCCCGAGGCCAGGAAGAAGAGCCACCGATGGGGCCCAACCTGTGGCGGCCGCCACACACGTGTACGATGGAGAAAGGCGCGGGATGCGAGATGTCCCGCCTGTCCCGCCTCCAAGGCCAGGACCGCTTCAACCACCTCTGAACCGAGATGCTCGCAGCGTCCCGGCTGTCCCGACTCCAACCACGGCCGGGGCCCAACCTGTGTCGGCCGCCGCACACGTGTACGAGGATGGCGACACGTTCGGGCAGTGTCTGGGACCACCTCTGAACCGTGACGTCCCTGGCGCACCGCCTGTCCCCAACACCCCGAGGCCAGGAAGAAGGCACGATGGGTCAGTCGGCCATCAGATGGACAGCCCGAATCAGCCACCAGGTATTATGATAATGATATTAATTATAATATCACATTACAATGAAGGGTTGATGCCTCGTTGTGTGTATGGTGATGTAAAGCCTACTCTGTATCTATGACAACCTCCTGAGGAAGAGGCGGGACATGAACGTTATTATCATGCATGTTACCCATTCTAGATCTCTGACAGATATTTAGGTAACGTTAAAGCCCCCCTAGGCCCTCTCACTGGACCCGCGGTACGCTGGCGGCGTCGCTGTGGCCGATCTCTGAATTGACAAAGCACTCAGAATTTCATCGACAAGCTTTGCGTGTTTTGTTGTCTTTTTGGTCATACTTGTACGTTTCAAATGATATTCCCATTATAAAGTCAAGGGTAACACAAATCCAGTTTAGGACGCAGCAACGCCGCCAGCGTGCCGCGGGTCCAGTGAGAGGGTGGCCCCGCTTAACGCAGCAGCGGCATCGGTCTGAGGTGCATAGTGCGCCGATAATGTTTTATTAGCCCCTCGCGGTGTGTCAGCAATGGGGTTCCGAAGTTTTTATGGAGCCCCTTTGCTTTCAGACATACTTCCAAGCAAACTGCTAAGGCTGGCGAACTAGCGGGGTCACCAGATTCAAATAGACCTTAAATAGACCATGTTTGTTTTTACATCCCCTTTGAATGCCTTTTTTTACATAGATAATTGTCGACTTGTTCACCAGAAATATTGCTGTATTTTATTGCATGCCAAACAATCTTCTCAGCACTGAAATGTTATTTATAAAAAAAAAGAAGCCTGAAAATAAAGCTGCATTTTTTTCTCCTTCTCGTAGACGCTGCGAGAGAAATGCGCTCCATCTGGCAACAACTACGTCATTTTTACAGAGGCCGAGGAATCATCATCGCCATAGCGTCCGTTGTCATGGCAACGTTGCTGATCTCGGTACTCGTACACGTAGTTCTGGTGCACGCCGGATCCCTACCGTCGCACCAGGACTCTGTAAGTTTACTTCTTTGAAATCTTACACAAACTTTCTTGCATGAAATGTTGACAAAACCAAAAAAGAATATATTTGCATGGAATAGGTTATGTATAATGTAAATGTAACCTTGACTGCGGTAATACCTTAAATCTAATAAGATACCTTAAATTCAATAAGACAAAACTTTGAGTCTTTGGAAGTTTTTTAATAGTTTTTACCTCACCTCAAAGTAAGAATATGTTGCATATCCAGTCAGAAGGAGATAAACAAATTTGTGAAAACTACAGGTTGAGTATTGTGAAGTATTGTATAGTTAGACCACAGCAAGTCAATTTTATGGATGACATCAGCGCGCGCATTGATTTTCGCCTGATTTTGAAATAAAAAAGAAATAAAAAAATATCCGATGTGCGGTTCTTGAATGAAGTGAACTACTAACAAATTTGATAACAGGGTCAGATGAAGTAACTAATGTCATGTGGTTTGAGTAGACCATTGTCTTACTGTCTGTACGTTGAAGACAGAATGACAAGACGGGTGATTTATATGGCATGACAATTCAGTCAGACAGTCAGGACAGCAATAGCGGAGAGCTAGAGAACTTCAGCTGAGGAAAAGTGAGCATAGCCAGCAACATGTAGTCACCGTGAGTCTGCCTCATGACTCAGGAGACTCCCATGCCCAGTGTACTAGAAACCTTGTCTCTGCTGTCTTGCTATACACTAATACGGACCAGGATCTAAATCCATAATTTAATGTTGAGATCAGTGTTAGTTAATGTTTTATTGAATACAGGGATAAAAGACATGTTGTAATATCGTGTTTTATCGCCTCAATTTTTCTTACATGCTTTATGTTTTTTTTGCCCGCCTTGTTTTTTGTCACCCGCGCGCACTAAATTTGGAGTCTGCAGAGGATGCCATCCATACAATTTACTTGCTGGTGCCTTAACAATGTCCATATGTCTGTTTGTAGACTGTGACAACCACTGGAGGGGCCGACACCACAGGCGACACTGTCTCTGCTGTGCTGAAGTCTGTGACGTCGGCTGACGTCATCATGGTCAGTAGCCGTTTGTGAAATTTTGGTGCAGGTGCATTATGTGAAATCTTGATTGACACAACAAAAGTACAGCAACTTTCGTTAGGTCAATACATAAATCTTAACGGTCAATACATACAAATAAATTAACATAAATGTATATAGATACATATGAGTAAATCAACATGTTGAGTCCAACGAATCATTTACACAATTGGTTCTAAGGTACCGGTCTTGACATTCTTTGATATTTTTACCTATTCTTATGAAGTAAGGGTTATCTCCCTCTAGAACATATTTGAATCTATCTATCGAATGGGATGTATCAAATTCTTTTGAACAAACGGAGAGAAAGGTGAACAGTAACACCACATACACATAGTGACAAACCTTAAATGTGGCATGTTCATGTATGGGTGTAGGGCTATAGTTGTAGGTCTTTTAGAATAAACATCCAAAATCCAACAGTTAGATTTTTTGCGATACCTCAAACAATCATGTAGTGTTGATAAGGCCATGTTGATTTGATTATGTGGATGACATCCGCACGCGCATCACTTTTGGTCATTTTCCACACACAAAAAAACGTTTTTCGTCATACTGTTGATCATACAAAACAGCTGCAAATAAGACAATAACTGCCGAAAATTACAAAATAGAATATATTTCGGGAAACGGATACTAATGTCGTAGAGTGCCAAAGTCAATTCAAAAGTCAAAGAAGAAGATGTGAAAGAGCAAAAATTGATAATCTATTATTCGGTATACCATACTCTGTGTGTATGGTTTTGTTCATCCTTCCTGACCACGTATATTTCATAATGAAGGCTACTTTTCCTTTCCAAACCTTTTTATTGGGACGCTCGGATTCCCAGAGGATTTCGTTCATATAATCAAATCAACATGGCCTAATTTGAAACCTTGTGACCGTTACACAGGTCCATCCGGCGCATGGGCGTGGTTCTCCTGACGTCATCCCTGCGGAAGTGGAAGGACCTACACAAGCCACTCGGTCACTTTCCACGGACACTAAAGGTTTGCCATTACCTACTGATCTTAGCATATGAGAGAGCAGTTCAATAGATATTTCCCCTGGCCCACTCATGTTTATTGTAGTAGGCTGAATTTTTACATCTATGGTAATACATTTATCTATAGGTCTGACACATGCCTATTTTCAATTCTAAACTCGACATATATAGTTTCTCTTTTACAACTTCTAAGGTGGGGTGAGGTTTGCAAGTGGAGCCTGTCGAACGCAGAGCGGTCAACAGAGTGTGTTCGTTTAATGTTTTCGAAGACTAAATTCTAAGGAACTGCGAGGAATGAAACTTAGCACACGTATTACTATTTCAATTCCTGGTAACGGTGTCAAGTTTTGAATTCCTCTTGTGAGACTTAATTATGGAAAACTAGTCTTCAACAATCGTTGACGAACACGACGCCAAAAGGCAGTTATACCGGCTATACAAATACTAGATACAGATACAGACGCATGTTCAGGACCCTAATAACTGCTTTGTATTAATCATCACATCTCCATTCACCCTGTCAATTGCAAAAACCTGTCACGAGTCCAGAATTGAAAAAAGGCGTGTCAAATTTAATCATTCCATAATGATAAGAATACAATAATCACAACAGATATTTATAGAACCACTTTCGTACCATTTTCTTGATAGTTTAAAGATTTTTCAATAATGTAATAAACTGATTAAACGTAACGGTTACTTTGATGTCAATTTAAGCAAACATCAGGTTATAATTAGGCGGCACCATGACTTTATGTGACTAACCCAAACATGTCCAGTATTCAAGTACATCCTTGACATTGAACTTTCCAGTCTACCTGCTCTCTTTCCTTGTTATCAAACAATGCAAGTCAGGAAGACATTTTGGAGGAACAAATCTTGTAAAGACTATTAAACCTTGCCCTGCTAAAACGAGCTTGTGACCGAATACCTTCCTTTTTTGTAGAAGCGTCTGGCGTGAGCAGCAGTGCATGTGTTGGCGATGAGGCGGGGGCTGGAAAACTGCGTGGTGCACGTAGTGTGGCAGTTTCCCCCTACGACACGATATGGGTGGCCGATCAGACCAAAGCGCGCCTCCAAGTGTTCACCATGGAAGGCACTTACCTGTGCCAGTTCTCACCAGAGCTAGGGTACCCACCCAAGACGCCATTTGATGTGTCCATCGACAAGGATGGCCACCTGTGGGTCTTGAAGAGTGGGTATCCTGCTAGCACTGACTCCGTGGTACAGTACAGTTGGGGTGGTCATGTCAAAGCTAGCTTTGACCTACCTGACACTGTACCCGGGGGAAGGTGGCGTGGCATGGCCGTAGACGTGCGCAACAACCACGTCTTCGTCTCATGGTCTGACGGTGCTTTCAGTGGCGGTGTGAAGGCCTTCCGGGCGGATGGGAGACTCCTGTGGGATGCCGGTCCGCAGCAGCAGCGGATGAAGTCGCCGATGTACGTCGCCGTTGACGGGAAAGGGAACATCTACGTGTCGGCCGTTGGCTCTCATTTCATCGTCAAGTATGACGAGACCGGACAGTACGTGTCGAAGTTCGGAGGACCGGGAGTGAGTGGTGGCCGCCTGAGTTACCCTAGGGGCATCTGTGTGGACAACTCCGGTCACATCATCGTGGTGGACTCAGGTAACCAGCGCGTGGTTACGTTTACGGACCAGGGCGCGTATGTCGGTCACATCGCTGTCCGTGTTGAATACCCAACAGGGGTTGCAGTGGGGCCGGAGGGACAGTTGGTTGTGATCAACAAAGATACAATCACTGTCATCACTAGCCCTGATACTGAGATACTAAAGAGGCACTAAACCCCAGAAGCAAGTGGTATTTTTCTTCAGAGAGTATTTGCCTGAACACAAAAAAAAGATAATTGTATGGCAAACTTGATTTTCACTGGGCAGCAGTGTCATGATATGGCAACAATATTCTGATAATAATCCCCCCCACCAAGTACCCTCCAGATACATTAGTCAGTTACAACACATACAGAAGCAAATATTCGACAAACATCAAAGTGCTTGATGTTAGGAAATCAAGAAACATCCTTTTTCACTTTCTTTCGGTCTAAAATTGATCTTTATCAATCATCCCATTAAAACTCATACCTATGATAAAAAAAACAGTGCCCGGAAAAAGTAAATCATGTTGAGATATCGAAATCTTGAAACTAGTGTTTGTGTGTATGTTGATAATTGTTCTTTAAATAAGTTTCTGCCTTGACAACTTAATTCTGTTCTTCTTTGAGCCGAAAATTAACCTGAATCTTCAGCAATCATCCCATTTGAACCCATCCTAGGGTCGTCAGCATTCCCACCATGCATCAGACGTGAGTCTGCATGAGGGGCACCACTCAGTGCCAGTGACTGGATTACAATGGTTCATTTCTTTGTGAATCTGTGATGAAATTTTCCAAAAATTTGGTTGATTTTGTATTCATAGGTCTTGAAGAAAATAACACATGCTTCTGCTGGTGAGTACCTCTTTAGGTATTACAAGGACATTATATTTATCCTATATAATGTCCTTGGGTACGGCAACTGTATAGTCTAAAGGCCTTGCCGTAGCTGTTTTTCTAAGCTACGAGGGCTATTCCAAAAGAATTGCCCTGGCGATTTTCGTTTTTTTTGTAGATGGCTACAATTGCACCTGCTGTGTAACAATACATGTTTTATTGGCCATGAACTTGTCTTCATTTCTAACCCCTTAACAGTTTATAGCTCTTTTAAAGCTGCTAGTATAAAGAAAAGTTTGATAGTGGAGCTAGCTGAATTCAAAGCAGCCATCAGGACCTTGAATACGCTGTGTGTAGGTTAATACTTTAATACTTTTCCGTAAACCAAGAGAAATTAAATTTGACACACTTGTTAGTCTTAAGTGATGATATGTGTGGCAAAGTTTCGTTTCTCTTTGTCTATGGGAAATGAGTCTAAAAAGGCCTTTACTGACTAGATCTTGTATGCAGGACACTGACGACCCCTGGAATTCCACTGGCTTTACTATCCCACTTCATTCCACTAGAGGACTACATCCAGTAAGGCAACATTTGCAAGCAAATACAGGATATTTCACCTCATCTCTCTCCCCAAGAAAAAATGGACTGTTCCATATATTTTTGTTTAGTTGAGCATTGTTTGATTGGTTGTTATTTGGTTTTAGTGTTTTTGTTTTAGTGGGGTTGCCGTTGGTCAAGCACCGTTTTTTTTTTACTGGAAGTTATAAGGTCATTGTTTTGGTGCTTTATTTGTCTACTTGGTTGGAGACATTGTTGACTTGTTGCTACAGAATTTGTTTAGGATGATAGCTGGATTTTATGGTCACCACCAATAGGGAACCTCTGTAGCTTGGTTTACTTGTGGACTACATGTGGTCTGAGTTGTCATACAAAAGGGACAGACTGTTCGGTGTGTATTCCTCAAACTGACCGTATGCGGTGCTTGCCGCGTCCGAGTGTCCGCAGATACTCCCCTATTTTGGGTTGAGTTCCGACTTGGTACTGGGCCGGTAGTATTACTTACTTCTTGAGTTGCATTCTGTGTTGTGGAAAGCTTTTATCTGACAGAAGAAATAGAAAGTACCGTAGTAGAAGGAAATTAGACATGATGCTTGCCGCGTCCGAGTGTCCGCAGATACTCCCCTATGTTGGGTTGAGTTCCGACTTGGTACTGGGTAGCATTACTTACTTCATGAGTTGCATTCTGTGTTGTGGGAAGCTTTTATCTGACAGAAGAAATAGAAAGTACCGTAGTACAAGAAAATTAGACATGATGCTTTCCTCGTCCGAGTGTCCGCAGATACTCCCCACTGTTGGGTTGAGTTCCGACTTGGTACTGGGTAGTATTACTTACTTCATGAGTTGCATTCTGTGTTGTGGAAAGTTTTTATCTGACAGAAGAAACATAAAGTAAGGAAATTAGACATGATGCTTGTTTCGACCGATAGTCCGAAGACAGTGAAAAAAGCCCACCTAGTTCATTAGCAATTATCTCATTGGAGCATATGCCTAGATGGGATTTAAAGATTCTCTCACTAGTGATTCTATGAGTTAGAGGGATGCTAGCTCATGAAATCACCAGTTAGGGATTTAAAAATTCTCTTACTAGTGATTCAATAAGTTGGGATGCGCTGCCAATTGTTAACACAGGTAAATGTGGTTAACACGTGAATTGACTGAAATACTTTTCTGAACTAAATAAATGTGCTAAATAGCTAGAGCTAAGTAATATATATATATATATGATCTGTGATGAAGATATGCTACTTGGATGAAGTAATTTCAAGGAACACTGAGTTTGAAGGATTTGAATTCTACAGCTTCTTCATGATCTCTGGATGTGTGTAAAGGGAGGGGCCAGTAAATGAACTTTCCAGCGGTACACATGTTGAAGCCATGTAAAACAACCCCCTCCACTGCAAAGCTGGATTACTCAAGTTTATCTGGATACAAAACTAACGGTGTGAGGTTAACTACGGCGTTTTAATAGCTACAGCCAAAAGATTGAAATGACACCAGTACTTCACTCCCTGTTCCAATTGGTCAGTCCAGCCAATGAGGACGCAGGGGTATCTCATTTAGGGGTCAATTACGGGGCTAAACATGGCAAAATTGAGAAAATTTGGCCAGGTTTGAAAAATACACATTCAACACTGGAACTTTCTGAGCATAATTTGGCGCCAAAGTTCTAAAGAAATAAGTCAAAATTTCCATCGAGGGTATGTACGGTGGGCTCTACTGCGCAAACTCAATTACTGGTCCCTCCATGTAAGAGGTTAAAATCCTTTACAATGTAACAGTTCATAGTAATGCATAGCGTTGTGTCATAGTGGAAACTAAATAACTATATACTTTGGATTTAAGAGAACAATTTTGTATTAGCTCCTACATGTATATGCCAGGCCAATATTCATGAAACGCAGTTCAGAGGCTAAAACTGTTTTCTTAATGTTTTGTTTCAATTTCTAAAAATACATTGTAAAAACGTCTGTATCCAGAAACAAGTACCGGTGTTGTATGTTAATCAGAGATTTGTGGCTATTCAAAGTGCAGACAATAATGTACCTCCCTCCTAAAACGTTATGAATATTCAATGTTTCAAAATCGTTTGATGGGATCAATGACCTCTCAAAGGCGCAATTTGCGGGTTTCCCTCCATCAATTTACCTGTTGTTGTTTTTCTAATTCCAGTTACTTCATATAGGGCTTTTCTTTCATCATAGGCATGTCATATTTCTAGAGATTTTGTAGATGCCTTTTTTACTGTATTGTATCTCATTGATCGTGCAAATAAAGATCTAATTAACATAATCTATGTCGACTATAAGTCTTTCATACAAAACAAACATAAAGTCTGTGAATCGAAAGTCGTCTTCTTTTGCAGAGCGCTATAATTATTATAACATTTCCTCACTAATTATGCAAATGTAATGTCGTCCACACTTACACAATATATGCATGGCAATTTCACCTTTAACTAACTTAATATGTCACCAAGCATGTAATTCAAATCTATTTCCACTCATAAAGAATCATGGCAAATTCGCAATAGTATGATAATAATTCCCTTATTTGTATAATTGATAACAAATTATGTTCCACCTCCCCTAAATTACACATATCACTCATCTTTCAGTCCTATAGTGGTGAACACTGACACTATAGAATGTCCTCACACTTATGCAAATTAATTCAAGAGTTAATAAAATGCTCTCAATTAAGGCCAACTCTTTAAAATACCAAAGCTTTTTTTGTGTTTTGTTTAGATGTCTAAAACCATGGAAATTGTTCAAAACGTCTGTATCCAGCACATTATTAACAAGTCTTAGCAGAAGAAAGCACATTATCCTTGGTAGAAGTTGATTTTTTAAAAGAAAACAGTGTTGTATGTTTTAATAATAGCCTTGCGGATTCCTATTTATATGCAGACAATCATATACCCCCCTTCTAGAACGATATGAATATTCAATGTTTTTAAATCGTTTCACGGGATCAAAGACCTTTCAGAGGCGCAATTTGCGGGTTTCTCTCCATCGATTTCCTGTCTTTTTTTTTTTTTAAATTCTAGTTACTTGATGAAGTGCTTTTCTTTTATTATAGGCAGGTCATGATTTTAGGGGTTTGGTAAATGCTTTGTTTTAGCGTATCTCCTTGATTGAATACATTTCTCAGTAACATAATCTATGCCCTCTAGAGGCCTTTTCTACAAAAAACAATCATACAATTTTTGTGAAATTCCTCTCCTTTTGCAGAATGTTATTGTGATATTACCTCATTATTTATGCAAATGGATTGTCATCCACATTTACATAACATATGTATGAGGATAACTAATTTACACATATCACAACTTTTTGAATGCTCATTTATCACTAGCCTGTATCACAAGCTCTCGGCCAGAGGTTACTGACCCTATTTGACCCAGCCCAAATCTAGGGGGATAGCGGTTACAGGACCGGCTGGCCACTAGGAGCGCGATTAGTCAGGCTAATTTTTCACTAGCCTCTACCAGGCCCCGCGGATAGCTGGAAAAATAGTAGAAACTGGCCAAGTAGTGTGCACGTGAATAGTATGATAAGGGAGTCGGCAACGGAGAGAGGGTCCAATATGCCATCCTAGACCCTCTCTCCGTAGCCGACTCCCCGTACTATTTACTCTGTTTGGCCAATTTCTACTATTTTCCAGCTATCCGCGGAGCCTGGTAGAGTCTAGCCTAGTATTGTCCTACAGTAGATATATTGTGCCGAAAACTTGACCACTGCTGACGCTGGTATGCCCTCTCAACAACACACGGGTACATTCGACAGCCTGATGAGAATCAGAGGGCACTGAAACCTAAGATTCGCAGTCACCTTCCAGGAGGCCCCAGCATTTACTTTTCAACATATCGTGGCCAGGTACCGGTTCGTTTGCCTAAAGAGATCGTTTTTGTCGCCCTAAAAGTAAAAGATTTGCTATCTTTCGGCTCCAACAATGTCCCATAAAAAAACAACTTCTAGAGCGGCAAAAACGTATACTCTCTAAAGGCCCCCTCTCACTGGGCTCCGGCACTGCGGCGGCACTGCCACGGCAGATTTTTACGGCACCGTCGCGTTTCTTTCACCAATTTTCCTTTGCACTCTCACTGACGTGCGGCGCATTTGCGTTTGAAGCCCAGATGAGCAAGTTATTGAATGAACTTTATTGTTCGACAATCGTATATGGTACAATATATGGCACTAAATCAACAATACTGCAAGGCTAACCTATCCTACAATTATAAGTACAAAACATTATCGATAACAGTGTATGAATTACAATAAAGCCATGTATGGATGATTTTTCCCCTCGCTTTTAGGATGAAGTATAATGAAATTGACCTAATATGTAGGTGGTATAGGAGTTGGACATGGCAACAATACATGGGACATATCGTTCTGTGTACAAGATAGGGTGAAGTTTGTCTTAGTAGTAATACTTTGTAACAGCGCATCTGTCTCTTTGCCATAAGTGGAACAGGCCATGGCCATTACAAATTGAAATTTATCTTCAATATTTTCATTACATGTGGGACACAATCTGTGAGTGCCTGATGTGTTGTGGTGTCGATCCTTTTCAACTTCTAGACAACCTGCGCTGATTCTCAGTGTAGTTATGCTTATTGGTTTATTATGATTTGATGTGATATAGTCTTCCCTACCAAAGTGATTTTTGATTTTATAATATGTGTGGGGTTTACTAATATTTCTAAGTGGTTCCCTCCAGCCAAGGAGAAACGTGAGTTTCACACTTTCTTTAAATGTATATCCAAAACAGTTGGTATTGACTGCGGGGCTAAGCCAAACTTGTCTACATAGTATATCAAGTTCAGTTTATCACTGTATTTCTTTAATGGCACAAGAGCAGGGCGAGTGCATGTAGACGAGTGGTCTGATTCCTTTCCTGAGCGACAAGTCTAACAACTTCCGTAGTGGAATAAATGTACAATGATCTAATTTTCAGTGGGATTAAGCAATATCCCAATGAAAATATCAGAAGATCTACAGCTACAATAATCAACCTCACTACAATGTAGTAAAATAGGTTTAACCAAACTCTTAAACAGATCAATAGCTAGGGAAATGGACCGATTGTATTTTGATGGTAGTGATTTCAATTAATCAGAAATCGCAGTGCTGTTAATGGATCAAAATACAATGCAAAATCATAAAAAAATGCATCAAAAACTGATATCAAATGATAAAAGGATTTTCACTTATGACACTTGGTGCAACAAAGGTAACATGTTATAGAATATACGTATAACCTTGAAACTGACATATCACTTTTTACACAATAGCGCGCGCGGTGAGCTCCCGGCAAGCTCCCGGCGAGCGCGCGGCACTTTGCCACTTGCGTTTTTTTTTTCAAATTTTGAAAAAAAATCGCCATTTCAACCGGCACGCCGGCGGTGTGGACCGGCACTGGTACGGCACTGAGACGTCACTAGGACGGTACACTGAGGTCTGTGCACGGTACTGCGGCGGTAGCCATTTCCAAGCTACCGCACGTTACCGCCACAGTACCGCAGCCCAATGAGAGGGGGCCTTAACAGACTAACCATGCCAGCTATAAGGAGAATATTCAGGGAAGTTTGGCCATCGAAGGGATTCATTCGCAGGGGAAATGGATCTTCACCATCATGGACTGACTCTACTGGCTAATTATTCCCTTCAAGTTCTGCCGAATTCTGCAATCCGTATACGCCCGTAGGAGGGACCGGTGGAAGCTATACAAATGATCCCTCCAGCAAAAGAACCTGGCCCCGATGTGTTGAATATTAAAGGTAAACGCCGGCGCCGCCTAACGTTAGAAGGTAGCCTCCGTTGCAGGCTTCCCACGGCGATTTTTCAACTTATCGAGGCCAGATTCACAGTAACACACTGCGGATTAACAGGCAGAAGCGGATACGGCCCCCCAGCCAAAGAACCTGGCCCCGATAAGTTGAAAAATCGCCGTGGGAAAGCCTGCAACGGAGGCTATGCAAAGGAGGCTAGGCAGCGGCTGCGTGAGTGATTGTTGCGTTCGTGACAGTCGTTTCTTTCATGCGGAGATGACGAGAGCCACTTGTTTGCCCTCTAGCGCTCGTTGCTGGTTCGACTTTGAGACTAAAAAAAATATTGTCCGACTGTGAGGGAGCGTCCTAATCTCCAAGCAGATCCAACGGTTGCAAAGACCGCATCCAACTGGCAGAGAATTTTTTTATTGCAACCGGTTGCAATAAAAAACTGCCTCTGGATACGGTCTTTGCAACCGTTGCATCTGCTTGGAGATTAGGAGCGTCCCGCGGGGGCCAATTTGATCCAAACCAGACGTCTAACTAAGATACGAGACGACCCAGATGCTAACGTTAGGGATAACTTGTAATATACTATAGCTGTGTGATGAATGTGATCCGGTTTCGCGTTGAAGAGAATGGACCGCGTTCCTGTCACGGCCGGCTACAAGGCGTAAGCACCAATTTTCACAAACTGCCGATAACAATGCAGTCTGACCTTTTCCTAACAATCGCGTCCGCTTGGTCTTCTTGGCGGGAGGATTCGAGTCCCGCTGGGAGCCTCTGTGGCGCTTTTGCAGGTCCCAAAAGTCAGTCGGATGCCATTTTGTCGCCACCAAAACTTTGGTGTTACCAACAGCCGCGTCATTTCCACCAACATCGGTCGTACATACCCATGTTGACTGTGTCGAGCCTTTACGCATACTGAGAATTCAACAGCAAACTTCATTATCTTTGAGCAAACTTTACAAAAATAGCAAAGTGTGTACGTGAGCTGAAATCGTTGCCACCGTACCGGCTTGAGCGCTGTCAGTCAAAAACGCCTAATACTCCTAATCTTTTGATTCCTGCCAATACAGAGAGAGGGCTGAAAGTGCCAGGAGTCGGGTCCAGTGTGCGGTGGGAAAGAATAGAATCACATCAGCTTCAGTGAAGACAAAAAGAGTCTTTGTGTCGGCGGTGAATGTGATGCGGTTGAATCACCATGACTGCGAGGACTGAATCTGTTGCATGTGGTGGCTTCTTTTTTTCTGCTGGGTTTCGTCACGGGACTGACTGGCCGTTCGCGAGGTGTTAGAATCATGAGAGGAGGGTGTCGAAATTCTGTCAGTTTTTTGGACATACGAATCCTGTAAAAATGCGTGAGTCCTCGAACCTGTTTCAGTCGACCATCTGTCGCCACGCCTACATGGATTGCTCACGGAAATATTAGCTCACCCAGATGACATTCTCGGCTGGCTTCTTCATAATTCTGTGCGTGGCATTTGAATAAACACTGAATTGGAGTCACAGGTTTGTACTTTACTATTCTACATTCTGTGAAACAAATTAGATAGTGTAACGAGAGAGGTACTAACGCTGAAAGTGTACGTGGTTTACGGTAGAGTCACTTTCCGATGTTTCTTTCTGAGCATTCTTTTGACGTCTGCTGATGTTTGTATATGATATAGAAGAAGGATTATAGCTGTAATGGAGCATACTGTTAGAGATTAGCCCGTGACATGATTAAACGCCAGCACTGCACGCATACGCCAGACAGTTTAGTTTCATCGGTCTTATAAAACCTCCTTGGCTGTAGATATACGTGTTTGACTTTGCAGTTTGCAATTGTCCAGTCGACTGTCGTGACTAGTTCACGGTCAACATAAGGGCACCGGTCCTGTTCTTTGTTGCAGTGATGCCCGGGGGATGATGACTTATGCGGACAGGTCATCCGTTTGCCAGTCCACATATTCTTTGTTATAGATACCTCACGGGGATCCCTTTACAAAATTGAACAACGTTTGTCAGTTTATAGCAGATAGTGTACAACAAACGATATTCCTGTTTGGTGACCTCAACAATGATGTGGCAGTAGTAATTTCAGACTGCACAGTGCACAACCTTTAAATATTGAATCTTGGTCGGTGCGAAATGCACACTGTGGGCATTTTCAAGTGAAACATGATGTATCCTTTCTTTTGTTTTTGTGAAGCGATTACACATCAAGTTAGATTAGGCCCATTTGCAGTGGACGTGGGAGAAGGGTGCGCGTTTCAATGTGTTGATGCAATTTCTAATTTGTGACGTGAACGTTTTCTGTCATTTGCTTTCTTAAGTCGTTATGCACTTTCTGCCAACTTTACTAGGCAAATTTCCGATCTCCTTGTGGACAATTTGTTTACTTTTTTTTCCTCAAACATGATTCTTACCGACCAATGTCTTCTCAAAAACGCCATACTAGTATTTGTGGTAGAAACGGGTAGCAAGGAAATCAAAGCGTAACGATTTTGCCTCCAAATCATCTGCTTGAAAATCAAAATAAACGTAAATGGTACCTCCCTAGGCACCGAAAGGCGTTGGAAGGATTTTATATTTTGACCAGCTGAGTTGTAAGGTTTACTTACCTACGGGAAAACCAGCCATCTTTTTCAGTCTGTGTCTGTTTGTTTGTTTGTTTGTTTGTCCTGGTGTGTGTCCGTAGCTAATTGAATAATGTTGAGTGACAGGATGTGAGACGTTGTAACCGGAGACGAGCAGGATGGGAAGGTTAGCTTCACCCGGGTCCAAAGTTGGAAAAATACATACTACTACTAGACAGAATTAGCGACAACTTCACAGTGAGGAAGAAAACACTCTAAATAGTCTCGAAGCAAAGTTCGGCTTCGGATGGTTTTGACGTCTTTTCAGGCGTTTTCATGCATCGACCATTCTATTTTGTCAGGGTTTCTTTTTGTTTTGACCATCATACAAAAAGAAACCCTGACAAAATAGAAAAAAGGCCCGACAAAAACGCAAGAAAAGACGACAAAAACCATCCGGAGCCGAACCTCTGCTTACAGAGTATATAGCGACATCTTTGATTTCTTGATGATATTTAGATTTCTAGTGATGGAGAAGAAACCCCCTCCCCACGCCGTGGACAGACCGTCGGACTTGCCCGGCTGTGTGACTACAAAGGAAGAGGAGAGTTACCTGGAGGTGGAACAGGTGTACCGGTACGTGACGACAGGGAGTCTGTACCGTACACTGTCCGGAGTCAGTCATCAGTCAACGCGATCTGTACATCTTGGACAGGTACTTTTAACCCCTCTCTCACTGGACCCGCGGCATGCTGGCGGCGTCGCTGTGGCCAATCGAATTGACAAAGCACTCAACGAATTTCATCGACAAAAAACGAATCTTTTCAAGCTTTGTTTTTGATGTCTTTTTGTTCATACTTGTACTTTTGAATGATGTTTCGAGTATAAAGTCAAGGTAACAAATCCAGATTTAATAGGACGCAGCGATGCCGCCAGCGTGCCGCGGGTCCAGTGAGAGGGGGGGGGGGGGTACACCAGTTATACTTGACAGTTTTTTACCTCCGTGACAACGCGGAGGCATTGCTTTTGGGTGGTTTGTTTGTTTGTCTTGGTGTGGGTGGAAGTTTGTTGCCGTTCCCACTGCCCGGTGTTCCAAGGTTGGCTCCAAAACAAAATACACACACGCTGTAAATTCATATTCACTACAAAAAAATTACTCAAGCATCTATAATCTCCATTTATCAGGGAATTACTGTGAATGCAGAAATGTTTGCGGTGGTTTTATGTTGTGATTTTTGCGCTGAACTCTTCAGCGCGAACTTAAAAGGACCGAGAAACTTTTTGACTTTAGCGCTACTATTTTTTCAAACGCGAACTTAAAACCACCGCAAACATTTCAATTTTCTCCCTACCGCGAAATAAAAACCATGCAAAGTTATTATTTATTTACAGTACCATTTTCTAACATAGGGTCACGCTGCAAATGTCACTCCAGCAGGAGACAAAATGTTTGATTGACAGGTGTAGTAATCGTTAATCCCCATCTCTGCTAGAGACCTCAGGCTGGTGGTCCATTCCACAGTTTTCATCTATAGACCAAAGCATTGAAAATTCTCTTCACAGTGACCACCTGTCTACATTGAACATTTTCTTCATGCCCCTTTAGAGGTCACCATTGCTAGGTTTGAATGTATGTCAAATATTGGTACTGGCCTTAATAAAATTGACATTAGTCATTGTACCATCTTGTATGATAATACTACTACATGTACTACAATAATGTAAAAAAAGGGCTCAAAACTAAGTCTCTACCAGACTAACTACGCCGGCTATAGGGTAAAAATATTTGCCAGGGAAGTTTGGCCACCAGAGGGTTTCATTTGAAATGTTAACCTTCCCGTGGACTGACTCTCCCGGCCAATTTTTCCCCTTTTGCCAAATTTTACGATCTCTTATCCCCATAAGAAGGCCTGGTAGAGGCTACTGTAACCTGATAAGTGTGTCATTATGTTAACTTTATGGTAATCTGCATATGTAAGAAATTAGGCAAATGCACTAAGTCAAAGTTTTGAATCATGTTCAAAATTAGCCATACCCTTTGGTTAGAAATTGTCAGCAAGTTTTCTTTTTTGAGGAAGTTCATTTTGATTGCTTGCTTCTTTCCTGCAGGAGTCGGATGTCTCAGAAAGCAGGGAGCGGTGGTCGTGGCGAGCTGTTGTGGTGGGAGTGGTGGCCTTTGTGTTGGCCATTACACTGGCCCTGGCACTCAACTTCTCTGGTATGACTGTAACAGTGGGGATCAACCTCCACTAACTGACCAGTCTAACTGGTCCGGACCTTTTAGCCTAGCTATATAGTGGTTAGCGCGTTGATTTCCCAAGCCGTGCGGATCGGGATTGGCGCGGGTTCTTATCCCGGGAGCGGCGTACTCGCCCCTTTGGGTTTTTACATGACTGTAGCATCAACTTATAGTTCCACGGAGTGCAAGACCGCTACATTAAAAAATAAATTATGAATTTAAAGAGATCTACTCATGCAGCATCAGTGATCTCGAGGTATGCACACTTGAAATATCCAGGTGTTCAAGACAGTCTTAAGAAGAGTGTTTTTAAATGTGTCGTTTTAGGGTACCCAGTGGAATGATGCGATTATGAGAGTTGATGTTACTCTCAGCATTGCAGGACTTCTCACCCTTGTCCTGCAGACGTTTTTTACACAATTTATTTCATTAATTTGATTTCTTAATCAGGTCATTTTCCCATGACTTTTTCTGCGCTGCGGTGGCTTTGTTACTTCCGCATTCGGTTCGTTTTGCTGCGGTGTGATGCGTTCAGCTGAAAAATGCCCTCAACCCATACACATACAGGACCCACAGGCAGCTCTGCCACTGTATATATAGAGAGAGCCTTTATATAGGCTTCCTGCAAGGACAAGGGTTAGAAGTAGCAAGTGTTCAACTATCATTCCATATTAAGTCTGGTTTTAGATAGATACAAACATGGTGAGATAAAATCTTAGGAGTGATAAGTGATGATAACATGGTTATTTCAGAGAGTCAAAGCATTAAGGTCACCTCCTCCATGGTGATAGTGATTCTTATCTTTCTATACTACTTTAGTACCCACTGGGTCCTCTGATCAGGTTGAAGAAGAGGGTGATGGGATACGCGAAGACTTGCCTCCCAAGCAGCAGAAGCCAGGGACGACAGAGCAGCACAATCTCAGGCCGGAGGAGTCAGGAACAGGTAAGGCTTTATGATGATGTCCTTTTGGGTGTAATTTAACCTTCGCAGAGAAGATTATGTTCTCGTCAGCATTCGTGAGTGTCATCACAATAACTCAAGAATGACTGAGTGGACTGTTTTGATATTTGATATGAGTAACAGTTAGGTCTTGGTGAGACCTCAAAATGGTTAGATTTTGGGCCCACCTAGAGCACCTAATGGCAACTTGTGTCATCTAGAGGGAGAGAGTAGCCTTAGTCTGGGCAAGCTGCCCGACATGATGATGATGAGCAGCTTGTTATGGTACTGCAGTGGAACTTCCGGTTTTGATATCTCGTGTTCTGGACATGCTTAATGGTCATGTTTTTTTAAGTAGTAGATAGCTCTTTTTACATACTGCAGTTGCCAGCTTTTGACAGTGAATAATACTTCAACCAGAGGAAATAATGCAAAAGGGGAAACGTTAACATAGATTTGATTCTGCAGGAGAAAATGGGGTGTTCTTTGAGGTGCTTAAAGTTTGCAGTTGAAACGGGGGTAACGTTAGGCGGATATAGCCTCTGTTGCAGGCCTTCCCACTAGCGATTTTTGTACAACAGCGATTACCACGATCCCAAGCAGATACGGGGCCCAGCAATTACCATGATCCCCAAGCAGATACGGGGGATGCATCCTAATTTCTTATGTATTAGTATAGATTGGGCAAACCATTGCCCCCCCCCCCCAAAAAAAAAGAAATCGTTACTGGTAAGGCCTGCAACGGAGGCTAAAGGCGGATAGAAGACAGAACACAAATTTTCACTCTGATTCGTAAGTTTCACAGCACAAACCACAAATATAAAACCAGTGCAAATATTTCCTCTTCCACAGTAACCATCCCCACAGTTGTTGGTCATAGCTCAGTGCCAGAGTGGGGAACAGCCTTATATATCCCCTCTATGTTCCAACAGGGTTAGGGTGTGTCCAAATAACAGTAGACTAGCCCCCTGCTGTGAGGGATTGCCCAACTTTGTGGTCCAAAGGCTGTAGAAATGGAGATGGCACTGTCATATACACCAAAAGGTGTCAGAAGGATTTTAACTAACTTAAATTTTAACCACTGCCCAGCAGGCTATGCCAAATTTAATCTGTTTCAATCACACACTAGATTAGCCCACTAATCCTTGTAAGACCCCCACACCCCTGTTTACTATTAGAAGACAATGAAAACAGGCTTACTTCCCAGTGGTTTAAATGGCCATAAATCACTAGGTTTTAACTGGCAGCTGATAATAGTGACCAGCAGCTAGAACTAACACAGGCTGTTTGTGGACCACCTCTGTTTATCTAAGGAATTAAAGCATGGCAGGGAGAGGCCCAGTGCACATGTGCTTCTAGTTATCTCTCCTAACATCATCATTCTTTGTTGAAGCAAGGAGGTTTGGTTGAAGGTTCTCCATTGTCCATCAGTTTTACTTGGAATACCAATGTGTACTAAGTTTGCAGAAAGTCAATGTTTCTGTATGGCATTATCCTTCTGAGTATCCACAATGATGTCATCGTATTGTGTGTTTACTGTAAAAGCAGAAATGTTTGCGGTGGTTTTATGTTCGCGGTTTTCGCGGTGAACTCTTCATCGCGAACTTGAAACCGCCGCGAAACTTTTTGCCCACCTATGACTAGCGCCACTATTGATTCAAACGCAAACTTAAAACCACCGCGAACTGTAGTTAGAGGGACAAGCCAAGACAAACATTGTGGCACGCACAGTTTACTCTTCATCTGATGTCTCTGATAACGTTACAGGTCCATCTCCTGACCCCTCAACATCTCCAACCAATCACATCACTGCGGATAGCACAGCTCAGCCAACCAGTGTTGCAGAAGGGACAACTCAATCAGACACAACCAGTTCGACACAGTCATTAGGCAAACCAGCGCCAACCTCCCCACCCACCAGCAGTAGTACTGGTGTAACCACAACCCTACAACATGTCAGCCCTACTGTAGCGGTCTTCGAACTGTCAACTCTGGCACCCTCCACACAACCAGTATTTACAGAAAGTAGGTGGGACTGTCTGGGACATAATAGTTTAATGACATTTATCTCACAAAAGTCATGCAATTACATGTACAACTTATTGTTTGAACCCATTTAGAACCTAGATTGAATTTTTTCCATTGATCTAATAGGCCACACCAATTTTTTTGCTGCTTCTGGAAATCACTTCTCGTTTTTTTCCCATTTTGAAAAAAAATTGGGTTGCTATTCCCATTCACAAATTTTTACTCACGATTTTACTATTTGTTCAGTTGTAAAACTCAATAACCACCAAAATAGATGAATGAAATGAAACTATAGTGTACTAGATGCATAAAATGTTGAATGAGCCATACAAAGCTGAAACTTGAATAATCCTCTTATTCTTTATGTTATGTAAACCCTTATCTTCACCTTATCTACTATTTGAAAAAAAAAAGGTTTGTATTTTTTTTCGCCCTGTCGCTCCAATGTTTTTCTAAAAGAATCCGAGAATCAACCAATCAATTTAGTGAGGCCTTAAAAACATATTTCAACACATTGTATTACTCCCAGGAGGGTACATACTGTATGGAGGACCGGGACAGTACCCCTGTGCAGATGCTGACAGGACAGGTGCGGTTATTCCGGTGTACCAGGTCTGTGATGCAACACCTGACTGTCCTGATGGCAGCGATGAACAGGAGATGTTGTGTAAGGCAATCATTGGGTTGTACAAGTCAAAAATATCAATGGAAAAGTATCATTGACTATCCCATTATATAACCTGAGACTTTGGATACTTACTTTGGATACTTTATTTCCTCCATTAGCTATCATACAAGTAACAAGTTACAAGTAAGACTAAATGTTAAGCACGGTCTGTCTAGCAGTTACACCTTTAATGCTTGCAATGGTAGAGCCTTATTCTATGGATCCAGAACTACATATGTAAATGCCTTCCAAATGTGAAGAAGTTGTACAAAGAGTCTCAATCAAAGATGGCAGAACATTTTCTCTTACTAACTCTCAGACTACATTATAGTACTGGTCGGCTTTTAGAAATAGATAATGAAGCAAATTAACTTACTATGGATGAGATCAAATATTATATGGTCCCAAGCAGTAGAAGAGAATTAAAAAAAGAAAAAAAAAAAAATATTTTGCTTCAAATATCTCGTAAGGTATGTCCGTAAATATAACTTAACCAGCTACAAAGACAGGCATTTTTATATTCTTCTTTCATCACTAACAGGCAGTAGTAGTGGGCAACCTCAAGCCAACCGTACACACTCACACCACATCTTCAGAAAAGAGGCTGTAGCCGCGTATAGTTCCCGTTTAGAACTTTATTCGAGCCCACACTTCTTTCATCACTAACAGTTACTATCAGTGAAGACTATAAAAATGCAATATGATAATATTTTTGTAATATCCTATTGTACAGGCCCTCCTCTAGCCTGTTGGTCAGTGTTGAAGCCCATCCGGAATGCGCAGGACTGTGACAACAGAGTCCACTGCAGTGATGGGAAAGATGAGGATCCTGACAGATGTGGTAAGCAATGTCATACCATCTCCTGTTGGATCACAGCGTTAGTGATCCTCCCCTTCCCTGAGTTCCTTCCCTAATCTATCCCAGATGTTCCCCTTCCTCCCTTCTCCATTGGTGGTCATCATCTCTTGGTGTAGTTGGATGGTGTTGCGATTATCCTACTTTTGTGCTGTATTATCTGTGAGTAGACAAGAAATGGAGTTCTCTTCAGAACTTGTGGAGAATTTCCAATCTCAGTCTGTAGCACTTAACAATTGTTTTGTAAACCATTCTAGGAGTGTAAGGTAATATTCCATTGAAAGCTCAGTACAGGTATTTTCAGGGGAGAAAGTGCATTAAAAAAGTTTAATGTTATGTTAATTTGTTTGATGATTTGTTAAAAGGTGTAATGAACAGTTGATATTTTTTCAAATAAAATACTCACTTTTTAAGCTTTTCTAGATTTAGGATGATCATATCTGCCACCACGACATTACAATATAAGCTTCATCTTTATCAAAGAGTAAAGGAAAATATGTGGCACTGCATTACTCAATACTGTTAACGAACAGTTATCAAAGCTTGAAGTACCTTTGAAAGAGCAGAGAAATCAATTCATTTTGTATCATCATGTGCACGAGTCAATCGATTAATTAATAGGTATTACTAATTGTTTCTGATCCTACAGCTACAACATCGTCACAGGTAGATCAGAATGTTTCCACCTGAAAAGACGTCCTGTTTTTTCTTTGCAATCAAAATGTTATCATAGATTTACGTTTTTTTTCTCTCCCCAAACCTGGCAGCACCGTTCCAGTGTGCGGATGGCAGCCGGCTGGTTCCGCGGTACTGGAAGTGTGACGGTGTCGCTCAGTGTCCGGATGGGAGTGATGAGGACCCAGCTATGTGCAGTAAGTCTCCTGGACACGTTTTTACAACGCTGGAAAGAACTCAACTCATCAGGTCTTCTCAAATGAAGATGAATTTTGTTTTACTTCAAGTCTTAGCACTTGAATGCATGGAGGAAAATATGAAGTACTCAAAGGCAGAATTGTTTGCAGGGATTTAATTTCGCAGTAGGGAGAAAATGGAGTGTTCGCGGTGGTTTTGAGTTAGCGTTTGAAACAACAGCAGTGCTTCAGTCACACAATGAAATGGCTTTTTGCGGTGGTTTTACATTTGCGGTAAAGAGTTCACTGCGAAAACTGCGAACGTAAAACCACCACAAACATTTCTGCATTTTATAACTGTATATTAACTCAACCATGTTTTAATGTTATTTCATGAAAAATAGTATGTTTTGAGAAGGGTATTTTTGGTACTATCTCAGCATTTCAAAGCTGCATTATAGAGGAACAGTCCATGATCCAAGACATACCACTGACCAGAATGTACCTGGGTCTATTCCAGCTACATGTATGTTCTGACCTGTTATACCCGTACTGACTGCTTGTCCCACAGGACCGTTTAGCTGTGCGCGGAGACAGCGAGACTCGTCTGTCCCGTGGTTCCGCACCTGTGACGGCCTTATGGACTGTGATGATGGGAGTGACGAGTGGGCGCCTCACTGCAGTAAGTAAACAAGTGCTGATATCACATCTAGACGGTGCAAGATGTTGTGTAATTATAACGACAGGAAGATATCCACGGGCAGACACCAGCCTGATCTGTAACCGATTAGTATCAATAAAGCGGATAGACATCTGTCTGTCCAGATCAGTTCTCACCAGGCAAGCCACGAGTGAAGACCTCGTTCCTTGCTCTCTTAGACTAGTGCCGAAACTGCTCAAACACAAACAATGGCAATGCTTTGGTACAACTTGTGAGCATCAACAGCAGTGGTCTTCAGCCTTCTTATTGGTCTGCTTTCCAATAATGACTACTTCCTGCCATTTGGTGTCAGTGAGAATGGTAGTCAAATTAAAACTAAAAAGCATCTGTTTCAGTGACCAGGCTTTAAGACAGCAAGGCTGATTGTGGCTTCTAAAAACATTATACAGGACTGGTGTATGTGTATGCTTTTCTGCAGAATAGCATTCACACTGTATGGACGTTATTTCCTGCATTGTTTTGAAATCAAATCAAATTGTGACGTGGATTGAACTTCTGAATGTACCCTCTACAACACATTACCATGCTGTTACAAGGACTTTGTAACCTGGCAGAGACAATCAGAAAGGTGACATTCAAATGCCAAGATTGTTTCTCTATAAACTGCCAGACTATATTTGGCAAGGGAAACAATCCAAGAAGTATACTGGAGCTAGAATAGAACTGATACCAGAACCATGTTCTCAACCATCACTACAATCTGAAACACAACAGCCATGTTGACTGATCGAATCTGACATTTGGTATCCTCTGTCAATCCAGGTGTGTGTGACATAGGCTGGATGGAGCACCAGGGTCTGTGTTTCCTGTTCTACGTGTACGGTGAGCTGCCGTGGGCCGTGGCGCGAGACGCCTGCCAGACCTTCAGCCCCGGCGCGGACCTACTGGTGGTGGACAAGCCTGAGGTCATCAACTTCGTCAGTAAGACCATCAGGAGTCTGGACCCCAGGTGGAAGAAGGGGAAAGGGTTCCTGTGGTGGATAGGCTTCCATGGCCAGACTGTGAGTGATGAAACCAAATTTGTTTAGCCTCCATATGTAGTATGTAGCTAGGTCCATAGCATTTTTACATGTGGCTATTATTTTTGGTTGGCAACATACTGTTTTTACACTTGATTGCTGCTTGGAGTGTTCAGCTTTGATCTGTTGAGAAGCAGACCAATTTGGCTCAAGAGGGCTGGATGGAAAGGCATGCATGCCACCTACAAAACATCACCACAACATGAATACCCTACAAAACATTTAGTTCTACTTACTAACATAAACTGCAGTCATCTGTGATCATGGTGTTTTGACTACAGGCAGGGAAAGACTACACGTGGTTGGATGGGACGACTGTGTCGCCGGCAGCACTAGACAACGGGCGCTGCGGAGCGTTAAAGTTTCCCGGGGCAAACAAACCACATCAGTACGCTGGGGAAACATGTGAAGTCAAGTTGAACTTCGTATGCAGAACTCTGCCTAGACAAGTCAAGAGGAATTGATACAACATGTTATATTTAGTTAAAAGCATTTTAAATGTACAGAACAAAACTGTAAAAGACTTTGGAATTAGAGAAGCACAACTTACTAGTTATCCTGGAAAGGGGGGTTGACGTCTAGCTCTTTTATTTGTGCATATTCTTTTTTCAGCAGGACCCATTCCCAACAGTGAAATGGCATATCTCTGGGGCTAGCTGACGAGTTATTGCAGAGAAATTGATATTCCTATATTACAAGGCAGTTCCTGCTCTAGATTTCATATTGACAACACAATGAGCACATTGTGGCAAAAGCACAATTCTATGAATTCTGATTGCATATTAAATAACCATATCTATGACTAGAATATATTTTTGCTGACGATTCTTTACTTTGCTGCAATAAAGATGACTTCAAGGAATTTATACCTACTGAATGTAATTTCATTTTTAATACGTCACTTTGCAGTTTTCCTGTATTTACACCTAAATGCATGTGTGTGCTTATTATTAATTGCATGTACACACTGCACACTTTGAATCCAAATGATAAATAAGGGTGGAAAACTAGCTACTGCATGTGTGCAACAACTGGAGAAACCATTGAAACAAGTCAAACCCTAATGGTATAAGTTCCTGAAAGTTAAAGAAGATTCCCCAACCTAGCCTTTCTCTGCTGTGTTGTAGTTTGCAAACCAGGTGAATGCAAAGTTTGCAAACCCTTACCCCTAGCCTGAGTGTCATCCTGTTTCAGTTCCAGGCTCTACCTTCACTAAACCTTTTTAACTTTCTAGATCCACAGAATTTCGTCCATATGACAGAGCAGCAAAATGGCTAACTATAATGTTCAACAGGTCAGGTACTTGCACCATGGCTGAAATTGCACACAACTTGCCAAAGCAATGTTGTTTGTGTGTTAACGCCTGATTAGAAAACAATTTTGCCAACTGAAATGATGCAACAATAGCTCCATAATATGATTTATTGTTCATCTAATACTAGCATATATCATTCATACATCCACAAAAATGTTCAGTTACCTTTGTACATTTCATTAAACTTACCAAACAAGTGTCCTTTAAACAGAAAACAAATTCCTTAGATTTACGGGAATGCAAGTTCCGACAGGTTATTGGGTCTAGTCAGTAAATAAAAACAAGAAACTACCAAAAAAACTAATCAATCGTGGAGTAAAAGTATACACAAAGGTTTCTTAAGGATTGTGTTGGAGTGAAGTAAGAAATTTTCAAATCAGTCTAGCAATAAGATGAGAATGACAGTTTCTTGTATAACAGCAGTTACAAGTGAAAGAAAAAAAATTAAACCTAAGAAAAAATTAAACCTAACACACTTAATTACAAACTTTAAGTCCTAAACATTGCAACACAAAAATGTCCTGAAACAAAATCTGCAGCACAAAATGTCTTGATACAAAGTTTAGCTTCTTCAACATAAAAAGGCACTTAGCTCAACAATCTTACACTCATTCGAACACTCTAAAACAGACTATTTGTTTAAAAATACACATGAGCAATGTGATCCTTTGATACTGAAGAATTAGCATGGAACATACGTATTATGATGCACATTACAGTCTTGTCTGAACTTTCTTCACGTGACATGTACAAATGAAGTGGTTTTCATCAGCTGAGTAGGGACCATTGCACCAAAGTTGGTAGCTGTATTTGCACACAATCAAATCAAATGTATGCATAGACAAGTAGAGCGATCAAATTTTCAGTTAGACAGTTCATCCTTGTACCTTATAAAACAAACGAGAAGCATTGTACCCTGATACTGCGACAGCCTGACCGACTAGAAATATCCCATTCTAAATTGGAGGTGAAACGTTATGAACCTTCATGCAATGTTCCACCTTCAAACTTGTTTATTAGGATTTAATGAACCTGTTCATCTGCTATCTATGTGC
This sequence comes from Branchiostoma lanceolatum, assembly GCF_035083965.1. Lineage (NCBI taxonomy): Eukaryota > Metazoa > Chordata > Leptocardii > Amphioxiformes > Branchiostomatidae > Branchiostoma > Branchiostoma lanceolatum. The sequence goes on from NC_089729.1 coordinate 13,544,079, forward strand.
TTATGTTATATTGTACATGCTCATTGTTTAGGACCTCATTTTAGTACATACAAGAACGCAATTTTGGGACTCAATGAAAAAACTTGTTCCTATACAAAACACACCATAAAGAGGACATCTTTCAATAATTCTTTATCTCTTCAGCTAGAAGTACATTACAACTAGCATGTTTATCACTATGAAGTGGTTCTATGCTAAAAGATACTAAGAGGATGGTCCTTAGTATCATTCGTTATCTTTTTAGTGACAAACGGGATGCTAACTTCACCCTAAAAGGCTACATCTGCTAGAGTTACATCAAATGCAAAGTAGGTTTTTAAAAAAGATGCCATCAATGTATAATTTGTCAACACCAATTGCAATATTTCTATGCACGTATATGGCAGTTCCAGAAAAGAGTGTTCTTTTGAACTAACTAAGTTATGTTGCAGTTTTCACGCGCCCAGACCCGGACTTGGATGCGATAAGCCTGTCGACCATGGTGCGTGCATAGCGTAGACGGGTGAAGAGCTCCTTGCTGCAGCCCTGTTCTTCGATCAGGGACAGACGGAAGGTTCGAGAGTTGCGCTTTTCGTCGATGTAGGTGACTGCGCCCATGAGGGGGCACAGGATGATCTTGGTGTGATCCTGTGAACAGGGTTAGAAAGAAAAATTGTTAACTGTTGTTAGAAAATACACTATTGTGAACACCAATCAAATTCAAACCATTGCACTACCATGTCTGGTACCATCAAATAATTCTATCTAAAAGAAAAAAAGAATTTGTGTTCAGTCTAATACGACTTTGACTATGACCCCGTGACACCGTCTATTTTGAATTAATTAGTGATTTGTCGGAACTAAATGAGCTAGCAAAACACATAACGGAATTGTATAACAACATATACTGAATAAAAATAAGACTTTTTTTACACAATCTAAAGATCTATTCAACCGACGTTTCGGTGACCATCTGTCACCTTCATCAAGGCAATTCTGACTGGTTCACATTGCACTGCAACACAGGCGTAGCTGCTTTTAGATACATTCCCAAACGCAGAGTATTTACGAATATACAATGACACCTGTGCTGCAGTGCAATGTGAACCAGTCAGAATTGCCTTGAAGGTGACAGACGGTTACCGAAACGTCGGATTACTAGAAAGCTTGGTTGTGTAAGAGTCTTTTTATTTGGTGACGTACCAACCTGAGGAAACTATTCACAAACATATACTGAAATAATGAAATATATAAAAAAGATTCCCATACCTGGAAGAAGTTGATCTGTAGGGTCCCACTGCTGAGGTGAAGCACGATGGCGCTCCGCGTGCGGAACCACATCCTTAGGAACGGCAGTCGCGCCATCTCCTGGACCTCGCGGGGGGCAATGTTCGCTCCAGCCTTCAGCAGGTGTTCGCTCATGTAGTTGCGGAAGTACTTCAGTAGTGTTACCTGGGATAGACAGACAGTTTTGAGTGCAAACTTGGTTTATGTTTAACTTCAAGAGTCTTAATCGATATTGCTAAACAAAGTTGTATAGTCCTGTGATTGGACCATTGAGATATAAAAAATCAACGGTAAGGAAAAATTGGTGCAAATTTAAACTTACTTCAAGCTTTCAGCCAGAATAAAGATGAGCAAGAGTATCGTCACAGAATTTTTTTCTTAGAAGCTGGCTTATATCAAAAACAAAGGTGTTCAAAGTAGAGTGTGTAGTGCAGTGGTTATTGACCCTGGCTCTGGACCAAGAAGACGTGAGTTCGAATCCCGGCTGTTGTCGCTCACCAGACGTGAACTTTACAGTGAAGGGTTGCAGTCCTTAGGATGTGACCATAAGCTGTCATCCACAGTTTATTGTGCTTGTCTAAAGAGCTAGGAGAATTTCCATGGTACAATGAACCTATAAATGCTGTTCTTATACAACATCTGTCTTCTCAGACACAACCAGTGGAAGAGTACTTGCAGGTCTTCTGTTCATTTATATAAACTAAACTGGTTCAAGATCACTTTTGCTATCACTTACCTTCTTGGTGAGAGATTCGGGGAAAGTTTTGATGGTATGATATGACTCCGTTCCATCCCTCTCTATGTACTGGGTCTGTTCACTGTCAGCGTACAGTAACAGTCTGGTGGAGTCATTGAACAGAACACCAACACTGCCGTCACACAACTGGTACCCTGGAATAAGACATTCTGTTAGAGATGTGCATAGAAAAACTGTAGACCATTAGTTAATTCACTGTGTCTTGAGTACAGATATGGGAGGTAAGACCTGTCCCTTTCCTTTGCCGTTTTCTACCAATTTTCAACCAATGTTTTTACACCCAGGTGCTACAGTGTCTAGAAAGGAATCAAGCCCAAATCCTCTGGTCTCGATCTCATACTGTAATTCTTGTTTCTTTCGTTTTACTACAACTTTAGGTTCAGTGTTTTCACAGTCACCTCTGTACCGTGAACTTATCATCACCGAGAAAATCTGTTGTAAATATTTATGATTCCTTCACATATCTGTTTTGTAAATCGCCACCGTGAAGTTTAAGTTCAGTGAAAATGTCCATTTTTTTTACACCGTTAAATTTTGCTAGCATGAAGCAAGGAGATACAGTCAAACTTCGTCTAACGGCCACGTCCGAAAGACGACCATCGGCTCAAGACGACCGATCTCGGTCGGTCCCGATTTTACCTCCCATAGACACAAGCATTAAGCAAGGTGTCAAAGACGACCACTTGTCTTCTGTGACCGCGACCAGCCCTTATTCGAATCACAAGCGACCAAAACGCAATCTAAGACAACCGTGCCATTTTCAAATGTGTGGCAAGTGTAAAGTGAATTACAGTATCTGCCGGCCTAGCACCTCGACCGTTCCTTACCACTTTTGATACAAAGACTTTCACTTCAAGATGACAGTGGGGAAGGTATTGTTGTAGGACATGTTTTTGGCTTACCTAGCCCATACTTGTCGGAGTAGTCTACCCACTTGCTGACCCACAATACTGGGATCGCTGCCGGATCTTCCGCATCCTCTGATCAGATAGAAAAAAACACAACAACACGGTTGATAAACAATAACAGCAGTACCATCATCACAGCTACCAGCCATCAAGTAAAATTAGGGACAATGTTAATTTGTTCCATTTGTGTGTAACTGCATTGGTATCTTTGCTCGTGATTCTTGTTTTCAGTGCACTCACTGATACTGATAGTTTTTATATATATTCTGTTTTTCAATTGATTATCTGTATCAAAATGATGAGAACTGGTGTAGTTAGTCTTGAAATGTTCACAATGGCTTTATTTTCAGTTAAGCACTTCTCTGCAAATATTCGTTTCTTATTTATTTATTTATTTATTTATTTATTCATTGTATTGCACTGCACTACAGGATTTCTTCAACTTCTGAACTTTTTTAATAACCTCCTTTCCACAGCAAGTTTGATTACAATATTAAACCTTTGAAAAAATAGATGAATTGACAGTACATGTACTTTAAAAAAAGGAAGAGTATTAGCATTCTCAAGCTGAGGACGTGAAATTTAACATACCAGAAACTGTGACAGGGTGGACTGGTATATAAAAAAAAGTTTGTACTAGTGAACATGAGTGTTAAATTGCCAAGCATGTTTTTGTTCATGTAGATTACTTGGTTTAGCCGATCGTAGATATCTTACCTTCGTTTCCTTTCACTTTCTCTGTGGGTCGTGCGGCGAGTACAGAAGACAGCTGAGTCATCATGTCTGACAGGCCGTAGTCAGGTACGGTCTCATCTTCACCCTTAGAGTTCAACCTGTCAATCACAAGTCAACAACAGTCAGTCTTGCACAGGGGTACTACTAGTAGTAGATTCAGTGTAGGGTGGAATGTACATACATAATAACCTTCAATATTTGAACAAGAAAATCAACTTGTTTGATTGTGTTGCATGTATGTTGTTGGAACGTTTTTTTGAATACTGACACATATACATAATATAGGACACACGTAGTCTCTACCGCATGTATCGGAATATGGATTTGTTTTCCTATGATCGACCAAGTCCTGTGATAAAACATTACCCCCTATTTCAGCTAGTTTCTACTATTGCCAATCCACCAGTTTGGAAGAGACTACAAATGATGTATAACTTTAAGTCCCTTCTGTAAAGGAAAATTTAAACCTAACGTGAGACTCTTCTATTCGAAAATCTAAAAATCATTGGCAGAACAAATCCCAGCAGGGAAGTACTTTTGAAATACACAAATGCTTGCATGTCTTGGCTAGTGTTATAAGTGCATATGATATACATAACATGTACGGTGTATGCAACTGTGGTACCTTGCCAGTCCAGGCTTGATGTTCTCCTGAGTCCCTCCTGATTTGGACTGGGGTTGGTTCTCCTTCAGGCCTGCACTGTTGGTGTTACTGTTATCTGTGGTAAATGAGGTCATCATCAATTCTGTGCTTCGAAGCTTCCAAACTTTAAAAAAATCATCACATGTACTCTCAAGTCTCCAGCTGTCTATTAGAACTAATACCTAGAGATAAGATATAAAAAAGGATTTTGGGATATCACCGAAAAATATATTAGACCGCTGTCTTTAGCATGTCTCCATTGGCCTCTACCCCTCCTAATTAGACAACGGGTTTCAGTATTTGACTTTGAAATAGAGGGTACACTACAAAATTGAGTATGTGCACCTTATTTTCAACTGTAGGTGCAATAACCCTTTGTTGTACTTAATGTATCACTTGTTTGAAATTAAAGTTAGCTACAGAGTTACAGAATACACAGATTGAAGTTTTAAGAGAGGCAGTAGCATCAAACTTTGTTATTGCTACAGCTAATTTTTGAAGTTGGGTGCACCAGTGCACCTATTTCCAAAAAAGCCCTGGGTTTGGGTATGGTAGGGGCCGACATCTTCTTTAATCAACAAGTCTTAATTGTTGAGTGAGGCTCTACCACATATAACCAGTGAATTCCATACCTTTGCTATTCAACTCTCTGAGTGGATTTCTGGTGGCGGCTGAAGCGGGGAACCTGGGCGCCATGGTCAGACACGTGACGGGCAGTCTGGACGGCATGTAGCCGGAGCGGAACCACTCGTCATCGATGATCTGCTGTACCGAGGGGCGCATGGTGGGGTCCGCATGGAGGAGTTTGGCGATGAGCGCCCTGGCGGTGGGACTGACACGCTGCGGGATGAAATACTCGTTCTTCCTGATGCGCATGTATGTCTCCTTCAGACTGTGGGTCTCAAAAGGAGGCTTCCCACATAACAGCGTGTACCTGAACAGTATGAAGAACAGATAGGCATTAGCAGGAGTTTTCTTTTCAAACGGCTAATCTTTTACAGTCAGTTTGCAGTCGCTGCTGAATCTATGCTTGGCTTATATTTTAGATTTTCTTTAGAGTCGCTTTTTTGTACTTGATAGGTGACACCCATTTCGAAATATCACAAGACTTAGCTTCCTGAAACCCAAAGACCATCAAAAATCATCTTGTCTTGTAAGTTGTTTGTTCCTTCATTCAGACCCTTGAAGTGCCTAGTAGTAGCACATAGGTCTGCAACTGCAAGTTTCCTTGCTGTTTCACTAGCAGTGTATATTTTTACAGGGAGGGGTTTGCTAGCTCTTCATGCTCGAGGCACCCCCTCGAACACGGGATCCCCATTTTACATCCCTTCTGAAAGACAGTGTAGCCCAACCGAAATGTCCTAACCTTAGATTAGTTAGTCTTAAACCAGGGGTCCAAGATGAAGTTACCAACTAATTGGAAACAGGAGCTCAACTTTGAGTCTGCTACCACATAGGAGCATGTGCAAATGATGTTAAGACCAAGTACAGTAGATACACTCTGATACAGAGTATTAAAGATGTGAATTATGGTAACAACAAACATAATCATGTCATGTACTCACATAATGCAGCCTATAGACCAGGCATCCACCTCATAACTGTGGCCCTTCTTCCCCAGCACCTCTGGAGCGATGTAGTTTGGTGTTCCACATAGTGTCCTTTGAAAAAAAAAATGAGTACATTTTGTCAAGCATATCGATATAATATAACTTGAACTGCAAGTTACAGAAAATAGTATTTTTGAAACTAAAAAGAAAAGGTTTTTATTGTTCTTACATCATGTACATACTTAATACAAGTTGAAGTGTTTGCCTGGATGCCAGACCCCTGATCTCTATAATATCCATTATGTGTTTCTTACTAAATCTTACTTTTAGTTAGGGTGTAACTCAGGGGGGGCTGTTGTAGAATTTCCTTGGGGGTATGTGGGCCCTGGAGCCAGCCCCTGAAGGCCCTGGAAGCAGTCTGGTATCCAGACTATACAGGTGTGTGCTGTCTGCTTGTAACTTTGTGTACAAAACATCCAAGGCATCTAAACATGAAACAAAAGTCTAAAACTGTCCATACTCTTTGCACCATATAGTTTGTGATTTTGGAGAAAACTAGAGCTAGCTGTCTGCTGTGATAGTACTGTATATCAGACAGAAGAAACTAATAAACTATTTTGTTTTTGGACATGGGGGTACATAATACCGGTAGATGCATACTAGTATGTGCTTTGGTTATAATAGCTGAGTTTGTTAGTATATAAATTATCACTCAGCTTCATTAGCATACAGAACATATACATACCTTTTCCTCTCCCCATCAAAGTCGACCTTGGTAGCCAAGCCAAAGTCACCAACTTTAATCTCCAGCTCATCGTTCAAGAACAGGTTTCCCAGCTTGAGGTCGCGGTGGATGACCTTGTTGTTGTGTAGGTACAGGCAGGCCTTCAGGGTCTGCATCATGTAGTATCGTGCCTCGGGTTCCGTCACCGTCTTACGCCGCTTGTGGAGCTCCATCATGGACTGGGGGGAAGTATAGTAAGATGTGTTTTACCAATATGACTCCTTAGTTCAGCAGTTGTGTTGTGTTTTGTTTCTTTCTTGAAATTATAGTAATGGAGTAGAGGGTGAGGCCTTATTAGCCTGTGAGTGTTACAACACTCATAACAGGATTTGCAAATCAGGATTGATCCCAATATGATCTGCCAAATCCACCTCCTGTGGTGTATTTGATGGATCTGAATCCCCCCAGATTCTGATCATTCATCACAGGCTTTGCCAATCGAGATGAATCCAGAACAGCCTGGTATGGATGTAGCCTGATTTTAATCGCTCCGAGTCGGCCGCCCGTAACCGCCAGCAAAGTCTCGCTGATACTCTGGTATGTCAGGAGAACTGCCACGAGCACAATTTAGTCAGCCTACTTACTAAGAAGGTAAGAGTAAGAAGTTATTTTTTGTTCAAGCTTTTTCAAGTGCTACATCGCCTACATGCGAATAATTCTAAATAAACTTTTCAAAAGAACAACGATACTGATAACCTCCTTGTTTAAACTTAGAAAAGAACAGATTCCAGACTGTACTGGAATAATAAAAATGATGTGATAATATTCAAATAATTTTCATTTAAACCGTGATGTAATCATCGTTGATTTAAGTTGAACTGTTAATATTCAAATGAAGATTGGTAAATAATTTTGTTGCCCAGGCTACTTATGTAAATATTTGGGAACAAGACCTAGGGCTCACAGAATTAAAATCAGTATTCACCTGCACACAAATTAGCATATCAAATTATACTCAGCTGAAAAACAAAACAATCTTTGAGTTTGCTAGAGTCAGTGTGTTACAGTTTTAACAAAGATATCCGGCAAAATATGTAGCTATAAATTTGTATGTAGTATATGATGCCATCTGGCCAACGGTTATTTTTACCAACCGGTCCGTTACATTATTCATGAACTGGTTTAAAAACCCGTGACGGTTCACTGATTCATGTACCGACTTTCTACAAAAAATAGTTTATTTTCTCACGTTCTTCTTCACACAAATTAATAAATTTGCACCGAATAATTTGACATTCTTACCCGTCTTCTGCACAACTCCAACAGAACGTAGACAAAGTCCTTATCTTCAAAGAAGCCGTGGAAGGAGACGATGTGGGGGTGGTTCAAACTCCGGTGGATGGCTATCTCCATCGTCATTTTGTCCTTCTGGTGCGGTTTGGAGAGCAGGACTTTCGGGACGATTTTCCCGGCCACAATCTGCTTGGTCTGGAGGTCTGTCAGTTCGTAACAGCGGGCAAAACCACCTTTTCCCAAGAACCGGCCGCGGACATAGCGACGGTGGGTGGTGGGGTCCTCCAAAACCTCAGGAACTTCTGGGATCTTTATATCCTCCTTATGCCTCGCCATCGCAAAAAATTTGACCTAAACGTCGACACAAGTTACCTTAGAGTTTAATACTGGTGCCTGAAGCTTCTAAAGCTTGTGTAGCCGTGCAAAAATACGGAAAAACACTAGAGTTTCAAGCGATACGAGTACAGTTACAAGTCACCTTCCGACGCTGTACTCTGGATTTTAAAAAACGGTGCGGCTGTTTGAAACTAATTCTGTCCGTTCTTCTGATTGGCTGAACCAAATACCTTAAGAGCTCTTGATTGGCTGTTCTGTGAGTTGAATCTGATATGTCCTGCTGCCTGATTGGCTGTTTTTATTTCCCCGTGGCATTGTGGGAAGGTTGATCTCGTTACCAGATATATCCGGTCAAGTTTTGGTACATCTCGTGCCCAGGAAAATGTCTTGTGATTGGTAACGCAAGGGACAGGCCATTTACAGAATCAGGGGTGGTTTAATCAAAGAATTTTTCCTTTTAATCAAAGCTTTGGTCGTAATTTATCCCCTATTTTTACTTCTCTAGATACAAAAGTAATAAAAATTCTACAGAATGACAATTTTGTGTATGAAAATATTCTCTAACGCATTTCAGACAAATTGTTAACGTCATTACTAACATTAGTGGTCTACCCCTAGATTGTGTACGCGAAAATATGGCGTCTGCTTCCAAAATGAGTCAATGAATCTAGTTCTCGCTTCCTGTAACTGGTTTTCTCCTTCAGTTCAACATGTTTTTCTCCGTGATACTGTGATTTAGCTCAAACGGTCGACTCCAGAACGACATCCAACATGTTTCAGAGACCGAGAAACTGGATAAACCAGGCCCTGTGGAAACCACGGAACCCACATTCACTGGAGCATCTCAAGTAAGTGTGAAAATGTTAAAATCATAACAAGTTTTACATGAGTGGGAAAAGGACAACTTGTTGTTCCCGATGACTTTCAATGTCTCAGGAAACTCTAGAATTCTTAACATCAATCCTGGATACTTGAAATATTCGATATTATACCGATAATCGGTATGAGTGATTAGTATACCTTGTGATGACCATTTTAGTACATAGACCGTCATGATCACATGGTTTTGTATACTTATTCTTTAAGGATCAAATTCCAAGTTATGAAACAAAGTGATAAATCCTTCCAAGTTTGCTCGCTGTTTGATAGGAACGTTATGTGTGTAATGTTGTTGTTGCTGTTGTCCTTGTGTTACATCTATTTTCTCACTAGACATGGTCTCTAGACAAGAATAAGTATCCACTGGTGTTATCAAATCATAATTGGAATAAATAGGAATAAATAACATGATGGTAGTTTTGTACTGTAACTATTAAAGTATGATGTCTGTTCATTTCTTTGATTAAAACAAATAGATAATTTCTCCCCAAACTAATACCTTTGATTGAATTCATGCAAATAATGTATGTCCTTCCTGATTTTGAATCATGATTTTATACATTCAAAGATTCGTAACGGTTACTAGTATAGAATAATGATCTTTGTATTTTGCAGGTTTCTATATAGCGTTCTCGCGAAGAACCAGGTGGTGACGGAACAGAACCGTAGTCTTCTCGTGGAGACCTTACGCTCCATCTCGGAGATCCTGATCTGGGGTGACCAAAATGACAGCTCAGTCTTTGAGTAAGTCATTCTCTTATTAGATAATGCTATCTTCAGATGTCACAACATGTACAAAATGTAAGTTTGTTCATCGGGGCAGCCATCTTGGTCACCTGATACGGCCAGCCAATCCAAAATGTTAATTTTTGTCTCATGAAAAGAAAAAGAAAACAATGCAGTGGCTACCCATTCATCGAAGCTTAATAGAATTTTAGGCACCAACGCATGCTGTACTCGATAAGATTGCTTTGAAATTTTGAATTGTATCAAAAAATCATAATCTCTTCTAGTTGATATTTTCTCTGCAGTGAGACTTTCAAATACATTTTGGGATTTCATACTCAGTTTTGATTTTCCCACCACACTGTATGAATTTTAGCACAGTACAATGATTATGAACTCCGGGTTAAAAGAGATAGGTTTGTCTACTAATACAACAAAAGTCTACAGTTATGTCAATTGCACACAAGATTTTGAAACTTATGGCTTTTCCTTTCCTTGAACAGTTTCTTCCTGGAGAAAAACATGCTACTGTTCTTCTTGCGGATCCTCCGACAGAAGACAGGTCGTTACGTGTGTGTGCAGCTGCTCCAGACTCTCAACATCCTGTTTGAAAACATCCAGAATGAAACTTCACTTTGTAAGTTATATTTCATGGAATCAGGACGACTTGGCCCTTTCCCAGCTCGGCCTAGTCAACTCGGCCTAACACCCTGGTCAACTCGGCCCAACAACCTGATCAACTATAACTTATAGTAGAAGACACAGGGGTTTTTCTAGAAAAAGTAAGCAAGAGGGAGCACACACAGCCGAGGGAGCAAATTCTATGTATTTATGGAAGAATCGATCACTGAGGGAAGGCTGTAAAATCTGACTTTGACAAGGGGGCGCTGGGCTGAAACAAGAGGGCGCAGCGCCCCTCTTTCCCGATTTAGATGAGCCCCTGAGACAGAATTTTAGGAACACACCAGGCTTGTAGTGTAGAATTTATTATGCTTGTTACTGAGTGACGTGTTACTATTAGCCGTTATCCTCTTGCGGACAGAACTAGCAGTACATTTACCTACTTTTCACATGTGTGGTGCACGCAGAGAATATACGACAGTCTTTGGGAGCTAGTTAGCAACAAACTCTGACTGCAACAGCTAACGAATTAAGATAATATGCAAAGTGTTAGGCTGAGTTGATCAGGTTGTTGGGCCAAGTTGACCAGATTGTTTACATTGGGCCAAGTTCACGAGGGTTTGGCCGAAATTTCAAGCTTTGAATATTGATAAGCACATTACCATGGTTATGTTCATCTAGTTTGCCTAACTTTGCATGATGAATAAGTTGTATGTGTGTATATTGTGTGGATAGAGGATAGAAATGTGCTGTTGTTTATCTCCAAGCAGATATTGGGGTTGAAGATTGGCTAGAAGCTGTGCGTAGAATGCTCTGTGTTAAATTCTAGGTCTGGCTATAAATTACTGGGAATTACTGTAAGTAATGGTGAACCCGTTCCATTATGTGCTTATAGTGAACTCAAACTCACTGCGAACACTCCATTTTCTCCCTACCTGCCTACCACAAAATTAAATCCCTTCAAACATTTCAGCATTTACAGTAACTGAAGTAGCCGTTTTGGCACCCGATTCTCTATTGGTTACAGAGTTAGGCAGCAGAGAGAAGGTTGAAATATCTGATTATGCTCTACATAAAAAGGCATGCAGGCCCCCTTTTATGACAGCCTTCCACCTCTTGAAAAAACCTAAAATGTCAGAGAAGCCTGGCAAACAAAAAATGTTACAATCTGGTCCATTCATCCCAACATCTGCTTGGAGATTGTTCTGGTGTATGTAAATGATTTTAGATTTTGTGTTGTTTCTTGCCCAGATTACCTCCTGTCCAACAACCATGTTAACTCCATCATCGTGCACAAGTTTGACTTCTCCGATGAGGAGGTCCTGGCCTACTACATCTCCTTCGTCAAGACACTGTCCCTCAAGCTCAACTCACATACCATTCACTTCTTCTATAACGAGGTAGGATACATTTATGCTGCGTTATGTAAACATGTTTGGCAGAGCACAGAATGTAGAGTAATACATTATCTACATGTTTCATACTGTCCAGCTAGGGCGGTGTAGTTTTTAGGAAAAGGAACAGTTACTGTAAACATCAACTGTCATGCACATGTAGTTCTGCCAGGTATCCTTGGATTAACATTAACCTTTAAAAGAACTCTGAATTGGCCGTTTTGCACCTAATCCCCTATTGGTTACAGAGTAAGGCAGCACGGAGAAGGTTAAAAAAGTGTTGAATTTGGAACTTAAAAGTTAAATTGAGATCTATCAACATCAGAAATCCCTGAAGTATGCACACTCTGATAAAGTGTTTTAAGACATACTTGAGTTGTTAAGGCCTTTATAGCATTTTTCTTAATGTGGCGGTCTTAGGTTACCGGTGGAATTATATACAGGTTTAGTTCAGAATTTTGTCTGTCATCAAAGCTGTGATAGGAATTTTACTTCAGTTTTTTCGGTTTGACTGTCTGTGTCACTGTGTTTTTCTGTGATTCCTGAAGCATGTATATACAATGCAGTATTGACATACCGGTTGCGTATGATCTATTGTTGATATGATATTTTCTTCACCCCAATGGGAGTGAAGTATTGTATATGGCTTGTGTGTTTGTGTGTGTTTTTGTCTGTCTGTGTTTCTGGGATTCCCAATATTCACAATGCAGCCTTGCCATACATCTGTACATTATCTATTGCAGCACACCAATGACTTTCCACTGTATACAGAAGCCATCAAGTTTTTCAACCACTCAGAAAGCATGGTACGGATAGCTGTGCGCACCCTCACACTCAATGTGTACAAAAGTAAGTATAAAGTAAAACGGTCAAACCTCAGACTGAGGACAAAGCATGATGCTTTTTCGTTAGCTAGTAGGAGTGATGCAATCAAAATATCATGGTTTTGTGCATTTTTTTTTCTTTAATACCTTCATGCATTGAGGAGAATTGCCGAAAAATGTGAATAAAGAAACGCCTACATTACCAGTTTTTAGCATGTAGTAGGTTTTCGGTGTGTTTGAAACTTGTGGTCGAAACAAGTCTGTCATACAGTAGAATTACAAAACATTTTTACAGTGTCATGATTTGGCAGTAAAAGGTCCCTGCGAAAAATACCATGATAAAACTTTCAAGATTTACAGTATTGTGTACAGTTGTGAGTTCTGTTATTGATCAGTAACAAAATGTAATGTTTTTGCAGTTGATGATAAGTCCATGCTACAGTTTATCCGAGCCAAGACGGCAGCCCCATACTTTTCCAACCTGGTGTGGTTCATAGGGAACCACATCCTGGAACTGGACAACTGTGTGAAGAATGATGCTGAGTACGTTTTAACCTTATCCCTGCTATCTGACTCCATAACCTGCATAAATTCAGGGCTCGAAATATTATGCACCCAGAATTGGAGCTGTGCACCTAATTTTTGACTGTGGGTGCACTGGTGCACCTAGATATTTTTGTAGGCTGCAGGGTAAAGGTACTATTGAACACTAGTATACAGAATAGTCCTGAAATGTAAGTAACTATATAGCCTCTTGTTGTACTTTATTTGATGTATTACTTGTTTTGAAGTTAGTTACAGATTGAAGTTCTTAAGAGAGGAACTAATTTCTTTTGTTGACATTTAACTTTAATTTGTATGGTGTACCCAAATTTCTTTTTGGTTGCACCTATTTCCAAAAATGAATTTCAAGCCCTGAAATCTGATGCCATACTGCTACCTTAGTATCCAGAAGGTTAAGATATGCATGAAACTCTTGGTGAATTTGGGGGACACACATGTACTGAACATCTAAAATGAAAAGTGTTTATGATATGTATTAATGTTGATTTAGTCAGGTATATGTATTTCATTATCACACCATCAAGTAGTCATACCTGCAATTCTTTTGAAAGTAGCCAGAGGGCACACATGTACTGTACATTACATTGTAAAGTGAAAACTTTTAAATTCAAACTTATTGTTTCAGTCAGATATTTCATTTCAGCATCAAACAGTCTTGCCTGCAATTCTTTTGAAAGCAGCCAGGGGGCACACATGTACTGTTCAACCAATGTTTATATGTATGAATGTTGTTTTAGCCACCAGAGCCGTGGGAGGCTGGGAGACCTGGTGGCAGAACACCTGGACCATCTTCACTATCTGAACGACATCCTGTGTCTGAACATCACAGAACTTAATGATGTCCTGACGGACCATCTGCTGAACAGACTCTTCATTCCGCTGTACGTGTACTCACTAAGCCACGACGGCGGGGACGAAATACGATATCAGGTAACAGAGACGACATGCTCTGATTAGTCACTTTAATTTCATTTAAAACAATGCTTTACTTTCTCCTTTGTGAAAGATTTAGAAAAAAATTGCACGACCTCAACTTCAATACTGAAATATTCAAATGCATTTACAGTGGTTTTTGTCGCAGTAACATGCCCATAGCCAGGATTGTGTTTGGGGGTGTTCTTCATACTATCAGAGGAACCAGCGAGCACTGCCTTTTAAACAAGGTGGTAGGTGGGCAGAAGACAGAACAAAAATGTTCGCAGTGGTTTTAATTTTACGCTGAAGAGATAATCGCGAAAATTTCGAACACAAAAGCACAGTGAACATTCCCTATCTTACAGTACTACATGTAGTTGTCACTATGAAATTAATGTTCTGTTTTGTATTGCCAGCAGGATGGAAGAAGTCGAGTCAGTCCTGTTGTATCCCTGTTCCTTCTGTCACAGGTAAGTCCATTATCATTATTTATGTTCAAATTCTAAGTTGAATTTCATATTTTTTTCACCCTACACTTATGTTAACTGAAATAGGCATTTTGTTCATCTCTTGCCATTTCTGTACTTAGTAATGCTATTATTTAATAAAAAACAGAATTAATGTATAACTTCGATACGCTATCAATTATCATATTGTTGCTATTTGTTACAATTTACTATCATTATCATTCTCTGATTCGTTATTGTATTGTTATCTTTTGTTATCATTTACAATCATTATTATTCTATGACTTGTTAGATTTATTTTATCATTGTTGACTCAGATGGAGGAAGACCTTGAACAAGTCACCATGGCTTTTTTCCTTACCCTAGCACGTGTCCTTTATTTGGTCTATCAATGTTCTGTAAATTTATTTTAAAAAATTATCATGATATTAGCCACATTTTCTTCTTCTCCACTCAGCCAATCATAGTCTATTTTACATCTCTTGATACTCCTCAGGTATTCCTGATAATACAGCACGCCCCATTGGTGAACTCCCTTGCTGACTTCATCTTTAACCAAGGTCCTCAAGCCGAGGCACTGGAGGAAGAACAGGCATCAAACTCTCACCAGGTCAGTAAAGCACAGTTCTCACTTTTTGGCAATGCCTCGGAGGCGTAGCCTTTTCTACGTATTTTTCTTTTGTTTACTGTTCTGTTGTTTGTCGAGTGGCATCACTGTGGGGTAACGGTTAGAGTGTTGGGCTCAGAACCAATTGGTTCCGGGTTCCATACTCTGACATGCCCTGATCATGAAGTTGTGCTATTAGAAAAGCCACTTTGCATGACATTCCTAACTTGACCAATCTGTCTAAAACGCACCTAGAAATACACACAGATTTTCAATTGATGCACATTTTGAAATTTTAAAAACATTCGGCTGTCGGCGAGAGGTCTGGAATGTGTTGGCTGGTGGTTGGGAGGAAGTCAGTAGTGGTCAGGGTGTGTTAGGTACTCAAATTTGACTTTTAATCTAAAACTGGTCAGACTGTTCCCGACCTACCGCCCACCTCAGTTGGCTAGTGGTCGAGAGCCATGTTATGTGTAACCTGAGCTTTACATTCCCAGGATCCCTCGTCGGGGAATCCACGCCGATTCACCCCGCCGGCGGAGACCCTGGAGAAGTCGCTCGAAGCGAGCATCGGGAGGGGGAAGAAGAAACTCAGGAAACAGCCCAACTCTCGGAACACGGACCCCACAGACGAGGAACAGACAGAGTACACGGAGGGAAACTCCACCTTCTATAAGGACCCTGCAGAGGACGCTGGAGCAGAAGGTTGGAAAAGTTTTCCTAGAACGATCGTAAAGTGGACCGTAGAAGCATCCTCGTTAGATAGCTTTAAACAATGCATGCAATTAGATCTGCGAAGGTTACAATGTAGACGTGACAGGTAGTTCGGTGTAACATAACCAGCTGCTGCCGTGCTGCGTGCCTGCGAAGCTGGTGTGTTACACCAAAGGGCAGTTATACAGGCTATAAAGATACAGATACAGAAGTTCTGTTTTTGTATAAACTGTCTCTAAAGATCCATTTTCAGCTTGTCATACTATAGCCTGGAATCCATTCTACTCTAGCTCCTGTTCCAAACAATGATCGCAAACAAGCAGAATAGTCTGCCCCATCCCTATTGAAATGTTACGTTTTGGTCATTACAGTGACTTGCTTTAAATTCTAACGGTAGCCCTTACTATACAATAGTAGAACATGAGCATTTTGCATGTAATTCCCCACATCTGAATCCATATACATGTATGGTAAAGATGTCATCTTTACAGATCTTTAGCATAATTATTCATCATTAGAGGTTGAAAAACTTAAAGAGTTACAAGCTACAAGTTTGTGTTCCTAGTCAAGTATATGGTGGCATTAAGTTATGTGTAGATACATTTATTAAGATATTGGAACCGCTGGCTTTTTTTTCTGTTAGTATATTGTCATTTTATGATGCTTCTTCTGTAGATAATTGGTTCTTTCTTTTAAGTACGGACCTGGAATGATATGATTAGAATCCTTCACAAGTCTATGGTTGTTGGTTCGGTTATAAGGATGACATCATTGTCTCTTGATCTTCACGGGTGGTATAGTGTTCTATCATGTGGAAGAACATGAATACAACATTGTATCTAACTAACTTTAACTAACCAGCTAACTACGTTTGTCAGATTTGTCATTGCGGAGTGTTAAGACAAGCGAGCGTGCCCGTGCCCCTCTCGTGGGCCCCGGACACTGGTTGATGGGGCCCATAGACGGCCAGGCCCCATCTGATTATACCCTGATGTATCCCAGAAGTAGTGAAAGCCAGGGGCCAGGGCCGGCTGTGAGGAGGAGTAAACCTACAGGTGAGACCAGGGTCTCATACTACAGTGGTGGCAAGGATGCTTCATGCTAGTACAGGGATTTTTTTTTGGTGGTGCCTCAGGAGCGGAGCCTTTTTTTTCTCTTTTTGCATACAGCTATTTTGGTGTTTTTTTAATTCAGATCTTTCAGTGGTTTCATTATTCTCATTCATCAGTGGTGGCAAGGACACTTCAATATTACAGCATCATTATGCAATTCTGCAGGGATTTTTTTTCGGCATACAACTTGCCTCAGGGTTGGAGGCTGTTATTCGTTTTTGCATGTAGCTATTTTGGTGTTTGTCTTGTTCTTCGTCAGGTCTTTAAATAGCTCCATGTTTTTCATACTACAGCGGTGGCAATTACTCTTCTATATTACAGCATCATTTTGCAATGATGTTTTTGGCGTTACCTCAAGAGCGGAGCCTTTCATTCTTACTGCCAAACAGCAACATGTACTATGATGCTTTTCCTTTGTTTCTATTAAGCTGTGTCATTGGATAGTTCCATGTTTCTTTTGGCATCTGTTTGTGACTTTGTTTTTTCTGGGCTTTGGTTATTTTCTGAGCTAATAGTTTGCTTCTTTGTTGATGGCTTTTTTGTCCGACTGGTGTCTTGATTCAAGCTGTATTTTATTCATTCGCCCTGCTTTACAGTCATGCCATTTTAGTCCTACTGAGACCTGTTTTTGACAGAGGTGTTCAAAATAGAATAGGATGTTCTATATGTTTGGTGTTGCGAATGGTCTATTGGTGACTCGGTAGTCTCTGGTCATCAGAATATCTTCCTGCATCTCAGCAATTTCACAGATGTCACGATTTTAAGTCATACAGAATGGGGATAATCCGATTACTAACAACTAAACAAACTAACAGTACAGCAACATTACTGTAAATCCATTCATTTTTGTTGGAGCTTAATTTCACAGTAGAGCTTACATGTAGTAGAAGGGGAAAGGAGATTTTTTTAGGTGTCTTGAAATTGTGTAGAAACAATTCTGTAGTACAGTAGAAATTCATTGGAAATGCATTTTAGCGTTCGAGAGGACACTGTGAATGCTGTGAGAATAAAAGTACTGTAAATATATCAAAATTTACAGTATACAGGACTTAACACTATCTTAGAACTTATATATAAGACCACAATCTGTTTGAGACCCTTTCTGCATGAATGAACATGAATGTGTTTTGTTTGTGACATCTAGTTTGTTTGTGTCCAAACCAGCCATATCTGGAGACACTGTCATGAGCAGTCAGAACATCACAGATGAGGAGAAGTGTTCTCGAGCTGCGGCCACCGGCGTACGACAAACAGAGACAACAACGGGATTCAAGAGGTAAGCAAAAGTGTATCATATTCTTGTACATTATTTTTGAAATAAGTAGACATCCAAGTGAACAATATGTTATAAGGATTCAATCTCTACTGCTGAATAAGATTCAGAGATTATTTCTGGACTTTTGGAGAGACATCCATCACTCTTCATCAGCTTCACTTAGAATAATTATCTGTTGTTGGATACGGGAGATTCTTTATACACAACCAGGTATTGATCTCACCTGCCAAACATAGCCATATTTGGGACAGTGTTCTCACCGCAAAAGCGCCACCTACATTTGTACATCGGCTACTTATAGCAGTGAGAAGCAGTACTCCAGTCAGAAGCTCGGAAGAAGGTGTCTGATAGACATCGAAACGTTAGCAGGTGAGATCAATACCTGGTTGTGTATAAAGAATCTCCCATATCCTATTTTCTACCAACCTGATGAAATTATTTTCGGGATTATCTGTTGTTGTTTTGCAGGCGGTACCTTGATACCATATTTGACACCCTGGACTGTGGCAACAATGATTATGAAGGGTTGTTTACTCTCTGTCTTCTATATGCCATGGGGAAGAATGAAGGTAGGATTTATCCGGTTGTGTTTTGGAGGTATAAAATGTTTACTGCACTTTGTATTGAAATGGCGTTATTCTTCCCGTACACACTGAACAAGACAAAAAGTTTTAAATTTAATTTTTCTCAGGATGAATAACATTGCCTCCCATCTAGATATAGTCTGTGACTATAAAATAATCGTGGATGGAAAAGTTGTGGATCCTTTAGTCTTATGATTTTTGGTATATGGGGTACCGTAGGTAGTGGTGCGGATCGAAACGCACGTTCCGGTTCCGGTCCGGACTCGAGTCCAGAGGTTTCGGTTCAGGTCCGGACTTGTAGGTCCGGTCCGGCACCAAACATTGCCGTCACATTATGTGACTGATGCTGTTACCATTGTTAATCCCCCTAAATTCTCTAAACTAGGGAAAGATTCACACAAAAACACGTCTGCAGTCAGAACAACGTGTATATTCAGAACAAAAGTACTAGTATGCTCTCTAATCAGCGTGGTGACCTACATGTCTAGTTGTTTCTGGTGGCGTCTCAAGAGCCTTGCAATATATTTTGACGCCCCCGGCACACCGGAACATTTTTCTCACATACTGCCGGCATTGTGTTTACCTGACCTGTACCCTGTGACACGCAATGTTCCCGGGCTGCAGGCAAAGGCCGCAAAACAAAGCTTCTTCTCTCTATCTCGGGTCAAACATGGCCGCCACTGGGCCCATTGGGGAAGTCCCCCAACGCATGACATGGCTAAGCCAATCACATCGCTAGGTTCCCTTGACGTCACCCAGATCTCGCGAGGAGTTGTGAGACTTCCTGATTTCGGCAATAGCGGCCATAGCGGCCATATCAGAAGCCAACAACAAATGTTTGCGGCTTTTCCATCGCAAACTTCGTGATTTATGGAAGGTTTTAGAGAGTTAAGGATCAAACAGAGGATGTACATATGTACATAAGTGCTAATTATTTTGACAAGTCCAAAAACCGGTTCTCAGCCCTTCGGTTTTTTTGGACTCGGACCGAAACGTTTTACAAGTCCGGAACCGGTCCGGCCGGACCGATCCGCACCACTAACCGTAGGTGTCAAGGCAAAGGACAAGTTTGATTATGAGCCCCCTGGTGACTTTCCATTACACTGCAGCAGGTCTCTCTGGTTTTGATATCTCGTGTTCTGGGAATGCTATGGTCATAATTTTGCCCTTGGGCTTTGAAGAAGTGGTACAGGTTTGAGTCACCTAATTTGCTTTGAGATGACAATGCTGTACTAATTTATGCCATTTTTCGTCAGGTATTAGAGAAGGTCTGATGGATGCTGTAGCCATGCCGTCTGTCCACTCCCCAACTAAACAGCACTACAGCTCTCCACTGTTGGAACGGCTCCTCAAGGTCCTCGAGCTCAGCACTAAACAAGGTTTGTTGTGGATCACTTGTTTTAGTTTGTGTGATTGTCTGTGTACATGTAACTAGTGAAGAGTGGAGATGCAGTGTAGTTTTTACATGTTGTGAAGTATGGAGATGTAGTGTAGTGTGGAGATGTATTGTAGTGTGGAGATGTATTGTAGTGTGGAGATGAAGTGTAGTGTGGAGATGTAGTGTAGTATGGAAATGTCGTGTAGTGTGGAGATGTAATGTAGTGTAAAGATGTAGTTTTAGTTTGGAGATGTAGTATGGAGATGTAGTGTAGTGTGGAGATGTAGTGTAGTATAGAGCTGAAGTATAGTGTGGAGATGTAGTGTAGTGTGGAGATGTAGTGTAGTGTAAAGATGTAGTTCTAGTGTGGAGATGTAGTTTGGAGTAGTATAGAGATGTAGTGTAGTATGAAAATGTAGTGTAGTGTGGAGATGTAGTGTAGTATAGAGATGAAGTATAGTGTGGAGATGTAGTGTAGTATGGAGATATATATGTGGACCTATGTGTTCCCCAGTCTCTGCTGTGCGCGTGGCGACGCTGTGGCTGAGCTGTACCCTGGTGAAACAGCTGGTGCTGTCTCGGGACCAGTGTTACCTACAGGACAGGCACGTGGCGTACGTGGAGGGGGTCCGAGAGGCCGCAACACTCCTCCTCCGCATGTTCTATAAGGTACGACTCAAACTAGCGTACTCATACTTCAAACGAGAAATTAAGAATACTTGAAATATGTCTACACCATCTTTATCTATTAGTAATCATTTCCAAACACATGCATTTTATTGCAGAAGGAATTTATGCTTGTGTGTCTTTAATCATTGGATAAATAAAGTCAACCAGAGACATTTGCATGACTACCTTACTAATCAATTTTGAGGTAGGAGGGGAAAGGATGTTTTTAATGTGTCTTGCGTTCACTGTTGAAACAATTCTGTACTAATACAGTAACGATATACAGTATATGCCAATTATTTGTATACCTTTTTTCTGTATATTTCGTCTTTCTGTATAGAATTCCAAAACACCAAACCATTTACCATTCACTCAATTGTAAAAACAATGCATATCTGTATAGCCCATAATCGTAAAGTTCGGGGTATTGTATAGAATTTTGTCAGATTTTATCGTAAAATGACCCACAACTATAGGGTAAATTTTGGATTTGAATTGTTGTTTCGGGAGTGGGGACGCCGTCTACCGTTCAACAATCACATTCTTTTGTTACTCGCTATTGTCATGCTTGCAAACAATCGATATCGGTGCCTTTGACATACGGTGATCTCATCAAAAACCTGTTTTTCAAGACTCAAGCGACGAAAGTGAACAAAAATACGAAAAGAAAAACACGATTTTTGTCGCGATTTACAGTTATTTGTGGCCGTATTCGACGGAGAACATATTCCTTACATTCTTTCCCCGTGAAAATCCTGCTTATGTAGCGTAGATGAATCGCATTTTACGTCGCGATTTCAGAAAAAGACGAAGGTCTGGTGACGCTGGGCGGCCATCTTTGTTTACTCATTGATATGCATTTTTCTATGCGCTGATTGGTCTACGTCATAAAAACCTGTGCTCTGATTGGTTGACTGTAAGATTTCACGTGATCAACATGCGGCGGGAGTTTTTTATTTGGCAGGAGTTTCCCACGCAGTTCGGGCTTATCTGAACAAAATGGATCGCGTATTTAATCCAATATGGTGACGTTAAGATCGACGAAAAGGTCGGATTGTACTTTGATTAAAATTTTGCAAAATAAAGTTGCAATATCGTTAGTGTAATTGTGTGTCTTAATCTTAATTTGCCCAAAATCCAATTTGCCCCCCCCCCCCCCTCCCCTCCTTCGGGACGTCAATATCGCTAGTTCGGACAGTCGTATAGTTCGGGGAGTCGTATAATTTGCGCTGACAAATGGGCTATACAGATATGCGGAATCTACTGTAATATGGAAACTGCCAAAAATAAATCCATACACTGCAAACATTTTCAAATTTACAGACTAAGTATATACTTGCAAAGAATGATGTAGAGTACTGTCATAATATAATTGACTTATATTACAGAGGAATTAGGCCTGAATGTACTTTTGTATTGTCTGCAATTTTGTTACAGGGTGACGAGATCTTCCTGGACATGTTTGAGGATGAATTCAGTAAAATGAAGGTTTGTATATCACCATCAATTCAATATTGTTTTAAGTTTTGACTTATACTTAATACAGTAGCTTTACAGAGTGGTATGGCTGAAAAATTTCATGCAAACTTTTTTTGAATCCATTTTTCAGAAGATCATAGTGATAAAGAAGATCATAGTGATATTTAGGTTTATTTGGATAGGATTACGAATGTACATGATGTCATTTTGGACAGAAAGATAGGTTACAAACTATGCTAAAAATCTTGTATTTTGTAGAATCTGTTGGTCTTCTTTGTGTGATTTAAGTATACCCTTGTTGTTACAGGAGAAGCCTTTAAATGTTGAGTACCTAACGATGGACCCTTCAGTGTTACTTCCACCCACTGGTACACCTCTCACTGGCATCGAGTTTGACAAGCGACTACCGTGTGGGGAGGTTGAGAGAGCCAGAAAGGTAAGATTCTAAAGAAAATAAAGGTGTTTGTAGTGTTTTAAGTTCGTAGTTGAATATAACTGCTTATAAAACTGCAAAATTGATAAACACCTGTTTAAGTGCAGATCGTTATACCATAATATTATGTTTCTAGAATAGTTGATTGTTGGCAAACTGTCTTCTGGTTTTTACATTT
Organism: Branchiostoma lanceolatum; assembly: GCF_035083965.1. Taxonomy (NCBI): domain Eukaryota; kingdom Metazoa; phylum Chordata; class Leptocardii; order Amphioxiformes; family Branchiostomatidae; genus Branchiostoma; species Branchiostoma lanceolatum. The sequence goes on from NC_089729.1 coordinate 13,567,111, forward strand.
CTTCTATGTATGCATGTCTTTGTTGATTTTGGTGTTGGAAAATATTAATAAAGATTATTTGGAAAAAAAGTTTGTACTTGAAAGACACAACATACATGTAGGTTTGCAGCGTGATGACTTCTTTGTGAGATTTCACCACAAAATCTGCGAGTATAAAAGTTAAAGTATCTCAGATGTCTTAATAACACGCATAGAGGTGGCACCCATCTCCGTTTCTGTAGCCCTTGGGCCACACATACGTGCAAGTCACTACAGCAGGAGGCTAGTCCACTGGTAGTGATGTGTGTTTAACTTCCATACTCTTTCCCAAATGCTGAGTGCTAAGCAGAGAAAGCAGTTTGTACCATTTGTAGAGTCTTTGGTATGACCGGCTGGGATCGGACTCACGACCTACCTGCGAGGTGAACACTAGGTCATTGCATCGAGCATAAAACTGCCGTGAATATTTCACAATTTAAAGCTTGTAGTGACCAGTACGATTGATTCCCACCAGGCGATGCGTACGTTCTTCCTCCTGCGGGACCTGTCCTTGTCGCTGCAAATGAAGGTCGAGGACCAACTGCCACTCACCAAAGACAGCGAGCTTATCAAGGCAAATGAGAAACTAGACCTCAGTACGTATCCTAACTCTCAGTATGGCATAAGTGATTATATCATGGAAATGGGAATGTCATTTTGTAGATTTGACTCTATAATCATATTATGTTTAAATTTGTAACTTTACAACAGTGTATTGTTGATAACGCTGTCTAGAAGATAAATCCTTTAAATGAAAGCATGTTATTAACTGCCCGAAAAACTTTCGTTTGAAATCTTCAAATTAGCAATTCTACAAAATTTGCAAGTCATTTAGTTGCAGTTGATCAAGGCATGTAATTTGAACACTGTAATCGAGACTGTACGTGGGTACATGAATGCACATTCTTCTGTCACTGTTGAAAAATTTGCTGATTCAAACAGAAATTGTGCACAAATGATGATATGATATGATATGAATAACATAAAAATGCCTGATACAACATTATTTCATTTCGAACATGACAAAAAATATTTCGCCCAGTCAAAAATGTTACTTTTCAGATCTGCTGAAACCTTGGGTGAATCTTACATGTTTCTAACATTGTTTTGCAGACAACAGTGACCTGATTGCTTGTACAGTGGTGACAGAAGACAAGTAAGTTTTATTTCATTTGAAACCCCCTCTTGTATATGTTGTTGTAGGATTTGCAATGATGATTGTACACTGCTGTACACAAATATCTAGGTGCACCAATGCACCTACAGTCAAAAGTATGTACACAAATCCAATTTTGGGTGCACAAAAGTGCTTAATATGCAGTATTTTGAGCCCTGTTTAAACAAAGAATTCAAACTTAAGCAGTGATGTCTATTACTGTAAATCATTTGAGTTTGCATGGTTTTTATTTTGCGTTAGGGAAAAAATGGAGTGTTTGCAGTGGTTTAAAGTTCGCGTTTGAAACAATAATAGCGCTACAGTCATAGATGGGAAAAAGTTCAACCGCGAAAACCGTAAACATAAAATTGCCGCAAACATTTCTGCATTTTACATTGTACCATAAGGCTACAAAAGGTTTACAGCTGGTTGTGTCCTCAACTGTTCCTTGTAGACAGAGAGTTCGACGTTTCTTAGTGATCGACGTGTACCAGCTGATTCTGGTGGAACCGGACACCAAGAAACTGGGCTGGGGCGTGGCCAGATTTGTGGGGTATCTGCAGGTGGGTGGAGAAAGTTGATGGAAATTTTTGGTGGATTTGGTTTAATAACTGTCAATTTACCTGCCATTTTGTACATAATGTATACAAAAAGTTATGTCATGATGTCTAGTTAGACTAGTTATTGTAAACATGGGAAGTCGACGAGTTTTTTAGTGTAAATTGTAGGTATGTTATATCCCAACGATTTTAAATTCAACAACTGATAAAGTACACAATGTATGTAATATATGTACATGCCATGTACACTATACTTTTTCTTGGTACAAAGGATGTGTATGCATACAAGATTTGATCATTACATGTAGTTAAGACATGAATATTTAGATGGTCAAACGGTAGGGGTTTCAGATTTTCAGATGATAAAGGTTTCTTCATCACACAGTGTCAGAGATCTATTTGTTTTCTTGTAAATACAAGTATACGTCAGTTGAAAAGCTGTATTATACAATGATTATGACAATCACTCATGATCTTTTTACATATTCAGATACAGTCAAACTTGTCCATCCAACCAACTCTATCCTACAACCAACTCTTGTCAACAACCACATTCAGACAGTCCCGTCCAATTTTACATAGTAAGTGAACTCTTTCAAGCAACCAACTGCAGGCTTCAACCAGCAACCACTTCCTCATGGGCCTCAGGGGTCATAATGTGTAGATTTTACACTCCATTCAACAACAAAATGATTGACAGCGGCAATCAGTCCAGCGAGCATTTCAATAAAAGATTCTACAGTCGACAGCAAGCTTGTGTTTATGTAGCAACAAATGTAGAACAAAGTGAATTCAAATGTAGCAACAAATGTAGAACAATGGAGACACGAATCTCAATGTAAACATTCATTGTAAGTACAACAAAGGTTTTGTTCATGTACCCGAAAAATATTTTGTTATGTTAACGTTTATTGGCAATGTAATCGACAGTGCATTGTAGTCTTGTAGACAACAACCGTTTAGTTTGTTTTTTCTTGTATATACTGTATTTCTTCACTTGTCTTCTAATTTTATATGCATAACAAGCAGATAAGTCCTGTATGTGCGAAGTATTTATGCAGCCTCATTTATGCCCACAAAATCAGCAATCCGACCCGAGTTTCATCCAACAGCCAACTCCAGTCAACAACCACATTTCCTTGGTCCCTTGACTGGTTGTTGGATGCAAGTTTGACTGTACATTCAAGTACAGATACAAATACAGATATTCGATTGAGTACAATGACCGTGTCAGTTCCTACACCTGAGTGAGGAGGGTTGACAGTGTAGCCTTCGCGTGGATTTGTTTAGGGTGGATGACAGGTTGCGAATCTGAGACCCATACACTTTGGGCATCCGTCTTCTCCAGCGGCACCAATTGACTTGGTTACGCTCAAGGTCTGCCTTGATAACGCCACTATAGCTTACAGGAAGTTACAGGGTTATCTGTTACACTTCTGTCTTGTTCAACTTAAATTCCTTGTCTTTCCCAACCATAGGATGTTGAAGTGACAGCTGATAAAGAAGACAGCCGCGCTCTCCACGTTCAGATCCACAAACCGACCTCCTCCGTGAGCGTCCAAGCCAGCCCGTCCTCCTACAAACCCATGCCTCTCCTGTCCGCCAAGTTCATATTCGATGACCACATCCGCTGCATGGCCGCCAAACAAAGGATGACCAAAGGCAGGAGCCGGGCACGTCAGGCCAAGATGAGACTGATATCTAAACTACTAGACATGCCTGCAGCGGTGTCACCCCCCTCACCAACCCCTCCCCCTCATAGGTAGGGACACATTTACAGTTAAGAATAAAGAGGAATGATAATGATATTTTTTTGAACTTAATCTACACCACTCAACAAGTTTTCTGAGAAATGACAGACATTTCTGATCCCATCCACCAGCCTCCTTCTGATCAGTGATCTGAAGAGTTGGATTACAGACAGTTTCTTTAGATTACTGATTTAGTGAAGAAGAATGGCAGACAACATCTAAAACATCTTTAATATTTCTGAAAGCTTGTCCAGCATGTACAGGTCAGGACATACAAAAACTGGAAGTTCTGCTGCAATACCAAGGAAAGCCACCAGGCAGCCCATAATCTAATGTTTCTGACAGGTCAAGACTTAACTACATAGTTATTACAGGGATTCATAACAATTCATCCAGTCTAGTTTCTTGAGTTATGCTTTTCAACCACCAATGCTATTACACCACCCTACAAATGCTTCCAAAATCATAACCTTCTCTACAAAGGTAAGAAATATCAGTAGCGTGGTGTCTGTAGATCATTTGAGATACCGGTACCTCTAGTTTATTTTCCTTTCAAGTGTTTACAAGTTGATTCTTCCATGTTCCCTGTCTTATTCCACAGAACCCTCCAGATGGGAGCCATGCGCATGTACGCCAACCACCCCAGCCACCCCCAGGACCCCCCTCCCACCATGCGCAAGTTTGGGCCCGTCCCTGGATTCGCACAACGGCGCGCTTCCTCACAAACATCCCCTTCAGGTCGAAGGTCGGCTAGTCCAAACAAGGGCAGGTCAAGTCCAAAGGCACAGAACAGAGCTTTACAACACGAGACGTCAGTAGAAGAGGCGCGGGAAGCGATACTGGCGGAGACTGCGGAAGCCATCCCGTTACAGGATCTTTCAAAACAAGGTCGGAGTTTGCCTCAAGAGTCTGAGAAGGAGCTGTCGTCAACCAACCTGTCCCCCAGCCTCAGGCCCGCTAAAGCGCCGCCGGCCTCGCTGCTTCCCCGCCACGACGACGACGGCGAGAGACCGAGCTACCACGAGTCTGTGAAGCTGACGCGCCCGGCCGACCCAGACAGGATCAGGAGTATCAGCGATACGTCGTCGCGGGAGGGTCGGAAGGAGACGAGAAACGCCGACGGTGACAGGAGGAGGAGTTCTAGCGACGGGTCGGGGAGTAGGATAAAACCAACATGGCACCACGGAGCGCACTGGTACACGGGGGACACCGACGACAGTAACAACGGGGATTAGATCGACTCTTAGGAGAACTATAGAGTCTGACTTCACAGTATGCTAACAGTCAAGGACAGTGGTGAGAGGAACACAAGAACACCTATAATACTGGTAGTACATACCTTCAATTTGTAAGTAGAAAAGATGCAGTAAAGCCCGTCACACATTCAAAACCATGACTTTGCTCCGGACTACAGTACTAACAATGGCAGTCGGTTGGGAGTAGGCTGGAATCAATCCTATTCTATCTCCAGCATCCAAGCAGAATATGACTTTTTCCCATCTTTGATGTTTCCAAATTTGTGGTCGACTAGTGCATACAGATCCAAACTCCTGATGACCGTGCTCACAGCTAACTCCCTACCATGGTCTGTAGAAGGTCGGGATCGGAGGCCATGGTCAGCTATGTGTGACGGGCTTAATCCTACAGACTTTGAAAATGAAAAAGGCTCTGCCTTCAAGGCATTGCCAAAAAAAGAGATACCAGATACTGCCAACAAATTATCATAGGTCCAACTGTACAGATGATTTTCTTTTAATGAGCAAGCTGTTCTTCAATTTTAAAACAGTTAAATGAACGAGAAAATGAAGAAACACATATAACATACCAGAAGAGATCTTAATGTTTAAGTTGGGCACAAGCTAAGACATTTTTGCTCTGAAACAACCGTATGTACTACAGATTCAAGCTTCCATGACTGTATAAAGACACTATGTTAGTATTTTACAAGAACTTTAATCAAGATGATAAAGTTAAATGTCCTGATGTTGTCAATCATTCTGATATGTTAATCTGTTTATACAAGTAACTGAAAACTACTTGCAATATGTAGTCACTGTCACACACATTGTAGTCTTTTGAAGCTAAGATTGCAAGACATGCGCAAGTATCCAAATTATGTATATATATAATACTGTATTACTGTTGAATATTGTAGCATACAATATTATAACTTCATATTGTCAGGCTCTTCCATTGTGCAAGGGGGGGGGGCTTAAAAGCAGTCTTTTTAGCATCATATCATGAACCAATAATGAAAAATTCTATTGACAGCAAATGTAATTGTGTAAATGCATTTTATTTAGAATACAATCTAAAAGTACCATATTTCTAGAATTTTAGGTTAGATGTAGATGTGTCATGCAATGGAGATGTCACATTTAGAAACAACACATTTGCATTTGTATCAAATACTAGTACCGGGGGTACACATCACAATTCAAATGACTCAGTTGTACATATATGATATGTTTGCATGTAATTGTGCAAATTATTGGCTATCAGTGTTATTTATTAATTCTTATTATACATGTACACATACTTTGTGTCAGATAGGATAAAAATTGTATTGCATACACACAAAGTTTTTAGGCATGATTTATGTATTATCTAAGACCAGATGATAAAATTTCTCTTTTTGCATTTTGTAGACATAAGGTGAAAACAGTTGTTAATGTAAAACTCCATGTAAATATGTTATACCTTATGGCTCACACACATCCATACATGTACTCACACTCGTACATTTGTGTACATACTTGCATGGTTTCTACCCATAGTTGAACATTAGGCAATTAAAGTGCCTCATATCATCATGCATTTACCATGGTTCCCTTTCATACATGTATATTCAAACAGACATTAGTTGAACACATACATTTGCAGACCTCACTTTTTAAGAAATGAACTTCTGCCATGGAGTAATGTACAAAAATGTACAAAAAACTGCACACACAGATTGTTAATGGCAAAAACAAGATGACTTTGACATAATTTAGATAATCACAAAGTAGAATCTTAAAAACCATCATCACAAGAGTTTTCCACAATAGCTAACAGTGATGTTAACAGTTTCTATGTAACATAAAAAGTTGATCACACATCTTTATACCATGATAGGTTAATGCACACTAGTATTAAACAATCAAGTCTTCTTGTGCTAGGAATATCATGTTCAGTATGACCAGTAAAATTCAGATTCAGCTGTATTACATATTTTAGGCATCACTGTAATCTATTAGTATGTTGCAAATCAATTTGTAATCTAATTCTAAAGCATTGTTTAATCATGGGCATGTCATGACAGAAGAATACAATGTATTATGTTTCACGTATTTCACACATTTGAATGTTCGCCTTTTTCAACATTGAACAATGGGGCTTCATACAGGTATTGCAGTAGACCGATCCTTACTGTCCATCACAAATAGCAGTTCGACCAATGATAGTATGGCAATTACCAGTTCTACCAATAGGAGAGTGGCTTCATGTCCGTCAAATTATTTCATTTTGCATTTCTATGTTTTGACAGGTGGGCGGGGTTATGGGACTGTTTAATTACATGTATGAAACCTTGAAAGAAATGAAGTTCACCGAAAAGGATAATTGTCTTTATGCACTAAAAACTTTTAATATGTGAACGACTTCTGAAATTTTACTGACATTATTTTTCCCAGTTGTTGCTGTACAATATTTTCAGCACATTACTTCCATAAAAAAATAATATAGTAAATGAATGGTTGTGTTGTAGGTAAATCAAAATTGCCCCCTCCCCATTTCACTGAAAATATTACTTGTAGAAAGTCATTCAGTGGTATAGCAAGACTAACAAGGTGAATTTAGTTTCTGCTGTGCCATCGTTGAAATGTAAGTAAGACCAAATTGAGTGTTTCTCTAGAGAACCATTAAAACATGCCATCATGAAGGAATGATTGTAGCCTGTTGTTGTGTGGTTGTTTATTCAATAGCAACACTAGATAAGAGGTTTCATAAGACACTAATCGGGTTTTTCTAGAACAATAGAACAAGAGGGAGCACACACAGGCGAGGGAGAGAATTCTGAATATTTATGGAAGAATCAATCGCTGAGGGAAGGCTGTATGCTGGGGATTAAGCTAAAATCTGAATTCGACAAGGAGGCACTGGGCAGAAACAAGAGGGCGCAGTGCCACTCTTTCCAGATTTAGATGAACCTCTAAATAATGAAATAGATTGAAAGTTTTCACATAAATTGAGCAAGGCTCACTTTGTTTATAAACTTTCGTGAAGTTCAACAAGAGATTCTTTATATATGTATTGTCTACTAAAAAATGGAGCTTATCATGTTACATTATTCAAGTTGGAGAAATTAATTAGTAAGAAAAAATTAGTCAATCTTATGAAAAAGGTTGCAAGTATTTTGTATCATCATCACCATGTATGATCACTTTTAACGTGGTGCAGTTTTAGACTTCTCCGCTAGGAGCGCTCGTACTCTATCGCTCCCCCCAGAGTACTCTGGGTACGAGAGCGCACATTCTGTTCCAAACCGAGGCTGCATGCAACCGCCATTTTTGAAAGATTTTCGTCCTGTCAAAAGTCGTCAGTTGCTACATTTTTAGCTTAAAAATGGAGAAAAACAGCATGGAGACGGGCACAGCCTGCACAGAAGCCGAGAAGTGGGAGTTCAGCATGAATTCTGAGAACAACCGACTGTCTACCTTCAAGGACTGGCCGTTTGACGACGACTGTTTGTGTGTTCCGTCCAAGGTACCGGGAGATTTTTTTTCGTGGCTGTTATCTTCCACGTTTGGGACCTGCTATTTCTTTATATTTGTGAACACAAAACTACATACCTGCATCTATTTGAAGCTATATTGTACTTTATTTACATATATAGAGAGGGAATGTCTGCGTATCTTTTTGTTGAGCAATTAAAACACAGCATGCAGCATAATAATTTTGTTGGTTGGGTCTATATAACCTCCTTGGTTGGGGAGGGGGGCTTTTTTACAGAGGACAAAATTATGAAGATAAATATATTGAAAAGCGAAATATCAAATTAATAAACGAAAAGACTTGAAGCCTTCTTTAAATTAGATAATAACACAGTCTTAGGCAATTCCATAATCACTGAAGATAAGTCTTGTCTGTGTTTCTTTTTCTCTCCCTATGACTACTACTAGTATGAGTATGAGTGTCAGTTATGTATAATATCAGGTGTATTTGCAGCCAGTGCCACAGGCAGGTACCCAATGTGTAGGGTAATGAGGCTGTTTAACGTGTATACTATAAATACTATATTACATTCAAATTTTGAAGAAAAAAACTTACAAAGTTAACTTAGTTGGAGTTTACATAAATGGTTTAAGAATTTTCCTCAGGCCTCATGCTTTGGCTGATGCATATTAGAACAGTTTAAGTTTCCCTCCCACTCCAGATGGCAGCAGCCGGGTTCTACCACATCCCTACAGACCAGCAGCCTGACCTGGTCAGGTGTTTTGTGTGTTATAAGGAGCTGGAGGGATGGGAGCCTGATGATGATCCCTGGTGAGTTGTTTGTTTGTTTGTCTGTTTATAAAGAGAATTAAAACTCTACAACGATAAAATTCAGCGATTTATTTCTGGACGTTTGGAGTGACATCCATCACTCTTCTTCAGCGTCACTAGAACGTTTGTTTGTAACATGTTGGTGTTACTGGTAAACCCCCCATAACATGGTGTTACCCGTTGTTATTTGTTTGAATTGTATGCACGTTAACTATGAACTAAGTTAACCCAAGGCATATTATAAACATGTTTTGTATGTAATAAGTACGAGTATAACTGCATAGGACTGGACTGATTGATTTGATCCACTTACTGAGAAGGACCCCTACTAGTACTATAAGTGTGGTGGGTTCTTTGATAAGTTTAGCATGCTTGCGCTATGTCTTTCATCGAAGACACTACTAGTAGGCCCATGGCTCAATGTCACCCCCAAGGGGAACTCATATTTCTAGTGTTTTTGATGCGGAAATAGACTGTTTTTCCTTTTTGTTTCTTTCTATCCAGGGCTGAACACAAGCGTCACCAGCCTAACTGTGACCTACTGAAGATCTTGAAGAATCACAAAAGTCTGGATGAAATCACCGTCAAGGAGTTTCTGGATCTTGAGTGCAAGAGACAGCAGAACAGAATAGTAAGGAACAGGCAACGACATACATGTATCTGTTATGTATTTAAGACATCATTCCATCATGTGTTTAGTAGTTGAAGTTATGAAATACGGATTTGATTTGTTTCTCCGATAGCCTAACTAGTAGGTGTGGGCTGACAGAATCAATGTTTACCTACAGCTAGGTAGAATTGCCTGGCATTAGCATGCAATAACCCCCCCAAAAAAGTACAGTATGAAAATACTTACATTTGATGGTACATTTGTACCCCATGTTTTCTACATGGACTGAGCACTGGTGTATTGTAACTGGTACACTTGTGGCTGATGTCTTGTTAACAGATAGCAAAAAGTATTTTTTTACCCTGAGTAAGTTCAGGAAGTGTGTATACAATAATGTCTTGATGTATTGTGTTATATTTTCATTCCATGTATTATCATTATATGATTGATGAGAGAAATAGATATTTAACAATGATTCATTCCTGTTTTACATGATTGTATTTTACAGAAAGCACAGATTGAGGAAAGGGTGAAGGAGTTCAGACAGCAGGCCGCTCGTGTCAGAGCACAAATGGAACTCCTTTAGCACGCTGTTTTTGTTGTGGCATGTTTTTTTTTAAAACTTGTCTGTCTCCGGCTGTTACTGTTAGATATACCGATAAGCCTGGCGTACATTTCTACAATGTGAACTTTCAGTGGACATATGTTTTCTTAGTCCTAGGGCGAGGCAGTTTCGCTTTCTTTCTACAACTTATAGGATGGTGACTTGGCAAAGTTTCTGTCTACAGTTATTGGAGCCATTAGTGAAATTGAATTCACAGCTTTATTGGGTATCATGTAGTAACTGATAAGAGTCTGTTCAAAATCTGTCAATGCTTTAACATCATCACTTTGTTGTTAAGTGTCATGAACACGTTTTTATTTCTTTTGAAATAGAAATATACATGTAGGCAATACAACCTAATGTTCTACATTGTACCTGTTGGAACATTGTGACATTGCCTTTTTAATTTGAAGTCATGATTTGCTTTTGTCTATTGTCTTATTCTATGAGCCTTTTTTGTTTTAATTTGTTTACTAGCTTTTAAATTGTCTTGTTATTAGACACTTTTCAATTGTCATACTTCACTTATTTAAGCAGCTTCTGATCAATAAAGGCACTAAGTAGCATACAATGTGGACTGCCATGTGTGTACTTGCATGTATGTCCCTGTGTACTTATGATGGGACAGTTGAATGTGATGTATTTGAGCTTTCAACAGTACAGGTGATATCAGTATCCCTACCTTGTCTATGCTGTACCTGCTACAAGCTCTACCATTCCGCTACTATCCCAAACCTGCAACTATCCTCCTATATCACAGGTAATCTTTGAATTTGTAGCATTCCCATCCTTTTGCTGCATTCCCAATGGTTGGTATTGAGTGTCACTTTGCACAGTCAACACAGACCTCATGTCTAAAACTACACAAAACCTTACATTGAGGATGCTTAAGCTCACAATCTTGGCTAACTAGTAACTCTGCCTTTAGGAGACACTATTGTGCATGGTGCCATCGGCAAGAAACACTGTGCCTTAAACGGGAACCCGTTCTATATAATGCCCTAATGCTCCATGCCTAGCTCTATGGAACATGGCACCACGTAAAAGAGCGTGCCGCTTCCGGGTTCGCCCAGTTGTGCTCTGGACGCCGTGAGAGACGGACGCACGCCAAGACGGCCAGTGTCAAAATGATCGGCACCGTAGGTGACCCTACTTATACCTTTTTCGGAACGCGCCAAATGTACCTTCGGTGCCGCCTTCTATAGTTCGGGTTTGCGTTTAAAGGCACCCAGAGCATTTTATGAGGCTTGAAAACTGGAAATATTCTAGTTGCTGTAATCTCTATGAAATTGACATTTAATGCCATTGTTTACCACATTTGCGTGCAGATTTCTTATCAAAAGTGCTCAAAAGCGGCATAAAAATAAGATACATGGTGATATTTTAGTTCCACGCGCCTACTGTAAATACTGTAGATACCATAGCCCCGCCCACCTCCGTCAAAACGTAGAAATGCAAAATCAAAACATAAAAATGCAAATATTTGACGGACATGCAGTCACTCTCTCATTGGTCGAACTGCTAATTGTGATGGACAGTCAGGATCAGTCTATTAGGGCTTGGATTTTTTTTCAGTTCTCACCACACCACGACATCGTATCTTTGCTCCTTTAATGTCGATGTGTAATGGTAAAGTGTTATTGAAACTTATCATGTGTAGGAATGACTAGAAATTGGATTTTTTTATTCAAGTTTCAAGCCTCATAAAATGCTCTGGATGCCTTTAAGAAGTGGACTGTGCTCTCACATGACGACTCAAAAGCACTAGCCTGTTGTAGACTATTCATCACTCAACTCTGTGGCACACATTATCATTTCTTCTTTCCATCTTGCTTCCATCATCGAATCCAGGAATTCTGCAATCTCTTCAACAGAGAGAACTAGCCTGTGATAGTAAAGTATACTATTACTGTAAGGTACAAAGCAAGCACGAAACAAGTACTAGTAAGTTAACATTTGTAGTAAAAAAGTTGCTGCATACTCCAACACAACAAGCAAAGAATGTTTGGCTGATTGAACTTCCGCCTTCTGAATCATCAGGTTCAAAATGACCCATCTGTCGGCAATTGGTCAAAAGTACCAGGCATGTAAGTAAAAAAAGTGAAATACGTGTATACTTAAAACGCCCGAACTTTACAAGACAATGGGGATGGTTATATGATTGTCCCAGAAAACTGAGAGTTACTTCCGGGTTCAACTAACAAGGGCTATGATCTACAGAAATCTCACATTTATAACCCAGAGGAGTGGTAAATTGGGTTCTATAAAAGCAACAGATTCAGTTACTTACCATTCAGGTCAATATTTGGGTATCCAAGTGGGCACAGATCCGTTTGTTATTTGCGGAGCTTCGAAGAATCTGTCAAAAAAACATCATGGTGAGAGAGTTTCACTGATTTCGCAATTTGATCAGGGGCATGACGGGATAGAACCGAAAGTTCCTGAACTCCAAGCAGATGTTGGGGTAGAAAAAGGTTAGACACTCTTGACTGCAAGGATCTACACGGGTTCTCTGAGTGACAATGGGTTCTGTCAGGGACGCGAATCTTTCAGAGAAGAGAACACTGTGAGAAAACGTGATAACACCGTGATAATTATCATGATACGCTACAGACGCATGGACCGTCATCGTTTCTGGAAAGGTCACATGGGGTCAAAGTGCAAGTACGTTACTCATACAGTGTCCTTGTTGTTGCTACAACGTACTTTAGGCTATTTTAAGCTTCCTAAAGATTTAATTTAGCGGATTCCCTATGATATTCCGTAGTCTCCGGTACGTTGGTGCGGTGGTACACAAACCGGCGTGTTCACCCGGATTCATACGATGTTTGTCCGGGGGAGGGGGGCGGTGGAAGTTTCACCGCCACCCGCCCGTCTCCTGGCTCCGTCCGGTAACCGTGTTTCAACGATTGATCCCTCAACCAACCAGACGTGTTATTACAAACACTCAAACCTTTTCTACAGCGGCGAAAGAGAGGACGTTTAGCTTACAAAACGAAGGAACATGGGGGTATTTGCAGAGACTTGTAACAGAGGGTCAAACTGTGATAGACAAACTTCAGACAGAAGAAAAGACAGAGACAGAAAACAAGAGGCTCACCAAGAGATGGGAGGAGCTGAGACCTATCGTGGAGAAGGTTCAGCAAGTGGAAAGGACACTGGGAGAGTTAGCAGATATAGAGAAACTGTTAGCAGGTCTGGAGGATGGTGAGACAGAGATGAGGGATTTGGCCTTGCAGGAGAAGGAGTCGTATGAAAATGACATGGAACACTTGGAGGATGAGGTGATCATTTTTAACATCAGGATGTTTAGGCACCTTGACAGTTCTTACACTACAAGCAGGGCTGTCTCCAGGTCCCGTCCCTCCGTCCTGGGACGGAAATTTGCTTGGACGGGGGGAAAAATTTCACCCCAAAATCTTAACTCTGTGACATGAAACTGATGAAAATGTATTTCCGCAAGCTATTAAAATCAACTTCCAAACGATGAGTGGGACAGGGAAAGATTCAAACCTGGAGACAGCCCTGTGGCCCCTAGCAAATCAGGACAGTGTGGTACCACGCCTAGTACAATTCAAGTTCTGCTTGGGGTTAGAATTATGGTTAGAGTTAGGCATCAAACTGTTCTGGATCTGGTGGTGAAACATCCTGGTCAGCAAGGGCCAACTAACTATCTAGCCTGTATTTACACAAGCTCTCAGTCGGAGGTTACTGTCTAGGGTTAAAGGCGGTTACGGACACCGGCTGGACACTAGGAGCGCGATTCGTCAGGCTATCTAACTATCCAGGTGCAGAAACATCATGGTCATGGAATCATTACTGAATTGTATTTACTTACTGGGCCTGCATGCCTCTAAATTCCATAAGGCATATTTTAAATTCCATAAGGCTACATTTTGTTTCTCATTCCCGTAGTTCACAAGGTGTTCAAATTCTATTTTGAGTAATTGCCTTCCTGAATTGTTATAATACGTAGGTATGTAGGTGAAGCACTAGCAGGTTTCTTGTTCGTTGTGTTATGCTGTTGTTTTTCGATATCAACAAATTTTAATTTTTGTTGGTTCAGATCCTGACGTTGCTAGTTCCCGCGGACGAGGCCGATGAGAACGACATCATTCTGGAGGTGGTAGCGGGGGTTGGAGGTCAGGAGGCCATGCTGTTCACGTCGGACGTGTTTGAGATGTACTGTCAGTACGCCGCGTACAAGAACTGGCACATGCAGGTTCTCACATCGGACTCTTCCACACTAGGTGAGCACTGGTGAACAGTACAGTCAAACCTGCCCAAGAGGACCACCCAGGGGACTGATAAAATATGGTCTATGTAGACAGGTGGTCACTATAGACAGGATTCTTATTATCTTAATGCTTGTACCAATGGAAAAAATTATCTAAGGACCATAAAGTGTCTGGGTGGTCCTTATGTAGAGGTGGTCATCTTTGACTGTAGTTGTTTAATAAACTTGCCAAGGCTGAAACCAAATTTTATTAACAAAATTGAAGGTGTTGTATTATATATATGTATAAAGTGAATGATATGATAGCAACTCAAACCACTGATACTGAAATCCACCTGTGGAGTGTCTCACTCTCAGGGTATCGCAATGTCACCCTTTTATCTGATCTTGTTATTTGAAAAGTCCCTACACTTCAGCTAAGAATCTTATGTTTTACTCACAAAGGTGTAATTTGTGTAGATTAAATTGGCTTCTACATGTATTTATTTGTTGTGGGTGTGTCTGTGAAGGTTGGCCTGGGCCAAATTAATAGTTGTAACTCTCTGTTTTGATGGAGATGGGCAGGGCTATGAGATTGGTCCATCCTACATTTTTGTATTCAATTTTATGAAGATTCCTACTCAATGTGGTTTGAGTTTCACAAGATTGTTCTTCTCTTCAGGTGGTCTGAGACACGCCACTGCTAGTATCAAGGGTCTGAATGCCTACAAACTGCTAAAGCTCGAGGCAGGGGTCCACCGTGTGCAGAGGGTACCCAGGACTGAGAAGTCAGGCCGGGTACACACCAGCACCATGACTGTGGCAGTCTTACCTCAGCCTAAAGAGGTAAGGATGGTGTCATACAGCAGTTCTGATGGAGATAGTGGTATCACACTGAAGTTTTGAAGGATGGTATCAAACAAGTAGACAGACACACTTCCACAGACTATAAAAACTGCTTGCTTTCCGGGGTGATAACATCATTTCCGCTAACATTCAATGCATTCGATACGTTTGAATGTGTGCACGTACGCATAAACGTACAGTTGACCCATTCTTAGATTCTAACAGCAAGTTCATTCATTCATTATTGCTAGAAATAATATGTTCCTCCCCCCCTTGCCACAAGCAGTTTGGAAGTCCCCAGAAGTGCGAACTCTTTTATTTTGGGGGACATAATAATGGTATCAGTAGTTCTAAAGACTGAAATAGTGTTGTTGTCAGGAGCTGAAGAAGTGATCTTTTCGCAAATGCTAAGTAGAAATGAGTATGATTTTCTTAGCTTCTTTACCTTTCTTCCAAGTCTAAGTTGTAGTAGAGCTAGCCTTGAAAACACCTTGAAACAACATAATTCAAAAACTTGATTGGGCAATCCCAGCTGCACTTTAGTGGAAGTTCACTTGGTGGCGCTTTTACATAGCATAACACAGACTAAGACAGCCATGCATTTCTCATGGTGCCTGTCAAATGTATCATAACAAAGATGGGACTTTGGGAAGTATAATTATATGCTCAAGTTACGTGGTGGTACACTAAACAATTCACATACAGTACTTTTTCATACATATTGTTGATATCATATTGTTTCCTCATGAAATGAAGCTGTCCTGGGATTTGATATTTAATCAATAACCTTTCTTAGACAATAGAATTAATCAGGTCCTGTTGTTTCCCAGATTGACAACACCTGGGATAAAAGTGAGTTTAAGATTGAGACTAAGAAAGCCAGCGGTGCAGGTGGACAACATGTCAACAAGACAGAGAGTGCTGTAAGGATTGTACACATCCCTACAGGTTAGTAATCTTAGCTGTTTTATAGTGATGAACCCATTGTACCTCTTCTATGTACTGGAGATAGATCTAGATCATTACATATAAGTGCTGGTACTAACTATGTCTCTCTCTATCTCTCACACACACACACACACACACACACACACACACACACACATTCTTTCTTGTACTCACTCACTCTCTCTCGCACACATTCACCCTCTCTCACATTCACACACAGTCTCTCACATTCACTCATCACTCACTCTCACACACACACACACTCTCACAAACACATTTACTAACTCACCCAACCACTCTCATACCCTCTATCTCTCACTCACTTACTCAAACAACTCACACTCAAGCACACTCACACACACACATCAGGGCTCCAGACTAACTTTTAGACCTAGGAGCACTGTGCTCCTAACTCAAAAAAGTTAGGAGCACCAGCAAAAATCTAGGAGCACCACTACGAAAAGTTGGAAGAACAAGCAAAAGTCTTGGCCATACCAAGTAATACTCCTATTAATAGTATTACTCAATGTTAACAACCAAGAATAAAGCATTTGAATAGATCATAAAAGAAAAAAGCCTTCATTTGCCAATTCAATTCATTCAATACCTTCCTACATGCTAAATGATACTAGTATGTGGGATTTTTAGAAAAATTGGGCATAGGTTACCCGGTTGGCCCCTATCCGGGGGCCACGGTGCCTCAAGTTCAACAAGTTGAAAAATTGTTGAACTTGTCACCCCACCCTCTGTCTACAAACAATCCAAAATACTTTTGATTTATATCCTTGAAATTCTTGCTCAATAGTATCAAAAATTATATGTTTGTGCTGGCCTAGTCAAATATCTTCGGTTCCTTTGAAACGCGCAGTTCAAATTTCGCGCGTCAGGACTGCGCGGCGCGGCCATCCAATGACAGGCCGACCACATGGAATGCTTTGTGATTCCTCTTAGACCGCAGCAAAATAAAAATAGCACCATAATGACGGGCAGGTCAGGAGCTTTGGAATGATAACGGTAACAAAAAGGGGATAAAACTCTACTTGAATTGATTCATTGATTTTTGGTCGTAAAAATCATCGATTGAACAGGTGTAAAAAGGACCACAGGAAACGGGCGTGTCATTCTGCTGCGGTCTAAAAACATCATGGCGGCCGTCCAGAAGCGCACGGCCGCTAGCGCTCACTTTCATCGGCTATTTCTGGCGTTTGAAACATTTTACAACTCAAACAAATACATCACAAAGGAGAGAAACTTAAATCCTTTATTTCTATGGGTAATTTTGCCACTAGGAACGGATAGTTTTTGTACCGCGGGCGTGGGAACATGATAGAAAATTCACGGACGATTTTCGCGGTAGGGTTGGAATACCTAAATATTTTTAGCTTACTGCTTAGTTCTGCAGCCATTATCCTGGCGCAGGTCTTAATTTTTTGTTGTCGCACCGTGCGACCGTCATTTTAAATCGAGTCGCATTCTCAAAAAACTGGTCGCATACATGTTGTATGCGAGTCGCACTCACAAGCGCTGCACATTCACTCACATCTCACACACACACTCTCTCACATACAGACACACAGTCGCGCTCTGACATACATGTTCACTCACTCACTCACTCACTCACTCACTCTCTCCCACATGCACTCACACACTCTGTTGCTCTCTCTCACACACACTCTGTCACTCATACACTCACTCACTCACTCACTTTGTCAAGATTTCTCAGAACTTTATGTTTATTGTGGTACAGACACATCTTCACAGTTGAACTTGAAATTGATAGTTTGTAAGTTATCCTATTCCTATGTTTTTTCAGGAGTTGCGGTTGAATGCCAACAAGAGCGGTCCCAGATCCGTAACCGCGCCATCGCCATGCAGACTATCCAGGCCAGACTGTACCAGAGGAAACTGGACCAGCAGCGATCCCAGCGGCAGCTGGCGCGACAGCAACAGATGGGCACGGCGGGGCGGTCGGAGAAGATCCGGACGTACAACTTCACCCAGGACCGTGTGACAGACCACCGGGCGGGGATTAACATGTTCAACCTGCAGGACTTTCTGATTGGTGGAGACAAACTGGATGAAATGATCCACACAGTACAGCAGCACTTACATAGAGAAGAAGTTCTGCTTATAATGGAACAGGACACGATACAACAAAAGAAGTTGTAATAGCTTGAAAATTAATTGTGGAGTTTTGCGCCACGGTACCTTAACTTAAGCCAGACATAATTCAAAACCTGTATTAACTATTTTATACCAATGCACCTAACATGCACTGGCCCAAGATGAAACAAACCCATGACACTTGAGTGACATATGGCTAGAAGTGGTCTGAGTGCTATCCTCCATAGTAACCGCTGGCTCAATCTTTTTGCAAGCCAGCAGTTATTACGAGGATGGCACCCAGGCTACGTTATAGCAGCATCTTTGAAAACATTAGTTAGCAAGATCCAAAATGGAACATTTTCAAAACATTGTTTTTGATGGACGGAGCAAATAGAACGAGTGGTTCAGGTAGACTGTCTGGTGCTTGTAGTTATCCATGTTACCAACACCAGTGCATGTTTTTAAGTATTTCGAGCCCTACAGTGCGTGGTCTCCATACAAGTAGCTGTGATACTTTCAGAGACTGCAATGTTTTCATATGGAACATATCAATGACAAAGTACATGAAGTGATTGTGTAATCATTGTGTTGCTTTTATTCCGTCTGTTAATCATAGTCTTACAAACTGAGTACAGGGTATTACTAAGGGTTAACCCCCTTTCTCACTGGACCTGCAGCACATTGGCGGCCTCGCTGCGTCCTAAACTGGATTTGTGTTACACTTGACTTTATAATAAAACGTACAAGTATGACTAAAAAGACAACAAGACAAACAAAGCATAAAAGGATTTGTTTTTTATTGATGATAGCATTGAGCGCACTGTCAAATTGCTTGATCGCTGCAAGGTCGCCAACGTGCCGCAGGTCCAGTAAGAAGGGGCTTTAGTCTCTGAGTTCAGAAATGACAGGGATTTGACAAGCAAACATTTGGGTGGACCCCTATCCATATTAAAGATCTGCAGGGGTTCTTTGATGCGCTTGAGGTGTGCCTCTCTTAAAACAATGGTCACGATGGTTCGTTGCTAAGGAAAAATTTCCACTGTAAGGCGCAGTTTACATTACGTTTTTCGCGTCAGCGGCGAAATTTCCCGCTGTCGGGAGGCCGCTGTCGCGACGTCTCTAGACACACCGCCCGGAAATCTGACAGACACCTGCGGTGCTTGCATTTCGCCATCTTGTAGAAAGTATCGGGCGTAAGCATAACAAAAGCAAGAAACAAAATTGTATGATTGTACAACGGTAGGCGGCGTCTCCCCGCCCGTATTAAACTACAATGCAAAGCCTTGTTTATGTGTAGATATTCCATGCTCATCACTCGTAAATGTGGGGAGGGGGGCACAAGTACGATAAATATATCCGCGGGGAAATGAATGCACGGCACAAAAGTCGCCGCGGATCCCGCGAATCTCTCTCTATATATATATACCGGGGATCTAAGTAGACTTACAGTATGCTAATCAACGCGTGCTTTATGCTAATCGCCGAAACCCTGACTCCCGCTGACGCGAGCCCGACGTATTCTCTTTAGACGGAGTTTGAAGTTGACGGGGACTCCCGCTGTGCTGACGGGCGACGGCTTCGAAGCTGACGGGAGAAAATTTGTTGACAGCGGGACTACGTCGACGGGAATTGTCTTTACACGGGGTTCCCGCTGTCGCCAGTGGCGCTGACGCCAGTGGCGCTGACGGCAAAAGTATAATGTAAAGAGAGCCTAAGAGAGCGTATCATGTTACCGGGACTCCCGCGCGGTCCCCGGGGGAGCTGTAACGTCTTCTAAAAGATCATGATAGTTAGACAAACGATATCTCGCACATGTCTCGTCAATTGGAAATGAAACTAGCCAATGTGTATACCTAAAATCCTGCCGTTTTACTAATGTTGCATCATTTTGTCTGAATATTTTCTGAAATAGGCCAAGTTTGCTGTTATAGAAAGGATGTTCGGTGTAAAAAATATCAAAATGGTGTAAATAAGTCGGTTCTAAACGTTACTGAAAATCCAAATCTTCTATATTCTGAACAATAACAATAATTCTAAACTTTATGTTTTAGGAATTTTTTAATTTCTCATTCAAATTATTTCTACGACCGAAAATAGGTCGAAAAATGCATTTTTTTACACTTAAACACCCTTAAATCAAAATTTCCACCGTATCAAAAAAATCCCTAAAACAAAAGCCTGGGGATATTAGTTCTCGAAAATTTAAGACCTTGATGAGTGTGTCTGAACGCACTTTGCTCGAGTTTTTCATACCACTTTGGAACAATGTCATGCCTCACGGATAGGGAGTGGGGGTACTTGATACCGGCGTAAAAATAAAGTCCTGCAACATTCAAAGTCATCAACAATGGCGCCAGTAGCTTGGCTACATGTTCCATGTCCACAACAAAATGTCAGGAAAGATATACTGTCCAGGAAAAGTTTTATTTGCCATTAAGTGTTTTTTCTTCTTGTGCAAGGGACCTATGACAGAAAGGGCCTTTTGGCGCGAATTTACAGTGAAAACCTGCATATGACCGTGAGTGACCCCGAATAGAATGCACGTTCTATTCGAATACGTCACTTCGAACGTAATAGAATGTTGTTCGAATTCTAAAAAAGTCTGGAAATTCTGGGCCCATATTTGACCATCGTGGGTGTTCATTTTCTGAGCCTTGTTTACAAACAGTGGTTTACAGTGAACCATGCAAAGGCCGGAATGTAAAGAAACCCCAGGCCCACACACGGCCGCGGGTATATTATTGCAATTGAATAGCGTAAAATCCACCAATCTTAAAAGATTTTTAAGCTCAAAAAGTGTCAAAGTGCGAGGCACAATGTTTCTATGACTATTCAGGACAATTATCAACCATCTTCAAAGATGTTAGAATTAGCCATTTTTAAGCCAAAGCACAGAAAATTGCTGTATTTCATGTATTTCCCTACAGGGGATCTGCATGGGGAGGGAGCTGGCCACACTTTTGTAGAGACAGCAATGCTTTACGGTAAATTCAGGAAGGCTGGCAACGCTTGATGATAAATTGATGTGCACCCCTATACGCATTATGCTAGATGTAGGTATCTCAATTGGTAAAACTAGGCTGCAAACGCCGTCACAAAAGGGAGTTCCATTGTTCCTTTTTTTTTTAATCTGATCTTCAACTATGCGATAAGAAGAATTCGTCAATAATGCTTAACAATGAATTCTGGATAACGAGCAAAGTGCCATGTAGAATTAAAACTACAGTAATGATTTACGTGTACCATTGAACAACGCCTAAGGTTGGATTACAGTGGGCTACAAAGATTAATGATGAATCAAGATAGCTGGCTACACCTCACAGGAAAGGGCATTCAGCCCATCCCTCAGTTCTGTTACCATGCACCACCGCCTGTCCTATTTACATTGGTGTGTGGGTCACTGGTCACCTCCCAGATTGAGTTTCCAAACCACCAAAGAACCTTAATCCTCTACAAGACAAGTGTCACTCACAGAACAGAGGGGACATTGATAGTACGTCTGGAAAAGTTGTTCCCCAATGGTCGATTGTTGACAGACGCGTTGGGAAAGAAGATCGACAGCAAAAATAAACAGGAGAAAGACGACTATTTTTTTTTCTCTTTGAAATGTCAATAGGGAAACCTGAGTGTGAAGCAATGAGTGCAAGTTTCAAGGCTTAAAACTACATGTTGAATAAAGACACATTTAGTGCTGCTGGAAGTGGTTAGCGATCCCGCTGCCACGCCCTATGGATCATGGATCAAATTACGTGGATCCATAGGTGGTTTGATCCCAGTGTCGTCCAAAGCTCGGCCCAAACGTGGTGTGAAGGATTGCATTCGTCATTTAGAATGGTGACGTAGAGCTTAGCTGGCAGCCTTATGTGAGGGCCTGCATGGGGGGGTAGTGATTACGAATTACGGAAAATTTTCGCCGCCGATTACGAATTACGGAAAATTTTCAGAGCTGATTACGAATTACGTTAAATCATGAGGCTTCCCAACCCACTTAAACACTTAACGCATGATTCAACTATCTAGTTCTACATCAAAATTATCAATTTTTACATTTATTGTGGTGACAATGAATCTGTTGATGACCACACTAAACCTTACTAGTAACTATAATGAGTAGCCGTGACCGCGGCAGGGAATTTCGTATGGGAGGGGACAGCAAGATATCGCTGAACGTACGTTGACCACGTCGAGCGCCGAAGGCGTGAGACGTCCGGGGAAATTGTGAAAATCTTGACTCCCTGCAATGCTATATCCTTGATTTTGAGTGCCCAATTTTGCTGTTACACTAAGCTATGTTTGATGACATATCTATAAGTGAAAAGAATATACAAGAGTTTAATGGTATGGTGTGCGATGCCCCGAGTCCCGACATATATGGCGCCGGAGCGGCCCGGCGATTGTAGGCGGATCCGAGAGAATACCCGGGAAAATTGTAAAATCTCGACCCGCTTAAATACATTTTGACGGGCAATATCTGCACTTATAGTGAAAAAAATACACAAGGGTTTCTGCTAGATTGTTTGCCCTCCTGACATATTTTCGCCGGAGGCGTACATCTAACAATCGCAGGTGGGCCCGAGGGCATGCACCCCGAGAAAATTTTGATTCCAGCTTGATATTTGGGGGCGACGCCCTCAGAACCTTACCAGAGGCGCGACAATACTAAGTGGGTCTGGGCGCATGTTTCACGGGAAAATTTTGAGATCTTTACCCTCTGAAATGCTATTTCCTGCATTTTGAGGGGCAACTTTGCCGGGAGACTTTGCTGGAAATAAGCCAACGTTTTGCTAGTAGATTACGTTTTACGTTGCATAAAGGTAACTGCCTACGTTTTACGTAGAATCAAACTGACAAATTACGCGTTACGGCCAATGTGCTGATTACGAATTACGTTGATTTTGGGTGGCTGATTACGGATTACGAAGTCTAAAACGGCCTGATTACGCCTTACGGAAAAGGGGCATGCAGGCCCTCTTATGTTTGGGGAGCTTCAGGTGTTAGCTTCAGGCATCAAACCTCTGCTGCATGCTTTGTAGTACCACTACCTGAAAAAGCATCATGCTTCACCTATAGGAAGTAAGAAACGTAGTGCTGTACCAAGTTCTCTCACTACACAAGCTAATGCACTCATTGTCATTTTGTGAAAACACTAGAAAGATGATACTGGTGTACCAGAACCACCACGTAGTCTTCGTTTGTTTATCATTACAAGCAGTGACAACATTATGTACAATGTACATACATGGGCCAATCAACAAAGGAACTTCACCCAACAGTATAGAACCAACCTCTGGAATCAATCTCAGTAAAGACAAATTTGCAGTTCTCAACATTGAAAGGTTGCCGACGTTTTTCTTTTTGATTGAGTTTTTATGTTGTACATCTTTGATACGTATCTGAATTTCGGAATTCCGATTTCAGAGGAAACGCTACAGGTTGTTGACTTCATTCAATAGCAAGGAAGGTCCCATCCCTTTTTGACATCTTTGTATAGTCAGATTCAGGAAGGTTTTAGAATTTTTGGTCCCAATACTGTCAGTGTCACAGCCTCAATGAAGATTGATACCCTGCGATCCACTTAAACAAATGAAACAAAAAGATCATCAAGGAAGGAACCTCGGCCTATTCGTCTTCTTCAGAATCTGAATGTGGAAAACAGTGCTATTTAGTACTAGTAATCATTTGTCATCTGTGCATCAGTTGCAAAATTTTCATTCTACCTCATGTTGTTTATCAGAGAACCTGCTGACAGCATCACCACTGAAATCACATCTTGTAGATGTGATCAACAAATATTTACACCAGTATCATCTGCTGTTAAACCCGTCACACACAAGTGCCCAACAGATACAGAACAAACCGAGCCGCCCGTTCTGGCTTTCAACCATGGTAATATGGACTAGTCAACAGTTCGTTGAGGTCTGTGAAGCCTAGTTTACAGGCCTAGGGTAGTTTCGGCATAAAGCCCCTGTTACAATTCAGGACCTGCCCAAGACATTGTAGCCTGGAGTCCAGCCTTCTTAACTTTGGCCCGCTCCCAAGGTCCGCTGGGCGTTAACAACGTGTTGGTGGCTAGCGGACCTTGGGAGCGGGCCTAAGATAACAAGGCTGGACTCTAGCCTCCTGTGCAGGCTAATCCTATAACGGCGGCATATATATTGGGAGGGGGGGGGGGAGTTGTGTAGCCGAGGGAGTTGTGTAGCCGAGGGGCGCGCGCGTACTTCTGTCAACATCATGACCCCGCCCCTAAGGCAGTGCAAAACTGGCCTTCACAAGACAGCGTTTAACCTTTAAGTTAATTCATCACTTATGCCCCTTACTCCAAAATTTCGCTGCTTCAGGCAGTTTCAAATTCCCGGTTCTGTAGACGCTTTGATACCTCCACGAAAATAATCCGTTGCATATGGATACTGTAATATCAGTACCATGATGTCTTTCCTTCACAAAAACTAGTCTCCGAGCAGATGTATGGTCCAGCTCAGTGTTTAACAAGAGGCTTTTCAAACATCTTACACAAAACCAGTTGAGACGCATCCTTTTATGCCAGGCCCGCTTTTCAAGCAACGACCTTGGCGTACCGGCCTGCGAGTTGTCCTTCTCGCTACACAAGCACTGGTCAGCCGTCCGATGAGCCAATCACGGTGTCGCCTGCGGTCAAGGGGCAACGTGATTGGCTGAAACTTTCCTTCCTACTACATGAGGTGGTGATCTGACTGGTTGACGTCTGGTCAGCGCTCATGCAACGAGAAAGGACGGAACACAGACCAGTTGCTTGACATATATACAACACAGTGGGTCTCTGAAGAGGATGCCTGAGACGATACAGGGTCATTCTAAGCTCGAGCTCATTCTTCTTCATCCTCGAAGGTCAGCAGTTGAGGATTCTTTCTGACTCCCTCCACAAACTCCTTCATCTGCACGTGCCCGTCGTTGTTGTCGTCCAGGACCGATAGCAGCCTGTCCACCAGCTTCTCCAGGTGCGTGATGGACCCGGGCCCGCCGGCGGAGTCAGAACACCCCGCCACCGCCGCCGGCTCACTGTGTCTCCTCCTGGGGTGCTGCAGTTCGTACATCAACTGGAGAAAGAGGAGGAGGAACTTGAGATTTTTATCGAGGTTGCATAGTACTAGCTTAGTGCAAGGCCACAAAAGACCACAATGGACAACTATTGGGATGATGTGGCTGGTACATCAACTGTAGAAGGAGGAGGAAGTTGTGGTGTTTGCACAGTACTAGTGCAAGACCACGAAGGACCACAAGCGATAATTATTGGGATGGTGTAGCTCGTACATCAACTGCAGAAAGAGGAGGAAGATGTGGGGATTGACGGATTTTTAACGAGTTTGCACAGTACTAATGCAAGGCCACATGGGACGACAACTTTTGGGAGCGTTAGCTGGTAGTACCTGGTACATCTGATCAACTGTAGAAGGGGGGAGAAAGATGTTTTTTCACGATTTTGCACAGAACTGTAGCGCAAGGCCCGAAAGGACCGTGACAAGGGACAACTTCTTGGATGCTGTAGCTGGTATATCAACTGTAAGAGGAAGATGTGATTGAGATTTTTTGTAACGAATTTGCATAGACAATGCCACAAGGGACCACTTCTGGGATATTGTAGCTCACACATCAACTGTAGGAGGAGAAGGAAGATGTGATTGACATTTTTATGTAACTTGCACGTGTGTGCAGAGTGCAATGCCACAAGGGAACACTTCTGGGATTAAACTAACACTCCCTGAAGTTCAGTTATAATCTGCTGTGGTGTCTCAGTCGTTGTGTACAGACCTAGCAAATCTAGACAAAAAACAAGATGTTTGGAAAAGATACATGCAGTCTCAGTACATTGTTTTCTGACATAATGTTCTTTCCATCGGAAAAAAAGCGCCTAATGTCTTCCATAAGGCTATAGGGCTAGCGTTATAGCGCGACCACCCAGATACCATCTTTACGATTTGTATATTCGGAGTGCCAACTTGGTGTAGCGCCAGCAAGTTCTTCGCAGGTTGTTATGAGGTTTTCGGCGCACAACCTTTGATTGGTGTTGCTGTAGATCTTTTGACTACCCTTTTTTGTCTGCCTGATAAATCTTAAGTTCAAGATTTGTTTTTCTTATCCGTAGTCTAAATGTAGTATTGATCAAAAGTATACCATTGCATGCATGTTCTGATTTCGTTCTGTTTAGTCCGTACTCAATGTCAAAGGTTATAGATTGCAGTGGGATAAAAGTCAACCTTGCCTTGGATATAGTGCAGACTTTTTACACTATAAAGAAATGGGCAGCCTTGTCTGTACTTTTGAATTCATGGCGAAGTGCATTATAAGCTACTTTAGGGCCGATACTATTATATTTTGCGGGACACCCACGCCGCTGTTGGTTTTGAGCTCGTTTTTGAACGCTTTTGAGATTCCTTTGATTCCTACAATTCATAAGATCATAAAACATTGAACCGAGCTATAGCTAGTGGTGGGTGTAACATATATTTTGTTCAGAAGACTGCTTCGATCAGTCGAATACATGTATGTACAGTACATGCATATTGAGAAGTGAGGCGTAGCCTAAATCGAATTTTCTGGGTATAGAAACAATTGCCTAGGTCTGTTCGTGAGAAAAATGCTATAAAGAGCATTTTCATATCACCAAGATAACACCATCATGTACGTGGCTATATGCATTTCAGATAATCGTGTATATCATACGTGGCAGTCGATACGTTAATCGTGTCGCTAATGTATACTTTGAATAGTGGGGGTCATTTGAGAGGGCCTGAAGATCTCTAGATATGTCGGAAAACGTTTGAGACGGTCAATTTAAATGCAAATAGGGACACCATCATGGCGGCCAGCACCTGCCTGATTCACTGATAAAGAAATTGAAAACGTTCTATGTGTTTCCTGACCTCCCCGTTTTAGCATGACACCCAAACATCTGCTTGGAGATAGCACGCATCTTGTCCGTGACATCTCCTAATTTACCCCCTCCCCCAAATGAAAACTTGGTGCGTTCAGATAAGATAGCAGAACGTTTATAACAGCTATTAGCCAACATTTACTTGTCAGATTTGATTGGGGCGCTCCTATTTCTCGACTCATTACTCGAGCTCCGCACGGCGTATCTAATCATTGGCGTTACCAAAAGCTTTACACATCACGGTTTCTCCTGATGACTGGTGGTTTTCTCCATGTGTTAACGTCATACCATTTCCTCACTTAAACTTACGTTTAGTCTACGTAGGTATATATCATCACCACATGTTGGCCATTAAACGTCAACTCTCCTAATTCCGACAGGTACCTAAGACCGGCATATAACAAAAACAGTGTTATTGAGGCCTTCGCTAAGTGTTTTGAACGCCTGGATATCTGAAGTGTGCATAACTCAGGAATCTCTGATGCTGCATGAGTAGATGTGTTTATTACTAGTACCTTCGCCAAGAAGGTTATGTTTTCAGTTACGCCATGCATGGTGGAGAGGCTGTGGTCTGAGTCTGCTGTGGTCTGAGTCTGTATAGTATGTTAAAAACATAACTCGAGAAACCGTGGATGGATCCTCCAGATTTTGGTAGGTAAGTAGCGGTTGTGGGAACGGAGGTCAAGTTCGAAAATGGTACACCTGGCGTTTCCCTTCGGCACTGCAGCGGGCTACTGTGAGGCACATGACGGAATTATGAGAGATGGCGTTAATGTGATGATGATTATGATGTTTGAAATGTCCTCATTATAAGATTTTTGGTATAGTAAAATTTTTGAATATAAAAAACAGAAAATCTGCTGCAGTATCATGCAAAGTCGCCGAGGGAGAGGGCACATACTAGTACATGTAATCTACTCATGCAGTTCTTCATTTTGCCAACACCTACAAACATCATAAAGATCCATCCACAACATCTCCACGGTTATGCAGTCCACAGACAAACAGTCCCGATGGATCATGGCGAAGGTAAACAAGAGCATCTTATGATATTCGAAAACCGGAATACAGCACCCTCATGCATACAAAAGTCTAAAATGAAGACAAGCTAGACATTTTGTTCAAATTTAAACTCCAAGTGAAAGACAAAGATACTGCAAATTAAAGACGCAAGATACAAGTCAGGCTTTTTTTGCAATTGGCTTAATTTACAATATACGACTATGTTAGCGAGATCCAATGATAGAATGTTGAAATACTCTCCATAGTGAAAGTAGCCTAAGTAAGATCATAAAGAACATCCTGTTTTCTTTTTCGTCCGTTAGTTCATCTTATTCCGTCCAATATCAGATTCTACACTCCCCCCTTTTATTTCGTCATTTTACTGGGGAGATCGTGTTTTTCAAATGAAGTTTATACATGCGGAAAATGTTATCTGGTGTGGTTGCTTCTTGAAGAAATGTTCTGATGAAACAATATCTTTAAATCATGATTTTTCGAAAATATCAGATCTATAGCCTAGTTTTTCATTTCTATTGTTTACAACCTCTTCCCCTGTATGTTCCCGTTTTTTTAGCTCGTCAATGGACTATTTGGCATGAAAATTGTATCCTAGAGGGGGGTAGTGACAAATGGTATTACAGCTATCATGTGCTTGTAAAAAATCCCCTGCGTTGCCACATTGTCTCTTACCGGGCTTAGCGATAATCCATCCTTAAGATAAAAAATGTCTTAGTATGAAGAATGAATGGACAAAGCTTTAGTTGTAATAAATCGGAGAAATTACCTTCAAGACGTTTAGGAGTTCAGGTCGGCTGAGGACACCGTTGTTATCAATGTCGTACATACTAAAGGCCCACCGGAGCCTCTGAGCAGTCGTCCCGCGAAGAAGTGCGCTCATGCCCCGTAAGAACTCCGGAAAATCCACCTGCCCGTTCCCATCTTGGTCGAACGTACGGAAAATTTGCCTCGCCAGCGAAACTTTTTCCTCGTCGTTGACAGATTCGAAGAAAGCGCAGTAGAAAGTCACGAACTTGTCTTCGGAGAGCAAACCGTCTGGACAGTCTTTGAGAAACAGGCTCTGCCACTGCCGAACCTCCTTTTCGTTGAAATTTGTTTTTCTGGCCAGCTGGGCGATCATCCTCCTCGAATGTTTTCTTCCTCTGGTGGCGATGGGGCGTCCTTTCTCGCCACCGCAGGTTAGACAAGACAGCACCTTGCCCATCCCTTCCCTTCCCTGTCCGTACGCCGAACTGCACCTCACGTCGTGCCCGAGCTAGTTCTAGGACCTTCTAGTTCAAGTCGTCTTTCCCTCTTAGCCTAACCGAGCACGTTGAAAACTGCTATTACTAAGGTGTAATTAAACATGGTCGTTTGATTAACTATATACCTGACGGGACGGTACAAAAATGTACGTCAAGTATAATTAAGGGGAGGCTGGTTTGACAAAATGATCCTCGCATTCATTTTTGACACACATCTTCTAAGCGCAATAGAACAACAGTAACTATCTCCCACTGACTTGATCTTATGGATGAAATCGAGAGGCGCGCAACAACTTTCAATTTCGTCCGTTTGGCTTTTAAAAAAAAAGCCTCTTCCTGAGAATGACAAACTAAGATGTGTTTGACACACTAACTGAAACGGAAAAACAAGACTACCACAGGATTTATTGTTTGCCATACATATGTACCATATGTTATACATAATGTTCATATTCGATCATTTAGATTTGAAAATTCGGACATCTTTTTTTTCTCCTTTGCTTTCTTTTTTTCCTTTTCCCCCCTTTTTTTGCACAATCGCATCAGTTTCGGGGCCGGGATGCCCAGCTGAGGACGTCATCCATAAATCAAGTCAGTACGGTATAAATACAGACCTCATTATCATTGTGCCCATAAGAAAGGCTATTTTCTGCAAATTCATCGAAACACATACGCGTCCTTTTAATGTGAAATTAAGCCCTACCAGGGACCAAAAGGACCATCTCTGAAACTTCCCACAGAGGCGGCGATGGTTCAGCGACCAAAACTCTCACGAAAAGTTCAACTGGATTTCATTGACAAAGGGGTGTAGCTTCTAACATTTGTGTGTTTTGTCGTCTTTCAAATCAAATCAAATCAAATCAAATCAAATCAAATCAAACAAGGAATCGAATAGATCCCATACCTCCGTGAAATAGTTTTTGTGAATTTCTTGTTCAATTAATTATTGTGAATTTCTCACTAATTCTGTCTCTGGATTTTTTCTGTCTTCCTATTGGACTTTAGACCTAGCTGGGTCAAAACAGTCTTCCCATATTCTACAAGTCTCAAGCTACACCATTTTAATTTCCCCCACCACTAAAAAGTTTTCAGCTGGAACACACTTACAAACAAACTTATAACAATACCTCCGTTTCCATAATTTTACCTCATGGCCATATGGGTCATACACAATTCATAACGTCACAGGCAATACAAATGATGATGAGGTCATACAAATCCACCCGCTTGGGGCATCCTACCATGGACACACTCTCAAAGGCCTGTTAACGGTCAAGATAGGCCACAAGATAAATGACATTGATAGCCCATCCCATGTAGTATCTCCTCGCCATACGATAAAGCCGCGACGTTAATTTAATTTCCTCCGTATGTCATGAGGACCAATCAGCGTATCAGAGCTACCGACCGACCCCGTCACGACGAATCGTGCGCCAAATTAGATGATGGTTATCAGACGTCGTGTCAAACACTTCAAACTGTATCTTTTGTCCAAGTCGATCGATTTAATGTGCATTTGGACTCGTCTTGAGTGATGACCTTGGAATTTCACCCTCTGGGTATCCTTCTTATGAGGCTAGATAGATAAGAACTTGTCGGTTTTGCACTAGCCTCGAAAGCAGATTTTACATGGGTGGCTTTTCAAAGCTACTCTTTGTTTTTAGTACTTTTACAGTAACTGAAATGTTGGAGGCTGTCAGAACACGACTGCCACCAGAAACTGTACATTATCATAAATATTGAAGATCATTGAACAAGTACACAAAAAGTCTCAAACAAAATCGGCCCCTGTATTTACAAAAAAAGCTGCTAGGGAGCTCAAACCTACGTTACTTCTTCACCAGTCCTAAAGCTACCTACCATGTTCGGCATAAGATATCGAAACCGGACGTCCTGCTGCAGTACCATGGGAAGCCGTCAGGGGCCCATATGTCTAAATCAACCCATTGTTTAGTTTAGTTTGCGCTTTGTCATTTTACTGTACTACAGAATTGTTTCAACTACGAGCTTCATACACCCGGCCCCGAAAACAGCATTTTCCTTCCTACCGAGCAATGATGGAGTCACCGCGAAAGTAAATGCATTTGCACTCGGCATCAATGACTGGATGAACGAAGACCTTTATTGTAAATTCTTACATAACTGCGATGAGTACCTGTCATACCAAATACATGTAAACAAAGGAATTGAAACAAATTGAAACACACATATGCAGGTTACACTGGCTTCTTCTTGCCTCTCAAAGGTAATGGTGAAATATATGTCTGAAATGAAGGAATTTGAATCTACTTTCTATATGACTAGCTAAATAGTACATTTCTATCATAAGCATAGTTACAATCTACGATGAAGCGCATTCATATTTTACCGTACTTGAGGCACATAATTTCACAAATTCGTTACTCTAGAGTGGTTATGGCTGCCTAATTCAATTAGTAGTTTGTGGCGACTGATTAATAACTTTTCACTGGCGGCAAGATATCCATCTACCCCTACATGTTCTCGAAAACCATTCCCCCATCCAACGTTATGTCGCCCCGCAACCTTTTGTGATTACGTAACCGACTTCCAATCCAAGGTCACCTTCGGCTGGAAAAAAACCTGCGTAGCGCCAACCACCGATAATGTATCACGTGACCTATTATAGAGCATTATACCGGGCTTACGCATTTTGGCAAACAAAATATATATACATGTACTGTGGAATTCGTCATGGCATTAACGGATTATGATATATGAGATATCATTACAATATTTTTGCCCGGTTGGAAACTGATATGAGGCACGGGATATCAAATATACGGCCGACTTTTAAATTATGTACGATAACAATTTGCGCATATTGATTCTTGTGTATACCAACTTCATATACTGCCCCTCGTATTTTTTTCTAAAAGCGGAAAACATAAAATGCAAATTCATATGAAAAATCATAATAAAAAATATAGAATATCTCTAGATAACGCTACACAATATTAATTACAAAAAGTCTCTTCGGCTGTTATTTTTTTCTCGTATTCACTGCACATTGTGAAAAAGGCTTGAGTAAATGACAAACCGTCAGTTGGGGTGAATTAATCCTAATTTCTAGTCTGGCAGGATGTTCTTTGTTAGCGTACCATTGGCCCCGGGCGGGGCTTTTTAATTCGCTCTCCAAACAGAAGTTAGGCTGCGGATTGTTTTGGATGCCTTTCTAGGCGTTTTTATCGGGCTTTCTATTTTCCCAGGTTTGCCTGGCGGACAAAAATAAAACCTGACAAAATAAAAGCACTTTTTCTTACTAAGAAGACGTCAAAAATATTAAAGTCGGAGAGAAGCTTCTTCTTTTTTTATTTGCCGCACCCTTGCACTACTGCTAAAGTTCGCTGTGGGGCGCTCGTTGTTAGTTGAGAAGTGCCCGGATGAGGCAGGTGAAGGCACCACACAAACAGGCCACTGAGAGAGACACAAAGCAAAAACACATTTCCTCATCTTATCTATGCGGCACGTCCTTTAAAAAACACACACAACACAAGCTCCTGAGAAGACGTTCGGGCCTGCACGCGGGAGGAGTTTGTTTGTAAAGAATCGCAGCAATCGATCAGTTTGACAGGTTTGATTGAGTCATTTGATCGTCATTTTTAGGACGGACTGAAGACTGGGAAGTGCGGATCTCTCTTTGCTAACCCACAAATGGCGAGCGTGCAGCTCAACCACGATTCTTCATGGGACTCCCTCGGCTCCCTCCCCGCCGAGAAACAAGACTGTCTGGCGCTCAGATACGCCGAGAGAAAGGCGGACGATGCTGTGGTGCTGGTGAACGGGGATCAGGCGGAGGAAGGGCCGGGGACGGAGACGGTGACCACGGCCGGGATCTCTACTGTCACTCCCAGCGGCGAGGACAGCCTGGTATGTCAGAAATGCGGGGCGAAATCTCGCCGACATTCCTCTCAAATATACAACCCACAGGGCGATTATAACCCCCAAATTTAGCCAGGAGACGTAAAATTGTGCTAGGAACGTATATCTGAGGAAACGTAAGCCTGAAAGTCGTGTTTAAGCGTGTTTCTGTGTGTGTTTGTGTAGGTGAGTTTTGATGTCGTCTGCCCTGTATGGTTGAATGATTAATTTGCAAATGTCAGACCACAGTTTGGTCATCGTCCCTTTTCATGCACAGATGTTTGTAGTGGCCAAAGGTTGGGTTTGAACAGCGGAAAAATGGCTGTATGCTATAGTTTTTATGTCCCTACGAAGGTTTTGTTGTGTAATTCTGACGCTTGTGTTTTCCCCGGGGTACCCCCGAGGGACAGGCGGCTGACTCGCCCCGCCTGCCCGCCGGCATTCCCGTAACCCCTTCTGCTGATTGAAGGGACCCCGACAACGTTTCCCACTAACCCATTTCCCGTTACTCAGAGAAAATATAGTCCAGATCTCTCCTAGCGTGGTTCTAACTCGTCCCAACTGTCCGTTGTTTACTCAAAATGGCCAGGAATGTGGCTTGGGACCTGAAGCATGACTACACGGGCTAGTGTTTATCAAAAGTCACGAAGTTCACAGTCGGTTATCACTTAGCAAACACACTTTAAGTACAGGTTATTTGTGTGAACATTGCCGTGTTGTAAAAACCTTGGATTGGAAGAGTTCTAGTCCTCAAAACAAACACAAACCATTCTGTAGCATACACAGGAGATAAGGGTGTTCACCAGTGTTGTTGTTTACTTATTATCATAGCCTTGTTGTTGTTTACATGATATCATTCCCAACTGTAATAATAGATCAGCTGTCAGGTTTGGTGTTTCTGTGATTAGATTTAAATCTCGGCCAATCACTGGGTCTTACACAGTAACGAGATTAGGTATTATACCTCTATTGTTTGACACCAGCCAACAGAAAGGTGACGATAATCAAATCAGATATTGTTGAAGAGTTGCATTGACTTTAATGTGGGGCCACGTTTTCGTGAACCTAGCGTTCATATACGTTCAACGTAATTTTGAAGCTCCTTCGTAGGACGTTGTAATGGGTATAAAGCTAAAAGTTAACTATTCTTAAATTTCTACTCCTCAAAGGAATATCTTTTCCAATGTGCCCCCCTCCCCCATTGACAGTTTTTTGTTGTTGTAATTATTACATTTCACCCAGTTTCAATAAGAAATATTCAATGTTTTTCTTAAGTATTTGTGTCCTGCAAGGTTGGCATGTTGAAGTTAATCATGTTTGGAGTACTTCATTTTAATGACCTATTTATGAACTCCAAAGTCCGTTGTTGTTAGGACCCCCTTGTCACACATTAACTTCTCTTTGTCCAGAACTGTGGAACGTTAAAACACGTTTAAACAGCGTGAAGTTCTTTGCACTTATGCTTTGGCTTTGTGTGGCAATTATACATTGAAAGCTGGAGTGTTGGATTAGTGTTTTAGAGTCAGGGTTTTCAAGACTAGAGAGTTAGGTTTAGGTCACAATTATGCAAGTGGAAATTTTCCCTTCATAACATATCAGGTTTTCTAAAGTCGCTGGCGTTGGAGTTATGTTTGACGTTCTGATAAATTCTTCTCTGCGATGGAAGAAAAAATCTGAACGTGGTCAAATGGCGACATACCCGTTGTGTTTTTGACGACCAAGTCAAGTAATTTTATATACCGCCCCTTTGTGCGAAGCCTGTACAATAATTGACCCATGTCGACGGTTCTGGCAATAGGTAAATACAATAAGACATTCTGGGCTGTACCTGTCTGTGTTACATGGTACTAACAGGGCTAAATATACAAGGTGTGTAATATACACTTTTGTGCACCCAAAATTGGAGCTGTGCACCTAATTTTGTAATCTGAGGGTGCACTGGTGCACCTATATATTATTTGCGTTGTGTGTACTGTTACACACATAAAGGCACATGTACAAATATAAGTGTACAGCATATTCCCAACATTTCAGTGTCAGAAAAAAGAAGAAAAAAAAAACATTGTTGTATAACAAGCATTTTGATGTTAGTTGCAAAAGTCGTCGTAAATTTTTAAAGCTCAAAACTGTGTTGTCAGGTTTTGCTTAGATTGTACTTTGTTTTATGTTGTGTAACCAAAATCCTTTCCGTGCACCTAAATCTATATAGGTTATATATTACCGGTGTACCTAATCTAAAAGTGAATTTCGAGCCCAGTTCTAGTGGTGCGAAGTTGGCCGTCCCATGCCGTAAGACACTTGTGCTTGTCCTCAGCACCCTCCAATGACTGTTCACTGCACAATGAGTAACACTAGAGGGTAGGTAATAGAGAGGGTCATACAGTCTATACAACGTGACCCTTGGCCCTGGATTAGGTGTGTGTAATACTGGTGTGCCAGGGAAAGTGAGACCTCAGAAGGGCGGATTACGTTACCTACACCATTGCTTCTGCCCCTCTTTAATCAATAACCTCGTTGTTACATATCCTTCGTTGTATTGTCCGCCTTTCTGTTGGACATAATGTTGTATGGTGACCTCCTTGGTTTTGCTGTATCGTTTGGGTTTTTCCACTCAGGCGGAACTGTAGTTGACGCTGGATCCGTCCAATCAGGGAGAGTTGGAATGGATGTTTTAACCCCCCATTGGTTGTTCAACATAATTGTATCAACATACCACATAGGCCAGCTAATTAAGTTAATTGGATTTCTTATTGGATGTGTCACATGCATATGTGAACATGTCAAATGTTTTTAGTTCATGCATGCTTATTAAGTTAGATAACCAAGGTGTATTTTGTGTGTGTGTGTCTTGCATATTTTGTTTCTTGAATTCGTAAAAAAAAGCAGGTTACTGTACATGCCAAAAGTGGTTCTGTTTTGGGTGCCATTTTTTTAGTGTCTTTGTTTTTCAACATGAATATAAACAAAAGCTACATAATGAGTGTAATAGGATTCTTTGTTGGTTGTCTCACACGCATTTAGGAAGGTGTTAGATGTTAATGTTTTTTGTTTGTCGTGTACTTGTAATGTAAGAAGAGGATTTCAGTTTGTGCAATTGGGGTATCTTTGTAATACTGTATACTATATAGAAAGCATGGTTGGAAAAAAAGGATCATTAGCAAGACTAGATGTCAAGGGTATGTCTGTTCAAAACCACTTGAGTTTATACAATTTTTTTTTACAATTTCTAAGGTCTTGCAAAAATAATTGCAAAGTTGAATGACAATTCAAAACCTTGTGATACCATTTTTAGTTTGAAGTGAACTTTTCAAAATTCTTTTAGCCGAAACTCGCAGTTGCTTATGTCACGGCACCTAAAAGGAAATGAATATATTATGACCTCATTTGCATGATTGATGTACTAGTATTTCCGTTCTGTTAGCCTTTTGGGTTATATGAACATTAGTTGAAGTCTAATGAAATTTATGATACATACATACATGTATGATATAGATGATTACATTAGTGGTTTATGGTACATGTATGAATAGTAAGGAATTGTGAAGTACGCACTCGGAGTGGCACTCCTTTTAATATTTTTAATGAAATTTATTGGAACATGTACTTATAATTGATCTGCAGGAAGAGAGTTTGCCATTATTTCTCGCTCCACTATTTCTAGTCGATACTGTAAATTCATATATTTTCACAGTGACTTAGTTTTACAGTAGGAGGGGAAAGGAGGTTTTCACTGTTTTAATTTTAAGTTTGCAGTTAAAACAATTCTGCAGTACAAATACAATAGTATGTTGATGAAGGTTAGACATCCAGGTAGTAAGATACGGCTAAAAGAGTTACTCAAGCAACTGGATAAAATTTCGAAAGTCTGACGTTTCAGACAGCATCCGCTATCTTTCGTCAGTCGTCAGTGACTGACGAAAGATAGCGGATGCTGTCTGAAAAGTCTGACTGTTTCAAAATTTTATCCAGTTGCGTGAGTAACTATTTTTGGCGTAAAATACAATAGTAATTTGGAAATGCATATTTGCAGTGTCATGATTTTGCAGGGGAGAGGTCACTGTGAAAAATGTGAACATAAAACCACTGCAAACATTTCAAGACTTACAGTAACTTCTCAGATATTTGGGAAATCGTGGTTCAAAAATGCCCCTCTCCGCATGTCCGTAAAGAAATGAGAGATTTCTGTTATACTCTCACTAAATCAGTACCTGATTGCCACAGCGTTATTTCAAACAGTCGCAAATGTCACATTGCAGTGTTGTCTGGTCGCACGCACTTGTTAGGGTCATATGCAAAGTTCCCAGTGTGTTGTAGTTTGGTGCTAAAACTCCGGTCCAATATCATGATGGGGGCCAGTAATGCTATTATATTGTTGGTGTGTGATGTTTTTGTGTGTTCAAATCATGGCCATGGCATCAGTGTATTGTTGCTCTTCCAACTTACACACTACTGGGAAGGTAGCAGTCTTACACAGGGATTACGCTGGTACGCTAGACGTTACGCTGGTAGACTGGTGTTAAGAGCCACGTCTTGAGCATGTCTAAGAACCTACCACACTTATCAAAAAGAGTAGAGGTCCATCTAGTACTAACTACGCTGGCTATAGGGATTAAATCCCCATGGGAGTTTGGCTACCAAAGGGTTTGACCAGCCATGCAGTCTTCGAGGGGGAAATGTTAACCTTCCCGTGGACTGACTATCCTGGCCAATTATTCCCTTTTTGCCGAATTCTATAATCATAATCCGAACCCAAAAGGCCTGGTGGAGGCTAGGGGTCCATCCTGGTTTGAGTGGATCAAACCTTACAAATCACAGTCTGGTCTTTTGTAGCAGGGATTTACCACAGGACAAAGCTGGTGTGTTATGCCTTGGGGCGGTTTACCGGTTATCCGATAGAAACAAAGAAAAACTGTCAAAATATGGCCAATTCCTTTTCATCTGGGCATATGCGAGCAGCTGCTCCACCATCATATGATGTGAATGGACAAGGATATTTTATATATTGATGAAGGTTATACAGGTAATAAGATATGCCAAATGACAATTACTCAAGCAACTGGATAAATTTTGAAACAGACGTTTCACACAGCATCCGCTGTCTTTCGTCAGTGACTAAAGGGAAGAAATGGAGAACCAGGTTTTATACCAAAATTCTGAATAAAGTAAGGATACTTTTTGTTTGCTATTCTGTGTTTTCAGTGCAAGCATTAATATTGAGAGCACAATTGTCCAACAATTGAAATTTAGAAACAGTTCTGTAGTTTCTAAGGCTAGAATGTATAAGTGCAAACCTGATCCAGGTGTATGATAATGATATGTGCGTTATTCCGTGGATCCAGAGGGCGGAAGTTTGTCAAACTAAACTAAAAGAACCCAACACACTTATCGAGACGAGTAGGGGTGATCCCCTGTGCTTGGATTAAAACACAAGCCGTAGCAAAGCCTCATTGCACTATCGAATATCGAAAAATCCTCAAGCTTCACCTCAGCCTTAGCTTTGGCACTTTCACATGTCCAGAACACAAGATATCAAAACCATAAGTCCAACTGCAGTACCACAGCAAGCCGCTAGGGGGCCAAAATCTAATCATTTCGAGTTCTCAAGAACACGTAGCCACATACCAAGAATCAAGATAATCCATCCAAACATTCTTGGTTTATCGTGTTCACACACACACACGAACGCTGACGAAAACATAACCTTCTCGGTCAGAAGTATCTAGCCCAGTTCCAGTATCAAAGTAATTAAATTCTTCTGGGCCATGTATCATTCAGTATGAACAGTAATGACTTGTTGTTTACCTGCTAGCTGCTGGGCTCTGTCAACTTGGGAGCTGGTTGTTAGAAGCAGTCCTTACCTTATAGGGTTGTGCAGGGGGTGTAACAGGGCAGTGAGACTGACTAACCCTAAACACTGGTGCAAACTGACAGCAGAGGGCTGGTACAATTCAACTGTTCGTTTGTGGGAACTCTAACGACCTCGTTTGATGCCTGTATGACAATTATGCAGATTATGACCACCGAAAGGGGTTTGGATGTTAATTTTTCTGTTGGAAGTTGTGAAATGAAAATAAATCTGGTTCCAACTGAAAGAGGTCAAAACATGGTTTCTATACTTTTTTCTGGAGTAGGGCCAGAAATGCTTTTTAGTTGGGGGCATGGCTTAGCCTGAGTGTGATCCTTGTTAGTTCCAGGGCTGCCATACTCCCCCTTCACCAGCTTTGAATTTGTCTCCGTCCCACTCATTGCTTAAAAGCCTATGTTGTTAATTTACGTTGTTAAATATGTAATTTTCAGGTTACGAGGTTTGAAAATAGATTTTATCAAACTATGTCATTGAGTTCAGATTAGTTGGACGGCGTAAGTGCATTTTATTTCAAACAAATTTCTGTCCCGGGACAGAGGGACGGGGCTTGGAGACAGTTCATGTTGGGGGTTATAATGGGTATTTCAGAAAAACTAATTTTGATATAAATACATGCATATTGTCCAAAACCAGTTATGTTAAATACTCATCCTCTGTGTCTCTCCATGATCATTTGTAGAAATGCTAATGACTAATGTTATCTAACTAGTTATCTAACCGACTGGCTTTTCAAAGAGTCCTCTAGCTGACTTTGCAATTTTCCCACCAAACATCTGCTTGGAGAATAGGTCCCAACTGCTCAAAGCTCATGTCTAACATGTTGCAGTGATGGGACATGTGCTGTAAACAGTTTCCTCGAAAACCCCCTATCAAACAACAAACTTACCCAGTCCCAATACAAACTGAACCTAAGTGCCATAGAGAGGTCAGTGTGTTTTAGCAGGTCGTGCTATGGGTGTCAGGTTTTTTTTTTGTACAGTAAATCTTTCAATATTTTCGGTGGTTTTTATTTTTGCAGTTATCTCCCTACCATGCGTAAAGGTTTGATTAGATTTGAAAATTCATCGTCATTTCGTATGGAAAACAAAGAATTAATAAAACTGGATTAACCTTTGTCACGGTCCTACATGTATTTAGCACAAGGTCCCAGTATCCAACACTATCTTGCAGTGTTTGAACTCTTTCTATCCAACTCATTCTCAAATTTCAATATTTTTTACAGTCTTCTCACTCATCAAATTCAAAATGTAAGCCAAGCATCAAAATGTCCAACAGTACCCAAAGCATAACATCTTTTTACTTCACTACTTGTATACCCACACTCTCAGTAACTAGAAAGAATTTCAGAATTCACACTGAACTCTCAATGGTCATACATTTTCTAATTTGTAGCGTAAGAAACCCCATATTTACTGACTAAGCTTGAAATTGATGTGTACTTTGGTGTTGTCTACTGCTGTGGCTGTGATTGGTCAATGTTGTCACATGACTCTTGCCCTTGAAGCCAAGCGTTCTAATTGGTGGTTCAGGAGCTGCACATCTCCCCCATATAGACTAGTCTCTGTTGTCTTGTCAATTCCTGGTTGAGAAGTTCACCCTTAATTAATGACCAGACACTAGTTAGTCAAGATGGCGCCTGTTTTAACGATTTGTTATTGTAACATTTTGACTACTGGTTTATTCAACAATTCAAGGCCTGTAAGAAAAATTGACAAAAGAGCCTTGTGCCAAAACAGCATGTCCCAAATTTGAACCAGATCCAACTTTTCGAAACCACATTCTGTAAATCTTGATATGTTAGCAGTAATGTTGATAATTTTTACAGTGAAATTATGCATGTCCACTGTGTTGCTGTTGTTCAACTTCAAACTTAAAAACATTTGAAGCCTCCTATCCCCTTTGACCTTGAAATTAAGTCCCAGCAAAGATAAGTGAATTTACACTGAATTTCAGTGTACATTGCTTGTTTCCCTACATTCTGGTTGAATACAGCTAAATGTGAACTTGGTTCTAAGCCAAGGGATCTCCAAAGGAAATTTGCTTCAGTCTTTCCCTTCCTGATCTACTATACATCCTGTATATTCCTGTATTTTCATGGGTTCTTAAAATTTTGCGGTAGAAGGGGGCCAGAGGTTTGCAGCGTTTTAAGTTCGCGTTTTGAAACAAATCAGTGGTACATTAGTAATACAGGACTCAAAAGTAATTTTGGGAATAGGTGCACTGGTGCACCTAGCCTTTTGATTTAGGTGCACAGAAAGAATTTTTTGTATATAACATAAGATATAGTAGAATGTCGCGAAATGCAACTACAAACCCTACTGCCTCAATCTGTAATTTTATAGCCTCCTTCTAACGAAGTAGATGTAGGTCACCATGAAAAACTTGTCAAGATTAACAGCAGATCACAAAATTGATAACTTAGAAAATCACCATGACTTACAAGTTGGTCGAGACATATGTATGGCCCTGGGTTAAGATTAAACAAAGGAAATGCGTCTTCGCGGTAAATGCCTGTAAAAGGATAGATGACTTCCCATGTATACGGCAGACTTCATCCCCTCCTAGACATCTAATCCTTGTCCTACATGTCACAGACTGCTGCACATATAAGGGTGTGGAGTGACTTGTAGCAGAACGCAGAGTACATTAATGTGTGTACTGAAGACACGCCAATGTAATTTGTTGCTTCTCGGATTTGGAGAAGATAACGCCAGATCGAAAGGTCAACATGACTATAAAGAATCTGAGGGGAAAGTCTGTACGTTCGCACATGCAGTTTCTGGGAGTGAATTTTTCGCAGGGACTTGATTTTTCTTTAGGAGGTGAATGGAGTTTTTGCAGCATTTTCAGTTTGTGTTGGCTTTATTTTTTAGGCTGTGAAATCATGACACTACGAATATACATTGTGTCATGATTTCGCAGCCTGTAGTGTCATGATTTCGTAGCCTAAAAAATAAAGCCAAGTGCAAACGTTAAGCAAGCAAGCGAACGTTTTAGATTCCAGCTTTCTTCCCAGCCTGCGGTTTTCTATATTGTCCTCTTGCTTGATATGGTATATTTTAATTGTCATAACAGCTGGAACAAATCAAACGCGTGGGCATGGTTCAAGGTCAAGGGGTTACATTCGTCATTTCAGATGGTGACATAAAGCTGGCAATGGGGGAGCTTCAGGTGTCAGATCCCTGCACTTAAAAGAATTCTACATACTTATCAAGAAGAGTAGTTGATGTAGTTATTACCTGGGCTAGGGAGAGACAGCGTAGTTAGACTAGTTAAAAAGGCTGTAGTGTTACCCAGGCTAGGGAAAGGGTACATCATTTGAAATGTGGAGAACTTGTTCATATGAAACAATCTGCCAACCTTCAAAGATGGCAGCCTTACAAGAATGACTTAACAGTAGCCGTAGGCTTTAGATCTAGTAATTGTTTATATTATCATATCCAGTATTTATGTAGGAAATAACTAAAGATTCTAATGTTTATTGATAGAAATCATTGACATACACAAAAAGGTAACCGGAAATCCATGTCATGTATTGTAAATCTTGAAATGTTTGTGGTGGTTTAATTTTACCAGTGACCTATCCCATGACAAAGGCCAGTTTCAAAGGGAATATGTGTTTCCATTGTATTAGATACTATTGATATACAGAATTGTTACCTTCGCCGAGAAGGTTATGCAGAGGGTAGCGTTTGTATGTTTGTAGTGGCACAGGATAACTCGAGAATGCCTTGATGGATTGTCTTGATATTTGGTATGTTGGTAGGTTTTGATGAGACCTAAAA
This sequence comes from Branchiostoma lanceolatum, assembly GCF_035083965.1. Lineage (NCBI taxonomy): Eukaryota > Metazoa > Chordata > Leptocardii > Amphioxiformes > Branchiostomatidae > Branchiostoma > Branchiostoma lanceolatum. The sequence continues at coordinate 13,610,154 of NC_089729.1, forward strand.
ACGATTAGATTTTGGGCCCCCTAGCGGCTTCTTACGGTACTGCAGCGGAACTTCCTGTTTTGATATCTCGTGTTCTGGACATGCTATCGAACTTATTTTTGAGTGGTAGATAGATCTTTGGACAGAGAGTAAGTGGTGTGGGTTTGGGCCCCCTAGCGGCTTTTTTGGAACTGCAGGAGCAGGTTTTGCGTCTGACTTTGAAAGGGAATAACTCAAGAAGGGCTTGATGGATGGTAATGATTTTTGGTAGGTAGATAGCTTGAGTGATGATGTACATAATTAGACACTTCTTATGCAAATCAGTATCTAATTTGCATAATTAATGAGGAAAGTTTATACATCCGCCAAATTCCATGATAGGACTCTGAAACATGTGACATATGTGACTGAGGAAGAGAGAAATATTACTTGATATGAACTATGCAAATGAAGACCTCATTTGCATAATTAATGAGAAAATACTATAACATGATGGCCTTGATGGATGGTCATGATTTTTGGTATGTGGATAGCTTGTGTGATGCTTAGTATGATCGGACGATAATTATGCAAATCAGATTCTAATTTGCATAATTAATGAGGCAACTTTAAAAATCCGCTTTGTTCCATGATATGACAATTCAAATTGTAACTGAGGAAGAGAGGACTGTTGATAGATAGAAAATATGCAAATGTGGGCCTTATTTGCATACTTAATGAGTAACTTCTATTATTCCACACTGGCAAAAGACGGCAATTTCATATATTTAATCCTTTTTTGTGGCATCGGGACGTTATGTGAATGTGAACATCGTTGAATCAAATTATGCTAATAAGGGCCTCCTTTGCATAGTTGATTATAAATTTGTTAAGCTCATGCTTTGGAAATTTTATTTTAAGACAATCAACTGGTATGATTTATGATTGATGAGAAACACTCCTAATACGTCAGTCATAAAGGTTAAAATCATTTGGCGAAGGTATGAGGTCGTGGAACTCTAGTTTCAACTGCAACTGCAACACAGTGAAAAATCTCCTTGTCTCTCCTTTTGCAAAATTAACTCCCTGCACGAATGAGTGAATTTACCATTATTTTTCATCAAAGCACAGAACATACAATACCTCAGAATGTTTATGTTAGTTAGAATTTATGACCTTAAAAAGAACAATGTTACTTACGGCACAAATATCTCTACACTAGTGAGATAGGTGCTATGACATACATGTATATACAAGGTAAAACCTATTTCTTAGAACATCAAAAGAGTCCCAGTACTTTTCCTGTTGAGGTCATTCTAAATTGCGTAGTTGCCAAAATGTGGTCCTCATTACTGCAAGCAGCCCAAATTTGGGCAACAACAACTTGCCTAACCCCCACACCACTGTCAGTCTGGAGTTCTTGCCTAACTCTGTATATCCTAATCATAATGGGATGGGTGGGTGATGGTACATGTACATGTATGCCCTGCCCTCTGCCTAACTAGATATGTTTGATTTCCCTTTAGTGGGCCCCCTTAGCCTGTTATCCTATATGCTAGTTTTGGTGCATTCCTCCAATACTGTAGCTTCCCTGGCAAAATAATGTAAATCTTGAAATGCTTACAGTGTGTTTTTGTGGTCTCCAACATGAAAATCAATGAATTTACGGTAGAAATGACTGGCATATTAGTATTCGCCTAAAATGTGGGCCAGAGTTCTGATTGGCTCCTAGTCACATGGTCCTCGAAACAGCATGGTAACGGGGTTCGAACAAGCATTCGGAAATTTCATGCCCGTTAGACATTACGCTGCTTCTGAGAAATATTAGACTCCCGAAATAATGAATGAAGTTGGGATGGATTCCAGGCTACTTTTGTTTGACTAATAGTAATAAGAATTACAGATACAATTGTCCACTGATGTGAATGAGCTCTTGTGTTCATTATTGTATTGTCATGTCATATGAGGTCACACCCATTTGACAGTCTCTAATTGGATTGGTTCAGGGCTGAATGGGTGTGGTCTGGAATCACCTGACGATAGAGTGTTTTTGCTCATTTTCCATATCATTAAAGATAGCAGATGCTGACCACCATGATAGTGTCCTTGATTTGCATTTCAATGGACTGTAGCTCAAGTGTACACAGTGTAAGATTTTACCAGTACTCATCCTTCTGGTATCGCTTCAATAAGCTAGACACACTTAATTGAGGATACAGTGGAGAGGGTTGGAAGATCTCTCTATGTCCGAAAACGCTTGAGCTACAATTCACCGAAATGCAAATTTATTAATTTTTGTAGCTGTGTCTGTCTCCATATTGGTGTCCATTGTAGCTCTGCCAACTGTAAATTTAGTTAACTTTTGCTGTGGTTTTATTTCATGGTAAAAGTGACAAGAAAGATTTTGCAGTATATTAACAGTTGAAGATATTTTGTAGTACAACAGTAAAACATAATAAATGCATATTTGCTGTGTTATGAATTCGTGGTAGAGAGGTCACGGCAAAGATAAAACCACAGCAATGGTTTCAGGGTTTGCAGTAGTTCTTTCCTCCTTGCTTGCAGTTTGACATCTGGAAACCATTACACAGTATGCTTGGCATAGGGGGCCCCAGTCTATCTTCAACTGTGTTCTCAAGTTCAAAATGTCACCTTTAATCCTCTTTCAGTACCATGTTTGCCATTGGACTTGGAGCCAAAATCCGAAAACCTACATGTATATCTGTATCATAGTATGGTTGAGTAGTACTATTTTAACCTGCAGCATGCTAAGGTAGCCTACAGTACTACTACTAGCCGTAGGCAGTAGGGAGAAGGTTAAAGGGTATTGTTCTAATACCCAAACATGTATCTTTTTCCTTCATATGATGGTAGTTTGAGTGTCTTTGTATGATTGTGTGTGTGTGTGTGTGTGTGTGTGTGTCTGTGTGTGTGTGTATGTGTTGTATAAGAAAATGGGTACAATATGGGATCTTTAATTGCAGGGGTATGGCACCTTCAGATTTGTGTCCACTTTTCCACTGCTATCAAATGAAGACACAACAAACAATATTTTTCCTCAAATAGTTCTGCTAATCAGTATATCCAGTACTGTTAATCTTGAAATGTTTTTGGAAATTTTGTTTTATCTTTGTGGTGACCTCTCCACTGCAAAATCATGATTCTGCCAGTATGCTTTTCCATTTCATTACTACTGCACTACAGAATTGTTTCAACTGCGAACTTAAAACGCAGCGAAAACCTCTCACTGTGAAATTAAATCCTATAAAAAAATAATGGATTGACAGCATCTTTTAATGTTACAGTCAGAGGTCAGTTGAAAGCTAGCTAGAGAAGTTGCTAAAGGTATGTTTGTGAGGACCCCTGGCCTCTCCTGTTATCAACCCCTAAGCACAAGTGGTGTCCATTGCGCTAGTGCCTGTTTGCAAGCCATAAAAGCAGTCATCATGTATTCAAAGTGAAGCGTAATGCCTTTTCGATGACCGATAGTGCACTGTGGCTTGTTAGTACTCGCGTTTTTGGCCAAAACACGTTGGGAGGTGTGGTGAACTCTTGTCGAAAATCGTGAAAGGCTCTCAAACATTAAACACGGAATTGAAGGCTGAACATCCCCTTTGTTATATTTGTGACCAGTTCACTGGTATTGATGTGTTGGTATACCATGATTAGACTGCAAATTCGTGGACATATGGTGTGGGATCGGGAGCGCAATAGAACAGAAAAATCAATCCATCAATATGCAGTTCATTTAGTTTTTAGCAGGTTGGAGTTGAAAATTAGGTCAATTTGTCTATTGGTTTCATTGCACAGAAATTCTACAATCCTTGGTTGAATGACTAAAGAAATCACAAAGGAGGGAGAAATTAATGTGTCCTTTGTTGTGAGGAATTAACTGTATTGTATGCTATAACTAGAATAAACTGCTCGATATCTGGGCCAATCAGTTAACGGTATATAGATTTTGCCAGTAATTGTATTCAAATGAAGCAGAAAGCGATAACTGAATCCCTACATCATGGTAAGAAAGGAAGGCTGTGGTTGGTTGATGATCCTTGAAGAAACATGGACGCTGAAAATACAAACATGGCATGTTCAAGGAGAACATGTCTTGGATACATTTGCAACTACGACCTCTTTGTACCTTTGCATGCCAACGGTTTATTATCATTTCAAAGGTTCTTCGGTAGCATACTTGTTAAGTGGATGTTTAAAATTGCACAAAAACAGTGGTTCGCCAAAAGCTATACAGATTGATTTCTCAAAAAATCTTAGTAACAACCACTGTGATCTCAAAAATTTCCATGAGTTCTGTTCTATCGGAATCTGTCAAACGTTCAGTTTGAAACGTCTACCCTGCGAGTCTGGGTATTTACAAATGATGCTGGTTCTCCTCAGTTTTGACAGCAGATTGGGTACAGATGTATTCATAACCAACCTAGGTCACCTCTTGTTACTATAAGAATCCTTGAGAAACCCACAGAAAGAATTGGCCAGAGCAAACTAGAGATTTTGTGCATCATTTTCAAGTCCAGGGTTCTTTGTTTTTAAGTGTTGTTGGTCTGTAACTCCCTTGTTTCCTGTGTGATAGTGACTACAGCTGGAGATGCCAGCTTTATCTTATCCTTCGCTTATTAACCAATGGCTTGGGGGCTAGTTCCTTCTCTAGAGTACGATGTGGCAGGCTGATAAAGACTGCATTCCGAGCCCCTCAGAAGGCCATATAAGGTCCAGGCATGGAGGCATTGTACTTCTCCCAAGAGCTCTTAATATGTTGTTAAGCAGTTGTCTTTTAGCTCTTGCCGTGTGGTGGTGGTGTGCGTAGGAAAGCCGTCTCTCTTCTTGACAACGGTTGCGTAGCAAGCGTTCGTTTTGGGTCCGCAGACGGGAATGAACACCGGTAACCAGCTTTCACAACTAGCCATGTTTCGAATTATCTGGCCGCAGTGGAAGTGGCCCCTGCCTCTACCACTAGAGCAAGGATCTGGGCAGCTTAACTCGGCACTTAGCTGGCCTACCCTCCCGCTTACGCCGTCGTCAGCCGCCGCCGCTGGGAGAGACGTGAGTAGTCCCTTTGCCGTACCAACAGTCAAGGCTATGCGTCCGTCCCGTATTTTAAGCATGGTCTCATTCGATCAACCAATACCTTCATGTCTACAGACAGTGTTTAGACGGTTGTGTGAGTTAATGCCACTTCACTCGAATGCTGTCGAGATTGCTCTGAAAGGTTTTCAGACTAGCTTCCCAGTAACGTTTCTTGTCGGCCGTTTCTTTTGCATGTCCTTTCCTATTAATGCCGCCGGTTAGAAACGTACGGCAAGGTTGCACATTGTAGGCCTTTGAATGTTGAAAGCTATCAATTTATTGGCTGGTGGGAGAGTCATGGATTATCATATTCATAACCATTCTTGTAGAACATGGTTGTATAAAACTCAAAGCCAAGTACATAATGGGAAATGTTTTGATGCAACATAAAGTACAACATTTATGGAGCAAACCATCATTCAAACCTAAGAAGAGTTGATTGGTTGTTTTGAGATGTTTGAATGTTTGTTGACTGACGGACACAACCGTTGGGACCATACGCGCGTTTGCGAACATGTTATCTTGTAAGGAATACTTGTAAGTGTTTGATAATCTGGGAAACATGCTATGCTATTTATGTCCATTGGTGAAAACATATCCCCAGAATGTACACAGTGTGTGTTGTTACTTGCAGCACCAATGTTTGTACGTTTGTGTGTTGTTCATGTGTTTGTCAAAGCTAGCAAAAGGGTAGCTTCTTCTTGCACCTCAAATTAGATTTAAAGCTGCTGTATGCATGTGCACTTTTGAAAAAAAAAAGAGCTCTATACAAGGCTTTACAGTGTATTCCTACCTCCAACATGTCAAAAATGAAGACAAGTTGATTTCAGGTATGGCATGTGTATTTGTGATATCAAATTCTTATGTTGCAAGTTGTAGCCATTTCAATTTTTCTAATTCCCAGAGTCGGGCCTACTTTGGGATTCCAAGGACATAACCTACCCCGGGCAAGAGAATCCCTCTCCCTCTCCTTCCCAGGGTTAACACACATCATGTGACCCAAACCCAGTCACCTACATGTAATTTACCAAATGTGGTACTGTACTGTACATTCTTGGTTCAACTTCAGGGGTGAGTCATTTGTGACAAGTTGTCCCAACTTTGGCACCCTTGCTAGATCTCGGTGATCTTTGGTCGTCCTTTTGTAACAACAGAGAGGTCGACTATGTTTGGCCTCTTAGATTCCTGTCAGAAAACAACAGCAGATACCATTACTCTTCATATACAGTACTGTAAGTTCACTCTTAGAGCATTATAGAATTAGAAACTGGTCTGAGTGGAAAAGACCTGACAGAAATGATGTGTAACCGAGAATACTGGAAGCAAAACTTTGTAAACGCTTCAACTCGGTAGAGTATGATTATGTATGTAAGTTCACTCTAAGTTTGTGGGACAATAAGGCGGCATAATGTGGTGAAAATCAAGAGTTTGCGGTATCTTTAAGTTTTTAGTTGAAACAACCATAGTAACAAAATAGAACATAACATACTGTAAAAAATTCAAAGTTTACAGTATGCCTCTTCAAAAGCTTGGGATGTGGTTACAATGTTATATATGTTTGTTTGTTTGTAAATTGCATACCTGGTAAACCACATCATAGCGTAACACATCAGGAGTGCAAGCTGCATATCCGGACAGATTTATTTGATCCACTCATGCAGGGAAGGACCCCTACTCTTTTCGATAAGTGTGGTGTTTTTTTTTTATGTTCTGAAGGTTTGGCTCTCAAATGCGGGACCTCCTATCCGAGGGATGTCCCTAGCTGAAGCTAGGTTCTTATTTTCACCTGAATGAAGTTAGGAAATTCGTGTTAAATGCCTTTCTCAAGAGCACAAAGTCAACGGGGCATGTTGGGATTCAAACCCAGGATCTCTGTGTTCTTGGCCAAACACCCTGCCATTATGCCACTGTAAGGCCATGTTTGGATGAGGCCTGCTCTTTAGGCCGCACCATCTTCGTTCCTTGGTTCTTGGAGTCAGAAACATAACGGTGAATTTTGAAGATCAACATGAAAACAGAGTCTGTACCTTGGTTCCCATATAATCAGATACAAGTTTCCTCTTGTAGTTGTAGCCTTCTGTTTTTGCTGTGTCCTCTTGTTGAATTTTTACTTCAAAGTGTATGACTATGATAAGCCTGAGAACTCTAGAAATATATTGATATTTCCTTAGCTTTAGGGACAGGGCTGGACATGGTAAATGGCTGGGAATACAGCCAGAAGATACTGAAGAGGGCAGGCATTACATCATCATCATGCAATGACCTATCAGGTCAAGAACAGGCGAATACTAATGTCATTCCTCCGGCATTACAGTTACACAGACGCAAGAGGGTGGGGGCGTGCAAGAGCCTATGATGTTATAACACACCCTACATTGCCAAGTCCAATGGTGAATCATCTAACTTAATACTGGCACTGGAGTAGACTGTACATTGTACAGCGAAATTGAAAAGAAGACTTTTCTGAGTTTGAAATTATTTTGGTATAACTTACTATATAAGATTTTAAAATTTTTAGATCTACATAGGCCCTTTATCTTTTCTTGTCAGCAATTTTTTAAAAAGAAAAAAGCTAACTATAGTAAAAACTGTCCGAGAAGACCACTCAGGAGGCTGATAAAATCTGTTCATGTGGACATGTGGTCACCATATACAGGATTCTCTTAATCAGTTAATGCTTACATCAATAGGAAAAATTATCTAAGGGACTGCCAAAAAGCGGTCACATTGGGCAGGTGGTCCTTATGTAGAGGTGGTTACTTGTACAGAATTTGTTATTAACTTATTTGGCATACAAAGTCAAGCAAATGTTGGTAAATTGCATTAAAGATGGACAAAAAAATAAACCATTTGTAATCTTATAACTGAAGATATGATGCAGGCTCTGTTCTGTAAGTGTAATCTAATGTAATATTGCAGATCAAGGTAAATTTTTACCCAAGGGAGGGGGGTCAAGATGCTAAAACTAAAGATTGATAAACATATTTCCACATACATGCTGCCCAGATTATTTTCTATATCATCCCAAGATTTACTAATTTCACAATTTTGGGGGAATAGAACATGTGCATATTGTATTGTTAGGGTATTCAAGGGTTTATCATAACATCGCAGCTGTCTTATGCAGCTGCTCTCTTGTTCCAACTCTGTGTCAAGTTACAGGAAGGTATACCTGATGTTTCTTCCTACCGTAAATATTGAAAAGTTTGCAGTGCTTTTGTTTTTACAGTGACATCTAGAAATATGTGTTTCCATTGTATTACTATATAGTATAAACTGTGCTACAGAATTGTTTTTATCCTGAACTTAAAACTCCCCCCCCCCCCCTCTATTGCAAAATTAAGTCCCAGCACAAATAAAACAATGTATAGTACCTATAAATTTTGTGGAATCTATTAGAAAGGAAAGAATTGAAGATGGTAAATATAAGTCATTTGCCATTTTTGCTAGCTTCACATGGCACACCCAAAAATGATTTGGTTCAGGGAAAGTTCGAGCCGTGTGCGCTTGTGCAGAAAATACACATCGAGCCTTAGAAATGCACACCTGCATCTAAATCGTTTAATGTTGGGTCATTAATTTTATTACAGCAGCGGTACACAGACCTTTTTCTACCGAGTGACCTTTAATAACCTTTGTGGCAGCACTTTGGTTAGGTTGTAAAGAACTCCATTAGAAAAGAGCATACAGTGTATCAGAAAGTATAGCCCTTGGCTAGATCGGTCAGTGGTAACGCCTGCTGGCTGAAGAGGTTAGGGGTTCGAATCCCAGACTTGCACACTACTAGAGCTGGAGGGGACTGCAATTTTGCGATCAGATGGTCTTCTCTAGAAAGTCCTTACAAAAAAATTCTTCAATCAAAGATTCCATCGCACTTGTGGAGAAGAGAAGGGATCATCCCGTATGCTCAAGCCAAATTCCTATGGACATAACAGTCATATGCCCTCTTCCCTACCACTCAGTATCATACCATAAATTCATGTAGTTTTTGTGGTGACATAATTCCTGGTAGGACGAGAAAGGAGTGTTTTAAGTTTACAGTTGAAACAATTCTGTAGTAATGCAATGGAAGCATGTATTGCCAAGGTCATAATTTCAGTAGAAAGGTCACCAAGGAATAAAGCCTCAGCAAACGTTTCAAGATTTACAGTATTTAAAAAAAGAAAAGACTTGAGAAAAAGAGGTCAGTATTACAGTAGGAACCAAGCACCTACACTTATGAAATAGTTATTCCAGACATTTTAAGCCCTTACTTTAAGCATTCTTGTACTTTAAATACTGCATTCTTTCTCTAAGACAATGTCATATATTCACCCTGTTAGGAAAGGATAAGTGGGACAAGAATAGAATAAAGACCTACATATATATCCATGTTCCCTGTTCTCTATGTAATATACAGGTATATATATAGAAATTAACCAATACCTCAATAGCTAGCTTTATAAAGCTTGACAGGAAATACAAGTACAGTAGAATGATTTGATACAGAAATGTCAAATGTCTTTTTTTCTTTACTGAAATTATTCGTACCTTCACCCCCCCCACCCCATGATGCGTAAGTTTGTTTCTCTCTTGTTTATGTAGCTGCTGTGCATTCTTTTCCATAATGACAGTAAAGGCCTGCTGCAGTATTTGGCTCATGTGCATTAGATTTCGTGCTCTCAGCATGTTTGGGTGGAGGGGCATGTATGATGTAGGGAAGAGACCAAAAACAGCCACATGGGGGAAGACAAGATGGCAAATCAATCAGTTCCCACCAATCAGGGCTCACAGTTTGAACCCTCTAACCAATGGCGGCACAGATGCTAAAATGGCCACAGAGGTCAGCTGTTGGGTCCTTTGATAGTTGCCAAGTCCAGTGACATTGACTTGAGAGCTGTGAAGGACTGTCATTTTTTTCTGAGGTGAGCCATTCTCGACCCTAAATTTCTCTCAATTTATCTCTAAAAACTGGAAATTTTACAAGAATGATTTCCGTTTGCTTCTGTCGGTTTCTTAGATCCTAGCGCTGGTAAAGCCATTGTAAAATAGATTGGTTTTAAAGCTGTTTTGTACAGCACCATATGCATGCATAGGCTTGTAGTTGTACGCATGTGCTGAAGAATTTTGCTACGACATAAGTCATGGTATGTAGGACATCAATGCAATATGAACTAAGCTTTGAAAATCTAGAGCTCTGTTTGTTTTGCAAACTTATGGATGTTATATAACATTGTGAGAGCATCTTTGCTTTGATTCCATATCACATGTAACAGAATGTATGTTATCATATGGGCTGTAGTATGTCTATGTAACCTCCTTGGTTACTCTACTAGTATCATAGCCTTCCTAATCTTAGGACAAGGAAAACATGCATGCTTTTACATACAGGATATCACCCTGATTGAAAAGAAAACAGTGGCTCAGATTATCAAGCAACTTTGTTTTCTTTGACAACTTTCATATGTTTCACACATTTGGCTTTGTCATCCTGATAATCTTTTGTTTTAGAGGAAGGGGGGTGTACATCTACCCGTGTATCTGTTTCTCATGTATTTGTTTAGTCATTTGTATACAAGACAAAAAGCTTCAGGGTTCAATAATCATAATTGGTGTTGGATTGAGAGGTTAATTGGACCCTTATGTATGTTACTACATGGTACTGTAAATGCATTTAAATTCGCGTGGTTTTTATTTCTGCTAAGGCGAAAATACAATGTTCGCAGCAGTTTTAAGTTCATAGCAGCACTGTAGTCACATACTGCTGCAGTATTGGATGAAAATGTTTGTGGTGGCTTGTAGTTCCCATTGAAATGATCGCGGCGAAAACTGGGAATATAAAACTGCCGCAAACATTTCTACATTTACAGTATAGTGGCCAAACTGTCATGTCCATTAGGGTGGGGAGGGGGGTAGTTGTAAAAGATTGCCACTACTTTCTATGTGCAATGTGTTGAAGGGTAGGTATAAGATGATTATTTGTATCCAAAGGCGTCATTGTTGACACCATTTTGTCATCTTTGATTGTAACAAGGTGTGGATGGACTAATCCCCTTTTAAAGTGTGAAGTGCTATAACCTTTTCACATATATGCTTCAGTCTGCCTCAGGATTGGTCGCGTTAGACAGAATCAGTTCACAGTTCAGAGATGGATAGGTTTGAATTTTGTGTTGTGGCCTGGTGTTACTAGATACAAGGGAAGTAATTTTTTTGTAGTGGGCCTCCCTTGGTTTTTCCAGCTGTGTAGTTAGAGTGGGTATCCTTCTGGGACTCCAGTATAAATTCTTCCACAGCCCAAATCCCTTTTTGCTGGTCATCGTCATACAAATTTCTGAAATTTTATTATATAGTGACATTTCTATATCTTTAATCCACAATTCAATGGACTCTATGCAGCCCCTAGCCCCATTTAGATTGGAATTCAATAGCCTTTCAATGTTGTGATTATGCAGAAAGTATTTTATTTTCATTGCCAGAAGTTTTGAAACCTTGATTGACCATTGGCCATTGCGAATGGTTGACACTGAACAAGTCCTGCAATAAGAATTGCCCAAATTGTATAATCATACCGATAATTTTGTAATCATGAACCTATCTGATATGTAAGAATACCTAACGTTCAATTGATTTTATTGGAAGAACCCTCGACGCAACCATTAGGTGCTTCAGTCGACGAACATAAGAGTACATGTGCTTGGTAGAAAGTGGAAATGTGATGCTGTTGAAATAGAACTCTGTAGTACAGATAATATGCAGAAGCAAGTAAAGTGTTTCCTACTCTGTAGAGGCGTCTTGGGTTGACCTTTGAGTTTGACTGGGTCAATGCACTTAGCCATGCAATGATGTCCTGGGCTAAATTGGCCGTTTTGTATGCATGTGGCTGTTATGTACAACAACGTATGCAGAATCTTGAAAAGCACAGCAATACTAGCAGCTGAAACATTCGTAAGAGAAGACTGTCTATGTAAAGAAAAAATGTTATTACTTTCGTTTGAGAAGTATTTTGGGGAGTCCCTGAAATTTGGTACTTTTTTGTAACCCATTATGATTGCAACTTGTTAATATTACGCAATGAATGAAAAGCGATAAACGTCCTAAGACAGGATTATCTAAGATGAGTGATGATCAGTTGACTTAAGATCCTCTGCAGACGCCAATATCTTATGATGAGCTCATCATCTTGGGACGCTGCGTCCCTGGAGTCTGCAAATGGAATTGGGGATCAATCCAAATTTTCCATGGATCTATTATTAATGTAGCATATGGAAGATATCTGCCTCCAAAAAAGAGACATATTTTCCTATTGCCATTGGTTGATTTGTTGTTCACTATGATAACTGGAAGAGTTTCAAGTGTTTTTTGAAAATTTTTGTTTGTGAGTGGGATTTGGCTAAAAACACAAGCCGTAGCAAAGCAAAATTGCAGTACTAGCTACTTGAAAGAGCATCATGCTTCACCTCAATTGAGGATGACAAGAGAAGAAGGGCAAAGGAATGATAACTGTTTGGGCCCCCTGGTAAATTTCTTTCAAACTGCAATTTTAGATTACAAGTAGGTAAATTCTGTTAAAAAAACGTGTTGCTTTGGCATACAGTAGGTTTGTGCTTTCATACACAGTATTTTTTCTAGTTATAAATGTATGTTATGAGGCCATGGGGAGGTTTGCAGCTGACCCCTCAGCTGTTTTGGCACCTGTCCAGCTGCACCCTGGGGAACTGTGCACCTGCACCCATCACTCTTCCACGGCCCCATCTCCAAATACCACAGCCCTTTATTTGGACCTCCAGCATCCCTGAATGATTCCATGGCAACAGTAGTTCAACAGCCTTTATAAAAAGAGACACAGTTGTCACAATATACAATGTAGAACTGGATGGATAATGTTCTTATCTCAATAGAGCCACCAGAGAGTAAATAATAGATATTGATGAATTATGCAAATTGCGTAATTATTTTTCGGCATGTGTAGCGTTCAAAAGACGTGCCTCATGTAAAACTGTCGGTGCGCCATGAATAATTGATGATAATGACGGCGCAAAAAATGCTTCTAAAATCCCTCTCCTAAAACACAACCGCACGCGCGAGAAACGTTTGTATCGTGGTGGAAATATATGGAATATTTCAATCTAACATCTTTATGTAACGAAATTTTTGAGAAGAATTTTTGTATGGTCATTTTTTTCCCTGCTTGCATGTGTGTTGAACCGAAAGGCATGAAATGAGCAGTGTGTGTGTGGATGGCCCCCATTATGACACTCCATATTGATATTGCGTTTCTTGGGCACAATAGCAGCTGTCATGCCACATTCTTCTGCCCATTTCCATGCCCATTCTTCAACGCTGCCACTGCCCAATAGGCTTTGAATTATGAATGGACCCGGCCGTCCAATCCACCAATTAGGACGCAGGGAGCTCCATATAAGCTAGTTATATAGTCATTTGCTGCGAAATTACCTGGCTTTTGGCTGATGGCTTGTAATAGCGGTTCCTAATCTGGTCACAATTGTGGTAGCAAGGAAAGCAGCAAAGATGTGGGAGGAAGAGTGCATGGATGTGGTAAGTTGTTCTCTCCTTCTCGGTTGGCCTCGCGGAATTCTTAAGATTTGACGGCGAGGTAAAAGATATCATGTGACGTGGAAGGCTGCCGTGTTCGAGGAACTGTTGAGGAGAATTTGGGTAGGAATGGTTTCAAAGACCAAGTATTGATCCGTTTCGTGCCTCCCTGTGTTCCATACAAAACAGGCTTGGTAACCGTTAAAATTGCACATCATATCTTCTACTAGCATTTGGTTAAAAAAAGGAGGGGCAATGTGTAAAGCTTAAAATTAAATTCTGCCGTATGATTTTCAGAAATTTTAAAACAATTTTGTAGGCTGCATTCTCAAATAATATCCAGAATTGAAGATGATATCTTAGAAATATGAAATATTTTTAAGGCTTTGAAAAAGGAAACTGGTAACCAACCTTATAGGCTTATTTATGCAGCTGTTCAAAGGGATTTTATTTGAATACATGGAAGTACTCCCTCGATACAAATGTACAATAATGGCCTTGACTAGAGATTCCTTTATTTGGAAAGGTAGTGTGTGCCTTGTCGCAGCGCAATCATTTATTCTATTTAATATCAGGTGCGATGCAAAAAATACACAACCTTCTTTACCATTAGAATGTGGGAATAAGGTTTTGATGAGGTGGGTTTTGAATGGTGGTGTTGATATTGTCACATCGCAGTGTCTGGTAATCATCGAAGCAGGACAATTCCGGAATCATTAATACGGACGCCAGCAGATGGTTGTTACTGCTATTTCATTTTCCACTTAGGCTCTTTGCAGGGAATATCTTTATCTGGGAGATCTAAATCAAATTATCATCCTTTTTTCTGGGGGTGCTATGGTAGCCGGCTCTCCCGTTGCAGAATATTCCTGCCTCAAGTGTTGGCTGATTGAATTTTCCATTGTTTGGCCAGCGGGGCTGGCCAGTTGATTGGTTGTTCAATAATTAATGATCGGCGATCGACCGGCTTGAAAAGGAGTGGCTTGAAATGGAAATTCCTCTGCTTGGATGACCTGGGTTCCATCCACATAGGGGCCCGCCCACATGGTGATTTGATCCAGCAGAGCCAAAATGACGCTGAAGACATTTAGCACCTTTCCTCGAAAGGGAAGTGTTCTACGCCGCCGTTATAAGATTGCGTTTCAAACGAGCCTCCGTACCGTAATGTGCGGAAAAAAGAATCAATAATATATATCGGTGATTCGGTTACCGGCACAAACGCATGGTTGCTTTTATTCTCTTGCATTTTCCTGCTGCGAAAGAAATTGCTATTTACTTCAGAAAAACAAAACAACTTTTTGTTCCACTTTTTTTTTTTTGTTATCTCTAACATTTTGTGCTTCATTTAAAAAAAAACACACAAATACATTGAGTGTTGCTTATCATTTTATGGTTTAATATTTAGTTTCTTAATTTGTGGAATATCTAGTAGTGGTGAAGATGGTGGTATTTTCATTCTAAAAGACGGGTTTTGTTTTGTGTAACATCATAATCCCCTACAACACACCCTAGCATCTCCTGAGGGTGAAAGGGGACCTCCCCATATTGGCCTCCCCATTTCCCCACCATCCCCCATGAATGATAGGTTAAATTAGTGAAATTGAGGGAGAATCGCTGACTGTGCTATTGGACGTCAGGAGGGTTGTTCCCAACGAGAGGCGGTGGCGAGGGAGGGCGGTTCAAGCGGGTGTCTCGTCGCCAGCTCGTGCAACTTTCCCTTCCCCGAATCTATCCGTTTTACACGTTTTTTAGAGGCCTTGCGTAAGGAAACTCTATCGTAGCATCCACGCTCTCCTCATTACAATATTGGTAAATCTGCCACGCTTCCAAAATGAGGGATATTAGAGGTAACAGTGATGGATGCTGGCTTAATGTAATGGGTCCTCCAGGAGGGGGCTTAGTTTCCTGCTGGCCCCTCTACAATAGATTGGATTTTCTTCTTACCTAGGCCCACAGGACACAGAACAAATTTCCAGGATTTCAAGAGACTCCATGCCACAAGGAGATTTGAATATTTCTACAGACGAAATGAAAACTAGTCTGTATCACAGAACCTAGATATTGTAGGAAAAGTGGTATCTTTGTCTTATAAATACTGTCTCAGAAAAAGGAGTCAAACCCAATATGTTACAATTTAGACTAAACACATGCTTTACTGTTCTACAATATTTGTCCTTTTCATGTTACTTGAGAGCACGAATTTGCTATAAAGTTATTATGTTTAAATGTGATAACTCTCACAATGCAAAAATATATAAAAGATTGCTTTGATACTAGAAAAGATAGGATTGTAATAAGTGTTACAAATTTACTTATGTTTGCCTTTATTATTTAGCGAGTAGAATTTTATGATTTGTTTTGTATCTCTCTTTTATAGTTGATCATATGAAAGTCGCTGTACTTTTTGTTGCATTAATTATTCAGTAAGTCTTCTTCATGTAGCAGGGCAGTGTCAGGCTATTACAGCTGTTTAGGCTTTTGATTGGGTAGCTGTCCTTTTTTCTAGCAGCTGTGCATTTAGAATAACACAGTTTACACACTTGCACCTGCACTATAAATTCAGCACGCTCCAAATCACGTGCTAGGTTTATCGTCAGAAGCAACTCAATAGATATTGCCTAGGGGCTGGCACGGGATTTACAACAAGAATTACATCCCAATAGTTTATACTTGTGGGCATGATGTGAAATATTGGAAATCTACATTTTCCCAGGCAAAGCATTTTGAGATGGAGAAAACCGATAATAGGAACTTGACTGGCTCTCCTCAATTAACTGGAAAAGACACATACAGCCCACAATATTATAACTAGTGCCTGTGACACATTGACAAACTGTTATGTATTCGGGATATTAAACAATGCATTGACATTTAAAATGTGCATACACACAAAAAAGTCATAAAAAGCCTGTGATATTTTATAGAAGCTACAAAATGAAATGAAAATCAAATGTGAATTTGTCATATTTCCCAATACCTACGATATTGTGACAATATAGTTTCTCATTCTTTGGTTAAAGAATGTACATGTAGATAATTTTGTATTCGGAGAATTGTAGGTCTATTTCTATATCAAAACATCAAATACATACATATTGAATTATAAAGAAGCAACTAATACAGCTGTCAAACAAACAGGTGACAATGTTGATACGAGAGTTAATCTTGTCTACAGGAGCAGGTGTGTATGTGTAATGGTATTCAGTCGGACAGCAGGGAGAAATAGACCTCCAATTCCCATCAGTCCAAATTCTCTTCGGCCTCGCAAATTCAATTTGTGGGTTCTCCGATTTCTGAAAAAGATATTGATTGGAATATCAATTTGAAAATTGAGTCTCAGGTGGCCATTTTTTAACTTTTGGTTTAAGTTTTCTTTGCAGCCTTTTGTTTTCTTGTGTTCTGGCAAATTTTATTTTTGTATAATAAAAATGTACAAAAAAAATAGATGAAAACTTGTATGGCAAAAGATTTGCGTGTAAGGGAAAACGTAATTCTTTCAACACTAATGACAAGCTTGCTGCATGTGGGTATATTCCCAAAGGGAATTGTAGCACAATGCTTTAATTGTACAATGCTGTATAACCATTTATAAAGAAAAGATAACATCAGGTGACCTGTGTGTCCTTTCCCATGAACTAGATCAAGGATTGTGTCTTCTTTATCAGAAAATAGCACAGGGCTTTTTCTTTATAAAAATGTTTTGTTGTTATCGATTGAGGCCATGCCATTTAAATTTGTGGGTTCTGTGGTTTTAGAAAGATGATACTGAAATGGAATATCAATAAAATAACAGAGTCTGAGAGGAAAGTCTGTCTTATGAATATGGTTGTTGGATTCATTTTTCGTCCCAGGCTTCCAATGTTGATATTCTCTTCTTAATAATTTTTACTTAAAAATGTGTGAGAATCAAGGAAATAAATTGGTATGGCATATGTTATTTCCAAACTGGCATACAAAATCATACAAACGCTGAGCAAGTATGGAAAACCGGTGCATGTTTTAGTCAGTACCCGTATTATGACAGTTTCTTTGAGATTGAAATTATTCTTTTTATTAATTTGATACCAATTACCCCATTTAGAAGTGGGATTTGGAACAGGAAACCCTGAGGTTTGAAGTCCCAAGCTGTCAATAAGAACGCCAGAGGTCCCAATGAGAGTTAAGCCCTTTGGTGTTAAAAATATCCCTGGCTGTCTGGAATACTCCTGTCACATGCTTGAGGGAATGGACACTAACATGGTGATTCAAAGGGCTTCTGCAATGGGCATGTGGGTGGATGGTGGATAGGTATGACAAGTCCATTCCTATTGACTTCTTGATGTCAAAACAAAGATGTCAGAATGTGTGATCATCGTTGCGGTTGGAGAACTCTGAGTAATTGTGTATGTACAATGTATGTTTGTGTTTGTGTATGTGCATGTTTTTTTTTTTTTTTACCTTCACCAAGAGGATTATGTTTTCAGATGTGCGTGTTTATGAACAGCATGACTCAAGAAGTTGTGGATGGATCTATGTGATATTTGGTATGTTGGTAGGTGTCGGTGAGATGAAGAAATAATTAGATATTGGTCCCCATAGCGGCTTTCTATGGTACTTCAGCAGGATTACTTGTGTTCTGGTTTTGGTGGGTGTGAAAGTGTGTATGTGTATGTTTGTATATGTGTGTGTTTTTGTTTGTTTGTGTGTGTGTGTTTATTCACACAATCACAGAGAAAAGTAGCTAGTTAAACTATGGTAAATTTTGTTTTGTACAGTCCACATTTAGTACTGGATTTTAAACAATGAATCTTCCACTGTTTTCACTACAGCAACACAACAGCAGCACTGACCCAATGGCCACACAGCATTTCGGCGCACACAACGGCCCTGAGGGCGTGGTGGACGCAGGCGGGGTCCACGACTGCAGCCAACAGACGGACCTTCCCGGCGCCGAGCACCCCGGTATGGTCCACGTGCACGGAGAGCCGCAGGTGGCAGTCGGTACAGAAACCCACGAGCAAAACACAGGTGTACAGAGCTTTAGCCAACAAACAGTGAGTCGACCTTCATGTTCAACGTACAGTGCTGAAAATTCATTTTTCTGGTGTACCTACACTGTAGCCTAGACATTTCGGTTCACAGAAAAAATTTGGGCGCACAACATAAAGTCAAATAGAATGTCTGTGAAACACAATTGCAATCCTTACAGCTTCTCTTCAGAGCTTGAAGTAGGAAATAGTATGGCTAACTTCAGAATTTCAAGCAGTATTACAACAAAGGTTTTATTATTTTTATCTGACACAAAAGTATTTCGAGCCCTGACAACATACCTTGAAGCACAGTCATACAGGGTAGAAATATTCCAGCTGTTTGATAAGGGAACTTGATACCAATCGTATGTAAAAGGAGACCCATTTGCCCCTGTACAAAATGCCAGCAATGTTTTCAGGAGATAATTTTAGCCATCATTTAACATGTACGTGTATATAAACCCCATGTTTTGGTTCAAATCTCAAAAAAGCTATCAATATACGTTATAAATATATCTCCTGTTGTTATCATGATAAAAGTAAATAGAAATTGTAAAGAACAGTTGATGTTTCTGAATCTCCAAGCACATGTTCGGGCAGACAATTGCAACATTTTGTAAACGGCCGGCTTTTCTTGTACAGTCATTATTGTCCACCCAACATCTGCTTGGAGATTACATGTTTCTGAACATAAAAACAACACTTTAACCAACACCTTAGAAATGTGAAAGAAATTGGTACTGTAAATCTTGACATCTTTGCAGCGGTTTTATTTTCGCAGTTTTAGTGGTGACCTCTGAAAGCAAAATGAAAACACGTCTTACATACTGCTACAGTAACTGTACAACAGAATTATTTTATGACTGCAAATTTAAAACCTCCCTCCTTCTCCTGCTGCAAAATCAAGTCCGAGCAAAATTGATGAATTTACTGTAGGTCCTGTCACAGGATGTATCTGTTTTCTTCTCTCAGCAAACCACTGAGGCTGAGGTACAAACGGGGGACGGCACCGACGTAACGCAACAACAGACGGCCGCGACCGCTGAGGCGCTGGCCTCCGCCATTACCAAGAGGTTACACGTATCAAATATACCCTTCCGCTTCAGGGACCCAGACTTGCGGCAGATGTTCGGGGTACGTATTTATCGTTGTCTGGCTTTTGTTTACAATCAATCGAATGTAATTGGGCAATGATTGTAAAAGATTTTCAATGTATGGCAAGTTGATATAGAATACTGAGCGTTTTTTTAATGCTCTATTTAGGAAAAGGCTATACACACTTTTCAATCAAGAAGACAGTATCATATCTGAAATAATGTGCTTTCTCTTTTTGTTAACTATATTTGTCTTCAGTTACGATGCTTGTGCTTCGCACATTTATCTAAATTCTGTAATACATGTATTTACAAGTAACATTTATAACTGATTGTATTATGATAGATATCTAATGTTGCTTTGTTTTTCTTTTCAGAAATATGGTCAAATATTAGATGTTGAAATCATTTTCAATGAAAGGGGATCCAAGGTATGTGGCGTTGCATTGTTTCCATGTGTGACTATTTTTTGATGGAGTGTTGATAGTTGTTAGGAAGTTACAGGGTTCAAAAGAGTTCAGTAAAGGAGTAAGGATAGATTTTTTCTAGAAAAATGAATATAATGGCAAATAGAAATGAGATTTCTTAGGTCTTATAAGAAGAAGAAGTAATTGTTGGATTATTTTCTAGACCTGAAGAAACATTCTGGACAATCTAAATTTCTGGTTCTGTCAGAATTTGTCTCAAGAATATTAAGAGAAATGCCAGAAGTATGATAGCACAGGCACCCCTGTTTCCTTGCTCAGAAATGGTAGAGTTCAATAGTTGTATGTAGATCCACAAAGGTCTATCTATGATTAGATTATTAAAGCCGCGAGTGAAAAACAGTACAACACAGGAATATGGTTTCACAAGATTGGTCAGAAGCATATGTCATAGGACATCAAAACGTAAATCATAAATAACTTGAATCAATCAGCATAGATTTGCATTTAGACTAGCCCATTGGTTTCGGTTTTATAAACACCATCCAAAAGATGCGAAAAAATGTAATTGGTCAATATCAATTGCACTTCTCATTGTAGCAATTTAGAGTAACTGACAACTCAGTATGCAGTTGTTTAATTTTCAATTTCTGTCTGGGTCTCTTAAAACAAAGCGAATAATTTTTAGATTTTTTTGGAGATATTTAATTGTAACTCATGTGGGACTTGTTCAGTAATTGAGTTTTTCTGAGTTTCTAAATTTTTGTTCCTTTTGTGAAGATGTATTTTGTATTGTGGATTGCAGATTTTGAAAAGAGGTCATACAATCAATTTTGTAGTGAAGAGTAGAGAAGAAGTTTTGTCGCAACCATTGAGACCTTGTTTCACCATTATAGTAGTTGTAATTGATAGTCCGGGGGTATTTTTTTAGTTGCATCAGAACCCTGTAACTTCCCATGTGCATTGCATATAAAAATTGATTGATGTGTTTGCAGTGATTGTAATTGTGTTGTATGCGTGTCTGTGCCAAAGCAACTGTCCCAAGGTGGGGTCTAAATAAAGCACTACAGAATGTGCAACTTGAAACTACAGAAATGTGCACAAAGTTTTGACAACGGACTGTAAGTTTTGGTCACAAGATCTTTCCGTGATACTGGAGTGTCTAAATTTTATGATATACGATAAAACCAAACTTGGTACTTTTGCTTGGTGCAGGCAATGACAGAAATGCCACGGACATAGCTTGAACTACAAAACAAACAAACAAACAAACAAACAAACAAACAAACAAACAAAATCTTCATTAGACATATCGTTCAGAAACTGAATGAGTTCACAAGAAATTTGACTATTACGAGGTATACCTCATTGCTTTATTTGAAGAAAGTGTCATATAAGAAAATTTATTTCCTCTTTCTTTTTGAAGATATGAGAATTACAAATGATGAAGATGATATAGCTCCTATTACAGCGGAGCATTTTCTAAAAGGAAATAACTTAATTTTTGAATATAGAAAAAAAACTGTTGCTGTTCAGAAGTAAGGTTCAAGGGTTCCAAAACATGGAGATTTCTTTATCAGACCAACCCTTTTCACAAACAAGAAGCTTGAAAAAAATGTATAAATAAATCTATGACATATTTTGTTCTTCAAAGATGCAAACAAATTAACAGTTGCAATTCTAATGAAAGCTGCTGGGGTCTAAAAATTAGCACATTGGTTACTGGAGACAAGGTCCCCTAAAAAGACAAGATTCATACAAAATCTGTCCGGAAATGTTTTGTTAATTCTGATTACGAGCTGTTCAGCGTCAACGTAATTGTAACCTCCTTGCCAGAGGTGGAAGTTCGATGTTTGGTGGCATGTCTGTCCGACGTGGCTTGTTGAAGGAGAACATTTTCATAGAGTTTACAGTATCCTCACTTCCAACTCTTCCTACCTGTACGTTAACTTACTTCATATTCTATCCCACTTTATTGTTTTGTATTACTGAGTGCAAACTTATCATTTAGAAACCCGTCTCCTTCAACAGGCTGCGAAAAATTGTGATTTAGAGTGTGTTTTTGTCGAAAATCATATCATTTCGTAATTTTGCTTGAGTTTTGGTTAAAACTGTTGCTCTTCTATTTCTATACTTACAAGAATGCTGCTTGCCTAGCTTCCAAAAAATTTAGTTCGGATGACTTATTTCTGTAATGGTGCTGTAATGCTATGCAACTGTCCATGGCCAGGCTAGTCAGGACACGATGCATTGCATGCAGAAACAAATCTATCTTCCTATGATGGCACGGTGTTCTTTTCTTCTTCCTTTACTGTGTGCACAATTTTTCCTTCTTATTATTGGAATGCATGAACATTCTTTTATTATTGATAGGCATTGCATGACGTCTAATTGTATGCATGTTGTTCGTTTTTCCTCCTTTGCATGCAGGGGTTCGGTTTTGTTACTTTCGCAAATAGTGCGGACGCCGATAGGGCAAGAGAGCAATTGAACGGCACAATCGTAGAAGGACGAAAAATCGAGGTGCATGTTTTCCTATGAAGTTAATCTTTGTGTGCTTCTCTGTACACCTAAGTACTACTCTTTTATATATTGTACAAGTATATGCTGTGTATATGTATGATAGAATACCATAAGTGAGGCTAGGGCTTGCACTCAGCTATATTTGAGACACCACCTACTCTGCATAAGGATCCATCTTACTTTTACTGAAATACAAGAATGCTGTTCATATATAGAAAAACACTTCTTCTAAATGTAAAACAGGATACAAAATGCCTTCGCCCTTGAGGCTTCGCCAAAAAGCACACCATTGTAAAGGCCATATTTCAGAAAAATTCAGTAATTCAGAAGAAAAAGTAAGATGTATCTATGACAACCAGCCCAAAGTTTGCAGTCCGTTATAAGTAAGTTGTAAGTGTTGCCATTCTGCCTCTTCGTTTCATTTCTCAAAGGACATTTTAGGCCCCCAATTCCACGCAAACGTAGCACGGTAGCGTACGTACTGTCGTTGAAAGTCGTATGTAAGCCGGTCTCTATATGGGGAGCTGATACGGCGGGTAAGTGCTTCCCCGACGCCTTTTCGGTTTCCCACCAATGCAAGTATGGCTCTGAAACCTCATTCGTGGCACCCTGTTTGTTATGACCTACATGTTCTGCACTTATATATATCAGCTTGTATATGTACAAAAGCCTCACAAAAACTGACTGTTTTAAAGAAAAAAAAGAGCGAAAAAAAGAAGAAAAGCTTGTTCTTTGTGGTGATGGTGGTGGTTACTAGTGGTGGTGATGGTGATGGTAGAAAAGTGCTGTGTATGGATTTTTGAGGCAAGTTCCTTAATAGAAAGTGTTGTTGCATGATTGTACATAATACCTCAGCCTGGTTACCATCCAGACAGTGCACCTTGCTTTGTAATCATTACTCCATAGAGGGTCGCATGCAGCCAAACACAGTTGTGTCCTCCTGTACTTCAATGTTCCACCATGCCAACATTGTCAAATGTCATGCTTCAGGTCAGCAAGTCAAAAGGGAGAAAAAAAAAACAAGACACGTTTTCTCGAACACATTTAGCTACTGTAGAAAAAGACCATGGCATTTTATTTTACATGTAAATGTGTGATTGGCTTCCATGTTTTTTCTCTGTTGACTCAATGTGCCAAAAAATAAATGTGGCTTTAAAAAAGAGCTAAATGTGAATTTGAAAAAAAAAAAAAATGTGAATTTGAAAAAAACAACTAAATGTGAATTTGAAAAACCCCAACAAAATGTGAATTCATAAAAGGAACTAAATGTTGATTGTTGATGTAAATTTAGATGAAAAAGACAATAACTGAATTGGAATGTAGCAAAAGTAACTGAATGTGAATTAAAAAACACAAAAACTAAATGCAATACCTTTTTGACTTGCTTGTCCAAGGCACAAACTCTGACACTGAAGAAATTGTGACGAGATCACCTCTTAAAATTGTCAATGTCTCGACTCTCACCTTTCTTGTGCTCGAAGGCTGTCAGCTACGTATACTGTAAGCCCTGCAGCTGAGAACGATCGTCTCGGATGATAGCATTGAGAGAATGGTACAAAAATCCATCTTTGGCATGAGTTTTTTATATTCGTCTATGGTTCAAGTGGTGTAAAAATTCCATCCATTTTGCCAGATATATTCACACATTTCCGACTCAGTCTGTACCCGCTGCATGTAGGCCTAACATATATTTATATGGCTCTGTTCTCTGGAGTAATGAATCTGTATATTACATCAAAGTGTATTGTTATAAAGCTTGCTTTAATGTGTCTTCTATACTTATACCAGTGTCATGTACCTATATGTATTACTCTGTTTGAATACGTATGTAAACCATGCATTGTATGTACAAAATGCTCTTCCATATACCTTTCTATACAAACCATGAGAAAGTGTATAACTTCTTTACATGTATATGTGAGCCCTGCTTCTATATTACACACTTTCACAAGTCTTCTTATATCATTTCTGTCACCTGTCAGTCATATCAAAGCTTGTATTTTTGACTGTGATAATGCAAGTATAACTAAGCCTTATACTGCTTGTACTCTGTATAGATAATTTTCTGCTTAGTTCTACTCTTCCATTGCACTTTTTTTTACTATCTCTGTACTCCTCTGTAATATTAGTTTTTGGGCTGTGTTGTCATTTGCATGTGAACCCTATGCCTCATGGTTCTATCTTCTGTTCATTTAGATTCTATGATATTCTTATATTCTTGCACTTTAACCTTGCTTATCCGTCAGAATCAATTGGCATTGAACTTGTCATAGTGGCAAAATCGAAAAACAATAGATCAGTACAAATACTGACTGAAATTTGGGTGGCACTGACTTTTGATATAGAACACATAAGTGTATTTCAAAATTGAAGGAATCTTTCTATCAATATATGCAAAAATTGCACAAGAATTAAAAATTTGCTGGGAAATATTCACTTTGCTGGACTGTTTCATTGAAACTGTTTATTCAATGTGCCAAAATTGTCTCAGAAATATGGGAAAAAAATTCCACTTATTATTAATTTGACAAGTTGTGTCAAAAATAACAGTTCATTTTGTAAGTCTTCAAACAAGTTCAAATGCCATAGATTGATTCTGATTGATCAAGGTCTACTGTACTTCTTTGCATCTTATTTTGTACTTTGCTTGATGGTATGGCATATTAATTTTGATTTCACAAGTGAGGTCTTGGCAGTCCAAAGTGCTTATTAACAAGTTTCACACGAAAAGAGACATAATTTGTATCAGGGGAAAAATCTTGCAATAGAAAGAGACAGAAAAAAATGCTTTGATAAACTGGCATTTAGAGAGGAAGGTCAGTGATTTTGTAGTTGCTCTCTCATAACTTTTGGCAGTATGGCATTTATTTGAGAGTTACCTGAAAATTACAGACCTTTCTATTTGGGCTCGTAAATGATGCAAAAACCTGAATCGTTACAAAATGCAGTCGTTATGCCTGACGAAAGTTCAGTGTTGTAACACTGTTGTTACTTTACTAAGTAGTTTTCCTGAATTGATTTTTTTAAAGTGGTTGGTTGTAAGGAAAGCAAATGCAAATGGCCTGTCACTTAATTAGTTTAGCGGATAGCAAAGTGTCCATTTCTGTTTGGTGCAGTGTCTCTAGAAGGGTTTTCCATAGGGGCCTTCCATGGGGGCTTGCCATAGTGTGTTGCTATAGGGCTACCATGGGGGTTTGCCACATCCCCTCACTGGCCTGCCAGAACCTCATTTTTATGCTTTCAACCACTTCACACCCTCCCCTTGCTTGTTGCTTGGTACCGCCCCCCTCCCCCTTCCTTTTCTTGTATCCTGGTACTTGGCCCTCAAACTAAAAAGAATTCTTGGAATATTTCAAAGCAACGACTTTGTCTGAATTCCATCATCGATGCATGGCGCTCTTCTGTAGATCTTGAAATGTTCACAATGACTTTATTTTCACAGTGAAATCATGACACTAAATATGTTTCAATCGTATTACCACTGTACTACATGTATGTATGAATTTGTTTCAACCGCAAAATGAAAACACTGCAAAAAACTCCTTTCCCCTCTGCAAAATTGAGTCCCCTCAAAGAATTATGTATTTATGGTATGTGGAAAAATGGCACACATAATGCATGCATATGAATTGCTTCTTACCTCAAGCCTTCAAGGGACCTTTCTGATAAAACATGGCACCTTTTGCTGAGAAAGTTGTCTTTGTACAGGTTAGATATTCATCTACGTGTCATGAGGGTCTTGTGCCAGGTTGTCTTATTTAAAAATAAAAAAAATATTCATGTTGTCATCTCATCTGTCCCTATCTGTTCTCCCCATACATTATACACAACACTTCTTGCTCCATGCACACACTATAACCCTCATATACGTGTTTAACAATCTACACCTACATACATGTACATGTGACACTACTTATCCATTGTGTGCTACATACATGTACCTTCCCAGACTGAGAATCGGCCTCCGATGGTCTATCTTTAGTAAGAAAAAAAATGTGAATGTAGAAATTTTGTAAGTTACACGAACAACGACTTGGTTGACAGTGGAAATTTTGTATGAAAGTTGACCTATCAAGCGATGGATACTTTCATACTAGATGTCCACAGAATTTGAGTCCGGTTATACTATATGTAAATAAGAGCATATACCGGCACCCCCCTCCCCCTGTACATGTTGTCATCCCCCTCCACTGTTCGTGTGGTCCCTCCCGCTAATGCCTCCTCTGTCCAAATGGTACAACCCTACCCAAGTGCATGCCCTGCTGAAATGGTTGAAAATTGTACCTCTGTTGTTTATCATGATCATTTTTCAATGAATTTTGTCGATTTGCATGCTATTGTTTGGCTGGGTCAATCCTCAAGACTTTCCACATGCTAGAAATTCAGATTTATTGACTTGAATCATGTCCAACAATAGTAAATAGATGTTTCAGTGGTAAAAAATCAAACGTTTGATAAAGTCCTGCTGCTAAATAGTCTCGAATCTTTGCCCTAGCCAAGCAAGAGCAAACGTTGCACATTTCTTCTGCTTTTTGCATGTGTACCGCTGTATGTATGTTAACCTGAATTGAAGTGACCGAATGCTCTGTCTGGTTTTTGATAACAGGTGAATAATGCAACAGCTCGTGTGATGACCAATAAGACTAGGGGTGCGTATGCAAACGGCAAGTAGATCAATGCTAGAAAAACAGATATGTACCAGAATGCACCGACTTTAAAGCTGGGAAACTGCTACACATAATGAAGATCGATTGCATGCATGGCCGGGTAGCATTCAGCACTAGCATACGTTCACGAATAAGGTAGTATGATATCACATTGTCGTACAATGCTGTAAATTCAACACATGATAGCACCTTTCTTTTCACATATGTGCCGACATATACATGGTGCTGAAGTAGTGCGACAATCTCCATGCCATCTCTCGTGTTTCATCTGTCGTTGTCCCGTTGCATCTTGTTCTAGTACGCCGATTGAGTGTGGAATGACGTAACGGTCTGTAGAATTCGCAAGTAAAGAAAAAAAACATGTTGCCGGCTTAGGTTATACTAATATAATCTTACTTTATGTCATGTTGTAGTGTTAACTGTTAAGTGTTGTGTTTGTTTTATTTTTCATGTTTGTCGTTGTTTATTTTCTGTTGCAGGCGCGTTCCGCGGTGGGCGTGATTTTATAAGGGGTCGCGGCCGTGGAGCCTTTAGTGGCTTCCGTGGCCCCCCTCCCCCTCCTATCCCTGCCTATGCCGGGGGATATGGATATGTACCTGAAGCCACCATCCTGGACTCTACTGTCATCTCCAATAGGTAAGAGTTTTCATCATTCTTTATAGGTGTTAGTGGTATTATATTAGCAGTTTGTTAATATTAGATAATATTGAAGACATTTAAAATTATGATAACCCTTTAGTCATAAGATAGATGGACATAAGGAAATTGGAATGTCCCTTATTGCTGATTTGTTATATTGTATCTCCGATTATCAAGTGTATACTTCAACTACAGGAGTCACTGGACTATTCAGTAACTGTAGTCTATGGCAAAATGATACTGTAATTAAAAAGAAACTAAGTCAATTCAGGTTTTAGTATTTAACATGGATATAGAAAAATTATCCTTAGGTACACTACATTACATGTAGTCAAAAGAATATAAACTAGAATGTAATCGAATTTAAAAAGTCACAGTCACATACTAACAATTGTAACAACGTGCACATAACGGACACTTATAGTGTGTACAATATGTGATTTAGATGTGGAATTGCATAAAAGAAGCTTTGTAATACAGTGGTTATTCGAATTTCATTTTGTAAACTTTGACCAGAATGGACAAGCCCAAATGTTACCGTACGTTAAAAATGACTTATTGTCGTCAAGAAAAATTATCTAGATTTTGCAAAAGATCTGTCAGTGCATCTGCCTACTTAGTATGTAAAAGCCTGTATGACACATAAATTGTACAGTACATGTATTAGTCTATATGATATTTATGATAGACACTACTATTAAATCTTACTTCAGATTACTGTAACAGTATTGATTTATTAGAATTTCACCATGGTCAACATCAACCGACGAAGCGCCATATATAATGTTTTATTACAGCAATGTGCAATGAAATTTTACTACTAATTACAACTCTTTCCATATCGTTTATTCTACCAACCTTTGTTACCGTTGGTTCATTTTTGCCTACGGGTTGCCCTCATATCTGTTAACATCACAGTTTTCCTTCTATCTGCAGGGCCGCCCTGTATCAAGATGGTTTCTACGGCGATAGATACCAGGTAAGGTTTAGGTGGACGGTTGGTGATAGTAATATTGATTTATGCAAGAGTTGACACAGTCTAGATAGCAACGTCTGATAGGGAAGCTGGTTTAGTAGATAAAAAGCATTATCGTTAAGAGTAATGGCCAAATAGTTGAAGGAAGGTTGGTCGAATTTTGAAGTGTTTTTTTAGGATGGGGGATACTGGAACAGCACATGATTGGGACTTCAAACTTGTCCTATATTTTGTACCTCTGGGAAAGAGGTTTACCTCTTATGGGGTTCCTTCTGTGTACCACAAACTAGCGGTAGCATGTAGCATACATCTAGTTCAGTGGTTGGGAGTTCAAATCCTGGCTGTTGTCGCTGACCCGGAAAGCGATGGCTGCAGTCCTTAGGACGGGACGTTATTTCGCGGTCTGCCATTCATTGTACTTGTCAAAAACAGTGAGGGCATTTCCTCAGTTCAAAGAACCTTAAAGTACTGCGTCTGTCTTCTTTGTCACTACCATTGAAAACATAGCCCTTCAGTGAGTTAAACTGGTTCGAGATCACTTTTACTAACTGACTTTGTGTTTCTATTCCTCAGTTCTACCTTCCCGATCAGGCAGCAGCCAGCTATGCATACGCCGGCAGCAGATATGCACAACCAACAGCATACGGGATGGGGTACGTATTCTTCTCACAACGTGGGCACCTTCGTATGGAACTGAGTACACTAACCAACCAACTAACTTACTATTAACAAACAATATTAATCACTCTTGTTGACATTTAAAGGAATCTGGGTAGCGAATATGATGTGAATTTTAAAACAAGTCAGAAGAAATTTTTTGGTGTGAATGAAAATTTTGTATAGTACAATGCTGAAATTTCAGTGGTGAAATTCGGTTTTTATAATCAAGAAAAGTGGCACAAATGTTATTCAAGACAAAGAAGTTATCTAGAAAATGTTATCTATTGTTGGAAAAAAGTATTGGGAAGGGGATGCTATAGTCTGACTTCAAAATTATTTGTGTAAGGCTATTATGTCATAATGACTTATCTAAGTCTGTCTAAAAGTCTAGAATATACAACAGAGAGAACAAATGTGCTTTGAGACAGAGTTCAGATGTATGTCAAATTTAGATGCAACCTTTTAATTTGGCTATGACTGACAATATTAGAACAGTCTTCACTGTACATGTATATTGTATGGAGTTGAGCTGTGAATGTAAATAACGTACTACAACCCATACACTGTTAACAGCCGTGCATTTTGAAAGAATGCTGGAATGATGTCTCGTGGTGTCTCGTGCATCTTTCGCTCAACACAGTGGACAGTACCACTACTACTAACGACTAACTCTAACTAGACACTGCCAGACCGGCTGAATCTGATTGTACTAACGATGCACCTTGGTCTGAAGGTCTTGTGCACCATGCATGGTTTGCATGTTTGTAAAATGTGTCTTGTTTTTTTCTGCTCTCCCTCATACCACATGGCCTCATGCAGTTTCATCGCTGACTGGAACGTTGGTGATCTTTGCAGGTATGGTCGCGAGTACACCGATCCTTACCACCACACCATCGGACCCGCAGGATATGGGGTAAGGGTCGCTGTAAGTTAGCTCCAACCTACATTTCCTTTTCTGCGTACAGTCTCGTTCGTCGTCGTTGGCACCTAGGCCTGCATGACTGTGGCTCAGAAAAATGGTACACTCTAGCACACAAATGCACATGATACTTGTGTTACCACCAATAACATGGTACAAGTAAAAGGTAAAGGTAAAGTGGTCAAACTTGAGGATGGAGCTTGGCGCTTTTTCGTTACCTATTAGTGCAATGCGCCTTTGCAATGGCAAGTAACAGGGTTTCAAAAGTGGCAAGTATTCTGGAGAATGGTTCCACCCCAGAGGTGTCACCAAAAATATTTAAGTAGACTGAATGCAGTGAACATTATGGGAATGTTGTTTTCTCATGCTACATATGATACATGGCATAAACAGAAAATATGAAAATACATGTATGTGATAAAAGAAAAGTTGCTTATAATTGTGTGAGGAATTTTTTTTAGAAATGCCCTAACTGCTACAAAAATCATTAATGAAGTTATGAAGTTTCCCATAATGCATTAGGTTGTACAATGTTTGTTCAAATAGTGTGAAATAGTGTAAGCAATGTTTATGATATGGTAGGCAATTTGTGTTCATGATTTTGGTATATCATCATTGTTATCTAAAAGGCTTTTCCTTACCAATGTCTCGCCTATCTTTCATAATATCAACACAGTTTGATGCTATTTGTCCTTCATCATTGATACTAGAATCATTACGTAGCTCTAGATAGACAGTAGTTTTTCACCCCTTAAGTCTGATATTTGAATGTTATTTGTTTGTTTTATCTGAATGTTGGTAAGCAACTGCAAGTTGTGTATTTTTGCAAATAGTGCTCATACAAGACTTTTTTGTGAAATTATTACAGACATGTACAGTAACATACATTTAAGTGCCTTCCCAATGTTGCTCTTTTAAATCCTGAAGTAGAATTTAAAGTAGTTTGAGTTGTATAAGTCAGTTCACATTTTTAGTGAGATGCACTGTGGGCAATAGGTCAAACGTGAAGGCTCCCTAACTTGTAAACAGTTCTTGTCTAGACCATGCTTGATACATGTCCAGACGAGTAATGTTTGTCTCAGGGACTTCAACTTTGACATATTACCCACGATGCATCTCACTACTCATGAGCGGTTTATACCGTGAACTGTGTTATTGTAGAAATACTGTAAATGCAGAAATGTTTGCCTTGATTTTATGTTTGCAGTTTTTGCGATGAACTCTTTACTGCAAAATTTAAACCCACTGCCGAAAGCCGTTCCATTGTGTGACTGTAGCGCTAATATTGTTTCAAACGGGAAGTCAAAACGAACACTCCATTTTCTCCCTACTGCAAAAGTAAATCCCCGCAAACATTTCTGCATGTACAGTACCCTGTTGTACTAGAACTTTCCAGTTCTGACTTGATTTTGTTTTCTTCTCCCTAGGCGAGCGTGTACCGTGGAGGTTACAGCCGTTTTGCACCGTACTAAACGGTCGAACCGCCACAAGGACGCCGCAGTCGTAGGTACCCCGAGATACTCCCATGATGCTCTACGTGCAAGGGCGCCGTAGCCGCGCCCCCCCCCTATTTATGGCAATTGTACATGGGGTAAAAACTCTTGTCATGTAATATTGTTATAACATATATAAAAGATACTGTTATTACATTATCAATAATGAAAACAGCGAACAATCAGTGACTACAAATTCATTATGGTATAATCAAGTAGCGACCATCGATAAATGTACCCGTATCTTAGCTAGGCCGTAGACAGATAGTTAAGTATCATATTGATAAGTAGTTATGGGGTTTTGTCAGATTATTACCTTTCATTAAGGAAGGTTCATGTAGCTATATGACAGGTCTACAATGGTTGATAATTATAATCAGGGTATAGACGGTAGTGGAAGAAGATTCTGTACAGATTTGGTAGTCGGTAGAACCTGTTGAAAGGGACTCTACATGTATGTGTGGAGGGTCTACATGTACGCGTAGAGGGAATTTTACAATGTACAAAGGGCAGAATGCAATGTGCAAGACCCTCTACTGTACCCTCCTGCAGTATATACAACTCTACAATGACGTTTATATAGCTAAGAAACTAGGAAAATTTTTAAACTCTTAGATAAACAAAATACGTTTCCTGATGTATAAGGACTTTTGTGAACCACCTTTGTGATCTCTACGCATTTCTGCCTTTGATTTCTTATCTCTAACTTGTGGGAATTTTCTTTTATGTAGAAATCTATTTCTGTAAATAAATCTTTGACTTTTTTTGAGCATTTTCATTTAATTTGTGCTTTTGACTGTGACTTTCAGCTCATTCTCTACCTCTTTCAGTTTTCTTGCTGTTTCTCTACTACCATATTTAGCACTTGCCTTCGCAGAGGTAGTTGGCCAATAGGTTCTAGTGTAGTTTGATCTATATCACATGCATTATGAAGATGCCTACCAGCCCAAAAGAAATGACTTAGGTAATCGCCCAACAATTCATCTCCTGGCATATTTGATGCAACTTGTCTTAGACCGATAGTGTAAAATGAATCCTGAGCATTTCGTAAGATTTTAGCAAAAGAGTCTGAACCAAACACACTGAGTCACTTGCAATCTTTTTAATATTTCAAAGCTGCCATCTTGTCAATGAAAAAGTGTTCTAGGTCGGTGGTCTTTGAACGATCTGCATTTTGACTGGTAAAGTATACAAATTAAAAGAAAGAAACCAGTACCGATTGGAATGTTAACATGCATCATAATACCACCCTTGTTGGACCCTATTCAGGAGTCCCTAAAAATTTGACCCGTTTTTTTAATCATTCGTCTCACCAGGAATCGTCATAGACTGATCCCATTACCTTGCCACTTCCATGAAAATGTAGAAATGCAAAATAGAAGCATAAAAATGCAACTGTTTGAAGGATATACAGCCGCTCTCTCATTGGATGAGCTACTAACTATGATGGACAGTCAGGATCGGACTATTCGCCACATCTGACAACAGTGGTATAGTGAAATAGTGTTATGAAATAGTCCAACTCCTTCTACCAAAGTCATGGTTTGCAGACATCAAGGTTTGCGTCAATATACCACGTATCACGAAATCTCATTAAAAACCCAACACACCATGATATAAAACAAGCTTTAGTTGAAAAGTAAACAACAACATGACAGCATACATGTAAGCAAGTACTTGAAGAGGACTCTTATTTTGGCCAGTATGCTAGAATTGTTTTGGGTTCAGAAACTCAGGGATAACCCAGCATAACACAAACTATACAAAAGATATACAAACTGTTTGACTTTATGGTTAAGAAGCCATCCAAAATGCTAACGAAGGCATCAGAAACAAAAGGGGCACCAAGACAATTTGGTACCGTATTCAAGTATTCTGCTACAGTACAATGTGTTTGAACATCTACATATAGGTATGGGTGTATGTCAGTAACTTTTTCATGGTTCACTTACGATATCGTCAGCAAATGTCTCCCTTCTAATAAGGAAAGAATAATCTAATAATCTACCACTCAAACATGGTCAATCATTCGCAAGATTGGATAAAAATCTCTACAGAAAGATACTTTTTGCCCGTATGATGTGCAGAAAATCATGAATTTAAAAAAGACAATTTTGTGTCATGTGGCACAGCAAATCCCTGAAAGCAGTTAGGTTGCACAGAAGTTAGCAGAAAATTTGATCGAAAGATTTGAGAGAAACCTGTCGAACAAAGAACATTAATTTTATGACAGCTGCAATATTTACTTGTGTCAGTAGGTGGCATAACTTTTAGCTCATTTGTAGATTGGATTTTTTAAATTGGTTAACACCACATCGCAATCTTCCACCGACATTCTACCTTTTTCTACTGTCCATATTCTCCTCTGCGCTTACCTTGCCCAGAAAGATCTCTCTCTGTTTTTTTCTTGTCAATAAATTCAAAGTGGTGCTTTTTAAAAAGGGTACTGAGCATTTGATATGCTTAGCAGAACATTCAATATGTTTAGAGGAACATTTGTTAGTACGGAGAAATGTTTTTCTTAAATCATGCAGTAAAGAAGTCAGTTCTTCTACAACTTTTTACCACAAAAGAAAAACTCCCATTGGATGTACAGCATTTTTTGTATGGTGGTTTGAAATGATTATGGTTATCTACTTTTAGCAATGTATTTATGGTGGTACGTTGCTGAAGAATTTCAGTGCAGTGTCTAAAGGATGGCAGCTATATGCCACATCAGTATATGTTTGTAGCCAGGAAATCAGACTTGTTGAGGTCTTGTTTGCTCCACTACTAACAAGGGAGTGACAGTTGTAGTAAACAGGAGCTCAACAAGGCTGGGTCGCAGGCTATGAAGACAGAAAAACATGTTATGCAGTCTCCTTATTCATGTCTCAGGGTATCATACCAATGTTGTTTTATCAGCAAGACCACCATAGGTTGGGGGAGGGGGTGGTTAGATATGTGACCACTAAAACAGAGTTGACATGACATGATTGAAACTACAGTCATCTGAACTGGAAGAAGGGGTATATTCAGGAATAATGTAATATGAACCTACTATGATTGCAGTCGTGACAATGCCACATCAACTTTGACATCTAAACCATCTTCTTGCCTAAGAAATGTACCCACCAACTTAAAATACCACTTTCTTTGCAAACTCAAATGTTATATTTTTTGTTAGGTATTATGGACTGCACACTTGTTAACATTGTATACTGCCTGTAGAAGTTGCTTGGCTGGTTTTAATTCTCTACACTTGAGGGAGTCTATCCTATTGTAATGGTTGTTCTATAACCAGTAGCTATGGTTAAGGATGACTTGCGCTCAGACAAGTGTGTTTGGGGCTGGTACACGTCAAAAATAGCGTTGTCACAACAGTTGCTATCAGCTTTGTTTGTACAAAACAAGGCATTATTGTTTGGCACAGATTCAAACTGAAATATAAGCCCTCAAACAAATAATATTTGGAATGCAAATATACACGTCTTGGCAGAATTGACTATATTTTGCAGATTTTAGCACACGGTTTCACAACTACGGGCACCAGATTATGCTGGTAGCTATTATTTGATTGGCTTTTATTTTTATTGTGAAAACTGCGTAGACTAGCTTGTTTCTTCACACCGTAGATAGGACTGAATTTGTGCCAGATAAGCACATGTCCTTTCAACACACCACTGCCATGTCAGCCATGTTTGTTTTCAGTAGTGTCTTCTGTAAATCAACCGCTGACGATGTTTTAGCCGTTCTCATTGGCCGGTTTCAACCTCATCCGTCTCTGTCACGATTGGCAAACGTTGTCGCAACGCTATGGTTGAACGTTTACCAAAGAGCCCCCGTCGTGTTAAGATTCTTTCTATTTTTATATATGTGTAGGTATATAAGTCCACCTGTGCTCCTTTTTTTATCCAAATATTCACTTCTTGCCCATGTATGTGCAATACAAGGAACAACTGAAGATTTTTAAAAAAAGAAATGAACATAACAATTGAATATCCCAAGTGCAAAGGAACAACAACACGAAGACAATGTCAAAAACATGAACGTCCCACCGACAGTAGCGTTTAGCACTTTTCATCATGTACCAAATGTAGTTAGAATAATGTGGAATAAGATAAATACCGACAAGTCAGTAAAATATAATATTAGATACTGACATGTTTTTTTAATGTCATTGTATCTAAGTGAAGGTTTGGTCAATACAATAGTGACTTGCCCTCTTTGAGCCCTAATGTGCAACGATATTATACCACTGTAAAATTTTCATGTCTTTTTTTTTACTTATGTATATCAACAACTATATGGAGTGTTAAACAAATGTTATTTCCTATATAAGTAAACAAGACAGCGATAGGGCAATTTTGTATGTTATTTATATTGCCGACATTTGTACCGCTCAGGCTATTTATTGTACCCATTGTATTTACGATAGTGATATGAATTATACCAATCAAATTCCATGTAGTAGAGCAGTCGGTAGGAAAGCATGTAGGTATTTTAAAGACTGTACAAGTAGGTATGTATCAGGTTGCATTAAATGCAATAAAGTCATAATGTCAAATATGGAACTGTGTCTTTTGGACTTTTTTTTTGTGGGAATTGATGCTCAATATTGTTTTAGATTCTAACTGGCAAGGGATGTCATATGCATAGAGAAAGGGAACATTTCTGAGCAAATGTAGTATGTATATGCCCCCATGACGATACAAACCTGTTTATGATGGCCCCTCAAACATTGGACTGTCTAAGGACGTCCGGACAAGCGTTAGCATCATGCACTTTTAGACAAAACCGGTAGGGGATGCTGTTGCACGGTAAAAATCAATGCACCCCTGTGTATGCATGGAGATGAGGAGATGACAGTGCAGTGATATGTGACAGTAGTGTCCATTAGACCTATATAAGTGCAGCTGTGAACTCCTATAGCCAGCCAACTCCCCTGGTAAAGCATTCTCCACATAGTCGCCACTTTTTTGCAGCCAGTGGAAAGGTCTAGTCTGGAGACCAAGAAGGCATCTCGTTTATGACGTTCCCTCCAAGATTGGAATGGATTAGTCCAAAGGAAAGCGTTAGCATCAAGCACTTTCTAATAAAACCGGTAGGTGATGCTGTTGCACGGGTAAATTAAATGTGCATGTTAGATGCACTGTGGGCGAACAGTCCCCACATACACTGCCAGTATTCTTAGTACTGATAGCCCTTGGTCTGTTTTTGTTAGGCCACAGCAAGTAAGTAATACTAGGGGACCACACTAGGGTCACTTTCTACATTTCTTTTCAGAAATGAAAGACTTGTTGGCTGTGATACAGATGTAACATATTTTGTCGCTTTGGGCTCTATTTCAAAATCAAGGCATCTCGTTTTCTCTTTGACCATCTTTTTTTTGTTCTGGCATTCAATTTGGAGTCTGCAGAGGATGCCATCCATATAATTTACTTGCTGTGGCCTTACCCTGTAGTCTATTATGTATAATATGATATAATCTAATTTTTGGGTGGAAAATCACTGGAAAAACAAGGTTCCTTATTCACTATCAGGATCTATGCACAGGAACAGTCAGATTTCTGAACTTTGGTGACCGTCTGTCACCTTCCTCAGGGCAATACTGACTGGCATTATTCCATACTGCAGCTAGGTGTCGCTGCTAACTATGCAATTCCAAATGTACAGTATTGACAAATATGTGGTCTCAAACGTAAATTAAGTTTCTGAACCGAAATCATGTTTCTGGACCTTTTTGTGTTGAGTTTTGTCACGGTGATGACGGTTAGACATAATACATGTACATTACACAAGAAGCTTATATATGGCATCTATAGATATTTTGTTTTCTCCCTATTACACTTTATTGCAAATTTCCGCATATGTGCAATCTAGTGATCTCCTATGCCACAAAATTATTCGCCTTAACTTAAAACGAACCGATTGCAACAAGAGTATCATACCCCTTGACTATTACAATGTACAAGTTAAAATAAATTTGCACCTTTAAACTCTAGCAATTGCTATCAATAAACAAACTTCACAATTTACAAACTATAACCACTCATCATGATAAATATAACATTTAAAACCCCGTCAACAGCGGCCGATAAAAGTCACACTTGTCTGAATCATGGATAAAATGGATATATATTATATACATATATATCTATCTAGTTGGGGAATATAAACGTATACATATTTCTAGTCACTGTTCCATCATCTGTATGTATACACACGGTGGGAGAGTCTAAGAGCGTGGCAGCATTGTTCGTACAGGAAGAATATAAGCGACGATGCACAGGCAGCCTTCAATAGACTGGGGGACAGTCCTTTGAACAGTCCCCGTGTCCCCTCCTCTCGCAACATACACTGCACGCAGTGGACCAATCCTGTGTACGCACGCACCTATACAACAACAACAAACAAACGTTAACTGCAACATGTTGTTGGTTACAAAATCATAAATACTGGTACAGAAGGACCACTGTTTGTGACATGTAAACAGATGTGAGTGGAAAATTTCCTAGCTGCAGTGGTCACACAAGTGCACTTTTGGCTAGAATTGATAGGAGGCGCTGTTGACCAAGAAGTGCAGATTATGTCAGAGCCGTTATTGCCAGTGGGCTATAGCTAACTTTCTCCCTGCTGCACTAGCCTTTTGGCATCAATTCTGTATTGGTTCTGTGTTACAATGCAGGGAGAAGGTTAAATATGATTATCATATACTGTAGATGGGAAATGTCTGCAGTGGTTTTGTTCTGTTTTCTGCCCACTTACCCCCTTGTTTCACCTGCAAACTTAAAACCAATGCAGACACCACATTTTCTATAGATGTGTGTCCACTCTCACACAAAGTGGAAGTGACGTGAGGTTGTGTAAGATACTTACTTGTCCAAATGACCTTCTGGCGTGGTCAAATCCTTGCACCTGTAGCCGTTTCTTGACCACGTCCAAAGGGTAGACCAGTGTTTTACTGACCACTCCGGCCCCGGCCCCACACACCAGGGTCTTCACACCACCTAGAACAGATTCAGCGTTAAAAAAATCATCACAAAAACTTATTACATGTAACTGAAATTTGATTGTTCAATGCAATGTAAAATGTCCAAAGCAGTCTTCTCTGTGCACGATATATTGAGGTAATATGTATCCTCGTTCCTCTGAGTGCAAAGTAGGAAACTTGTAGCTATGGTGTCAGAGTACATACTACCCTTGTTGTTGCATGCTGTTTCAGCCGTGGGCATTATTTTTTCAAATTGGCAGTCACATTTTGGAACTTCAGTGATGTAAATCTTGAAACTTTCGCAGAGGTTTTATTTTCGCAGTATAATCAAAATACTGGATACTACGACTTATTTTCGCAATGAACCACAAATTCACGACACTCCAAATATGTCTCCCACAACAGAATTGTTTCAGCCACGAATCTAAAACACCATGAAAAACACCTTTTTCCTTCTACCACAAAATGAAACCACTGCAAAACTAAATGAGTACATTGTATACAATATTGACCACACAGACACAACCATACAGAAGACATGACCCTTACCTTGGTCAGAAATAGACTCCCACGCTGAGGTAAACATGGCGAATGTGGCAAACTGGAAACCGGCGTACGGGAAAATCTGCACCAGGGTCGGACTCAGACCGCGGTAGAACGTACGCGGTCCCCCCTCCCGCCACATGGCACTGACGGCCTGAGGTATGCTATGGTACACCTGGACACGGAACAATATACAATACAAACGTATTATCTAACTTGGATAACATCAAACAAGGTACAAAAACCAGAAGTTCTGCTGCAGTATCATAGAAATTCACTAGGAAGCTCATAATCGAAAGCTGCCATGTTGGATATCCTGCCTAGGCGACGTTTTGACACGTGACCCATTTTTGCATCTGCATCTGTTTTTACAGGATATGCACATTCCTTCATGCATTTTCTTTTAAACATATGTAAGTTTTCGCATAGTGCATCAGAGGGTTTTCTAGAAAAAAGGGGGAGCATTGTGAGGGGTTTAGAGGTCTCAGTTGAAGACTGTGGCCACATGTGACCTAGAAGCATCCATCGTCAATCAGAATTTTTATGCTTGTCAGAGAATCTGCTCCCAGGGTAAGGGGGCGCGTGGTCAGAGTATGGGGCGCTCCGTCCCTGTTCCCCTCTTTAGATGAACCCCTTTTTTTTCATAAAATTTGTACGTAAGTGCTTTAGTACCCCTCCCATGTTACCTTGGGTTCTCCCTGAGATGAAAACCTTGTCCTGAGTACGTCTACCGGCTGACAGGCGCAGGTGGCCGCCATGGCCGACAAACCTCCGCACACGAAGTGCAGTGCAGGTTTCCACGAACTACTGCAGGCCTCGGGGGGTAGCTGTTCCCACGCCTGTTTTGTCAACTGCTCAAACACCGCAAACTGGGAGGAACAAAGGCATGAATAAAGGAATGGAGAATGGAGGATAGATGGATTGAATAACTGACAACAGTGCTGAGACATACCTATACTGCATACAGCAGTATATAGCAGCAGTTGTGCTGGGACATACCTGGGACATGCTGGGACGTACAGCATCATATCTAAATGACAGCAGACGTGCTGTACAGCACCATATACGAGTGACAGCAACTGTGCCAGGACAATACCATATATATGTATGACTATGAGAGACAGCAGCTGAGCTGATACATACCTGTACAGCACGATATATGAGAGACAGCAGCTGTGCTGGGACATAGTCTCATCTCCCAAATAAATGACGAAAATAAACGTACCAGTACATAATGTACCGGTACATTTATTTTCTCAGCCTCAGAATCCACCCAGTACGTTCTTATTTTGGACGGTAAGTTTATTCTTTTTTTGCCACAACACCATATATGAGTGACAGCAGCTGTGAT
Organism: Branchiostoma lanceolatum; assembly: GCF_035083965.1. Lineage (NCBI taxonomy): Eukaryota > Metazoa > Chordata > Leptocardii > Amphioxiformes > Branchiostomatidae > Branchiostoma > Branchiostoma lanceolatum. Next base: position 13,650,998 of record NC_089729.1, read on the forward strand.
GGTAATGCTACCTACCTGTACAGCACCATATATGAGTGACAGCAGCTGTGCAGGAACATGGCCCTTCCAGAAGGCTGTAATCCCTTCCTCCCTGAACAGAGTGACGATGGCCTGCGGGATGCTCTTGTACTTCCCGCCATGCTGGCTCTTCTTTATGGGCTCTACCTGGAGCTGAACAAATCAACAAGAATTTTCATTCAATGTTGATCTAAAAAGAATCCAGGTTTTAACATCCAGTTACTAGTACGGCCCCCCCTCCCCCTGACAGTCTTTTAACCTGTACACCTAGATTGTTAATTATGTTATCTGCACATTGCCATACATTGTCACCGATGCAATTGTTGTGCAAAGAAAATCATACCTTGAGGATACCTTGAGGATTCATCGGTGAAGTAGGCCAGGCCTGTGTTGTCACCCTCTTCTCACTCAGGAAAAAGATCTACGTGCTTACACATTACTGTTTGTAGCTACATCTATGTTCGTTGCTCTTTAAATCATTTTGGAGAACACCTAACTTTTCAAACGAAATGTGACGCTTCAACTGTCATCAACAGACCACATGTTTACATACACCCCCCCCCCCCCCAACACAACACACGAAACACTTTCACTTTCATAGACACAAATCTTTATGATTTCTGGCTCAGCAGTGGTGAAGACAACACCTGGCCGATGGTTTCTGTCCGAGTTTCCGTACCTGGAAGCGTATTTTGATGACGTCCAGCGGGTTGCAGGCTGCTCGGGTGATGAAGCCGCTCACGCCGCCCGCCACGGCGTACTCAGTCGACGTCAACTCTACCTTCTCCTGCGGATCATACCCCACCATTCTCCTCCAGACCGTTCCTTAAACTGTAGCGTCTTCTTCCTGAGGTTTAAGACACGGTGGTGTCACTTGTAACCCCGAAGTGTCCTTGTGTTGTGTGTTTCCGGTATTTTCGTTGACCTCTTTTTCTGAGGTATCGGTGTGGTCTCGCACCAATGTTTTCAGTGATTTCTCAAGCAGATGTAAGGAGTTGCGTTTGACGTGGAGCTACCACGCCTCCTAGCGGTTGAATGGGAAACGACAATGATAAAGAGCATATGTAGAAGGGTACTAGTATAATTGCCAAATAATTTTTTTTAGGTAGCGTTTGTAAATAAATATTAACCGTTACGTTAACGTAAAGTATTTCCACATTCTTTTGCACACGTACTGGTAGTGGTAATCTCATATATCACACTACATGTATCTCCACTTCTAAACGGGAAGAGCACGAATTCCAACTAGCTGACTGCAGAGCGCAACTAAAAATCAGAAAGTTCTAAGTATTTCTCCCTATCGCATGATCTTTTTAGGTGACGACAGTGTGTGTGTGAATTGCTTTGTTTTATAAGGAGCCCTGTTCAAGACAGGGCGGTGAAAAATTGAGTTATAGACTCATTGACTGTTCCCCTCCACGGAAATCTTTAGTAAAAGGCGAAAGATTTGTACGTGAGTACTGAAGGGAAACCAGAGTAACGCCTATAGGTCGCTGTTCTTAACCGTATCAAACGGTAACAATCTACCGACGTGGTAGAATTGTAAGATCAAAATTCAAATCCTGAAGGCCTCAACAACATTGATCAGCTTCATATTTCATAACACCATATGTGCATCACTTTACCGACTTTTTCATGCGTCTAACTTTGCTGCATTCAAACCTTCATTTTTTCGATCATTTCTTTTCTCACACCTGTATGCACCTGAACGTGACTGCCTGGAAATATGCTAATGAGCGTTTTTTGTCAGAGCTCATGAATATGTATGAATCGCAACCATGGCATTTCAAGTTACTAGTACCTAACATGTCCAACCATATTTGTTTCTACTTGTAATTCCTATATCAAGGTGTTTGTCTTCTTCTGCCGGTTTATGATTATTTTCTGAAGAAGAGTGACTGGTATTAAAGCCTGACTAAATCGCACACCTAGCGGCCGGCCCGACGGATACCGCCCCTCAACTTATAGTTGTATGTCCAAATCTAGAAAAAATGTTTTTCAAAAGCTTAAAAGCTAATCCTTAATAAATATCTTGCATATTTGTTACCGGGAAAAGTACGCTTGTACTTCATGTTGACATGTGTGATGAAATGCACCGATGCTGATACTGTAATATAATAAAGGTACAATTAGAAGAATTATTCATATACAAAACATAAATTCTGATTTGTATATGAATAATTGTTCTAATTGTACAGTTCTCAATTCTCAATGCAACATGAAACAAATTCATAATGATGGTGTCGAAAAGAGGCTTCAATGTGTCACGCATCCGGAACAGATAAAATACTACATTTGTTTCTCAAAATGACGGATTGAGATATCCCGCTCGTATTGAGATCATTCGCTAGTTTCCGACATAAGCGTGCATGAAGTCTGTGTATGTGAACTTCTTTGGTTTCTAATGTCCCCTGTTCAAGACAGGGTGGTGAAAAATTGAGCTATAGACTCATTGATTGTTCCCCTCCACGGAAATCTTTAGTAAAAGGCGAAAGATTTGTACGTGAGTACTGAAGGGAAACCAGAGTAAAATAGTTAGGTCGCCATCTTTTGGACTATCAAACGGTAACAATTTCTTTACATGGCAGATTTACAAGAGCAAAATTCAACTTCTGAAGGCAGCAGCAAAATTGGATGACTGGATATTTCGTGATATCATACGAACATCACGTCACCGACTTTAAGAAAAAATACACCTATCTTTGCAGCATTCAAAGCTAAGTAAAATCGTGATATCTATAAACTTTAACTTCAATCATTATTTATCCCGCACCTGTATGAACCTGGGTAGGAATGCCGGGAAATATGTTAATGAGCCTTATGTGGGAAGCTATGAATATGGATGATTTAAAACAATGTAAACATGTAACCTAAAGCAAACAAGCAATCACGCTGTTCAAATGACGTAATTTTATTCACTTAGTGACGTCAAGGAGGTTTCATATACACTTGGTGACGTTTTTCCTGGCTTGTATACATAAGTGCAATAATAGAAATGGGTATTGTAGGGAGGAGTGGATTGACAAAATGAGAAGGGAGGGTGAAATGCGAGAGGAAGTGAGATACAAAAATATTAAATGTAGAAGGAGTGAACAAGGAGGTTATGTAGACTATATAACCTCCTTGGTGTGAGGAAACACTGGTGGAGGGGGTGGGGGGGGGGGGGGGGGGGGTAGATGAAAGGGATGGTGAAATGGGGCAGAAACATGCTGATGCCAGAAAATAAAAGTATCTCGAAAGTCGACTCTATAACATTGCTTGGCCTATTCTCTTTTCTCCAACCACCAACCATTTCATTTTTATAGACTTGGGTCAACATATCATACATAGTTTTATGTCAAAATCAAACAACTCAATCGCATTACACTGTCAATCATAATATATCCTTCTCAACTTGATCTGTCTTATGAACGGACAATAGTCTCTCAATTGTTTTGTTGGAGGCCCTTTCTCAAATCTCTGAAATGTTCTCAAGAACCGAAACTGAGTTCACGACGCAGTACCGGTCTGCCCTTTTTGTCCGTTTTCTGGTTCAGCTCCACGTGTATGACGTCACGATAAAAAGCGCCCTCTGTCTCCCACGGGTAACAGTACAGCAGTTCCTGCCTCCATTCCCTGTCCAACTCTTCCCGGCCTTTGTTGTTGAACTCGGATAACCCGCACTGTGTCGCAATCACCTCGGCGTCGTCCCAGTCGTGACTGTAGTCTTCTTTCTTCATGGTTCCCTCTACCACCGTACCGGTCAGCTTGACTGCCGGCGACTGGACTGACCAAATCGGTGCCAGTCCCTCTTTCCCCTCTCTTACTACGCTGATCCACCTTTCTTTGGTGGATTTTCCCGCCTTGTTTGCACTGATTTCCTTTTTGGAGTCGTCCTTGCTCGTCACAAGTTTTCCTGACTCCATTTTCTTTTTAGCTTCGTTCTTTACCGTTTTTGCAGCCTTCATCGCTACGGGTATATTTCTTACTTTTTCAGTATTTAGGCTCTGATTGTTGTTGACGTCTGCAGTATGAGGCTTCATAAAGTTTATGTTCATCAGATTCGGAACTTCTTGCTCTTCCAAGTGTTGTATCCACGACTTTGCGTAGTCTTCACGTTTTGTGTTCGTCTCCTCGACGTCGTTGTGCCCGTGCGGCGCCGTGTGACATGCAGGGAAGACGGGACTGCAGGTAGGGGGCGCTACTGAGCGGTAACCCTTGATTCCTGAACGTTTCGACGTCCTATCCCTGTATTTCATAAGATAAAGGAAGAATAAACAGAATTGATTAAACAATATCTATTTAGCGTCGAACACCTTATCTACTATTGTCATTTAATATTTACTCCTCTACTAGGACTGTGTTTTAATCGAGTTTCTTTGATATGCTATTCTATAGTGCTAATAATCACATGCGCAAGGAAGTGTAAGCATATTTTGTAAACGTTTTTTTTTTACGAAAAAGATGATAACAACGACATAAACAACACTACAGGTCCGGAATCATCGTATTTTAGAATCATAAGCTATGGAAATGACTTTTGCCAAAATGCATACAGATCAAAATGAATTCTTACCACCCTGAAAAGAAGGAGTCCATCCAGTCGTGGCTGTATTCTTCCCTCCAGATGTTTCGGTCCTTCACCCAACTATGCAGGGGGTCTTCCCAGTGAAACGGGCGACTTGTCATCGTGGAAAGCATATTCACAGTAACGCCGACTTTAACAGCAGTTAATTCGTAGATGGTACCCTGAGTAAGAATTGCGACGGAATGAACATTATACGAAGGGAAAAGCCTAGTCTGTATAACGCAAACTCCAGCTGTCCGGGGGTTTCTCTCCCTTCTTGGGTTGCGAGGTGGTTACAGGGCCGCGAGCGGTCACAAGAGGCTTGATTGAATTCGGGCTAGGAAAAGCCTTAACTGTAAAGAAAAAAGGAGGTATACCCACAGAATCGCACAGATCACTTCCTTTTCTGGTCTAGGTAAATTTGTTCTAGCTCGAATTCACGATCTTTAACTTTAAAATGGGTATCAAAATACTATGTTATTTTTTTGTGCAATTTCGGCAAAGTTTTTACAAACAGCTGCTTATAAAATATTTAAATCACAACATTTTTATTTGCGCATACCCTCAGTTTAAAAGAAAATGAGACGAACAAAAATATAACTTATGGATATATCAATAAAGAAACTAAATAGGATTTTTCAAACAGACGGTACGGATTTGAAAATACTCGTTACTCACCGTTATCGATGCTTATGAAGTTTCAATAGTAGTTTCGTTCTCAAGAAAAATCTTCTTCTCCCCAAACGTTGTTTTGCTGCCGAGCCGCTGACTTCTCTAGACTGTGCGCACTTCGTCCCTTATATACCATTCCCGTATCCTGTTTACGTCCCGCCCAGTGTTAAATACGGCTTCTATGACTTATGTTTTATCGAAGGACGCACGTCATTCGGGGAAATGGGGACTTAGCCAGAAAGGACCGGGGGCACACCACGCTTTTCATAACACAAATTCTTCACGTATGAATATCATACTAGGGGCGTGTCAGTATAGATAGCCCCCTCTGCAAAGCGGTACAACTCTATTAAGTCGAATTGCAAGAATCATATGACTAGTTTTTATGACGCTTAATCCTTTAAGCTGTTGACGTGGCTATAATGTTGACAGGCTAACCTTGTCCTAGTTGAGCTATTGTGACAATGACTAATGTTCATTGTCAAGGTTATAGCCTTGCCCGGTCAAAGCCGTCTTGCATGTTTACGCAAGAGAAAAACGTGTGTGTTGAAGGTAAGCTATGACGCTCTACTAAAAAAATGACGTATACTTGGACGTATCTAGTGCATTTCTAATGCATTCACGCCTTAGTTTATGTTATATAGTGTTAGAGGAAAAATACAGCGTGGTGTGACATAATCAAGTACGACAGTCAAATAAATGTCAATGTTTCTTCTTTGTATTTTCATATTATCCCGAACATCATGACAATCAGTTGCAAAACGGAAATGTAACCAAGTCACCTTTTAAAAGATATTTGAACAAATGTCGTACATTTCTATCAATAGATCATTAATCAATTCACACACATGAAAAAGAAAAATTCTTGTTATTCACACGTAAAATGGTTCCTCCCACCACCGGAAGTGATACAATCTTGTAAGACTGGTATTAAAATACGTTAGTCTGAAAGGCGGGATCCCATTGCAATGGGAGGGTATCGTAAGCGTCATGCATACATTCTGGAAACCTCCGGACGAAGCGGGTTGGCTATTTTTAAACTACACGCTAGAGATCGTATCTATTTATGGAGAGGTTTCTCGAGGGCGTCGGTCCAACCGGAGAGTTCGTTGTGCGCTCGGATTTTGAAAACGTCCAAAACAAATTAAGAATAGATACACAAGAGGGAGAACAACTATTTCAACTGCTCTTATTCCGGAACCGTACCTTTTTATGGTAAAGACGTACACTATGTATTTAGCTTTGGAAAATGTCTGAGTCAATTGTATATATGTATTACGTGCTTGAAAGAATATGTTTCACCGCAAGTAACCTTTGTCCGTGAGTCACCAATTGGGCGCGTCCCTAAGTTCGAGAACTGTCAAGACAAGGTCGTTGTCAAAAATAATTTTTTCCTGAATATACGTACATGTATGTTGCCCCTGGGTAAATAAGATAAAATGAAATGAAATGTAAAAGGCATAGATGTTGACACAAGAACCTATTTCATAAGCCATCCTAGTCCTTTGCGGTAGCCTCATATGTTTAATTCTTATCTTGATTTAACTGCCCTTGAAATTGACCATCTCCGTTTTTATGACGTCAATCACCATATTCTTTTATAAAATCTGCGAGATTCATCTCATGACGTGTATGATTTAATCTCAATCCTTTTAAAAACTTTTTTTGACCAAAGGTGACTTAATTGGCTCTTCTGTTTTTCTGTTGACGCCAGTCGTTGATAAATCGGAGCTCGTTCCAAAATAATTATTGTTACGATAGCAACAAAAAAATGCAGCTTTTTCAAGGTGGAGATTGCAATTTGAAGAATTTTAAGCCGTATAGATTGGTCGATTTTGAGGTAATGTGCTTGGGGACCGTATTGGGTTACAGTCCACCAAGCAGATACGGGGCCCCAAGCAGATACAGTCGCCAAGCAGATACGGCCCCAGCCAAAGAACCTGGCCCCGATAAGTTGAAAAATCACCGTGCGGGAGGCCTGCAACGGAGGCTAGCAATGACAACAGTATATCACCACCTGTCCATGACAAGCCGTGTCGTCTCATTTAGGATCATTTATGGCTCAAATACAGGTGACACATGTCAAGACTAAAAAAAATTTCGCCAGGTTTGAAAACTAGACATTATTTTGACATACCCCCCCCCCCATTCCCGCCAAAAAGTGCAACCTTTGAAAAAAGAGTAGGTATCTCTGAGCAAAATCTCCCCCCCCCTAACAAGATAAGTCAAATATACCATATATGATCTGCAACTCAATGACTGCGCATTGTATTCTGGATACGTCCATTTCCTACTTGTATCAAGTTTCAACTTTGACCTATGTTTGTTTTCAAACATGCTCATCATGATTTTCGAAGACTGCACATTCATTACATCTTGGATTAACATCTTATTGCTGTGAGAATATGTACACTCGATTGTACACTTTATTCAAAAGTATACGATCTTTGACAGGTTTAAAAACTTCAAGGTTTTCTGGGTACGTGCTCAGCTGATCGTTTCAACTTTGACCTATGTTTGTTTACACCCAGACTTATCAAGATTTTGGAACACTGCACGTTTGTTGGATTAACACCACATTTCCGTGCCAATGTCTACAGTAAAATTCATTTTCATAAAATCTTTTGACGAGTTTACAAACTTCAATGTTACCACTCCAGATGTCTCCGCAGTCGTGTTGTCTTGTTTGACGCCATGTTTGTTTTCACTACCAAATATGGAAGTCACCGGGAGTTTTGCATTTTAGCCTTATCTGCATATTGTGATTGGACGCCGTCGTTGTCGAAAGTTTAATCTATACGATCGTTGCTTTACTTTAGAATTATGGTCTCTCAAAAGTGGTTGAACAGGAAATAACCTTGGGAGGCGTTACAAGCTCAGCGTTCGTGTCTACAGAGGTCGAAGTTTACTGGCGTTCAGTCTCCCAAACCTGCGACGTTATACCTTCGGGCGTTGAGTGCCAAAACTGGTGTTCTGACGTCCAACATAATTGCTCAAATGGTCGAGCCCAAAAAAGGGGACACACACACACACAAACACGCACAACTCAATATACTGCGCATAACATGGGTGTAATAAATACTTTGTGTACCTTGCATTGTAGATATTTGATCTGCATATCTTAAAGATTCTTGCATATAACTGTGGATTCTGTTTAAGAAAAAAGATGGTACTGTCTATCACAGGTTACAGGTTGAAACAACTCATTCAGTACTTCGAACTCTGGCATTTCCCGCACATCTTTTTCACGGTATTGCACACTGTCAGGTAAAGCTTTGACTAGGACGGCCACGCTGGTTTACCCACTCCAGCATGAGGTAGGTAACTACTGGAAATACATTATATTCCATATCATAAATCCGCTAGTATGTATCTATAAGTATTGACATAAGAATCATTTGTGCAATGTAGAAAGAGACTTATTAACACTGAAAAAAGTCCTCCTTTCTTTGAGGAAATGACAGCAAAATCTTAATCGTTAACAAACGTCTATTATCAAATAACAACGCTGATGTGATGAACTTGTGTCGAGTAGTCTCAAATCAAATAATCTCAAGTAGGTAGGCCTTTTGAAAACTTCCACATGAAGAACAACTTTGTCAAAGTAAAATGGTTGCCAGTTGAAATCTATACAAATAGGCGCGGCAGACAAGAGATTTGCCTCGGGTGGAAAGCGCTCGAGTGTGAGAAAATAGGAGAACTTGTAAGCTTATGTTCAATAAAATGATCTTGAATGCCATATTATTGGCTTCTAGAATGATATTAGAACTTGAAATGTTTTCCTGTCAGCTAACGACAAAATCAGCTGTTTAGTCACGGGTTTAAGTTGCGGTTCGTATCAGGGTTTCCAATTTGAAGCAGTGTGTTTACAGCTAGCAGTAAACTAGGGTCTTTTTTTAGCAGAAAAAGTTAACACTGTCTTGATCCCAGGTTACTTATGAAATCTAGGCAACCAGTCATTTTTGCTCTGTTTCGATACATTGTTGGCATTTTAAGTGATAACTTCTTTCTCCATCTATCGTTAAAATCATGCACTTACACCCTGTAAACAGATTCATGAACAACACATGACAACACATCACAATATACCAGTGAAACTAACTGTTATGAATAAAACTACCTTTCAAAAACATAGTGCTTCCAGAACGTGTTGTGATAGTAGTTATCTGTCAATGGACTGATAACTGGATGATGTCATTTTTAGAACGGAGGAGGATGATTAGGTGAGTTTTGAGCGAAGTCGAAAATCATGTCCACACAGCTTTCAGTATCTTGATGTATTTTCTGATCAACAATTTTTTGTCATTGCACCGTAAGACAGAAAAAGGAAATGGGTCTAAACACACAAACACAGCAGCTCTTGTATGAATTTATAGCACAAGTAGTAACATTTCAGTATTGTAATATCGAGACCTCTCGCTTCTCTGTGGTATCTATATTGTACCGTCTGATTCATGTAATTTGTATCCTCAGTCTTTATGTAATTGTTTGCTAAGATTCATGAAAGAATAAAGTCCTTTGTATTTCTTAGTTATTTAGTGTAATGCACATATTTATCACTTTGGAGGGTCTATAGTCTAGCAGTTAACCATTGGAACACACACAAGCTACATAATATATCATAGTATAACGTTACTAATAAACGATGTTAATTTCTCTTTGCTTTAGGTCACATGTCTGGATTTTGGTCTTTCTTGTTCTGGCACTTGTGGTGACCATAGAGGGAGGAAAGTGCCCCAAAAGGTTTAAAAAACGTAAGTCTCTCTTTATTCAATTAAACACAAGTCATGTTCACTAGCGTTTTATAAGGTATCTGCAATTGCAAATCGCACTTAATGTTTTTTTAAGTATCACGGAATGTAGTCTACTGTTTGAACAGTTAAAAGTGGCATTAACAAGTTATATACTCTGTATATTATATAGCACTAAATGCATCAAATGTATTTCATATCTATTTGAATTGAAGGTGAATACCGTCCTGGGGTTTCTATGTCATGTTTTTGATTTTCATACTATAGGGCTCAAAATACTACCTGCTCATGCAAGTTAGTGCATGTGAATAGGAGGTGCACAGGTATTTCTAATGTCTTCATAATCAAATGCATGATTCACAAATGTGACATAAGACCAGTATGGGCCTCCACTGCCTTGTATTCTTCATAGTAGCATCCTTAGATAAAACAATAAACTCAACAAACAACACTCAAAATGGTAAGACTAGTAAAGTTTCCAAACACTGTTTTTGATGAATGCAAGATAAAAAATGGCGTGGAGCAGCTTATGATGAGTCATCTTTATCGCCTTAATCTTACCATTGTCTACAAACATTTTCTAAATGCCTGATATCGATGTAAAGCATATTGTGGGTTATAATTTGAGTTCTGTCCGTGGTTAGAATATGTTAATTAACACAAAGGGCATTAGTCGGTTTTTAGAAAACATATACTTCAACATGAGTAACGAAAAGTAATTTCGCCCGATAGGTCAGCATTGCACAGTTCATTAAACGCATTGAAAAGAGACGTCATGAGGAAATGAAACTTTGTGGAAAGTTCCTCGTGACGTCTGCTCTTTTTGATTCATTTTATGAACTGTGCAATGCTGACCTATCGGGCGAACTTGCTTTTAACCTCGTTACTCGTGTTGAAGTATGTGCTTTCAAAAACAACCTTATTTGGTCATACATTTACACAACACTAAAAATGTTTATGTTGTGTTAATTCCCCACAACTCAATTTAGTTGAAAATACATCAATACACATATATTACTGCAAACACGTTCTAATGTAAGTTTAAGGTACGTCAACATATGTGTAGACAGATGAGACCACTGATATAGTAATAAAATTGGTCGAACTTTTTTATTGACTTAGGCATTGGGTCTGATACATCCTTAAGAAGAGAGAAACATATCAATATCAAAACTACAAAGTTTTACCTTCTATGCAATAGGGAATTCATTATAATAATCTAAAAATCAACATGAAAGTTTGAGACGATGATTATGGTGTATTTCGAGAGCCAATGTCACCAATGTGAATATACGTTTGCTGCTGCGTTTGAAGAAATATTTTGAAAAAAAAAGGTTTTCCAACTCTTTTACCATGTAAATATTCGACCTATCAGACCATTTCTTTTAACCTGGTTACATTTGAATGGGGCAATAGCCTACTTCGATGTGCAGACCAATGAAAAATGTTGTATTGTACTAGAACCTGAATTTGCAAAAAGTGCAGTAACTTAGTAAACCAATGGGGTCAGTTCACAACCATGTACCAAGTTTTCATACCAAGTTGATTCTTCTGTGACCGTATGTCGGACAGTAGCCGTCACGCTGCAGCAGCGACACCTAGCGGAAGTGTGAAGTACACCAATTTAAAATGCCCTGGGGATTGACAGAAGGTTACGCAAACTTCGACGCGACGGGGTATGATCACTTGATTGATCATAAAGAACTTTAAATTGTTGTATCAGATACATGTAATTGTATAGGGTCACATTTATGTTCAAGGATATTCATTCGTCTGATCTTCGACTTTCGTGTAAGCAAAGTACTGAAATAGATACGTCACGATATGTGTGAAACGGTCACGAATGAAATAAGCCCTACCTTTTAATCGACTAAGGCATTGAGTCTGGAACTAACGTAGCCTTTATTACAAAGTCCCTGGCAGCCACCGGCGAACCGTCAAACACATGTTACTAATAGACTCCATTTGCAGCATGGATGTCTATGTCAGTGTTGTCGTTATCCGCACTGGTTGACAAAATAGGTAACCAAACCGGTTTTCGTCGGCTAGTAGATCGTCGAACCGTTGTGACCTTATTGAAACACTTTCCAGCTCACTAACTACGATAATGGTTGCAGCCGAGCCATGATCAGCGCCTCGAGCGTATCATTACGCAGCAATTGTCAGTCATTTTCTCTCTCTCTCTCTCTCTCTCTCTAAGTCAGTCTTTAAAAAACTAGGACTATACTTAGCAAATGCAGTATGGAACAGTCATTGAAGGGTAATATTTCGCAAGGCAAAATTCGACCCACTATCTCGATCCGTTGTCGACTAGCCTGAGGTTTGAATAAAGGTGTTTCTTGGCAGGCACAGTTGAGATCAGGATGTGTCAGTCAACCTACCCAGACTAATGACTCCCCAGACAGTCAGCTGTAAAGGTCACGCGTATTTATAAGCCGACTGGGCATACTTCATGCGATATAAAAGCCGAGTTATTTTACTACCAAACAGTATGCCTCGCTGACTTCAAGTTAAAGTGTTTACGTTTACAAAAGGTACAAGATTTCGGTTGCAATAATGGTTTATCGGTACGTCACAGACCCGATGGGTTGTATATAAATGCTGTGTCTCCTGCCTTGATATAGGCCAGAGCTAAACAAAGATATTTCTTCCAATATGTTCCCATTCATGTGTTACTTAGCGCGTAGACTCCGTACCCAAAAAAATCAACGTCTGCATGAGCGTGTGTTTACATCGGTGAAAAATTCCCACAAAGATAGTTATACTCTTCCAATATTCACCAGATGGTTATCATAAATTGTTTAGGAAATGGATGTGTATTTGGGAGGGGGTCCGGCCTTAAGTTTGATACAGGTGTTCTGGACCTTGTGATATTTTCGGTTATCACACGGACTTCTAATTGTATCACACGGGCTTCCTTAGAATAATTCCATTATACCGAATACACCGTCTTGTACTCACTTGTATGTATCATTGTAGTCTAGCTATAGATATTACTGATTTGAATGTTGGATATTGGAGATTCTTTTTGCACAAGCAGTAAATCTCACATGCTGACGTTTCTACAATACTGGTTGTGCAAAAAGAATCTCCAATATCCTATGTTCTACCAACCTGATGAATTTATTTTCGCAAGTGATTTGAATTCTGTTTGATATTCCAGGGGGATGTAAGGCGCTAGTGCTGACCAACACCATCCGAACCAACTGCCAGCCTCCATTCAAATGCGGAGAGGAGTGCCACTACGAGTGTTTCCCTGGATGTGTGAGGAAGTCCGGAGCCAAAGTGAGGACATGCAGATTCGGACGTTATTGGCGTGGAGGGAGAGGACTGAAGTGTTCATGTACGCTACCCTTCAAGTTGTTCATACCTAACTAAAGTTAGTTGTTTCAAGTTTCAGATGTAATATTCCATGAACATGAAGGTAGCATTTAGGTTTTAGTCAGCAATAGCTTAAGAACCTCTGGATAGATTGTGATGATATTTGGTTTGTGGGTAGGTGTTGGCAAGACAAAGGTCAAGGTCAAGGTTGCCCTCCCACTGATGTGTGACCTTGTTTTCTAGTTTTTATCAAAATGTATTTAAGTTAATAATAAAAAGATTGACGACCATTGAGATGTTTCACGTATCCAACTTTCGCTCATAATTGTTTCTGTTTTTAGTCTTTAGTCATTATTCGTTGGTTAAAATGACGAGACTTCTTTTACAGGTAGACCATGTCGTGCTCCACCCGATGTGAGGGATGCCAGCGTTATTTGGGGTAGTGGTTGCTCGGCACCGTTTATTGCCGGGACAGCGTGCAACTACCGATGCAACCCTGGGTTCCGCAAAGAGGGAGGGGACGAAACAAAGATGTGTGTCGACAGTCAATGGAGAGGTGCCGCCCTGAACTGTGGTGGGTGGATGTTTGTCCGGTGGATAAGTTTCAATGAATGAATGAAAATATGGATAAGCGATTAGATGGATCCGTAAATGCATTTGTGAAAACAATGTTATGCGTCGCCTTCATCTAACGATTGGTTGACTTGAAATTTTACGTAAGGATTTACTTTTGATTATCTTACCTAAGTATCTCTGCCCGCTTTTCTATTGTTTGAAAAAAACCCACAACTTGCAAGTTCTATTGACGGAATTTTGGGCCTCAAAATAGCAAAACAAAACAAAACAAAAATGTCTGAAGTGGTGTAAACCACCACCTCCACGGTGGTTTAATTAGGCCTCAAAAGTCTCAGACTTTTTTCGAACCCGAATCTTTTCGATCATGTTCTATCTTACGTTCGTGTTAATTAAACGGAACGCTTGTTCGATCCGGGGCCATATGGGTCACTTGCAAGTATCCAAAGAAAACCCGTGCCGGCAGGTCCATTTTCGCTGGGCGCCTCACATCATAACAGAAATCGTAATTTTGACAAATACAAGCGATTTTATGGACGATGCATCTATGTTGACATTTCGCTGTGGACACTGGCATCATTATAAGTGATTTAAAGTTTTTAAATGACAGTTTTCGTTGGCATAATATGTTTGCACACAGCAAACCGTTTCCAAACCGACGTCTGCTGACGGCATTGTCGTTCTAATCTAAAGGGCGTGTTGTAAGGTTTCTGTAAAGAACTGTCGATTCATCACTTAGTTGTACCGTGCAGCATCATGCTCTGTGAAAGGCATGCATACAGAGTTTCTGATTTAATATCAATGTTTTGACTTTTTATAGAAGCGAGACAGTGTCCGACTCTGTTGACCCCTGCCTTTGGATCGATAACTCCTGCCGGACCACACTCCTACCCGACCCAGGTTACGTTTAGCTGTAACACGGGATATGTACTGAACGGCCCTTCTGATTCGACGTGCCAAGCTAACGGGACATGGACTAGTCCTGCTTCAACTAGTACTTGCACACGTAAGACAACTTTGAAGTTGATATCGCCAGCAATGTCAATCATCATGCACACAGTATACAATATGTCAGTATACAGTATATACGTTTACACTCATTCGCCAGATAGTGACGACAGTATAGAAGGAAATTGCATTTCTCTTCTGTATTCAAAACATGGGAGATCTGACTGTATAAGGGTTGAAGGGGAGACAGAGCGTTCGTCTCGAAAGATTCCCAGAGCAAACTAGTTATGTTGTGTGTAAGGTTGAAATATTTGTCAAAAGTATGGGGGGTATGAATCAACAGACATCTTTTTGCACTTTTAGAACAGAAATTGATATCCGTAATAAATGGTTATTGACTAGGGGTGGGTACCGGTACATAAGATTCAGGTCCGGTCCAGGTCCAGATCCAGAGGGCCAGGTCCAGGTCCGGACCTGTACCTGTACCTGATTATAGTAGTGTCGCAGTGCATCATATTTTGGAGAGCGAGACACACGTAAAAGTCTCCAAACGTCATGTCTGGAACGATATAATTTCTTAGGTTTGCACTTTGTCTCAAAATTATAACTATGCTCTCCTCGCCGTCTGTTTATTCATCTTTCAAGTGTTTCTAGATATGATTAACAGCTAACGTCTTCAGATACGACATGCCAAGCTGACGGAACATGGACTAATCCTGTTCCAACATGCACACGTAAGATGACTTGCAATGCCATAAATGCTAACAATGTCATCAAATTGTAGTATCATACCCATTCAACTGATAGTAATCAATAGAGTAATAATGCATGGAATTCGGAAGGAAATCACACGTCACGCAATATACCAGTTAGTCAACGACATGCATACAGTTTATCATCCAAAGTAGGTGCAAAATGATCAAATTGCAAAAGAAATATTGGAAAACGATGGTAATATCGTAGAATGCCAAAATCATTTCCAAAGTCAAAAAAAGTTTTGAAAGAACGAAAAGGGACCTTCCTGGATACGTAGATTTTATAATGAAGGCAACTTTGTTTTACTAAACTTTTTTTTTCGCACGCTCGCATCAGTTTTGGGGTTCCCAGAGGATGTCATCCATATAATCAAATCAACATGGCCTTATTTCCTGGCTGTCTAGCCTTCATCGACGAAATCACGTGACCATTCTGTACGCATGACATTGTGAAAAGAGATTAATAGGCGTATCTTAGAATATTTATTATTAAAATAGATCTCTCCGTAATAAAGGGTTTTTGACCATTACAGCCGTACAGTGTCCGCTGTTGACGGCCCCAACTAATGGAGCGCGGATACCCCCCACCGGAGCGAACTTCTACCAGAACGTGGTAACGTTCACCTGTAACACTGGATACGTACATAACGGCCCTATCGCTGTGACATGTCAAGCTGACGAAACATGGAGTGACCCTTTTCCAACATGCACACGTAAGATTTATTAACCAATCAGTTGTTGTATAACGAAATGCAACCTATACCCCGACAGTCGTTCAAAACTGATGCTGCTACATGCATCATTAAGTATTGTGCAGATCCCTAGACGGCTCTTGACTAGGACAATTTCACGATTTCAGTCAGACATTGAAGGTCCGGCATTGAATTGACGGCCCCATTGTTTGGATTGCTGAGTCCGAGAGTCCATTGTTTGGATTGCAACCAACCTATACTTCGGCAGCCGTTCAAAACCGATGTTGCTACATACATAATTAATTAGTAGGCAGAACCCTAGACGCGGTTCTTTACTAGGACAATTTTTACGATTTCAGCCAGACAATGTTCGGTGTTGACGGCCCCAGCGTTTGGATTGCTGAGTCCTACCGAAGTTACCTCATACCAGACCGTGGTCATGTTCGCCTGTATCCCGGGATTCGCCCTGAACGGAGCTCCTAATACGACGTGCCAAGCTGACGGATCATGGAGTAACCCTATTCCGACATGTACACGTAAGATGACTTTGAGCTAATCATTATTTCTTGGAAAATTCAATTAATTTATTTACCTGCCTTTGCTAGTTAAGAAATTAGCTTAACTAAAACCTTGTCTTTAATATCTTCATTGTTGCATGGTACTGTATTATTCACTTTTGGACAGCTTCTTTTGACGTCCTTTACAACTCTACTACATATATTGTGATTATGCAATTCTATTACATATATTGTGATTATGCAACTCTATTGCTTATATTGTGATTATGCAATAATTACAATATAAAGACACAACATTATAATGGTTGGTCAGTGGTTCACATAAGAGACGTGTCGAAATCTCCTTCCCGTACTGACGATTTGTTCTCCAGTTACTGTTGACTAATTTGCTGATGAACGAACGAAAACGAGACACTTTGTTAATTTAGCCATTTTGGCATTCAAAAACAATGGTCAAAAGCACAGACTTACTTGGGTATTGAGGACTATTTTCAGACCAAATGTCCTTTTGGGCTACTGCGCCCCTGGAATGAAAACTAAATGATCTGAAGCTAGGCATATGATGGGCAGTCTTTATCATATTTAGTTTTGTCTCTCTTCTAAAGCACTCTGAAAATTATTTGTTTGGGTTTTTCCTACTTTGCCCTTTACATTTTGCAAAAAAAAAGTATATCTGCATCATTATGTGAATACTTTGTTTGAAAATGTACTGGTGGGAGTAAATTTGGAGTGATCAATTTCTGCAAAGCTTTTTAACTTGTGAAACAATTTTCATTGGGAGGGAATGGTAAGTTTTGCTGTATTTGCTTGCAAATATGGCATTTGTACTTAAATTTACTTCAACATTTCAGCTTCCCCAAACTGGCCGACCACGTCACCAACAACAGCTCCACCCGTCGTCAGCTCCTGTGGAAATCTAACAGTTTTCAACAGTGATTCTGGCAGCTTCACTTCCCCAGGTTGGCCAGATCCATATCCCCTGTCTACCAACTGCACCTGGCAGATAAACGTCGATCCTGGTAAAGTTGTGATTATACGGTGAGTCCTCTCAGTCTAATTCAACAGTGGTCAGTGTTTTATTTTTGCCTTGAGATAGTATTTTTTTGTAATTAGCCTCCTGTTGATCAGTAAACAAAGAGTCATACAAGTTAGGTACGGATTGCAAATATCATGCAGCATTCCTTCTTAATGCTACTAATGCCTTATGTGGACACAATGTATGTACGTTGTAGGTATTTCGACATCTACGTACAATGTGTGTTATTCAGATTTCCATTTCAATTCATGTATTTAACACACAATTACTTTGCGTTGTTCCGCTAAATGAAGAGATAATAGGTGGTGGTGGCACCATTGACATATCATATTGTTTTTCGGGGCTTGTGCACTTATGTATTGATGACTCATTTGATCTTTATGTCATAATATATTCAAAAAGAGTTGAAAGGAAATAATACAAATGCAAAACTACGAAAACCACACCCTCCTTTTTCAGCACTCGGTTTCAGTGCTGAAAGTGGCTTCAGCACTGGAAAACCAGTGCTGAACTTTTGTCAGCACTGGAAAACCAGTGCTGAGTTGAGTTCAGCACTGGAACACCAGTGCTGAAGGCGTGGCTTTCGTAGACTTGCAATGCAAATTAAAAATTCTTAACTTTTTGGAAGATTTTCCATTCCTTTTTTTTAAACATTGAATAGTGTCACATACCTCTCACGTTATGAAATATGTTCATTTTTTTCACCAATACATTTTGAAATTTCCCTTTTGCGCTGAATTGTCTATAGCTTTGTCGAGTTTGACATGGAGCATGGCGGCAGGACGTGTATTTGGGACAGCGTGCGAATCCATGATGGACCAAACATGTCCGCCCCGATGATTGCCAACCTCTGCGGTTCGTCTGTTGGTCCCGTCACTACAACGGGAAGTTCTGCCTTCGTGGTCTTCCACAGCGACGAGTCGGTGACTGATTCAGGATTCTTTGCCAACTTCGCTGCATGGAACGGCACTTTAAGTAAGTAGATTTTGCCTTTTTTAGTGTGGTCTCGTGTGAGATTTAGTGCGTGTCTGGAGACAATTTTACCTTCGGAGCTATTGGTTACGAATCTGTAAAAGGCAATGTGAGATCCTGGTGCTAGTACAGGTGTAATGTTACTACATCCCTCAAGGTAAGACAAAGCTTAATCGACAATGCCACTTACGATATCATCAATGTATTTGATAGCGTTTAGTATCAAGAGAAATTTACCGTCATAGTATTCCTGATATTATTACTTTGTCTCTCTCCTGCAAAGACCGAGACGAGGATGGCTGGAGGTGTGACTTTGATGCGGATCAGTGTAACTCCACGACAAATGACTTTGGAAGTTTTCGATGGATTCGACACTCTGGCAGTACCCCGTCCTCGTCAACAGGACCATCAGCAGACCATACAGATGGATCCGGTTTGTCAACTATTACTTAGAATGGCATTAATGCCTTGAAAAGTCGAAATTGTGCCTTGTGATACATTTCCCCCTAATTTCATTAATACCCCATTCCACTGGGACGGCGATCTCACGGCGATCTCAAGGCGACCTCAATTTGGCCAGATCGCCGTGAGAGCGCCAAGAGCGCCGTGAGAGCGCGGAGAGAGCGCCACGAGAGCGCCGTGAGAGCGCCATGCGCGACAAGCGCGCCGTCACCTCGGCGATGGTTTTGGATAGGCCCAAAACAATCGCCGTGAGATCGCCGAGGATGGCGATGGGATCAAAGGGCCGCAGCGAGGGATCAAAGGGCCGCAGCGACCGTGCAGCGACCAAAATTGAATCTGTTTTCCCCTTGATTTTATCATTCAAATATGATGCAAGAGGTAAATGTTTGACTGAGAAGACAACAAAGCACACAAAACATTTAAGAGATTCGTTCTTTATCTCTAGAATTCGTTGAGTGATCTGTGAAATCTTTGGTCGCTCATAAAACGTTGCTGACATTTGACATTTTGGTCGCACTAAGAGCGCGCAAGGGTCGCCGTAGAGATTCCACTTGAGCACATTTTCCGGGAGTTCGGCGCTCTCACGGCGATCTGGAAAATTTTATGTCGCCATGAGATCGCCGTCCCAGTGGAATGGGAGCATAACAAAATATTAGACTTGTTTTGCCTTGCCGTATCTTTATCATTCTAGCAAATATACAGAAACTAAAAAAAATATAAGATGGTACAATGAATGAATGAATGAATGAATGAATGAATGAATGAATGAATGTTTATTTCCGTGTCCTGCGACAAAAGTCGCCCAGCCCATACGGGCTTATAAGACACCATACATAAGAATACATAAACTTGAGAAATGTAGGAGGTACAGTAGTAAATAATGATAATCAGAAATAAATCATAATAATAGCAGTACTGAGTAACAAAATAATATGAGCACAATAAAGTGGAAACACAAACAGGGACACACCTGGTACAATGATTCAATTCAAGAAAGCAGGTGGTAAATGAACATAAATTAAATTCAAGTCAAAAGTTGTTGAAGGAAACACACGTATATCAACTCAGTATATAACAGTCAAAACAGTATATGACAGGGTAGAAACAAAATCAGACAAAGCCAAAACTAGATGCAAAATAGAATCAAATTGTTATGAGTAGATGTAGTGCTTACGTTCCCTCCAAGCCTTTTGAATGTATGAAGCAATTTCAAATACCCCCTCCGTGAATAACCAGTTAAGTTTTGTTTCATCTCTTTCCCAAATGATATCAGGTCTCTTGTTGTACATTTTGTTGAACAGTGTTTGGCGTAAACTGTCGTAAAAAGGGCAATAAAATAGGAAATGGACCTCATTTTCAATTTCATGTAGATTACACAGTAGACAAATTCTATCATCCTCAGGAATGGCATTAAATCTTCCTGTTTCAATAGACAAAGGTAATATGCCCGCTCTCAGCTGGGCACACAGAGATCTCTGGGCTCTTGTAAGAGGGAGTGTAACATATCTCTCCGGAGAGAATGAGTCTTTTATCAGTGCATACGTTCTTAGTTTTGGCTTAAGCCAGAGCTCATAAGCCCACTTTTTTTCATATTGCGAGAATAGTACATCTTTTGTGAGTCTCGTGTCGCCTCTTAACCTATTTTGAAAAACATGTTCTTGTTCTGATTCAAATAATATTTCATACAAGTCTTTACTCCAGGGACCATTATTTCGCAGGTCCCATCTAAAAACCTTCTTTGTAATCCTGTCGTCAGACATATTCACTAGCCTGTTCCACATAGCCACCATAGCCCCTTTCCATCTAACTTCACACGGTGTCCAGCCCATGTCACCATTTATGGCATGAGTGGGAGCAAAGCGGTGAACGCCAAGGAAGCACCGAATGGCTCTATTCTGAATAACAGTGCTTTTGTCATACTTTTTAAAACCCCACACACCCGCAGCGTAATCCAGTATAGGACAGACACATGAACTGTACAGTGTAGAGTAGGCTTCATATCCTAAGTCTTTTAGGACTTTAACTTTGCCAAGTATACCTCCCAAGGCCCTACCCGCAGCATCTGCAAGAATAGTGGTACCAGGGGTAAAAGTCATATGCTCATCTAAATGGAGACCTAGGTATCTATATGAGCTTGTATACTCAAGTTTCATTTCTCCAAACATGAACTCATAAGTGCTACGCTTAGTGCCACGTTTTCTAAAGTGCATAATTTGTGTTTTAGACTGGTTGATCATCAACCTCCATTTTGAACACCACTCTGTTACTATGTTCAGCATTTCCTGTAGCTGGCCTTCAGACTCAGCCATGAGAACAATATCATCTGCGTACAGTAGTATACTGAGTATTGTATCGTCTATCCTCACACCAATTCCAGACTCTTTCACTACTTTTGCCAGGTCATTGACATACAGAGAGAATAAGGTTGGTGATAATACGTCACCTTGCTTAACTCCAACCGGAGTAGGAAACCATTGTGTGTTGTGTTCATTGAGTTGCACGCATGCCATTGGTGATTTATATAGTGTCATTAATGCTTCATAAAACTTGCCATCTACCCCGCATTCAAGCAATCTGTAAGCCAGGAGATCCCTATCTATCCAATCAAAGGCCTTTTGAAAGTCTATATAACATGAAAAAGTAGGTTTACCCTCCTGAATCCTTGCTCTAATAACAGTAGAAATTGTATATATGTGATCAATACAGGCTCTCGCTTTGCGAAAACCATTCTGTTCATCTACTATCAGATTTGAGGACTCCAGGTATTCATTTAATCTATCATTAAGGACACTTGTGTAGAGTTTGTAGACTGAGCTCATCAGGCTTATTCCCCTGTAATTCATAGGGATTTTGGGATCTTTCTTGGCTGATTTAGGGATAGGTTTTATTATTGATTTATACCAGATAGACGGTATAAGGCCACTATCAAAGCATTTTTGCACTAGACTATACAGGGAATGCAGCAGATTTGGGGTTTTTAACATTTCGTTAGAGATGTCATCAATTCCACTGGCTTTCCCCGTCTTGGCGGAAATCAAGGCCTTCTCCACTTCATTAAGTGTAATTGGGGAGTTTAGGGACGGATTTGAGGAGTAAGAAGAATCGCTCATGTTCCTTTCAAGTTGTACTTTCAGTGAACAGATCTCTTGGTAAAAGTCTTCGTCAAATTCAGCATCTCTATCCTTCCCTGCGAGTAAACCTGCAAAGTCATTTTCCCACCTTTCAATTACGCTTTTCACATCCTGAATCAGACTTCCTTTATCATCAGTGACCTGCATAGGGATCTTGGTACTACGCCTAGGTCCTAGTTTGTTCACTTCGTTCCAGAATCTTTGGGGATTGTTAGTCTGGAGACCTTCTAGTTCGAGGGTTTGTCCTCGCTCGTATCTTCGTTTATAAAAACGAAGCTTTTTATCGAAAGCATGCTGCTTACTTCTAAAAACTATCCTGAGGTCTTCTCTACGCCTCCTACTACCCTTAAATCTGGTAAATTCACACTCGGCTTTCCGCATTTCCGACCATAAGTTATCTAACTCGGCATTCCAAAATGCTTTACCAGGGCGATAAAGTTTTCTATATTTTGACACATTAACAATATCAACATCCTCACCTGACTTTAATTCATCATGTAGAGTGTCACAAAACGTGTCATACCAAGCGTCAATGTTGGCTTGACTTTCATGCATGGCTTGTAGGTTGTCTATCATGTTACGCAAAGCCAAACGGCTAACGGCAGAGGCCAAGAAATTCCCAGGTAAGTGTCTGATATTGTATTTCTTTGTCCTGCATTGTTGTGGCAGAGACTGTGGGTTTTCAACAACCTGGCTTCCAACATAGAAAGTCAAAGATAACACAGAATGATCTGGCAATCTGCTCCGATCGCCTATCAAACTTAAACATGAGTAACCACATTTCTCCACAATATCACTTGCAGTAATTACATTAAAGTCACAACAGGTCTCGAGGCAATCGTGGGGCGTAAGAATATAATCAACAACTGCTTTACCCTTTGTCGAGACAGAGGTGAAGTTGTTATTGTGTTGGCAAAATCTGCCATTTACCATACACATCTTCGCGTCTTTTAGAAAGTCAAGTAAACTAGCCCCATGATTGTTGACTGTTGTGTCAAGCGTCACTCGGGGAGGAATGTCGTCTATTTCTGTTATACAATCATCAAGATCACCTGTGCGACTATTGAAGTCACCACAGACATAAATACCATCAACGGCTTCTAAAGCGTACATTTGACACAACAGGTGGGAGAGGAATTCGGCGGCATCCCGTCCCCATGGTGACTGCTCGGGGGAAAGGTAACACGAGAAGACAACAAAAGTATATTCAGACCTTCTGTGCTCAAAATGCAAACCTAAAATCCCGTCAACATCTTTGTCAAGGATCATAATCTTATACTGTTCAAACAGGTCGTTTCTAACGAAAATGCCAACACCTCCTGAGCCCTTGACGGCTTTGCGATGGGTCTGAATTCGATTGTGACCATACCATGTATAATTATCTAACTCAATTACATCATCAGCTTTCAGATGTGTTTCATTTATGGAGATAATGTCCGGCGATAAGTGTTGCAGTGTGTTTTCTCTTAACTTACAGTTCAGTCTTGTCCAGCCATTAACATTCCAGTGAACTAGGCTGATCTTCTCCCGCACAGGTTGGGCGTTCCGTTCTCAGGGCTGGGATGACGGCGTGTTGTCGGCACGTGTGTCGCGACCGTCGCGCCTCTGGACCCGTCCGCTGCCGGTGATGAAGTAATCCTTCCCTCCTGGAATTTCCCGTAGCAGGGTCCGGAAGTTGAGTTCTATCAGCCTGTCAGTATGGCTTTTCGCCGATCGGATGAACACTTTCTCATAGATGGGGTGGCTCTTAAGCTTCTGTTTCCCTCTGAGTACGGCGATCTTCTCCTGGACGGAACGGAATTTTACCTTCACGACACCGGGACCGCGGCCTCTCGGCTTCATCCTCTCGGCAGCAACAACAGGCACATCGGACTGCATTCCGTCGTGTAGCAGCTCCTCGATCCTCTCTCGGATAACTTCACCTTCCTCAAAGCGTAGACCTGAGACAATTACCGACTCATCCGGGTCGAACTCGCCCGGTCCGTCGTTTGATCCAGCCATCTTGGTCTCGATGGCCTCGATGCGTGCCCTCTCCAAGTCGATGTTGTCTCCAATTTCTTTGACTTTCCTTTCCAGCTCGGCTTTGAGCTCATCCCTGGTGTTAAACAGCAGCTTTTCCAAGGAGGATTGTAGGCTGTCAACCTTGCTGTTCAGCTGTTTCTCCAGCGAGGCCTGCATACCATCGAATTTCTGGTGTAGAGCTTTTAGCTCGTTCATAATGGCGGCGTCTCCCTCCTTTTTCCCACCATTAGCTTCCAGCATTGCGTCTCGTTTGGCGGCTTCCCGAGTCAGTCGAGTACCTTTGTCAGACATTACTCGGCCTTTAGGTATCTCAGGCAGACAAATTTGCCTTCTTTCAAAACTTAAATCACAAACTGACAGCGATAGTTTGGCAAATCTGCGGAGACTCAAAACCGCCGCCCGACCTCGTCACTGACCTCCGACCCCTAAAAACATTACAATGTTTTGAAGCATCTTGCTATTCAAGATGGTACAAAATCAACCGATGTAGCTCCTCGTCGACATTAAGGTATTAAACCGAATTATCGAGGGTTTTAACTAGATATATGTCTTGTTAACTCCAGGATTTAACATTTTGTTAACTTCTTCAAACTGCAGGGTTTTATATGTACACGGAGGCCAGTTCTGGTTTTACTGGGACAACTGCCAGTTTGACGTTACCCACCATTCCCTCTGACGGTCAGAACTGCCTGCGGTGGTTCTACCACATGTATGGATCAGACATGGGAACACTGAACGTCTATGTGTCCCAACCTCAGTATCCTGACATGTTAGTGTGGACAAGGTCTAGAGACCAAGGAAATCGGTGGCTGTCAGCCACGACACCTGTATTCACCAATGCTAGAGCGTTTCAGGTGAGTGACAATATGAACTTCAATCACGCAGCTTGATATAATGGTCTTTTAGTTTACGACGGCATGACCTTCTATCTTTATCAGTTCCGACTGTTTCTCGTCGTCTTTTCAATGAGAGGGTTTTGAAATGTAAAAATGCGATAAATGTTATTCATTAGACAGTACAAGCCTGCTAGATATTTCATCATTTTCGACATACAATTCGCAGTATTATGACCATGATATGTTGTAATGTACAAAGGGAATAATTTGTTTTGTATGTTAAACAGTGAATGATTGTCATTTGCAGGTTCGCTTTGAAGGCGTGAGAGGATCTAGCTTTACAAGTGACATGGCGATTGATGACATCGATGTAGAATCTGGTCCCTGCAGTAAGACTGTTTTGCATTAATCAACGCATTGCGTTCTCTGTTTGATCAAACTATTAAGTGATCATTTCAGAATTATACATTTTTCAGAAATGTTTTACATGACACCTTGTAAGTTCTAATTGTACTAACAAAAACTGCAGCGTGTCGACCTGACCAGCTCCAGTGTAACGATTCGCAGTGTGTGCCACTCTCAGCGAGGTGTAACGGTCAGGCTGACTGTCTGGATTGGAGCGACGAAGCAGATTGCAGTGAGTACAGTTAGATTGGTACGGATGACAAATAACCTCTGTTGGTGGCCCCTTCTCGTAAGCATTTTGCGTCGAAAGCCTTTTGATAATCAGGGTAGTTGCTGTATGGCAGATGTTTCCTTCATGTAGCGAAGTCCATCAATCTTGGTATTGGAGAGTCAGGTTCTTTAGATCTTCTTTTTTTCAGGCGGAGAAAGAAAATGTAAGTTAATTACGTCATTTTGTGGTTTGACAACTAAGAAAGCACATCCTGAATGTAGCGTCTAGCATCAACATACACATTATGTTTCCCTCTATTTTTTCTGATTGTATTCTTTGCGAATAATTTTATCAGGTTGGTGAATTGAATTCATTCACAACTGTATAATATTTCGCAAGAGTTTCCTTACAATATATATGTATATGGCAATACTTTACGCTTAGAACCTCATTTTTTGCAATGACGCCTAGCTGTGCAGTGCGAAGTGAACTAGTAGGAATTGATTTGAAGAAGATAGCAGACGTTTATCAGATGCTGTCGATTAAGTGGTTATGAGTAAAGAATTTTCCTCATTACCTATGCAAATTAAGTCCCAATTAGCATAATGTGCCCTTCATTCTGTATATCTCTGTCCAAGCTACCTGCATACTAAGCATCATATTGACAGTCCTATAATTTTCCACTTAGATGAGATATGGTGTTTTGCTTTAATTATGCAAATTTAGGAATTTATTTGCATAATTGGTATCTGTTGATGATCCGCTTTCCATAAACTACATACGTTACATGTATTGGACTCTAATAATGGAAAACACTTGCAAATATAGATTTTCCTCAATAGCTATGCAAATTAAGTCCCAATTAGCATAATTTGCACTTCATTGTGTACATCTCTGTCTAAGCTACCTGCATACTTAATGTCATGGAAATCCGTTGTTCCTTTGTTCAGTTATTCTCCTTAGAAGATTTTCACAAAACCACCCCTGCAGTTCCAGAGAAAGCTGCTAGGGGGACCAAACCTACACCACTTCTTTATTACATCACAAGCTATATGCCACCCAAAAATCAAGACCACAGCACGTCCAGGTCAAAAGATACAAAGATGGAAGTTCCGCTGCAGTACCAAGGTCACATACCAGGGGGTCCAAAATCGACCTTGACCTTCAGCTTCACAACATCCGCCCACGTACCAAATATCATCGTAATCCATCAAGAGGTTCTTGAGTTATCTGTATCTGTATCTGTATAGCCGGTATAACCGCCCTTCGGCCTAACACACCAGCTTTATGCTGACTGGAGTGGTGCGGAAACACAAACAGACAAACAAACAGACAGACAGACAGACAGACAGACAAACAAACAGACACACCCAAAACAATATCTCCATTTTTTATGGAGATAATTATAGTTTGTCTTCTAACGTAGAACCAGACTTGGATAGCTGGGGATGTGACTTTGATGCAGGTCAGTGTAACTCCACGACGACTGCTCCAGGAAATTTCCGATGGATTCGACATTCAAACAGCACCCCATCATTTTCAACAGGACCACCAGCAGACCATACCGATGGATCCGGTTGGTCGATCATTTGTTTTTGTTTTACTGTTGTTTTCTTGCCTTAGATTGTTTGAAATGTGATTTTATTGTGATGCATTAATCTTATCAACAAAATTGTCGTGATATGAATAGTATTTGGCTTGCAGTCGTTTATGATATTTCAGCAAATATGGAAAAAGTAAAAGACTAGGAAGTATCTTTATACTTTGGCACATTTAAATTTTTCATGTGTTATTACGTCGACGGCCGTTGGATCAATTTGAACCATCGCTAAGAAGATTATGTAATCGGTGCCGTTTGTCTGTGTGCATGTGTGGACATCATAACTCATCAGGAGCTGTGAATAGATCGTTAATATATTTGGTAGATGGGTAGAATTCGGCAAACAATTGTCAAGTTCGATGATGGCCCCTTAGTGGCTTTCTACGGCAATGCAGTGGAATTTCCGGTTTTGATATGTCGTCTTCTAAACAAGTTATGGTCGTGATATTTTAGTGTCAGATAGTGACGATTATATAAATAAACACATATAATGCGAATCTGTAGTTAATTTGCATGATAAATAAGGAAAATGTATCAATCCAATATAGGACTCTCAAACATATGACATATATAACTGTGAAAGAGAGGAATATTGATTGACGTCATTATGCAAATGAAGACATAATTTGCATGTTTGATGACAAAATGATATACGTCGTAATAGTTTTCATAGTCGTAAATGATGGAATTTTGATGGTTAGGACAATAGGAAGCTAAGCAAAGGTAAACATTATTAAACACACACCATACAAATCAGAACCCATGCATTTACATATCTTTTGAAGAAATGGCACAATTATCTTGTTAATTTGAACGACTAAAGTTAACTTATTTGGGTAGAGAGGACAATCACTGATGTAATGTGTGCAAATGGTGACCTTATTTGCCTAACCAATGCAAAAATATCCATAATACGCCACTCAAAAATATTAACATCACTAAGGGTACTTATAAGTCACGGAACTCTACTTCCTATCGCTATTATGCTACATTGTGGTGTGTATTGATTTGTTAACCCCGGGCTTTCTTTGTTTATATGTTTAACTACAGGGTTCTTTATGTACACGGATGCTAGGAATAGTTCTTTTGGTGCGACTGCCAGTCTGAAGTTGCCGATTATACGCTCTAACGGTCATCACTGTCTGCAGTGGTTTTACCACATGTATGGATTGAGCATGGGAACACTGAACGTCTATGTCTCCCAGCCTCAGTATCCTGACATGTTATTATGGACAAGGTCTGGAAACCAAGGAAATCAGTGGCTGCCAGCTTTGTCTCCCATTTCATCAAATTCTACTGCATTTCAGGTAAGGTATGATGAACTGTTATAAGCCTGTCGTTTTTACGTACAACAAGTATCTTTGTACACGGAAGTACCTCTTAAATTTGATTTCCCCCTAAGGCCATGTTGATTTGATTATTTGGGATGACATCCACGCGCGCATCAATTTCTATCCGTTTGGAAATAAACGTGGTTCCGCCATGCTGTAAATCGTAAAAAGCAGCTGCAAAATGCAGGCTGCAGATTGCAACAAATATTTTGGAAATGGATACTAATTTCGTAAAAGCGCAAAGTCAAAGAAGACTTTTTGAAATAACAAAAATGAAGAATCTATATTTAGATATATACCATACTCTGCGTGTTTGTTTTTGTCCATTCTTCCTGACCACGTTGATTTCATATTAAAAGGAACTTTCCTTTTTGCGAAACGCTTTTTTTTCGCACGCTCGCATCAATTTGGAGTCCCCAGAGGATGTCAGACATATAATCAAATCAACATAGCCTAGGTTTCTGTAACCACTCTCTTTAACTTGAAAAAAAGGTCAAAATTGTGAAAATAGACCAAAGGATATTTATTCCTTAAGTCACTGCAATATAATCAATTCAATATGACGATGAATCTTTACTTCTGATCGATGTTTTCCTACCTGTTACTTTTTTCTTGTTGGTTCTTCAATATTCTCCCCGTAAAAAATATTTAAAAAAACAAAGAATAAGAAAAAATAATTTTGTAATTGTATACACATCCATTTCATCCTACAGATTCGCTTTCAAGGCGTTAGAGGATGGGATATCTTCAGTGACATAGCAATAGATGACGTTGTTGTAACACCGGGACCCTGCCGTAAGATCTATAAGTTTTGTATGAGCAATCGTTAACCTTCGTCAATTTACGTTATATTGTAAACAGGCAAAGCATTATTATTTTTAGCCATATCTAGTATGGCTAAACATATTGTTTTTGTCAGGTTTCTTCCCCTTCGAAGCTTCTCCTCCTTCTCCTCTTTCTCCTGTCAAATCGATTCATCTCTGTCATTTTTGGACCAAGTGACCTGAAATTTTGCACAAAGGTAGTGTAGGCAAATACCCCCGGGCGTTTTTAAAAAATTTCTTTTATATAGACCTTTAAAATGATTTTATTGAGGTTTTAATGCTATTTTTAGACCAAAAATGTATATCTTGGTCTCACGCGCCCTGGTATTTCAACCGAATGACCTGAAATTTGATGTAGATACGCCTTGAACAAATATTTAAAGGACTACGTTCCCATTTTTGGCATATACCTCTTCAAAACGATTTATTTTGGGCTTTTCGACAATATTTTGCCACCTCTGTCACTTGCAATACCATATAAATTGATGGAAGTGATAGCCAATGGGAGCACTGAATTTCAAACTGCGACCGCCTGATTGGCCAATTGAGTTAATCAATTTATCTTGCATCTCTGGCTCAGAGCGCTAGTATTCATACTGAATGTGGTATGGGACTGCCTAGGATATGTGCGTACAGGGCTTTATTCTCTCTTTTTTGGCATTTCACTTGGCAATAACAAAGATACACATCTATTATCAAACCAAAATGATGTGAAATTTGGCATGTGTCTGCCCTGGTCATGTATTCCTCATTCAAATGTTTGGCATGCAGCCCTTCAAAACGATTTTGGACATAATCAATTTTTTCGTCGTTATTTTTAAACCAAAAATGTATACTATGGCTGAAATATGTTGTTTTGGGTCATTTTCTTCTTCTCATGTCAAATCTTTCATATATATCATTATTTATAATATGGAAGAGTCCATTTTCCCCAGGGTTAATCTTTTTAAATACAATTTTGGACTGGATTGGTTATGCGCAAGTGTATTTTTGAGCGGATATATTTCGACTGGTCTAGTTTACGTGGAGATGGCACTGGAATATTCCATTCTTGCATGGGGGAATCTATTATTTATTTCAATTTTGATCTGGAGTGATTATGAAAAAGTCCATTTGTTAGCAGAAGTGTATTTGAACTGGTCTACTTTACACGAGGGTGGTGCTGGAAGAGTAATTTATTGAACGGGGGACATTTTCCAAATTATATTTTGGGGTACTTATGCAAAAGTCCATTTGTGTAAGTGGATCTGGTTTTGGACTGGTCCATATTGTGTGGAGGTGCCACTGGAAGACTCCATTCCTGTATGGAGGGACTAATTGTTGTTAAACTCAGTTTTGGACTGGGGTGATCCATTTTTTTAGTGGAAGTATTTTAGAATGGTCCATTATTATTTTGGGACAGTCCATTTTTTGCATGGGGAGGAGTATGGCTAAACATGCTGTATTTGCTCGCAAATGTTGCCTTCCTAGTTTAATAACAAACCTTATTTGTTTACTTTCATTTTTTGTCCGGCCACTTTTATATTCGTAAGGGGAAATAACTTCACGAATGGCTTACATACTTGCTGATTGTACTTCATACATATCTGCAGCGTGTCGACCTGACCAGCTCCAGTGTAACGATTCGCAGTGTGTACCTCTCTCAGCGAGGTGTGACGGTCATGCTGACTGTCTGGATTGGAGCGATGAAGAAAACTGCAGTAAGTAGCCACCTAAATCTATTGACTTTAACCGTAACCGATGATCATGTTTTCTGTCTTCTCTGTCAACATTATTGAAACGTTAAGCCCCCTTCTCACTGGACCCGCGGTACGCCGGCAGCGTCCTAAACTGGAATTGTGTTATCATTGACTTTGCAATGGGAATATCATTCAAAACGTACAAGTACAACTAAAAGACACAAAGCTTAAGAAGATTCGTTATTTGTCGATGAAATTCGATCGGCCACAGCGACGCCGCCAGCGTGCCGCGGGTCCAGTGAGAGGGGTGCTTTAGCTAATCTAGTCTTTGATTTTATTTGAGGTAAACTTGTACCAGATCACTTAAAACCCATAATTTTCTTATAATTCCAGAATGCAAAGTGGCTCCGCACTCCAATATAATGTCGGTTATGGTATCTTAGTTTGATTTATATGTGATATTTGACAGAACAGGTTCGTTGAGCTATCTTATAATCATCAGATGTATAAAATGTTCCGGCGTGTTTTTGCTATACCATGATCTCTCACAAACATTGTATTTTGCTGCAAGGTTTAAGTGACTATATTTGCAATTTTCATACCGGTGGCCTTTTTTTCACAGCAAGCGATCACATCGTGTGGCAGCCGTTCAACTTTACTTACGACAACAGTTGTTCCAGCTGTGACGGCGAACGTTTTGTAAGGCCGAGCAACTACACCTACGGGGGTCGGATTCTCTATGTCGGTGTTGTCTTGTGCTCGCCCACTCAGTACAAGATACTTATGAGTGACAACATCACCGGGACGTTCCGGAACATTGGTGACCGTTCAGGACACGGTCAAGACCATTGTGAGCTTGTTGGAGCTTCATCAGATCCTCCGTCGTCGTCACTGGATCCAGATTATCGCACCTGTCGTGCGATAGGTAAGCACGACCACGTAACTAGTAAGAGCCGCTAGGCCTGCAGTTGTAGCCTTTGATATACCTATACCGCAGTTGGTCACCAAAATATGCGTCAATATATTTTTTCTAGACCTTATCGATTTGTTTGTTTGTTACTCCCGTAATAACTGAGGTTTAAAATCAGTTCTTGTATTTGTTTGTCCTAGTGTGTGTCCACAGCTCCGCAATTGGCATTTGCAAGCTAGGCACGTCGGGGAGGTAACAGGTTGCTAGGTCAAAGTTGGAGAGTCGCAGGAAATAGTTGCGAGTTGGTAGAGCTAGTCATTAAATTCAATTAAACATGACAGACGTTCCATAGAAAAAGCGACTGATCAAGAATGTCTTTGGTCAGTCTATTTGTGTTTTGGGCAGTTATATATTTTCTGCTTAATTTTGCCTCAGAATTGAACAGTTGAACTCAAATCATCAGAACTTCTTGCCTTAACTTTAAAGGATCACACTCTTGCTCAATTCCGGGATTTCTATCAATCCATTTAAAATCAAAGTCTATGTTGGAGCGAACATAACGTAACCCGGATGACAACGTAACCACCAATAGCCATAATTATTGTTTGGAAGAAGTGTTGATATATAAAGTAAACATCCACAGATTTTATCTAGCCTGACTAATAATAAATTGCGCTTCTATTAGTTTCTTTCACTGAGCAGGCTATTCTACTCGGAGGGACCCCGGACAGAGATAGTTTGGGTTGGAAAGACTAAGGTTATGTTAACATTAGAGGTATAAAGAAAGAGTAACAAAGTATTGCTTTTTCTACTATTGCCGGATGGCCAGGACCAGAACCAGAACCTTCGGGGGAAACAGTACCGTCGAGCGAACCTACAGCCGGACCCGAAGTCGAACCCGAACCCGAAAGCGAACCGGAGCCCTCGTCTGGACCAGAGCCTTCGGGCGAACCAGAGCCTTCGGGCGAACCTGAACCTTATCCCGAACCCGAACCCGAACCTTTGCCTGAACCCGAGCCAGAACCTTCGAGCCAACCATGGGGTGATCTAGATCAAAACGGTTGGTGCAGACCTTTTGATTTTATAGCTTCAGCCATTTTGGGAAGTATGGACCACAGGAAGAGTAGTTGTTAAGCTAATTGTGGATCCTAATAAACTCAAACTCAAACAAGAGTCTTAGGACCCAAAATCTCCATGAAACTTTTTTTTTTATTAAACAAGTTCCCCCCATTCTATATCGCTCAATGGTATGAGCCCCGGCCACCTGTCGGGGGGGGGGGGGGCTTAGGAGAAGTGACCCACTTTCGCTATTAATAGCTACTAACAGCTGTTAGTAGTGCCACAAGATTTTCCTCATTACTTATGCAAATTAAGTCCAATTTGCATAATTTGCACTTCATTTTATACAACCCTCTCTAAGCTACCTGCATAGTAAATAACATGAAAATCTGTCGCTCCTTTCTTCAGTTATTCTCCTATGAAGATTTTGACAAATACGCCATTACAGTTCCAGTGACACATACCAGGGGGCCCAAAATCGACCTTGACCTTTTTCCTCTCGACACCTACCCACATACCAAATATCATTACAATTCATCTACACGTTCTATAGTTATGCTGATTTTACGCATCCGGTGACACATACATACACACACGGTGACACAAACATACACACACACGCACACACACGCAAACACACTAACTTTGCATGATTTGCACTTCAGTGTGTACATCTCTGTCCAACCTACCTGCGTACCAAATAACATGAAAATCTGTTGTTCCTTTCTTCAGTTATACCCCTTTAGAACATTTTTACAAATAGGCCATTGTGGTTTCAGTCACACATGCCAGGTGGCCCAAAACCGACCTTGACCTTCCTCCTTTTCACACCCACCCACATACCAAATATCATTACAATCCATGTACAGGTTCTACAGTTATGGTGACTTTAAACATCCAGTGACACATACATACAGTTCCCCCCATTCTATATCGCTCAATGGTATGACCCCCATGGCCACCTGTCGCTGCCCCCCCCCCCACCCCCCCCGCAGGAGAAATGACCTACTTTCGCTATAAATAGCTACTAACATCTGTTAGTAGTGCCACAAGATTTTCCTCATTACTTATGCAAATTAAGTCGAATTTGCATAATTTGCACTTCATTTTATACAACCCTCTCTAAGCTACCTGCATAGTAAATAACATGAAAATCTGTCGCTCCTTTCTTCAGTTATTCTCCTTTGAAGATTTTGACAAATACGCCATTACAGTTCCAATGACACATACCAGGGGGCCCAAAATCGACCTTGACCTTTCTCCTCCCAACACCTACGCACATACCAAATATCATTACAATTCATTTACACGTTCTATAGTTATGCTGATTTTACGCATCCGGTGACACATACATACACACACGTGCACGGTGACACAAACATACACACACGCGCACACACACGCAAACACACTAACTTTGCATGATTTGCATTTCAGTGTGTACATCTCTGCCCAACCTACCTGCGTACCAAATAACATGAAAATCTGTTGTTCCTTTCTTCAGTTATACCCCTTTAGAACATTTTTACAAATAGGCCATTGTAGTTCCAGGGACACAAACCAGGGGGCCCAAAATCGACCTTGACCATTCTCCTCCCAGCGCATACCCACATACCAAATATCATTACAATCCATCTACACGTTCTACAGTTATGCTGACTTTGAGCATCCAGCGACACACATGCAGACGATTTACCTCCTTACTTATGCAAATTCGGTCTCATTTGCATAGTTTGCACTTAAGTGTGTACATCTTGGTCTAACCTACCTGTGTACCAAATAACATGACGATCTGTCGATCCTCTCTTCAGTTCTTCTACATTGAAGATTTTTACAAACATGCCATTGCAGTTCCAGTCACACATGCCAGGGTGCCCAAAATCGACCTTGACCTTCCTCCTCTTAACACCCACCCACATACCAAAAATCAGTATAATCCATGTACAGGTTCTACAGTTTTGGTGACTTTAAGCATCCGGTGACACATACATACACACAAA
The DNA here is from genome assembly GCF_035083965.1 of Branchiostoma lanceolatum. NCBI lineage: Eukaryota > Metazoa > Chordata > Leptocardii > Amphioxiformes > Branchiostomatidae > Branchiostoma > Branchiostoma lanceolatum. Next base: position 13,686,270 of record NC_089729.1, read on the forward strand.
CACCAAACGCACGCAAAACAGTATATCCATGAAAAAAACTTTTTTCATGGAGATAACAACTATTAGGTGCAATCAAAGAACGGGATTCAACAAAGCCAATGAAAAATGCATTTTGACATTTCCACTATCATAATGCCTGATGAGAGAGCGTAGTAACATGTTAATTCAACCAAGGTCGTACCTCCAGCATATTTTAAACAAATACGCCCGTTTTATTTAATGAACAAATTTCGCAAATTTCATGATAGGTTATTGGCGCTATCATCGTGGAGAAAATTTTACCTACGGAGACATTGCTGATGGATCGGTCAACGGCCACGTGTGGTACGGACGATGGTACAGGTGTGGCGTTACTATCCCTAATGGTAAGAAAACGTTTTTTTTTGTTATGGTTTTTTATTGGTCAGAAATTACCCGCAATGGCAGCCTCTCTAGCACTGAATTGATGCAAGGTTTGCAGGTTTCACATAATACATAACATACAAATACATATCTTATCCACACTTGCATTATGTGGAATTGTCGCAAGGGTCTGGGTGGCTGCCATTCGGCGCCACCAGGTGACTTCAATACGACCTTCCCCAACCGAAGTCAGGTACCCATTTACACCTGGGTGGAGTGAGGAAAGTCGTGTAACGTGCCTTTCCCAAGGACACAAGATCGGTTACATGACAGGATTCGAATTCGGGACCTCTTGGGTCTGAGCCGAACGCCCTGCCGTTGCGCCACACGACCCCACTTCGTTATCATTGAATCTAACCAAAAATACCAACATGCACGTTCCTAAAATCATATCTAATTTGACCATTGTTTGCCACAAAGGCCCAGACGAGGATAGCTGGCGGTGTGACTTTGATTCAGATCAGTGTAACTCCATGGCTGCTACAGGACAGTTTGGTTTTCGATGGATTCGACGTTCCGGTAGAACCCCATCCTTTTCAACAGGGCCATCAGCAGACCATACAGATGGATCTGGTTTGTTAACAATTTCCATTTGCTTTTGATGATTCTCTTGCAATGTTTTGATTTATTTCAGCAAAAGTACAAGTACCTTATAAATTACTGAATGGTACTTGGAGGCTTTAACTTGCAAATACAGTTCTTAACATTTTTGTTGATTTGTTTAATCTGCAAGGTTCTACATTTGCACAAAGGCTAGTTTTGGTTTTCCTGGTTTAAAAGTAGATGTAGGTACTCGTCGAACTACAGAAGTTTGAAGTTGAACTCAGATATGTCTTGTGAACTCCGGGTATTAGCCTTTTTCCTACATGTTTGCAAACTTCAGGGTTTTATATGTACACGGAGGCTAGTGGTAGTTCTACTGGTGCAAATGCCAGTTTGACGTTACCCATCATGCGCTCTGACGGTCAGCACTGTCTGCGGTGGTTCTACCACATGTATGGATCGGACATGGGGACACTGAACGTCTATGTCTCCCAACCTCGGTACCCTGACATGTTAGTATGGACAAGGTCTGGAAACCAAGGAAATCGGTGGCTGCCAGCCATGATTTCTGTTTCCACCAATACTAGTGTATTCCAGGTGAGTGGTTATAAGAATTGTGAAGAAAAATACAACTAGGAGGTAATTGAAATCGCGAGGAAACCAGTAATTCTTGCAATTGTAATCTTCTGCGTGCACGTGATTTTTTTGTCTTTTAAATGAGTTATACAGATTTAGGATAATGACGATCATACATTTAAAATATTTCCAAAGTATTGTTATGAAGTACGTTTTGTCATTTGAACATCGAGAACTTTGTTTTGTAAATACGATTGTATTTTTTTGCAGATTCGGTTTGAAGGTGTAAGAGGATATAGCTTTACCAGTGACATGGCGATCGATGACATTGCTGTAAGACTTGGTCCTTGCTGTAAGATTTTTTTTATTCTTTCATCTTATTAATGGTGCTTTGGAAATGTTTCATAATTTTAACGCATTCCATTTTCTATATGATTATAGCATTGTTGAAATTTTGATTTGTATGCAGCTTTTCTATTTTCCTACGTCTTCCGGTTTTTACAATATTTATTCCAATATTTTTGAAATAGATCTATATACATTATTTGTAGAGTACAAGAGAGCCGATTCAAGTGTACTATTGATTTGGATATGAGAAGGCCAAAAGTTTGAAGAAAATTTATTTTGTAATTGTTATTGCTATATATTTCGAAGGAAATCGTGTTTCCATTACATATATTCTGCTCTTTCAGCCTCTTGTGCTGCAGACCAGTTTACCTGCTGGAATGGAAGCTGCATTTTCCTCAACATGACATGTGATGGTAATTCTGACTGCAATGATGGTAGTGATGAGGTTTTTTGTAACCAAACGAGTAAGTGTTTTAAATTGGGTGCTTACTTATCCCTGCGGTAATGTGCTGTTAAACTTTAAGCATATAGTTGAAGGATGTAAGAGAGGCATTTGCAACACGTTGTCATATTTCATATGAGCCGTTGAAGAGCATATTCCCAATCCATTGATGGAAAGATAACACAGCTGTAAGATCGTCATTGCATGCTATTCACCGCCAAGGCCTATTTGTATGATCATGATTTCGCGATAAGTGTTGATCAGTCCGACCAAAATGCCTTTTAACTGTTAATGGGATTGAACTTTAGATAGCTTTGTTTTTAAAGAGATTTTATGTGAATACATGGCAATTCGTATTGGACGATGTATCTATTAGCAGCTATACCCCCAAGAAAACTCTTGCAATTCAAGGCAATTGTATAATGAGTTTGACAAGATAGAGACCCAATGATTGAACTAAATAAATCTATGAACGCCAATTTGACAATGTTGTTTTAATACTGTGTATCACTTACAGCACCGCACACCACACCATCATACCGTACTTTTGCAATAACTACATCACCAGCTAGCGTCCATTGCGGTAACCCAACTGTACTAAGTGGAGACATCGGCAACTTTACATCGCCAGGTTACCCTAGCAACTACCCTAACAACGCCCGCTGTTCTTGGCAGATATCGGTCAATACCGGCGAGGCGATCGCCATTCGGTAAGACACTGTTTGGTCCAGTTTTATTATGTTATCATGTTGGCAAGTATCTCGACCCAAACTCGAATTGAAACTGTTGCTATGTTTTCTCTTTTCTTAATTTGTTGATTTCATTATCCCATGACGGTAAACTGTGTACCAGACATATTTTCATGATGATGACGATGGTTTCTGTATGATGTTTTTTGTAGATTTGATATCCTTGTGTGGTAAGAATTCCTACTAAATCAAGCTATGGTGATCTGTACTCCTTCATGTTTTCCTTAAATGTGCGCAACTGTTTTCCATAGGTTTAGCGCGTTCGACCTACAAGATGCATTTTTTGGAGTTTACTGTTTTTCTGATTATCTGGCCATATATGACGGACCAAGCACATCGGCACCTCTTTTGGCGAGACTGTGTGGTTCGTCTGCCCAAACGATCGTCACAACCAACAGGAACGCCTTTGTGGTCTTCCGGACGGACGGCTCGGTGACAAGATCAGGATTTTCTGCCAACTTTACTGCAACTGAGAGAAGAGGTGCGTGCAGTTGGTTCACGGCATGCTTACCTAGACGACAAACTTTTCATGAATAAATCTATCGGACCATGTTTTCTACGTTTGCATTCATTCACGCAAGAACGAATCATTCCTTCCATCCATCCATCAATAAATCAACCCATTTATCCATCCATTAATCAGTTTCGAGATTAGATTTTGCTGCTTTTATTCATGTCCAATCATAACCTGTTATGTCACCGAGAAAGCTAGATTTCATTCACTGAAAAGTAGCAACTATCTGGATAAACAAGCATAAAGATCTACAAAGAGCAATATTCTGCAAATATGTTGACTAAATATAGGAACTAAAATAGCAACCAACGCACTTGGTTTAGTGCAACGCACAACGCCTAGTTTATGTATGTTTTGATATTTTAAGACATCATCTAAACTATAAGAGCCCTGTATTCAGAAAATACTAAGATTCATTGTACTGCTGACTGACCTACTAGTATTTGAATACCCACAGCTTGTCGACCTGACCAGTTCCAATGTGACAATTCGCTGTGTATACCATTGTCTGCAAGGTGCAATCGCATTCCCGACTGCCTGGATTGGAGCGACGAAAGAAATTGCAGTAAGAACATGTAGTCAAGTATTTATGCCTGCATTGTTGGTTGTCGTGTCTAAATGAACGTCCTCTTCTTGAAAGACTATCTTATCGAATATGCTATATTGCAGACAGTTTCTGATTTAGTAGTTGATACAATATCTTTTTTACTTGTTGACTACCTAAAGAACTTCTATCATGTTTAATAACCTCATTGTACACAAGAACGACAATTTTCGAAACAATATTCTGTATTATATTGTATTTTTGTATCAATTTCAGCACAGCCTAGCACACCACCATACAGTACATTTGCAACAACAACACCAGCGACCAGTTTGAACTGCGGTAACCCTACTGTACTAAGTGGAGACATCGGCAGCTTTACATCCCCTGGTTACCCTGGCAACTACCCTAACAACGCCCGATGTTCTTGGCAGATATCTATCAATACCAGTCAGGTTATTGCCATTCGGTAATACACTATTTAAGTCTACTTCTGGCATGTGTTTATAATAATCCTGTACAGAACCAAGGAACCTTAATAGTTTATTCCTTTAACAGTAAAAGTGAATTACCAGGCCGATCCGTTTGACCCGCCCTTTCGCCCGACTACGCAAGATTGTGTACTATGCATTCCTTTATCTGGTATAATGGTACCACTCATCTCAATGACGGTCGAATGAATCGATAAGCCTTGCACGTTCATGCTCGTTTAGGTTGTTTCAAATATAATCTTAACTGTTGCTTTGCTATAATTTCTTATTCAAATGGCCTTAAATCAAATGCATTCTACGTGCATTCAAATCCATTTCACAGCCGGTGAAATATAATCTATTTTCTTAAAATTTATTTTGCACCTGTATTTTGCATAGGTTCAATGCGTTCAACCTAGAATCTGGCGGAAGTAGCTGTCCGTATGACTACCTGGACGTATATGACGGATCAAGTACAGCGGTATCACGATTGGCCAGACTGTGTGGCTCATCTGCCCAAACAGTCTTCACAACAGGCAGGAACGCCTTTGTGGTCTTCCGGACGGACGGGTCGGTGACAAGTTCAGGATTTTCTGCCTACTTTACCGCTGAGAGCAGACCTGGTAGGTTCATAGTATTGACGCAAGGGATTAATTGCTATTTTTAATCCCTTATGGTAGAGGGTGGAATAAACTACGGGGCTTTGTCCATCCCAACAAAGGAAAGACTTATCTGACTTAAGTGTTGTAAGTTCACGGTACGTTAAAAATTGTGATTCTCACGAGGTGACAATTGCAAGGTAGTATTGTTGTTAGAGCTGTTGACTAAATTCTAAGAATCTAAATGACATGGGTTCAAATCCCTGAACCCACGAATACGACGGCCAAGCGCGGCAGCACTATGTTTGGCCATATTATGTAAATCAGGCCCCAAATGTTGTGTCATTTGAAAATGCACGTTCCCTCACTCGGTTAAGATTTACTGATTATTGGAAACAAACAAAGAAACATGAATGAGATTGTTGGCTTAGTTACCATCAATTGTACCACCAGTTGAAATTTCATATTCCATAGCTATAGCCTTTAGGCCTTTCATGGCCATTTGTCCAATTGTCCTACAAATACAGAGGAATTCACATATGCTGATTTTGAAATCCCCTAGAGTCGCGTTATAACATCAAAAATCGTATGCATGTTTTGCTGTTCATTTACGTGACGCAAAATGAGTCTTGCCCAGCAAGTAGCAAGACACAACGACAGCAAGAAAAGCAAAAAGAGCGAGCATTTACATTTAATGCAAATATACGTAGAAAAAGGCCATTGCCCTCGCTTTCTCTTTGTAAAAGTTTGCTTCTCTCATTTTTATCAAGATATTGCTTTAAAGGAGCCGCGTAATTTTACATTGAGATAAGAGACGAAAACGTTGGTCTGCTTACGTTTTCTTTAGGGTAAATAACTTGAATCTTTGACATCTTTGTTCAACATACCGCTTAGCACACTATTAATGTTTTTCACGTTCCTTCGTGAATGCTGATTTTACTTTGTACATTGCTACAGCTTGTCCACTCGACCAGTTCCCATGTAACAATTCGCAGTGTGTGCCACTCTCAGCGAGGTGTGACGGCCAGGCTGACTGTCTAGATCGGAGCGATGAACATAACTGCAGTAAGAGACTTAGTGAACCTATTTTTAAGTCCAGGAATGCTTCGATCTCGTTAACCAAACAAGCCAAATCTTCGTCTAGCTGCTTTTTCTGGTGGGAGGGGAAATAACATTGATTATGAAAGCTCCACGCGATACTTGGTAAGTGCGGATTGCTTCTTATACACACTTGCAGCTTGTCGACCTGACCAGTTCCTTTGTGACATTTCCCGGTGTGCGCCACTCTCAGCGAAATGTAATGGCCTTCCTGACTGTCTGGATTGGACCGACGAAACAAACTGCAGTAAGTACGAGAAATTAGAAGTACAAATGTCAACTATTGTTCGTAATCCTATTATCAATGCTCTTTTGCTACAATGTTTTAGCATTAAGTTTGCAATTTGTCACACTGGCTTATTTGCCAACATCAATATCAAGTATTGTATGGGAGCAGTGGAAAGCGTGTTCTCGTCAGAAAATATAGAAATCCCTTCCCTTTTGTTCGTCTCCGCCATTGGCCCTTGTCTTTATCTAATATCTATTTACAATCAATATACAAATTCGTTAAAGATGCCTTTGCCGGTTGCCTACTTTTCAACAGCAATTGACCCTATTGTATGGGAGCCGTTCAACTTTACTTACGACAACAGTTGCACCAGCTGTGACGGTGAACGTTTTGTAAGGCCAAGCAGCTACACCTACGGGGGTCGGATCCTCTATGTCGGTGTTGTTCTGTGCTCGCCGACTCAGTACAAGATATTTCTGAGTGAAGACATCGCCGGGATGTTCCGGAATATTGGTGACCATTCAGGGCACGGTCAAGATCATTGTGAGCTTGTTGGAACCTCATCAGATCCTCCGTCGTCGTCACTGGATCCAGATTATCAGACCTGTAGTGGAGTAGGTAAGCAAGGAACTAATATATGCCTTTGGTGGTGGTCAAATTTTATAAGGTTATCACGCAGTTGGCAATTTGCCCCTTCTGATGCATCATCGTGTTCCATGAAACTCTTGTGCGATACCATGTACTTTAAGCATATTGCTTTGGTCATTCACTTAATTGAATCTGTAAAAGTGTCACTTTCATAATAGGTTATTGGCGTTATCATCGCGGAAACAATTTTACCTACGGAGCCATTGGTGATGGATCTGTAAACGGCAACGTGTGGTATGGACGATGGTACAGGTGTGGTGTTATCATTCCTCGAGGTAAGACAGAGCTTTGTTTTCTAATCGACAATGCAATCTATTTTTTCATCATTGACATGAATGTGAAATGTCCCTAGAAAATAATATTCTCATCTGACTATTGCTTGTGTCCATTCCTACAAAAATCAGGCGAGATTGGCTGGAAGTGTGACTTTGATGCAGATCAGTGTAACTCCATGGCAACTCCTGTGACGGGTTTTCGGTGGTTTCGACGTTCCGGTAGTACGCCGACCTCATTAACAGGACCGTCGGCAGACCATACAGATGGATCAGGTAGGTGAACCGTTTTAGTTTGATTTTATCTATAACCTTACAAATTATGCAATGTGAAACGATAATGTATTATTTCAGCAAATGTACAAAGTTGATAAAATTTCTTTGGGATGATTGGCAATTTCTTGTCATACGTAATTAAGCCATATTGTGGTCTGTTTTAAACCTAGAATGCCTTGTTAACGCCAAATATTTATCTGTTGCTCATTCTGCAGGATCTTATATGTACACGGATGCCCGTTTTGGTTTCCCTAATTCAAATGCCAGTCTGTCGTTACCCATCATTCGCTCTGACGGTCAGCACTGCCTGCGGTGGTTCTACCACATGTATGGATCGGACATGGGAACACTGAACGTCTATGTCTCCCAACCTCGGTATCCTGACATGTTAGTATGGACAAGGTCTGGGAACCAAGGGAATCAGTGGATGCCAGTCACGACATCTGTTCTCGCTAATGCTAGTGTTTTTCAGGTTGGTGACAATATGTTAAAGACAACTCGGAAAAAGAGATCTTACTTTTTTTTTGACCGCACTAAATTTGGGTGATCTGAGCCATCATCTTGAACGTTCACTGTTTTACGTAGTCTTTTTCTTTTTGTCTTTCTGTCATATGTTACTTTTATTAGTATATGGTAAGCTAATGATTTGGTATGTACGTATTACTTTCAAGAATATTCATTGCAGGTTCGCTTTGAAGGCGTGAGGGGATCTAGCTATAGAAGTGACATGGCGATTGATGACATCGATATAGAATCTGGTCCCTGCAGTAAGATTGTTTTTACACTTATTTTAAAACGCATTAGATTTTAGTATCAATCATACCATTAAGTGAGTATTTAAACTGTAGGCTTGCCCTGTGTGTTCAGAACTTTGTATCTTTTTCCCATGTTTTAAAAAAATTCATTTTTTAAATAAACACATATATCGTTGAGATAAAATAAAGTTTGCCCAGTTACGTTGTCTGTCTGAAAAAAAATGGATAAGCAATGTTTTACAAGATATTTAAGTATTGTAAATGCTATTTGTACTTATTCATATATGTATTTGTACTATATATTTGCATGCAGTATGTCGACCTGATCAGTTCCAGTGTAACAATTCGCAGTGCGTACCACTCTCAGCGAGGTGTAACCGTCATCCTGACTGCTTAGATTGGAGCGACGAAGCAAACTGTCGTAAGTTAATTCAATCAACTACAAGATATAATTTTGTTTTTATCAGTCCTCTTATCAAAAATATTTCATTGGAAGCTTTTCCTTATTGATGGTACATGCTGTATTGCACATTTTCACGTACTACGTATGGTAAGTCATGTCCAGTCCGTCATAAGGTTAAGTCAAATTTTGGAATTGGTGCCTCGGAAGTTTAAGATATTCCGGGAAAGACAAACAATAGCTTACATTTTGTATAGTTTTATTGACTTTGATAAACTAACTGTGGTCTACAGACATATCTGGGTTGAGTACAAATTTGCAATTGTTTTGCTTGATTTCTTTTGCTCCTACCTTCTCTTGTTCTAATCTAAGGTATACAAAATGCTGTGTAAAAAAGCTATTAGTTGTTGTATCTGGTTTTGATATAGATGTTTATATTATTTGCTGGTTTATGATAAAAGCTATCTCTGAAGGAAAACTTTTTGAAATCGCAATAGTAGCGCGTTGTATCAATAGCTATATCAAATTTCCTCTTATATCATACCTTATTCCTTGTATTGTTTGTTCTCTATCTTACGAAGACCGAGACGAGGATGGCTGGAGTTGTGACTTTGATGCAGATCAGTGTAACTCCACGACACCTGCTTCGGGAAGTTTTCGGTGGATTCGACGCTCTGGTAGAACCCCGTCCTTGTCAACAGGACCATCAGCAGACCATACGGATGGATCTGGTATGTCAATCGATTTTTTGTGTCAATTTGTTGGTGAAGCACTTAATGTGATGTTACGTTTAATTGATATCCTGTGTTACAACGTCTACAGCTGTAACCGCTTTTCACCATTATGATAATATCAAGCTACATTTTGGTGTTCTTTAAACTTTGTTCTTAAAATTTCTTGCTAACTCAAGAGTTTAACTGTTATCTTGTCTGATCTGCAGGGTTTTATATGTACACGGAGGCCAGTTCTGGTTCTACTGGTGCGACTGTCAGTCTGACGTTACCCATCATTCGCTCTGACGGTCAGCACTGCCTGCGGTGGTTCTACCACATGTATGGATCCAGCATGGGAACGCTGAACGTCTATGTCTCCCGACGTCAGTATCCTGACATGTTAGTGTGGACAAGGTCTAGAGACCAAGGAAATCGGTGGCTGCCAGCTTCGCTCCCTATTTCCAACAATACCAGCGTTTTTCAGGTCTGTGACGATACGTGTTGTTACAATAAGGACAATTCTGAAAATAAAATGAGATAGCGAAGAGACAATTCATTTTAACTGCAATGATATGCGTAGTCAGTTTCATAAGACGCATGTCGTGCAAATTATGTGAGATAATTATCATGAAAATTTTAGAAATATTTGGGATATGGGGAACATTGTTGGAATGAAATAAATACCTTTATCAAATATTTGTAAAGTTACTGTTTTGTGTTTTTTTCCTTCAATTTGGGAACATATTATTTTGCAGATTCGGTTTGAAGGCATAAGAGGAGCTAGTTTCCGGAGTGACATGGCAATTGATGATATTGCTGTAAGACCTGGTTCCTGCTGTAAGTTCCATTTCCTTAATTCTTTAGTCATAGTCATTGTGTTTCGAACATATATAAAATGCATTCCATTTTCGTATCTATAATAACATATAGTTTTCCATCATTCATTTTGCATGCAGATGGCTATGGATTTCAATACATTATTTGAAAAGTGTATGAAAGCTGATTGTAGTGTGATATAATGTCCTTGAATAGTAATCAATGAATAACTTGCTTTCAAAGGTCATAGCTCTAAAATCGGTAAAGTAACATATTTCGTCTTTGTTGTCATACGTCAATATATATCAAAGTGATATTTTCATTACATGCTTTTCATATTTTCTACTGTTTCAGCTACATGTCCTCCAGACCAGTTTACCTGCTGGGATGGAAGCTGCATTCCCTTCAACTTGACGTGTGATGGTTCTTATAACTGCCGTGATGGAAGTGATGAGGCCTTCTGTAACTATACGTCAAGTAAGTGATTGGATTACAATGGGTACATTCTAAATCAATCAAGATTTTGGAACACTACATTTGAAGATGTAATTTTTACTTTTCAAGATCGTAATCTGTTCGTAATTTAGATTGAAGCTGTTGAAAAATATATCTTCGTCTATCCGTGTCAAAATTTCAACAACTATAAGATCGTCATTTCTCTTTATATCTTTCTTTAAACGATCATATGACAAGTACTTTGTTATAGTTGATTTTAACTGTTGATGGAATATAAGACTATTGATAGTTTTGTCTCCAAAATTAAAGGTTGTAAGAATGCTGGATGAAGACGATTCGGACTAAATAATGTGCTAAAGTATCGCATTATAAATGGTAGTAACATTTTCAAGACTTTCATATGATGACTGATGTCGATTAACCTGATTGTACACAAAATTGACATTTCTCTTTATATTGCATGTAATTTTCAGCACAGCCTACCACACCATTTTCCACCACATACAATCGTACTTTTGCAATGACGACACCACCACCCAGTGTCAGTTGCAGTAATCCTAGTGTACTTACGGGATTCTATGGTAATTTTACGTCCCCTGGCTACCCTGGCAACTACCCTAACAACGCCCGATGTTCTTGGCTGATAACTGTGAGCTCTGACAAGATTGTCCTCATCAGGTGGGAGTCATATTCTGGATCTTCGCATTATGTTGACTGTATTTGAGGTCAAAAGATGATTTTGATGTTTTGATTTGGATACGAAATAAACATGAATTCAGAAATATAGCCATCTAAGCGTTACCCCAAAAAACTAATGATATATAGCAAAATATGGGCAGAAGAATACATGAAAAAATGTCAAAGATTTTAATGAACACGGATTCCGGAATTTCCGAACATATACAGAAGGTAAATTCTTAGAATGTTAGATGTTATATTTATAATCAGTGTTATGGTTACGGTGGACGCATTAAGAAATGATTAGATCCATCACAGATGATTTAATAATAACTATAGGGCCTGTAACACTTTTTCCCTTCAACATTCAACACCATTTAACCATATAACATGCCATCTTATTGCATATGTTGTAACCACAAAAATATTTTCAGGTTTACAGCGTTCAACTTGGAAAGCGCCAGTGGTTGTCGTTATGATGCCCTCGCTGTGCATGATGGGCCGAATGCTACAGCTCCTGTACTTGCCACCCTTTGCGGCTCATCAGCTAGATCAGTCTCCACCACTGGGAACAGCGCCTTTCTAGTCTTCACGAGTGATGGTTCAGTGACAGGGTCCGGGTTTTTCGCAACCTTTACTGCTGAGGACCCCCCACGTAAGTGAAACGTGTCGCGCTTGTACAGTTCCTTCCAGCCACCCCGGACCCGCTTTCTCTAGCTGAATCACAGTTTACTTTACATTGCATTTTCCAGTTGTCAATTCAAACACGCTACACATTTGATTAAACGCCGTTTTGATACTAAGCTCGATCATGCAAAAGCAGGAGATCATTATCATAAATCGTTGAAAGTACACACATCAAACCCATGCTGAAGACCATGGTATAAAGTACTCTTGAAGGCATTTTAGCGTACTGACAATAAGTATTTTCAGGTACTTGCTCTCCCGATGAGTTCACATGTTGGAATGGAGACTGTATCAACACGACCCTTACCTGCGACGGCACCAGGGACTGCACTGGAGGAAGCGATGAAATCAATTGCGGTAACTTTTAGTTCGTTCGTTTGTTTGTTTGTTTGTTTGTTTGTTTGTTTGTTTTAATGCATCCTAATCCCTTGGATATTTGCTTGTGTATAAGACATGGACATTGTTAAATATGACATGTATGATACCTAAGATAGAGTATACACACGCCAACCTTTATGGTAATTTCAGTACATACTAATCACACAGCAAGTAATTGTTATGAATGATATCAGCGCGCTCATTAATTTTCGCCTGATTCCGAAATAAAATAAAAAACAAGAAATTTCATTGCCCTCCGACGGTGGTCAACATGCCAAAAATGGGCAAATATGTCGTAAACGTACGTTGACAATCTAAGGTGTTTCATTGCATATGAATGAATACCCAGTGTAGCTCCTGCCCATGATGGTATGACAAGCTGTTTTCTGCATTTGCTCTAGCAAGGACATTATGTAAATAATGGGAGGGGGAGTTTCTAGTTAATTGAGCTGTATACACAAGGTGTTTCATCGCATATGAATACCCAGTGTACTTGCTTCAGATGATGGTACAACAAGCTCTTTTCTGCATTTATTGTAGTTAGTCTATTGAGATGTATACACATATACAAGGACATGTTTACTGTTGAATCAAGGAGGTTTTATATCATATATGAAACCTCATTGGTTGAATACAGGAATAAAATACCTGTTGGTCATGATATCATATTTCGTCGCCTCAATTCTTGATTTATGATTTGACAACATAGGAATCTTTTTTTTGGCTCGACTTGTTTTTTTTTCGCCCTATCTCATTAATTTTGGAGTCTGCGGAGGATGTCATCCATAAAATTTACTTGCTGTGGCCTAAGGCGAGTTCAATACATTCAAGTACTAACGCTAATTGGTTGCTGAAATGCAGCAAGTTTGTTTCTCAGGACTATCCCAAAATGGCGGCTTTCCCCAAAAAAAATCAAAACTCGAAGAATTTTATATCATAAAGGATGGTGACAGTCACGTGAACTGAAACTAAACCGTACTCTGCTATACAGCAATAGTACACAATTTGAGATCATCTAAACTTACTGAACAATTTGGAAAAGTGTTTTACAGATTCCGATTTGAAAATAACTTGAATAAGCAACCAGTATTTTCTTTGCCATCCATGTGTACCAGTGAACGTTGGTTCAAAGTGTGGTGCTCCAGCTATCCAGCCAACCTTTCCCATCGCCCGTATCGTCGGTGGTAACGCTGCCCGCCCGGGAAGCTGGCCTTGGCAGGCCTACTTGTTACGTTACGGCTCCTTCTTCTGTGGGGGTAACCTCATTCATCCCCTCTGGGTCCTAACCGCAGCTCACTGTGTGGTAGATGAGTAAGTATGAGTAAAAGTACAATTTCAAACTATGAGTGATTGATATATTTTTATCACGCAGACCATAAGCTTGACGCTAGGATAGATGACGGTGAAAACGTCAAATCTAACTAATACAAAAGCATGATATACTCATATGTATGAATTACATATATTCTAAGTAGTTATATTTCAGGGTGTAGGGTAGAGAGATCCCGGTCGGAGTTTCTGTCGGCATAAATCACTGTCGGTGTAAGGTAATGTATTCATTTAGCCTGGTATCCGAACCTTTTATAGCTCCCGGAATCCCCTCTGTGCAAATAGCGTAGAGAAGACGTTGGATCTATGATATGTTTGGATACCGAGCTAGTATACATTTGTGTGTGATTGTTCATACATGGAATAATGATTTTTTTAATCATCATTTCAGTTCATCGCCAAGTAGTTACAACATCATCATGGGAAAGTACAACAGATCCCTTACGTATACCGATTCAACAGAACAACGCCTGCAGATATCCCAGGTAAAGCGGTAATTCTATCAAATATTGTCTGTCGTTTGTCGAAAGGCCAACAATGATTCAACAACTAGAATATTGATCATTGAAATAGTAGTTCACAAGGATAAAGCCATTCAGGTTTCACAAAGATGTAGATGTGGATGCTGATTTACTGTGCATCTATTCCATATTTCATCAAATTCTCACCTTTACAGATTATCAGTCACAGCGGATACAGCACTAACCCGGCAAATAAGGACCTGGCCTTACTGAAGCTGACCCAACCGGTGACTCTGAACCAGTACGTGTGGCCCGTCTGCCTTGTCTCGGGGCCTGGTGATGACCCTCCCGAGGGAACCAACTGCGTCAGTACGGGATGGGGAAGGACTCAAGGCAAGAATATATTCATCATGATTGTACTTCCCCATTACATCTAAAACAACAAATTTAGCTTTTATAACAAGAGTTCAGAGACCTCCTACCTCGAAGAAATATTCTATTATGCAAATGCCTTACATGTTTACATAATATATGCATATTAATTTACACCTTTAACTAATCTAAACATGTCATAGGTATAAAATTACTACCATTCACCACGTAGATGAATTATGGTACGTTTGCATTAATAATGCAAATTTGGCCCGTATTTGCATAATTCTAACCTGTTAATGTTCCACCTGCCATTATTTGCATTTCATTGTGTTCATCTTTGTCTGAGCGACCCACGTGCCCCAAATCATTAACTGTTCCCTTCTTGAGGTTTTTTTTCCTAACAAAAGCGCCCCTATCTGTTGTTCCACATGCCACAAGGAGGCCCCAAACTACACCTCGTCTTCCTTACATCAAAAGCTATCTGCCCTAAAGACCACAAGACCACAATATGTCCAGGAAAAAAATATACAAAGATCATAAATTCTGCTGCGGTACCAAGGCCAAGCAAGAGGGGGCTCAAAATTGACCTTGACCTTCGTCTTCTCAAGACCTGCCCAAATATTTAATATTACAATACATCCTGCATACTGACCAAAAATACCCACATCACAGTCACGCCAAAAACTCACATCGTTTTTCATTTGAGGTAGATATACATTGATATCTTTAGCCCTTCAGATTCTCACTTTACCGAAATTAACAGCTTCAATTAACCTGTATTTCGTTTTCAATTTTCATACGAATCTGAAGATGATATACAGTTGATGTGGCGTCGTATGTCGTAACGGCTAGAACAGTCGGCCGTCAAACAACGGAACCCGAGTTCGATCCCGGCTTGCCCCCAGACATGTCTGGACATGCGCCGGACGTTGTGCCCTTGGGAAAGGCACTTGAATTTCCTCACCTCACTCTGGTGTAAATGAGTACCTAGCTTTGGTTAGGGACGTCCCTCGGTTAGGACGTTAAATAGAGATCCCCTGTTTGGGGAGAGCCACACCCCGCGCACGTAAAAAACCCACCACACCTTTCCAAAAAGAGTAGGGGCATGCCCCAGTGTGCGATGGTCCAAACCTTACAGTCTGGCATGGTCTGGGTTGACATCTTGAAAAGGTGATAGTCACCTGTTATGTCAGTCCTTCCACAAATGTGGTAAATCTGAATAAATACATAAATAGATAAATAAATAAATAAATAAATAATAGCCATACTAATCCCAAAAATCTACATTTAATATTTAATAGGGACAGGAAACGATGACGTCCTGAAGCAGGCCCGAATTCCATTGGTCAGCAATGACAGATGTGACGACGCCTCCTTGTATGCTGGGAAAATCACCGAGTTTATGATGTGTGCGGGTTACTATGATGCTGGGGGCCATGGAACCTGTTCTGTAAGAGCGTGGCAAATTTTTTTTACTTAACTGCAATTTAAAAAATATGGGACAGGGAGATGCTATTTTTCGTTTCGTGATATACATGTAGCCTCCATAGCAGACTCAACGAGTCTGACTTTTTTTTCTAAAGGCTAGCGACAACGAACCGAGTACAACAGAAAAACGAGTGCTATAGAGTTGATATGCCATTAGAAGAAAAAACAAAATGCATAGAGTCGGGTAAGGAGGATAATTTCTATTCCTGTGTACGTCCATTTCTTTTTATGGCTTCAAATAATAACAAAAATCGTACATCGTAAAATGATTCTGTTAATGGACATTGCTCCTTTGAAAATTATTTGATGTTTCTAGGGTGATTCTGGTGGCCCTCTCGTGTGCTCTACTGGAGGGAGATGGACCCTTCACGGTGTAACCAGCTGGGGATCGTCAGACTGCCTCTCCCCAAACCACCCTGGAGTGTACGCCAGGGTCAGTTCTATGCGCGCCTGGATACACCAAATCATGGACAACAATTAAAGGAAAAAAAAAAACCCAAAGCCTGCTATTCTTTTTACACATAGAGTGATAGCACGTTCCTCGATTATTCGTTAAAAATTAGTCAAATAGTAAAACAAGTCCTTTGATAAAGCTATGTCTCGCCTGATATTCTTTTCGCTAATACAGTTGAATTATAGGACGTTATGTGAATGAATGTTTGTTATAAATTCCTATAGTACACATGCAATTACTTAGAGTATAATGGATATATATATATATATACATGTACATGCTTGATTTAGTTCATACAATACATATGTGTAATGACAGGACGATTTCCCGTAAAAACGTTTAGTCAAATGATAAAACAGCCCCATTGTCAAATGTACAATGTATGGTGAACGATTGTTTCAAGATCACCATCAAATGACAGTAATTACATAAACATATTTAGAACTAATTTAGGCTTGCGATTATTGAACAAGCGTTTGTCTGAAAGAATGACAATGCAACTACAACAATAGTACACAAATAGGAGGTGAATGTAATAAAAGGTTTTTAAAAATAGAATAAATATTCGATCAATCACTAACCTGAATGTAATAGTATCACTAGCAAGATAAAGTTATAGAGCACTTATGAAATTAAGTATATTGTAGGCAAGCTTGATGTAGTTCATACAATAGACGTCTGCATTTTTATTATTGATGTAGCGAGTTGAATTTTGAAGCTAATACGCAAATTTCTGCACAAGGGTATTCATATTTTTGTTAAGGGTTAGATTTAGCCACTGGACCATGATCAAGAAAATGTATTAAAAGCTAAGATAATTTTTCTTATAGGGGGGTACTTTGTTAGTCAATTGGCTGTGGACTAAATAAAATAAACTATCCTAACTGTCCTAACTGCTGTGCATTTCATTTCGTGTACTAGAACGTTATCAAATTGCATCTTTGTTCCGATCAACATTTTTGGTAAAATAGATATATGGGTAATTTACTTACCAATGATTTGCATATTTTGATATGTAAATAGAACAAGGCTTAGAAAAGAAAAGAAAAGGGCGAATGAATGAATGAATGAATGCATGGTTGTTCTGCTTGTTAGGACAACGCCACATGAAAAGCAAAGAAATTGAATTACGACGTGACATAAAAAAAGTATGTAATTCTTTTTACATTTTGAAAAGATGCAAAACAATACGGGTATCCTTAGAACATTTAAGTGGCTGAAGTTGCTTTCTTTACTGCAGATTGTTGTTGCAGCCATACTGCAGTTAAGACTTTACCTCGTGTGTTGGACACAGAGTTAGGTTTTCTGGGTCAAACATTACATGTTAGAATTAGAAAGCTATAATTCCGCCTTGTTCCTTTGAAAATTGTGCTTTCCTTATGAATACACCTTACAAACGTTCATAATCAGGGGAAATATGTGGTTAGTACATAGGCAATCTATTTGACATATAAATTGTAATAGTTCAATGTAACTACGTATACACACAAGATCTCTCTCTCTCTCTATATATAAATATATATATACATATATATAAATATGTATAAACTGTGTGTAGTCTCTCTCTCTCTCTCTCTCTCTCTCTATATATATATATACATATATATATTGCGTGTAGTTACATTGGATTATCACAATTTATATCTTTGTGTGTGTATTAATCTGTTGTTTTCTTCAAAATAACACAACTGTACATAAAGCACCATCCAGCAAGTCAAATCAAGAAATCATATAATATCACATAAAGTATTCCATTTCCCACCGTGTTTCTCTAGTTTTCCCCTCTTCGACGCAATGATATACTTTACTTGGTGAAATAAATCGACGTACTTAATAAGGAATATTTGAATATTTGAAAATTTAAGTTTGATTTGTTTCGGCTTTCTTAAATAAATCTTTTGGCCAATAGAATTATAAAATTTTTAAGACTAGTTTCAGAGGCTAGAGTTCCAAATGTAACATTGAAGGGGTTTAGATGTAAATTTTGTACCATATTCTATTGCTATACCAAATTTTGATTTCATCGCAAAAGATCAGCTTAGCAGGTATGTGTATGTATGTATTCGTGTGCTGTGTGTGTAGTTGAATTCAATAAACACAATGTATACTCTGAATAGCTAAATTAACTGATTGCTATAGTACTTTGAAATAATTGCAGCACACCTGAACCTCGCGATATTCTCAGCAGACGCATAACTTTATAAGACAGCTGAATAGCACATTGATTTTTTATACGAAGCACGAACAGAAGACAAACATACTGACCTAAATTACGCTAAGCAAATTTTTGACTCCTCACCCTGAGTATCAGTGACCTAATCGCCAGAGGGCGCGCCTCCAGAGATACCCCGTTTTCACCATCTTGGGCATTCTTTGATTGAAGTTTCTTCACTTTATTTCCTGCTAGCATGCTGGGATTCCGTAAATCAATACGTACTGACCTCTTTATTCTAACACGCGTATCTGTATCTGTATCCCTTTTCATTTTTGCAGCTTTCTCACAGTAAATCACTTCAACCTTTGTTGCTATGTAGTTCCGTCATATTACATATTCCAGTGCAGTGGCAATTACAGATGTCTCTTTAAGTGCAGATACACGTTTAGAAAAAGGTTCTTGGTGATTATGTTTAAAAAAAGTTACAATTCCCATTATTGCCATGAACAATCAGTATATTACGAGCTAACGAAACAGGAATAGCCAGTAGTATGAATAATCTAACTCAGAGATATGTTTACGTATTATCCACCTCAAAACGACAAAGGCAGTGTTCAGCATCAGCGTTACATAAAAAAGACTTCAATTTTAAACCACCGAACGTTGATTTATTTTTTCGAAGTGCCTTGAATATGTCAAAATGTCTCTCATACAAACGAGAAGTATCATACCTCATGATATTTCATAATATGTTTATGTTTCATCTCAAAATGACAAACACAGGCTCAGCATAAGCATACCATTAAAAAGACCCCCATTTGAAACCACCGAACGTTGTTGTATTTATTTACTTTGCGAAGTAACCTTAATACGTCAAAATGTCTCTCCTACAGACGAGAAGTATTACAGGTTGACAGGCTGTCGCATTAACCAGTGCATGTTACGAGGCGAACCCCCCGGAGCAGTTGGCTAGGTTAGACCTGCCAGATGCCTGATGATTTATCAGAAGTTGCCGCCAGCCTGGGTTACCCAGACTGTCAAACCTGCTGACACAGCAGACGCAAACCGCCACATTCAATTCACCCTCCAGCGTAGACTTTATATTCATGATAATTATAACGTCACACTGTTATATAACTGGGTTTTGCTGTCGACCTAGAAAATGCGTCTTATTCATAAGTTAGGCTGGCCGTAACGTCCGTTAGGCAATATCTCAATGCAGGTAAAGCCCATGCGTGACGCACTTCCGAACGTTTAGGTTTCAGAAAGGTCATATATGTAGGTCAGTAGCATTTAGGGGACAATGAATATGACCTTTTTCTAAAGATGACTTGAATATGTCTCTTTTTGATGATTAAATGCAAAAAAATCTTTGTTTTGCACCAAAATGCAATGAAAGAAGTAGCAAAAGTGTAACATCCAAACTCTGATATCAATAATTAAAAAAACTGTGTGTTGTTGAATTTTGACATTTTGCATTGACTTTGTTGTCTTTCAGTTAGACATGTTGCAGAGCAGGTCCACCTAGCGGGGATAAATTGTACTGCAACAGCTTGGTTCTGAAATATGTGGGAAGACAAGGATGAATGAACTTCCGTTTGATTTTCCAGATGCGCCTTTAAGCTTTTGTTCTAAGATGAAAGTTCGACATCAAACAGTTAATATTCTTTAACGTAAATTCTAAGCGTTTCTCACTTTCAGATGTTAAATGGGCGTATGTTAAAGAAAATAAATAAAACTAACATATGAGTAGCACAAAGGCCATACGAGTATTCATGATGCCTTGGACCCTGGGCTAAACATCTTAGTACGTTACCGCTTTAATAAAGGATTTACACAACTTAAAGTACATTTTGATGCACTTTAACACCAGGCCTTCACTGGTGCAAAGAAAAGAGCATACAGCGGAGGAGTGAGTTTTAATCTTACACCTGATTTGAGGATTTGTTTCGTTGCCGGCGCCCGAGTCTGCGATATCCCCCGAGGGAATCCGACTCGATCCCGTCAGCCGATGACGAATGATCCCCCCGGCATCATCAACCCTATCGGGCGTCCATCACCTAACGGTCGATGGTAACGAGTGTCCGCTCGCACGTTAAAAAAAAGCACTAACTCGCTGACTGAATGGCATCAAAGGCTACTGCTCTGCGATAAGGTGATTGAATCGGTGTTGTTTCACATTCAACGGTGTGTGGTTGAACGAAATACAGTAGAGACCGTCACAGTACGTGGCCTCCCGCGGAGTCTAGTAGTACCGTGTGCAGACACTCGCCCGTTGGGAGTACGGAAACAGCTAGTCTCGGAGCGGGGTTTTTTGACACAGCAACCATAGCCCGCTGGTCGTCACAGCACTCTTTGTACAGAGCACCAGCCGCGGCTTTACTACACGCCGCGTTCACTTCATCTGCTACAAACGAGGCAGATTCTCCTCAACTGCAGAGTTTGATATACTGCAAGTGTCGGTCGTTCCTTGTGGTTCAGGGTGAGTGGATACATCATTCGCCTTTTTAACCGGCTTTGTGGTTTTACGATTCATATATTTTTTGTCTGACTACAGTCAGCGGCTAGCAGACAGAAAAAATACAGTGGATGTTAGAACTAGATACTTCTGCTGTGAAGACTGGCCTTTTTAGAGGAATACGTTTATTTTGTTCTCATGCTATTCTTTTTTATGTTTATGAACGTTGTGTGCCCTTTTTTCTCTCCGACGACTCTCCTTGTAGTCCACAGGCAGATGCTAGTGTTTCTCATTGCTTTTCGTGACTGCATTTTCTCTTGTAGACGACAAGATGGGTGCGTATTTTCACCTGATCCGTCTGGCCTCGGTCCTGTTCGTGGCCACGATAGCGTTGTCCTGCACGGCGTTCGTCACTTCACACTGGACGGTGGGGCTCCACAGACACACCAAGGAGCAGGCCGCCAGTAACGACACCACCAAGGCACCCAAGGAGGTAGCCTACTACACCACCTTCCACAGTGGCTACTGGCAACAGTGCAAACAGATAGAAGAATTCAGCAAAGGTTTGTCATTCCCTTTTACGCTCTCCCCTCTTATGCACATTTCACATTTGCCAAACATTGAAGAAATTGGTGCGATGATTTCGTTTGTGCGGACCTACTACAATTGTAGACATTAGCTTCAAAGACATTCTTTTAGAATCATATATGTATCTGGCCGGTATACGTTTGCACATGTTTCTTTTTTTTACAGTCACTGTAGTTCTTTTTAGCATATATATGTGTACTAGAATATCAAGATAGGCCACGGATTAAAATCATAAAGTACAATATCATTTGTTTCTTGCCTTAAGTTTAAGTTTCAAGTATTCATTGGCCCGAATCTTCAATTGGTTCTAAGAGTGTTTGTGCTATCCAAGATGTTGAGTGATTCTGTACACTCAGGCATCTCTTTATATCAAATGGAGTTGTGGGACTTGCCCCTACATTCTGTTACAGTTTTGTTTGTTTTCCTTACCGTTTCGCATTTTTAACTTTATTAAGAATTAGTTTCAGATTTTTTCAGTGCAACAAGATTAAACAAATGAATCTATAGATGTATAGTTTGTAATTGGTCGCAAAGGGCTGCATTATTTTCTCGTATATCAATTGATTATATCAAAAAGCATAAGCCAGTCATGTTTTCCATTGGAAGTGATACTATTTCATAGCCATCATCATTTGCAGCGTGCTGGTATTTAGATGAATTAGACATAATCTATATGACATAACAATTCTATTCCAAATAGTGGTTATGCCAACCTACGAGTATGTAACGGGCATGTGACCTAAGTTGGGACAAGTCTCTCATTAGGAAATATTTGGAAAAACGCAGAGTAATGGTGACGTGTATCCTTGTGGCAAGTTGCCCATGGGAGTGGTGTTATAATTGGATAAAACAGCTAGACCGCTGGGATCCCATATGTCCTATAAGTGACATGTAATTACACTCATGATTAATGAAGTACAGAATGACGTGGTCACCGCTACAGGCAGTTATCTATTAGTAACTCTTCAAATTGTCCTCAAGCTTGTCATCAACCTTAAATTTACAACTTGTCATTGTATGTTGATTATATTATCAGAAACAAGGAAATATAGGCGCATACAAATCCTGTTTCATTCTGTTTGGGGACTTTATCCACTTTGACATTATATGCAGCCCTGCCATAGAGGCACTTAAGGGGTTTCCACCAATTAGTGATTAAAAGTACCTTCTGAAGTGAAACCAGCATTTTATTCATACCGATTTGCGAATATATTTCTATAGCAAAGAGTATGAATTATTCAACATTACAGAAAGTATAGTTTACGGTTTGTATTGATTTTATGTTTGATAAATGTCATAGACAGAACGCGATGTTTGGAATTAAACAGATTTTACCTATGACCTCCTAAAGTCATTAACAAAATGTAGGTTAACTCAAAAGGAAGATATCCAGATATCTATTATGTTTCTAATTTACAGCTATATGAATATAAAGTATATGGTTCAGAAATTGCGCATTTGTATTGGACCGTAGCGTGGCGTGAAATTGAAAGCATTTAAGTGATACACCGTCTTTTGGGGATATCAATTTTTCATCGTGTTAGTATAACCCTTTTTATCCTCCCATCTGGAGTCGCTGTACAAAGATTGATATTTTCTACCCGTACGCGTTGTATGCTATTTATCAACTCATTCATTATGAATGCATTATACTAGATATTCTCTTATACTGTTGCAAAACATAAGCGACTTCTAAAGTTGGCGCTAGAACACTATATATAGGTTAGTCCATCATGAATACGTTATCACCTGAGAATATCGACTTATAGAAAATCAATACAGAAAGAATAAATACGATAATACAAAGAAGAAAATTATTCCCTTTTACTCTAGAGATGCTTATTCATAAATACGTCATTAATAAAATGAAGCAAAATGTTCATTCATATGTTTTTTTTTGCCACTACGGAAATATTCAGTCATGATGTATGCATTTCATTTGATATTTATCTTCATCAAGAAAGTCTGCCGAAAGGCCTTCAAAAGGCGAAAACAAAATATATTTTGAACTTACGTTCTCGACCACCAAACATTGAGAGGATACACTAGTAAAAAAGGATGTAAATAAGTCAGTTACATACGTGGTTCTAGAGGGAAATAACAAAAAAAAAGAGATGGAATAGAGAAACATTTAATAAATGGATATGGATCAAGAAGGGCATAAAAGGATTGTACCAGAGCTTATAATTATGAATCTACAGCGGCCCGGTCATTAGGAGGTGGCATAAGTAGATTGCTTGGAGGAATATTCAATGATATAATCTCAGCTGGCCATAAAGCTGTAAGCTTTGCGATGCCTTTCAGCTATTGGCTGCGAGCGCAACGGTAAAATTTCATTTTACAAACTAACTGAATAAACTAAATTAACATATTTTATTGTCCTCTATGTAGGTCTAGGTAGATCTATTCGTCCAGGTAGATATGCGGACGCTGAGCACTAGCATGTTACCATGTAGATAGAAAAGCAAAATGTTAAAGTTTTATGGCCGTTGGACACTACACAGCCGTTATGTAAGTGCTTCATATGGGATTCTAGCACATCATTTTGCCTACTATACGGCGCCCCGCTGTGTGTATCTACAAAACCTATCTTCCTTCGTGAATTTGGACCGTCTGCACTTTGCTGATTCTCACTTAATCATTGGAAATCCAACATGGATTGGAATTGTACAACAGTAAATTAACTTTACACTTCTTACTGGTCTGCTACAACGATCAAGTTTTGTCGAACAGAATCAATATTTGGCCCGAATGTCAAGGTGAGTCAAAAATTGACATAAGTGATTCGCCTTTGTATAATAAAAAAACCTACGCGGCTATATATTTTCAGTGGTTTTAAGGTAGTGTGTTAACATTAACACAAGGGCTGATGCAGACTCAAAGAGATCTCCTTTTGATGATAAAACTTCTTATGCCCTGCCGCTGACGGCAACTTCAAAGGAAGTAACACGTGAAGAATCGCTTGATCTACGGATCGCTTTTCAACCGGCTGTGAAGGTCGGGCCATTATGCGGGCGGTTCCTCACCGCTGGGCAGCTTAATGCACGCCGATTGAATTTGGGGGAACCCACAACCATGACGGTCGTTTTTCAACTGCCCGTGTCAAACATTGCAACCTTGTCTGTTGTTAATCCTGATTTATAATGAGTTAGATGGGCAGCAATAACGTAAAACTATATTTATTGACAGAACAAATATGTATGTATATATATATATATGCATATATAAATGAGCATTTTTTGTAAGGTCCACTACAATACAAACATACAAACAAACAAGTGGATACAGCAAAATGATTTACCTACGTACCTATCTACGTATGTATGAATAAATCAATATGACCTAGCATAGGACTTTACATTCTTCATATATGATATTCATTACGCACAATACATTTAGTATAACTCTCACTTTACCAATGCTTAAGCAGTATCTGATTTTCTGTTGCCCAGACATCCTGTGTGTTCAAATTCAAAGCGGTCATAGCCAGAGATGGTCCTTCTATCTGTACGACCTTTTTTGTGCGGTCCATGTACCAGCATTTGGCAATGTGTACTTGTGCAGAACGATGGTAAGCAAATGTTCATAGGGTTAATAGACTGGAAAGGCGGGATAGTGTAGATGGGTACTGGGGGTTTGGATACAAAGTACACCTGGAGGACAAGACAGTGATGACGTACGTCGTAATGGACTTGTAAATAAAGAAAGATGTATTTCTTCTAATTATTTTCATTATCATTATTTCGATTCACTTTTTGACAGATAATGACGACGCGGCATAGCACTCAAGTTTTCATGACTTATTTTAAAACAGTGCCACGTACAGGGAACAATATACCCATTTTACAACTGGATGAAGTGAGGGAAGTCGTGTTAAGTGCCTTTCCCAGGCCAAGGGCACAACATAGGTGGCTCCGGGTGATTCGAACCCGGGACCGCCGGGTTCTGGGCCCTGCCGTTACGCTACGCGACACCAGAATTGTGAATGCGAATGACCAAAAAAAAAATGTGTACCTGCCTTGAAGACAGTCAAAAGAATGTTAAGATGTATTTCCAGGTTCTTGTGCGATATCTGACATATATTTTGATATAACTCTTGTCTACTAGTCGCATAAGTATACATTTTAGCATTACTGTCACCAAGGTAAGGTATTCAAAATAGCTAAAACAAAATATTATTTGATAAGTTTGCTACATACAGCGAATGGCGAATATAGGAGTATTTCAATGTTGTTTGATCATTCACTGGGCTTCAGAGCATCACGAATATAGAAAATCAAAATCATTATTGAAACGGTAAAAACGATCCTAATACTTACTTATAACGCTGACGACACTGTTCCACTAATACTTTCCATATATATACCTACGCAATCATCCTAGCTATAGTCTTTATCTAAATGTGTAAGCCCCTATCAGTAAAACTACTGTATAGGTCGCCGTACGAATGGGCATTTGTGAACGCTGTACACTACATGAGCGCCCATATATATTTAATATATATATATATATCATAATAACATCATACGTTTGTGCTAAATCTTTGTGACAGCGTGTATCCTTCTTAAATGTCAGTGTCTATAAATTATCGTCTTGCCCCGTCTGTTCTTTGGCACAGTCAGCATAGTTTTCACCTGGCTGACCGCTGCTCGTGTAACATGATATTGTCATCAACGTGTCAATTTGGCGCCACCATTAGCAAGAGATCATCCATTTAGACTAAAACTAGTCCCAGATGGGAATCCCACAAAACCGCATCTTGTGACCGCTTTAGACTAGCGAGCAGATAAATTGATTTTTAAACCGTGACTGTACTGCTGAATGTGCGTCTTAAGGGTCCAAAATTTGATGTATTCCATTACATAACTTCATTTGCTGCATTTGCAGAATCTGTGAACTTGGATGGTGATGAGGTGAAGGTGAATGTTTCAAATGGCAGCTGCTGTGGTTTCAAGCAAAAGCAAGAGAGTGTTAAATTGACCTTTGCTACTTTAAAAGCTCTAAGAGCTTCAAAGACTTACGGTACATGGCTAAATGTCTCTGTACATTTTCTTCCCGGTAGTACATAGTAAGTACTTAGTGATGCCCTGAGTTGTTGGGAATAGAATCAAGAGAAGACAGCACATTGAAATCGCAATAAATTTCAACTCGAAGAAACGAGGTTTGTCAATAGTGCTTGCTTTAGGATCAAGTAATCTTTTGAATACTTGATAGTTTGTCCGTTTCGTATCTTTTAAACTTATCCAAAACAAATGCTTCTCATAATTATGATGTACAAAGATAAAACCTGAAAAAGAGAAAGAGTTAGATGACCAGAATCTGGTAAACAAGACACGTGTACAATTATGTAGCTTCTCGTGTGAATACAATGTAATTACGTGTTTAGTCCATGCGTGAAA
The DNA here is from genome assembly GCF_035083965.1 of Branchiostoma lanceolatum. Taxonomy (NCBI): domain Eukaryota; kingdom Metazoa; phylum Chordata; class Leptocardii; order Amphioxiformes; family Branchiostomatidae; genus Branchiostoma; species Branchiostoma lanceolatum. The sequence continues at coordinate 13,713,570 of NC_089729.1, forward strand.
CGGGGCATGGTTTCTGCCTTTGAGTGACCAGAATATGGTATACGCTTCTAATCTCTACAAAACAGATAACCGAACGATATATGCAGAAAGCATATACATCCTAACACGTGGCTGGCTGGACGATTTTGCCTCTGGACAATTTTGCACTTTGTTCCTGGGAAACTAATTGCTGATATATTTTCCACATCGGTGGCTGTACCTTTCACCTTGAACCAAACCAAGTTTTCTTGGTTCAACGGAAAAGGCGTTCTCTCGCTGCCAAATGAATCACTTCGAGAACTTTCGATGAAGAAACACGTGTAGGCGTTGGAGTGGGTGCTGTGAATTCAGATAAACTGACGACAGAGCCTTTTTGGCACGTAGTAAGTAGTAGTAATGGACTATCGCATCAGCCGGCGAGACAGGCTTCGAAGTAGTGTGGAATTAAGCCATCTGTCAGACGCCTGCTTCACACCGTGTCGTTAGTTTGACTGTCAACATCACTAGTAAGCTTTGGTTCCGTTCAAAGCATCTGACACAAAATCCCTTTAGTATTAGTCACGAGTGAATATAACAATACTTTTGAGGGAATTAATATGTTGTTTCTTTAGTGTTTTGTTTGCAATCAACTCCTGAGAGCTAGAGGAAAAAGAGACAGAGAAAAATGAAGAGGAAGCGATAGAGAATGTATGTATTTGAAATTTTCAACGTAGCTCGACTGAAGCTCTAGTCCCACTTTTATCTTTATTTCACAAAGTTGTCTGAATCTGAACCTCTGATTACGTTCCAGGTGGAATACATAGCTATTTCACATGTTAAAGACACCCGAGGGACACAGGTAAAACATCGCCAAAGGGATATTTAACACTCAAAACTTAGACAAAGACATCAGAATCAGATAGACTTGCAATCCTCATTGGAGTTACATCACCCGTAGAGGGACCCATCTATTAATATCTAAGCTATAAGTCTCTGGAAGAATATTCAATTTGCCTAATCTGGGATTTAAACCTGATATAGGGCAAAGCTGTGGCTTATATCCTAATGCAATTTGACGGCATTGATCGGGTAAGTCATACCTTGTATGGGTTGCAACCAAGCGAATGTCACTCATACAGCATTAGCTTATCGTAAAATGCCTTGACAGACAGCCAAGGCTGTAATGACGAATACGTCGCCCTTGGTACTGAAAGTACTGCTGTAGTTCCATTGATATGGCGTCGGCAATCATTTTCTCCGTCGCACTTTTACTAATTACGCCGCAGACAAATGATGAGGCCTAATCTGTTAAAAGCAGCTAATGCCTGGTGAGAAATGTTGATTGTTATGGAGATATATGTATAAAACCGTGTTCTGCTATCTCGCAGTTGCACACGGCCCAATGGGTACCTCCCCTAGACCTGAGGACGATATGAACTGTGCAAGTAAAGTGTATAATGCTATGATGGTTTTCAATTCATCTCTCATATACGAACAACACAGATAAATTGTCTACTTCCTCGAGAAAATAAAAGGCTGGCTATCTCACAACAAAAACGCCCGCGCCGTTTGCAATTTCTTAAACTAACTTTACGATATGTTAATTCATGTGGTGATGAAGCTTGATATGCACTACCTAGCAGGGGACTTGCAAACAATCATTTGTCAGACTCAGACCAGTGTATGGGGAAGACATGTTATTGCTATATTTTATGTACAAGCCAACTGCACATAGTGAGAATAGACACTTTAATTATCCAAGGTCGTAATATTCTTCCCAATTTGACCTTGTAATGTAAGCAACTGTATTTTTAATTTTGTTTTTCGTTTTGCTTATTCTGGCCCACGGATATAAAAAAAAAAGATAACTACTGTGTAGAGTAGATATCAGAGGCATGAAGTGAGAGAAAGGAGCTTGAGTGAAATATCTTGCAGCCACCAGCAAATACACCTCGTTTACATAAATGATATCGCAAGAAAGAATTATAGCGGTTTGCTTTTTCAGTTGTTCTGATTATATCTGTTCACACCTTAAAGGTAAAAAATGGCTTCTGCAAATGGTGTAGAGAATTTGATATTGTATCAGTCATACTAGAAAGTGAAAGCAAAATTCCTATGGGATTGTATCATATCATTCGTCTTAAAAGCAAATTTGTCTTTGTTGGACTCACCATTCCCTAACGTATACACGTAGTTGATAGAAGGAGACTTTGATAAGGTTGTGTCTCATTGCTCAGTATCCCATGGGGTCTATATCGACAGTTTCACTGTCAAACAGCACATCTAATCATCTGGTAGTCAATGTTTGACATGTATTTCTATTATCTGATGTTTTCGAAATGAGATTGAAATTTTCATATAATGTAATAACCGTTACCATGAATAACTTTGCTATTGAGTTTCAGTTCTTATATCTTCAAACTAAATATATATTGATACATATCTAAATATATACATATTTAGGAATGTGTTTGTGTGTGTGTGTGTCTGTGTGTGGTATGTGACTATATTATACAAAGGTTCGGCTCTGCAATAAGAATAAAACTTACATTTTAATGTGATCACTACCTTTAGGTTTTATTTTTGTAGTTAACCAATGCCCACAAGACGCAATCATTTTCGATACTATATTAGATATAATTTAGACATTTGTGAAACGAGTTGTGAATAGATACAAAAGTAAATGAGTTTCTCTGAATTTCTCACGTGAAATTATACCTTTATCTTGAAAACTATTCCTACCGCGAGGAAGCTGCAATGGCGTTTGGAAACGGTCAACGGCTTTGGAAAAGCTTCTCGCATCTCTCCATGAGAAATCCATTAAACTCCTATTTAAAAACAGAAGCCGGGTAGTTCCGGTGACGGATGAGTGAACTACGCCACCCCTACCGATGTTGGAACATTTTAATTATAGGCCGTCGCAGGACTCCCATCGTAGATTGCTACACATCTACAATCCGATGCCTTGTCGATAAGGATGGCATTCATTAATCATGTGTCATTGAAGACGGATAGGAAATCAAACAGGCTGATGCAACTCTACTTTTACATTGATGTTGAACTTCTTTTGTAATTTCATTTTGAGATTGGATTCTTAAGATCAATTTCATGTCCATTTCGTCTTTAGGCTAAGTCGTACATTCATAGTGAATAACGCCTAGACGTACGCGCTTCCTTGACATCGTTATATAGCATTTAGCAGACTGCTGGAGGCACACATGTCATCACGCAAAATTTTGTCTGTTGTTTGTCGACGGATTGTTGGAGTCATTCCAAGCTCTTTCTTATTTTACAAGCCTACGGGCGAAGACGTCTGGAAATAATACGTCTGGAATTCAAATGTCTTGAATTCACCATCAAGCTAAATCATGTTGTTTCAATGATATGTTTGTGAATATTAGTCATCCAAGTCAGCAATAGAGTAATATAATCTAATCTTTACCACTGGAAAAATACAATGAAAATCAGACGTTTTGAGCGCCCGTCCGGCAGCTCTTTGTCAGTGAGGAGAATGATGTTTACATACGGAAGCATCAAGAATATTCTCAAGTTCTAAATAAACAAAAGGTAACAACTAAAGCATTCTAAAATATGTTCTAAATAAACAAAGGTAATGGATATGATGTTCGTTCTAAAATACAAAGAAGAAAAGTAAAAAAGTACGAACGTTGCGTAAAGGAAGCCGTATATCAACGCATCCATCGACCCTCACTGAACCGAAAGGGGGGACTACGGATTGAACTGTCTAGCACTTGGGACAATGCGTTACAACGTATTTAATGTATTCAATATAGGTCTGCTTTTGTAATTCAATGGCTTCTCAATCCGTTTTGACTTTTCTTCTTTGTATTTTAGAACGAACATCATATCCGTTACCTTTCTTTATTTAGAACATATTTTAGAATACTTTAGTTGTTACCTTTTGTTTATTTAGAACTTGAGAATATTCTTGATGCTTCCGTATGTAAACATCATTGACAAAGGACTGCCGGACGGGCGCTCGAAACGTCTGATTTTCATTGTATTTTCCCAGTGGTAAAGAAAATTGTATTACTCTATGTTGTTTTATTGTACGTATGTCATTGGTTGTTAACGATAATGGAATCTATGACCCAACTCACTCAGGTTAATGCACATACTCAAGAAAGTTAAGAAAGTCTAACGACATCGTGAACCCTTACCCTCACTTACGTTGAGGTTAAAACGATCTGGGTTTGGTAAGATAACAAACGACCCCACTCAGCATGGCATTCCTTGAATAAAGTATCCGTGGAGAATTCCTTTTTGCCACCAAAACCTTTTTATTTTCAACCTACCTGTGAAACACTAACACCCTCCTCACACCCTGAGCGTCCTTTCCATCGAAGAGTGAAGAAATCACTCATTCCTTAATGGTTATAGTAGGCCATAAGGGAGTTAGTGCTTAGCTGCCTCTACAAATTGAGGTATGGAAGTGGCAAAAGATCACGCCGGTGTCCTAGGTGAGAGTTACGCAGGCAGGGGGATGTTAGATCCCCAAGATGCCAGCTGTCCAAGGCCTTCTGAACTGGATTCCGTTGTAACAAATAGTTCCTACGCCTCACGTTTCCCCCGGTGACGTATAGGATTGGCAAGTGCAGGAGGTCGGGCCATATTCACTTCATTAGACAGAAACTACAGGCAATCTAACGATTCTTCGGCAAACTTGAGAGGTAACTTTTAGAGTAGGGATAGAATTTCGCTTCACGCGCAACCATCCGGAATGAACTTTTGACCCAAAGGAATCAGGAATAGAAGGAAGGGTGGTCCTAAAAGGTCGATTTTTTTTCACCCGTAGAAACGAGGATGTAGATTAGCATACGTCATAGGCGTCTAGTTGCCTGAGCCATAAGAAGTGCTGGGTTTTTGTGACACGTTTGCGTATAGGAGTGACCATTATCTTTATCAATCATTGCTACACTATAACCATTATGGGGTGCCTCGGAACCGGAAGTCATATTTTCATGATACGCTCTGGTGAACTTTGATACATGTAACATGCCAGAACTACAAATACTATTCATTTTATGTTGCTAACTAGGTAGTGCATATTTCCGACAAAATATGCAAGAAAATGACTTAAACATGGCAGTGTGAAGTAGTATTTTGAAATTGCCAGAGAACTTTCTCACTTCACAAAGAAAGGATCATTTTTAAACTTGCGGGAATAATATTGTATCTCCATTATAGACAAAAATTGAAGGATAAGTCAACCATTCTGAAGTTTTCTCATAGTAGACTACACAACAAAGTTTATGCTCATATCCATATTCATATATGTATGTTCCTTCCCTCTTGGCATTTAATCTCCAACGTATTTCCGGGTGAAAATGAGGCATGGGACATACGGTATGGAAATCGATATAAAGTATCGCAACAAGTGTTGATTAAGAATATTATAGAACTCCCTGATCTTGCAGGTCGATGATTTTTGATCCCACGAAGCCAAAAACGCCGAATTCTTGCCTGAGATGTAATCCAGTGAGACTTATCTGGAAAATGGAAAACTCGGGCTTCACTGTAGCATGTTCGATATTCTGTGCTTTGCAAGGTGAAGGCATTGTGTGAAAGCCTGTGAGAAGTCGACATCATGTCTAGTATCATACGTCTCAAAAGAAACTAACCATATGGCTGCTGCACTGAGTGACATACAAAAGGCTAAAGCAGAAACTAGCTGTAATAGATTCACTGAACTCTTTCTCTCCCTCTTTTTATCGGTTCTTTTTTTCTTCTCTTCTTTTTTCTTCTTCTTCTCTCCATCACTGCACGAAATGGCCTCGTATCCCGGCGTATACGTACAGGGATTCCTCCGGAAATATTCCATATCCCGGTGCGGATTTAGCGTGTCCGTTATAACTATCGGATACGCTAAATCCGCACCGTGATATGGAATATTTCCGGAGGAATCCCTGTACGTATACGCCGGGATACGAGGCCATTTCGTGCAGTGCATTCTTTCTCGTTTTATTCCTGGTTTTACCGAGATTTAAAAAAATGTATGTTACAGCTTTTAGTCGCAAATACAAATACAAATACAAAAACAGAACTGGTTCAAACTCCAAATCAAAATGATTATTATGTTATCTACAAAAGCACATGCGCTTTACTGCTTGTATCATAATTGACGAAAGCAAATCTTGACACATCCAAAGACGGTTTCAAAGTTTGACAGATTAATTATGACGTTATTAACACCACCCTAGACACTATTAAGTCGTAATAGTGTCTGTGATGTCTATAATCACTCTCTGTTTATGTAATTTAGACGCCAACAGACAATTTGGGCGAACTTAATTACATGTCCCGTGTTTACGGTACTCCTTATCTACGGGGGTTGATGTATCGTCTGAATAATTAACGAGTCATTGAAAAATGGAACAGAACATGCCGTATGTCATCATTTACACGTGAAGGGTACACATATCTAATGTCATTCATAATGATAATCACATTTTCAGTAACCTTAACTTAGAAAAAAAGTATAAAAGCTACAGCATGGAGGTCGGCATTTTGAAATTTGTAAAATATCGCTAGATCGATCAAATTTCATTGAATAAAGAAAATACATCGTGGTTAACCTTAAGGGTTAATTATAGATTTCCCGTAAATTTTAATAACCTACTGACGTCACATGTTAATAATGTCACGTGTCCTAGGTGATTCATTCGTTCCTGTGGAAGGTTATAGGAGGTCAGACCGCGTTTCGGTCATTATAGTCTTTTGTGGTGAAACAACAATTTCTGCAAAATAACACAATTGAAACGTCGATGAAGATTAGACATCCAGGTAATAAGATACGCCAAAAAGCAATTACTCAAACAACTGGATATGATTTTGGAAACGGTCAGACGTTTCAAGTAGCATCCACTACTTTTCGTCAGTGACTGTGAGCCAGATCAGTTGAACAGCAGGTTTATAACCACGAACAGCAGGTTTATAACCACGAACACAATTGAAATGTCATGAGGAAAATACTTTATTTGTGCTAAGGTATGGATACGTATACATTCGTCATTTCGGATGGTGACGTTAACCCGGCGACCCCGTGTATGAGGGAGCTTCGTGCCTACGCCTCAAGCGTCAAACCTCTGCATGTAAAAGAACACAACACATTTATCGAGAAGAGTAGGGGTGACCCGGTGTGCTTGGCCAAAAACGCGAGCCATGGCAAAGCCGCATTGCACTACTACTAGCTATTTGAAAAAGCATCATGCTTCACCTCAATTGAGGATGACTGCTTTTACCTTTTATGGATACAACTATGTCTGATGCCAACAGATCCCCTACGACCCAACATAAATAATGATGACGTTGCCGTCATTTCCTTGTACCTTTTAAGTTGAAGATATACGGTTTATACAACACGATACTCATGTTTTAGCTGTCACAACTGCATACGATTGGAGGTGTTGTAACTATTGAATAGAAAAAAAAATATTGGTAACAGCTGGAATATTCTTACACCTTTAGGTACAAAATAAATCCTGAAAACATTAAATTATCACACAAAAGCTCACCTTCGTCCTACGGTTTCTTCAGGCGAAAGAATGTGTGTGTGTGTGTGTGTGTGTGTGTGTGTGTGTGTGTGTGTGTGTGTGTGTGTGTGTGGTGTGGGACGTGCAGGTGACTTATAAGGATTGTGCCTGAATTCAAAGTGTGCAGGAATTGATGTACAAGTAACATGTGATCTGTATCTGCGTCATCATTTCCTGCCCTTAGGTCTACCCCATCTTTTTTCACCACAGTCTTAATGCAGTCTAGATGAAGACGTCCGAGCTTGCCATTACAGCGTTCGAACCCAGGCAGCAAACGCCAAACGCATGGCATTGGTTTAGACAGTTCACACAGACTATGACATGATATGAATAATTGCTCTACAGTGACCGCCGTATCGTCTTTTAAAAATATTTCTTTAATAAGTGCCGAGAATGATGAGCATATTAGGAAAATTGACGCGGTTCATTTAGTCTGCCTTTTGGAGATTGTTAGTACGTTCCCACTAGAACACTCAATCATCGATGTCACATGGGATTGCCACAAGGGACATACGCCAAAGTATTGAGTGCGGGGACACATCCGTTCTGCCTTAGTACCTGGCGGACAAATGTCTTCATTTACTTCAGCTAACATGCGGCATTCGTCTCTCCAAGTCCCCAAACCGCACAAGAAGAATGCCCGCCCTGCGAGGCGCAGAGATCCTCGGGGGTGATACGCCTAATCGCCCGCCAGCACACGGCGTCTCATCGTCACCGGAGTGGCACTGACGTATCGCCCTGCACATTAAACCGGTCGAGGTCTTTTCGCCGTATTTCCATAGTGGCTTCTCCCCACGCGACCTATGCTATATGTCTTCAGCTAGTCTTCAGTTGAGAATAAAGTCAACAATGCGTTTGACAGCGCTCATCAATGATAAAGGACACATCAACTTGGATGAAATATGCTATAACAGTACTGCTACCGTGCTCTATGTGTATAAGACTGTGTCAATTCTAATAAAATAAGACATGCTGTAGTCTGTAACTGTTAAATCCATATTCTCGTGCATGAAAATATCAATGACAATACGTCAAAGGGACAGTGAATCTGATGTAACGTTACAAACCCTTCAAAGAAATTAAAATTGATCCGTCTGGAAAAAAAGTTTTCAATCAAACTGCAACTCGGCAGTGTTGCAACTAGTTCTAGTGTTGTCGTTATCAATCAATTTATATCATGTCAAGCCCTAGCTGATTTAATTTTAGATATTTTCATTAAACATGAACGGTACATGTGCTTTCTTCTGCAGCCGAGAATTGCACACTGATACTGGTGATGATCCCGGACGGAGAGAGAAGTAAGTACACGATGCTTCAAACAGCAAGTTATCTATTGGCAATCACAATTTATGTGTATTAGTTTGTGTTACGTAGGTATTGATTCGAGTCCTCTTCGTGATTACATGTACGTTTAAGTGTCGCTATCTTGATCAATTCAAGCGGTCGTGCGGCAACGTGTACATCGTTGCCGTGACTGTAAGGTCATTGGTCAAACTTAGGGGGTCGTCTCGCAGCTTAATTACAAGATACCGATGTCCTACTCAAGGTCAAGATATAAAGATGTCCATTTAGATCAACGTCTTTAACGTTTTAATCAAATGGCCACTCTACTGAAAGAGCACACAGTGGTAATGGCAGGTCTAAAAATAAACTTAAAGGCCCACTATGTAGGATTTTGGCGCAAAAATTGAAAATATTCTTGTGAACAAATCTTAATGTTAATGGCAGGTACTGACATGTACAACCCCTTTTCAGCATATTTTCTTAATTATTTCGTCTATTTTTGGTGTTTGTGAACTGTACAAAAACAAAACAAAAACTCCCGGACACCACCTCAATAGTAGATAAACAACAACATCCCAGAGCACTGGAGGACCCCCATGGTGGTCTAATCACTTAGGCACACTTTAGACTGCCAGATGTCATGAAGCTCTTCTTCTTTGGAAACACTCATATCTTTTTCCAAGAGGGTAGAATACAACTATTAATTCATTCTAGAGAGTCTACTTTGAAGGGTATCAATAAAGTGTGGTTATTTTCCCTTCAAAACTGCAAGAACTCTGGTAAGGATGATTTTTTACAGAAACTGGTGAACTGTAAACAGGCACCCCACTGGGCGGTCAGCCTGATAAGAAGTACAGAAGCCATGTGTGGCCATGTGTTAGTTTCACACTGTGTGTTGTTTTGGATGGAGGATAACAGTTTTTTAAAGTTGTTTGTATGGTACAGTAATGTTGTAACCTCCCTTCCTGAATATCGGTAAGCAATTCTATAGAGTTGATAAAGCTTGCTATGCAAAGAAACAATAGGAAAATCTACTTTCTGTATTGGCCTAAAACTACATAGTGGGTCTTTAACTGAACATCCTGGAGGGAGATGCCTGCAGCCGCCATGCATCTGCCCTGATGCCTGCGGTTGGTTGATTGATTGATATTTCGGCGCGAAGAAAACACTTCTAGCATGTACCACCTAATATCTCTAGCTAAAAAAAGCACGAAAAACGAAACGAAAAATCAGAATAGATAAGGAATTCATTTGGAGTTGTAGGGGTAGCTTGGAAAGCAATATAATTTATGAAAATTCAACTTAGAGACAGATGTCAAAATTCCTCCAAGAATGCAGCATAATGACTTTATCTAGAGACGTTATGGTTTGTTAAGCGTTACATTAATCCTTATCTTTTTAAAAAAAGGCACAACGTTTACCAAACATTTCTTTACCCCATTGAGTGCTTCATTGAAACAGACTTCTTTCAAATCTCTAAAAGTGTTCATTCAAACGTCAAAACTGTCATGATATATGGGTTGCAGTGTACAACACACTTTGTATTATCAAAAAGAGTTCTACTCTGTCATAATACGTAACGTCTGTGCAATTATTGAAAGGTGCTACCGACCGATTGTGACACTGTCAAGTTAATTGGGATCCCAGGCCGTTACGTACGTCTTGCCAAACACATTAAGAATCCCCTTGGTGTCTAGTTTGTTTCAAATGAAGGCCTTCCATTCAACAAAGAACATGGGGCAGAGCACATACACAATACACCCAGACACCAGCGCTAGAAGCATGCTGAGCGTCTATTGCAACACTTAAGTCCTGTGCACACTTGTTTCTTAGATATATCCTCACCGGAAATACCAAAGTTCGATAAGTGTGGCTCCAGGAATGCTTTTAGTCACGCTAGCAGGAAGAGGCAACATTTTGCGGGGCAATTCTGTTTGGTTTGTTCGCAATTCGGAAGGCAGAAATTACTGAGGCATCAATGATTATTCCGGTGTTATTATACTCTTTGGGGTGTCGACTGATATTCACGTTGTACAGGCCAATAACTGCGTGGGATGGAAATGAAGGACGAGTTGTGTCACCAGAGGGATTACGAAACTTGCAGAGAAGAAAGATTTACTTTTGTGGTATCCATACCAATGGCACTAAGGCGCAAAAAGCTACGTTTTAAAAAGCAACTTGAGTCTAGTATATATAGTACACGGAAACTTACAAACATTTATGCTTTTTTTATATATCCCTCGCGCATTCGTCTTTTCTGTCCAGTAACTAAAGAAAGAAACGTTTAACATTCGCAAAACAAGACAGATTACAGCCTTTATTTAAAAACAAAACAAAAAATTATAACATACAAACGCTCTCTCGTGATTAGAATATCAAGCATCGGGATGTAGTGCTATGATATCAAAGGTCACTGTTATTCATAATTTTGTATGACACTATTTCATTTCTTTGTGAATTGCAACAAACAGACTACTTCTGCATTACAAGCATAAGCACATATTTTTCATGTTACTTCCGTATCCAGCCGAGATGTTCATGTCTATTGGTCTGGAAATGCTGTCCATTCTGTTGCTGATGCTGGGAACCGTATTCAACATGGCGGCCTGCTGCCGACCGGAAACTTCTCCCAAGGTCACAGCCATTACAGCCGTGCTGGCCGTCCTTGCCGGTAAGTGGTCGATAATCCCATAAGTAAGAAAGGTATAATGGTATTATTAATCAAAACTTCTAATTCAATTTTAGACGACCTTGCTACACGACAACCCCATTCATATCCCTCGTGCACCCCTATCTCAAGAGTATGCCCCGTGATGCCAGAGTAATCATCCGAATAGAGGCCTTTGTCAGTGGTCACCATATTTTCTTCTCAACGTTTGTCTGTCTGTCTCTCTGTCCGGAAAGTTGACCGGGAAAGTTATATTGAATATTCGTTATTCAAAACATACGAAAAATATTCTATTTTCAGTTTCATGCTGTTATAGTTGATCAGCTGATCAAATGTTTATTTCCCATGATACCTCAGTCGGTGTCCGCCATCTTGTCTTGCTTGTTTTTCCCGTGGATCTGACGTACGGTTTGTTGAGTTGTATATAAGATTCCCAAGCCAGTTGCAATATTTGTTTTGCCCTACATATACACACCAACAAACGGTTTACTCTCCTCGGCAAACTATCGCGGCTCTCAGGACAAATATTACAATTTTCAGCACTTTTCGATGATGAAGAAATCTCTCAATTTCTTCGAGGAAGCCCACTGTATTCAACTTCCATAAACTCGTTTGTATTCTAATCTTTCGACATTTATGTCTTGTGTATATATGTTTTAGTGGTGGCGATAATATAAGTTTGTCAACTTGAGTGTGCCACCACTACGTCTGCGATGCCCTCTCACTTGAATTTAAAAAAAAAACACAACTTATTTGTCTGTCTTTACCTGTAGGTTTGACGGGTATGTTGAGCCGCATGATGTTCATCACCATATTCCGGTTCTCAATCGAGATCGGTCCAGATGACCAGAAGCCGTACAGCTGGACCTATGGCTGGTCGTTCATGGTGGCGTGGGGAGGGTTCCTGTGCTGCATGGTGACGGCCATCTCTGTGCTTCATGCGTACACTATCGCGGTATTGGTAAGCCAGCAGTTGATGCTATTGGAAACTAAAAATAAAAGGTTGTTGAAGATGGACTTTCACTCAGAATTCTGCATTTGGCAAATTTATGTGAAGAAAAAATAGATATGATATACTGGAACATCATTGAACATTGTTAAAACGATTAAGGGTATTTCAAAGTGCTTGTCAATGTTTAGATAACCACACTAGCTAAACTTGGTGCATTGGCAAAGCAATTGCTGAAACACTGCATATATGACCGAGGATTTTTAGGAACAATAAGATTTATAAAACCTGTTATAAAACCTGTCCACGTCAAGTTTAAAAGTCGCTGTACATTTATCGTATTAATAAATATTGTCGTTGTAATGTCTATACCTGGATCCAATTCGACATGTTACAACAACAATATTTATTAATACAACAGAAGTACAGCGACTTTTGGAAGGTCTAATAGAAACAAACAAACAAATGAATTACGCCAAAAATTGTTACTCAAGCAACTGGATAAAATTTTGAAACAGACGTTTCAGACAGCATCCGCTATCTTTCGTCAGTGACTAAGGAAAGATCTGGCAGAACCAAAACTCTGAATGGATATTTTAATGAAGTGAAGACAATTTCAGATGGTATTTTTTATTTTTGCCGTATCTTATTACCTGGATGTCTAACCTTCATCAACGAAACAAATGAATTAGTCTACGTACAAGTATATGTATTAATCAACATGTTGAGTTTGACGTATTCTTTGTTCTGCATGTTTGCAAAATGGTTGGCTTGACTCCCACTAATTCTCATCTAGGAGAAGCAAGAGCGATGGGCTATTGAGCAGTGGTTGCAGCAGTCAGCCCCCCTGGTTCGACCCGACCCCCCTCCTCCAGTCAGCATCCCCCACACCCCTGCGATCACCCCCCCTACGAGAACTCCCGCCAAGAGGGTCGACTGGAACAGGGTACCCGAGAACATGATCATGGGATATCCCTTCTGTCAACAGACCGCTATTTAAAGGGACCATTTGCAGAAAATCTGCACTAACTTGGGACCAAACTATTTATTGACTAAGCAAAGTTATGAGTACTTCATAACATAAGTATACATGTACGTATTTCAAATAAACCCTAAGACGTTTTACATTGAAATCTGTTACAGGAAGCAGTTTATAACCTCTGTGACTACTTGAAACTAATGTAATATAAAAAAAAAATTACTTACTTTGCTTGCATTTCTAAAACTTAACTTGTATTTCTAAATTGTCCCGAATTGTACAAAGAATGTACATATTTCATGATTGATATCACTGAGCAAGGTGAAACTGTCTTGCAAACAAAAGCAGTAGTTTACAGGGGCGTGAAAAGTTCACAAGTTCTTTGTACTTTTTTTAAGGAAAAGTAGCCTCTTTAGCAGGCTCTACGAGGGCGCCCAACAAAAAAACTTACTGCAATTGTAACTGGTATGCCTTCAGAAAAACACACATTATAAGCCCTCATAGAGCCCAACTCAAGAGCCTACTAAGAAGGATAAGGAAAAGGAATACAGCCCCAATGTCGGGACATAACTGTATACTACATGTTTATATCACTGCACACAAAAGTGTTATCTTTTTGACAAACAAGGGTTTAGTTATGAGAGCATATTAGCTAGTATCTAATAGCAGGTAGCACAAACAATGTATTAACTCAAGACAAAAGAAATAAGAAATATAACTACGCCTTGTCTTAGAAAAATAGAAATCATTGGACTTTAATGACAAAAGTAGAAAGTTTAGGCGTGTTGCCCTTTGTACATATTCTATGATGATATACGTATCAACTTGTCCAGTCTTCGATCTTTAGCTGCAGTAACCGTTTAACCTTATCCCTCCTGCCTCTATATGCACGTAATCAATAGAGAACTGGGTGTCAAACGGTGTACTGAAGGTTAATATATTCTTAGGAACCTCGACAAGCATCCACGTGCATCTGAAGTATAACTTCTAAAGACTTTATTGATCGTCCGACCTTTGTGAGGTACTGTCTGGATTACCACCGACAAGTTAACAAATTGGGGTAAAGGAACAGATGAAAAAGATGGAAGGTGTGAAGACAATTCGGTGATCTAAAATCGATAAGCAGTTTGCTGTGAATATATGTGTGGCATTTACGGTTTTTACTCCAGCGTTTATGAAGACAACCGATGGAGACCAATTTAATAAATCTATTGAAGCGTAACTGTTATTTATTTCGAAAGCAGATTCGATACATGTGTGGAATGCGTCCAAAAGACACTGAGAATACCGTGCAATGATATCATTTTCGGTCCGAAAACGATGACAGAATTTTTAAATTGTCTCAACCCTACCGATTTGATAATAACAATAACTAGACATTGTACCATTTCGTTAACTCAAGTACGTGTTACACTTCAGTGAACAGTTTCCCAGTTAAGATAAGCTTTTATGGTCATCGATGGAGTTTGATTAATGTGTTTTTAAGACGTTCGGGCACTTAAGAGCCCATCATTTCTGTTTCATTCATGACAATGACTCCCAAATGTAGACAAAAGGTTTCCCACCTGGGAAGACGACAACAAAGGGTTATGACGACACAAAACGTCGGTCCCTCAGTGCCATCTCCACTCACGTACCGTGAATTACCTGATTTTCAACCAATTTTCTCTTGCTTTATCTATTCTAGCCTTTATTGGTCTAAACCACATAGCGTAACCAATGTTAGCTCTACAAGCCTTTTATACGGCAGAAACTGTTCCATTTGAATGAAGATATCTATCAAGGGATTGAGAGGATTAACAACAGCGGCCACCACTTTACCTTTGACTGATGGTGTTGCCATCTTCTCTGCTAAGTCAGCCTAAGTGATGGTTGGTGATGTCTTTTGACGTTTTCACATGCTTTGTGAAACGATGTTGATCAAACGTCGAAACAATTAGAATCTTCAACAACGATGTTAATGCTAATGCGATGAGTGAACCTACTGCGAAATCGTACATGATATGCCTCTGCATAATGTGTTATCTCTATGTGAAACTTCCACATTGATCATGAAGTATGTTCAGTTTGGCGGTTCGTCTTGGTCTTAAAATTCAAAATAGTTGAAATAACTGCCGTTGTTGCAGTCTGTGATACACCAGCACTAGCAGAAAACTGCAAACTGCGTTTACCCTTATGTTCATTGAAATGTAGCCACAAATAGGCATATCCACGCTACGAAAGATGTGAATTAAATAGAGGAGTCACCTTCGCTTCAAAGTTGGTTTTTGTAATAGACCCAGTGGATCGTTATTTTTCAAATTCTTTCATTGCTTCAAGTCTAGACCATGTCTCCAAAAGGAGTGAAACAACGGCTTGATTTACATGTGATGTTAATATATTATGTACACATATCAAGGTTACGCCACTTAGTTACTGGTTTTAACTAGATACTAGTTCTAAAAGTTTACGATAGGGAAAATAAAGAGATTCTGATTAATTGCATGTAGATGAATTCGCTTGCAATCCCTGCATTATACATAAGGCCAGAGCAAGTATCTTTTATGGAGGACATCCGCAAAAGTACATACTATTGATATGTCGCGTGGTCGTCCTGAGTATAGTTTTAAAGGTTACTTGATACTTGTATGATAGCTAATGAAGGAAATAATGCATCCAAAGTATCCAAATGTGACATTAGAGCTTTGAGTGTAGTTGATGTATGCTACCATATTAGTGGTGTCGCTTTCTGCACTTTTTGAATGCAGGAATAAAATACATTTTGGCTGTGATACCATGTTTTGCTGCTTCTCTTTTAAAAATCTGAGCATCTTGTTTTATTTTCTGCTCACGTATCTTTTCCCCCCACACTCTCGAATTAGATTTGGGGTCTAAAAAGGATGTTATCCATATAGTATACATGTACAGTATAACCAAAAATAAATCAAATATATGCGTATATTGCGTATTTTAAAAGTATAACAATTTAGAGAGAGAACAAAAATAAAATTTCCCCTGTAATACAACAATCTTGCATGCCTGTCAAGAAGGCTTTTGTTATAACTCCATCGAACAGTTCAAAATGAAGATTAAGTATCACCGGATGTCCCCTAGTAATTTTCATTAAATCTATCAGTAATTGCTCCGTGTCTGAAACACAATCAATCAAATCAACCTTATCGGAAAAATGGTGGGACAGGATTATCAAAATCATATCTATAATTGTATGTACCAAATCTTATTGGGATCAGAGGGTTCAATATTGATATGCCGGGTAAAGTATATGGACATAGCCATTGCAATTTTAAATGGTAATTTCGTTGGGGTTGATTTAACTTGACGTCTTGTTTCGGTTCTATATCTCTTTTCACCGCATTAAATTGAACACAAACTGAAAGTAATTTGTTCCACCTTTAATTTGGATAGATATTGATGAACAATTATGCGCTGCCCGATTGTGAAAAATATTCATCTTCTCCAAATGTGTCTCACAGGGAATCAACAGTAAAATATACGGTGAAAGTCTCCGTCGAGACACAAACTATAAAGGAAAGAATACATGAAAGACTCACTCTAGACGTCTGCTGGGGACTATTTGTCTAGACGATTTGGTGATTTAGTCCAAGCACCACTTTGCGCCACTATCAAGTCTACTGCCGTTTACCATTTACTACACATACATGTATTATAAAACAGTGCTCTTGTTTATGATTCTACGACGTACATCGATGAACTGAAGATTAAGGCAAGACAGAAACAGCCACAAGGAATTCGCCCTGTCTTTCTAAAAGACATCATGGTCGTCTTCACAGGGATTTATATCAAGCTTGAAACATTAGAATCAGATTCTGGGTTGGCACTACGAAGGGAGAGTGCAGGTTGGAGATCTTAAGTATGGACTAGGAGTTACATGTATATACCAAGTGTAGAATTATCACATCACTGAAGATTTGACAGGACAATGAACAACATTTAAGGTTGCAGTTACTGTCGACATTTGTCACAAGATTTGATCTTACCGTGTCAAAGTTTGGAGCATTTCTAAATCATTACCATTTGTTCTTAGTTGTATGGGGTAATGGAAAGAAAGCAAACAAGCAAGCAACCTGTCAAGGCTAAACTTTGTTGGCTGTGAATCTGGACTGTTGCATAGATGCTATAAAGCATACGTTGTAAAAACACAGTAATCAAAATACATGTATCATAATGTGTGCAAATATTTATTTGATTTCGATGAACGTTCACTATGGTCGATATGTTTATGACAAAGCAGCTTGGGCAAGGTTGTTGAAAACTACAGAGTCTGCGGTATTCACATATTTTGCACGTGGTGGAACATTCTAATGTTAACATCAGTGTACCACTTCCTATTTCAGAGTTTTTAAACAGCAATACGCGACACAACATCAATTCATACATTAAACATTGATAGACGTTGCATATTTAGAAGAGAAGTTGTTAACTTAAACATATCTTGTGACGAATGTATTGAGTCTGGTCACTAATCATGAAACCTAAAATCTAGGAAAAACATTTCGCCGCAGAATTAAATTGAATTTAGTTAAATTTTTCCTTTAATTTTGGATAGGGGGATTCAGAAGATGACATCACCTGAAGATAAATACTATATGTACAGCTTTTTGAGGACTTGTTGCCAAATTGTCGTTGCCATGATGTTTATAGTATCCTTTAGTACAAAAATAACACAACGTCTATAGGTTACAGTCATATATCATACATTCATATCTCTGAAACTATGCCCTATACAATATTTTCTCTGCAGCTATATTTAGGTGTTAGGTTATCAACTACTTATACGTTGTGTAATGAAGTTATTACATACATGCGTCAGACCATCAAATACGGTATTGTCTTTGTACAAATATATAGTTTGTTGTAGCTACATATTTTGTGTCATGATGCAACATATGATAACATTTGTGATAAACTTTAGTAATATATAATGTGCAGCATTTTGCACTAACATTACATGCAATATATTTACTGCTTATCTTATACACATATATTTGATTAACCAGTAGTGGACAAATATTTGATATAATCATTACAGGGTGATTTAAGAGTTACTAATAGTACTTGGAGAACAGGCTGACTTCTTCATCCTCGTCCATCTCCTCTTCCATTTCAACTTCTTCGGGCGCCACCGGCGGCTGGGAGAAAAGAAGCAAACAAGAATGACATCTAAACTAAACATGGTAAAGTGTATGTATCATGTGATCTTTGCCAATGCTGTTTGAGTCATGATGAACAATTTACATAGTTGTGTGAGATAAATCTTAATTGGTTGACAAGGTATGCTTGGCCATAGATCAAAATTATATAATACCCATGATGTAAAATTTGAATACAAATGCAGTTTAGAGTCATCTATTTGTCTTCTTCCAAAAATACATAACGCCTAACACGACTCGTTGTCCTATTGTTCGCGTGTGTTTCTTCACTGAGCAATACCAGACAGTGTTTACCTTTTACTGTACGCGTGATGAACTGGGATCCAACGTGGACCTTTATTTGCTATTAAGCGTATTCGTCAGTGATCATTAGTGTGAAAATTCTAAATTTTATAATTGAGACATTTCAAGTGTCCTTACCGGTTCTTCCTCTGTAGGTTTCTTGCCCTTCTTCTCTTTCACTTCCTTCGAAGCTTCTTCACCTTCACCGTCCGTGTCTTCACCTTCAGGCAGTTTCCAGTCGTAAGTCCTCCTGGTGTTCTTGACCGGAGCACCCGGGATAACCTTCGGGCCCGGTGCGGACTTGGACGGGCTGGACGCTTCGGCTGTTGCCTTGTTTGGTTTCGAGAGAATGAAGTCATCGTCCAGGTTCTTCTTCTTCTTCTATTCCGGGAGAAATAGAATATTTAGTGTGTCTAATTTTGTTTCGAAAGATCAGCGATATTTTTTTGGCAAGCCACCGTCAATCAAAACCGAAAAGAGTCATGAACTATCACGTAAATTTTTACTTATATATCTACTGTAAATCTTCATTATTTCTGTCATTATTTCGGGAGACTTACTCAAACATTCATGCTCAGTTGTGCAATGTACCATCGATAGCGGGTGCACTAGTCCGAAAAAACCTGTGTATAGTCAGTATAGTTTTCTAGTTCAACGACCTAAAAACTTACATCACGGAAATTGTCCATTTCCCATTTTGAGATGATGTCATCGACGTCATCGTCTTCGTAGATGCCCTCGTCCTGCTCGTCGTAGTAGTTGTCCATCATGCCTCGGTACACGAACTTGTCAGAAGCGTTCGTCACACGGATCCCGTTGAACGGAACTGGACAAAAAACATAAAAATAAAACCCATTAACATCATTTCATCCATTCTTCAATATCATTTTCAAAAATATCCAACAGATACGCTCCTGGTGTTCAAGATCAATCTGCTTGCAGTCCCAAATTGTACAATTTTTCTAAGGTCTCAGCCATTGGTAGTTTGTAAAATGTTCAAAACAGAAGATTAAGATAAGATTTAACTTATGCTGCAGCACCAAAAAAGCTGCTAGAAGGTCCCAAATCTAATCATTACCTCTATAGGCCAGGAGTATATATAGTTATGCAGATCATAAGCAAACACACACACACACACACACGGACACTCCCACACACACACGGACACACCCACACAAACGGGTCCGGAACAGGAAATGAATAAAAAACTTCATTGGCAAAACCTCATTAGAAACTGGGTGTGTTGCCCCTGGAGATGGTTTACTGGGTATGCAACACAAAGATACCAAGTATAATACACATACGAGGGGCGATTAAGGTGCCCCTTCTCCTAGTACAAGCTTCGACACAGTAAGCTGTACTTCTTTGGCCCAGATTAGGCGTTTTTACCATTGTAGTGCATGCAACCCAATCGTCCTCTCAGGCTATTCCAAGTTTGCTGTTGTAAAATCAACACTCAATCAACTCAACAACCTATTTAATGAGCCCCTCTCCACTTCTCACTAGACGCCTCCCACTAATTACACCGACCGTTAACATGATTAAGATTAGATTTTTAGAGACCCTGAATCATTAACGCTGGCGCCACGCAGCATTGAAGTTGTTGAGAGAGAACCCTTAAGGCAAATCTTTACATCATTACACCGGTTAAAACTTACTTCCGTCTTCAAAGGTGGGTTCGGGTGGTTTCGGTCTCCCTCCTATTCCGGTGAACCTCTTGAATCTCATCCACATAAACTCCACCATCTCCTCGTCCTCCTTGGAGCCGTGCTGGCTCTCGTCCTCCATCACGGCACCGTAGGTCTCGTCCAGGATACTAAAAAATTAAAAATATTAATATTAATAAGAAAAAATTAGGGAGGAGACGAAATATCTTAAACACTGCACGAAAAATGAGATTTATCAATAGCCGTGAATGTCAGGTAAGTCTCCAATTTCAACTTAGTTTGTCCCCAAAATAAACCAATCAGGGGCAAAGTAGAGGCAGCGGTGCCCCGGGCCAAAAATCTACACGTATGCAAAAATCAAGCATTAACATTTTTCCAATCATTACTATATTTTCCTGACATTAACCGATATTGTTAATATCCACTTTTTATGCAGTGTTAGGTCTGATTCGTGACCTAAAGCAGCGGGTTTTAAAAACATTGGCACTATGATTGGTTCTGTCGTTGACAAAAGTTTGTGTGCTTTTCTATTCATCTGATGGCCTGGTTCTCTCCGTAAGAATTACATGTTAAATCAAACAACCGTTGGGGCGGAAATCTGTTGGGGAGGGGGGTTCTCAAACGGTATTCCTACTGTTCAATCATCTACTTCCCTACGGCACAATGCTGCGGTGATTACAAGAATATCAATGTCCTTCTAGGCTGACCATTTGCTCTTTTGGGATATCATCAACATAAAGGTCAATTATCTACAGAAATTGGTTAATCTGCTTAATGGTGACATGTCCGCTCTGGTGCTACATAATCAGTAGTGGATCTTGTCTGCCGTTTGATACATAGAATGTGCAATCCTCCATTCATTAGATAAGTACGCAGGAGACTGCCGTCCACTTGAGACTAATACTCGGACTAAAGGGATATTCGTCCTCTAGATACCTGTGCGTAATTTGTCGGATCTATGACCTACTTTGAGAGATCTTATAACATCACTTACACATTTCAAAGAAGAGCGCTAAACTACGTCTTTATATTGATGTCCTGTAACTTCTAAAGGGGTACTATTTTTTCTCAAAAGTATGATCTTTGAAGTCTGATGTATAGCGAGGCCGTGGAGTTTAAAAACGACAATAATGATATTATTATGTTAAAAATAATTCCCAAATACTCCATAAATAATCACTGATGGTCTTCTACAAGCACAACACATCTGACATTCGACCCAAAGTACATTCGTAAGACTTATTTTGTGTAGAAATTGGCAAAAGAAATAGGGAACTAACTTTAAAAAAATGTTTACTACAAGAATTACGCTTCGTCATTCCGACCGTTAGAATATATTTGGGTATAAAAGAAAAAAATACGTAACAACGAAGCTAAACGTACCTTACAAACATGTTCATTACCAACATGATCATTAGGTTAACAAATACGCAGAAGTACACAGGGCCCAGGATAGCGTGTGTGTTGCGCATGTCGTCAAAATTCAGGTCACCCAGAACCATGGCGAGTAGACCTTCATAAGTGCTGAGCAGATTCTAGTTGGGCAAAGAGAAAGATTGAAGCAAATATAAGGTAAGCCTTAATGTAATTTCGTCCATGTATGACGTAATAAAATGACAGTACATGGCTGAAGATGATGAAAGCCCTTCTTTACTTATTTACTTTCTGAAAGAATACATTAGTAGACTTTATTTCTCAGGATCTCATAGACATACGCACTTGAATTTTTTTCATCTTACATTGCTGTATAGAAAAGTATGGAAGCTATACCTTAGCAAGTAACTTCGTGTTTGTAACATATTTTAAATGGGGGCCTGATTTGCCTGTTTAGTGTATGATAATATTCATCTTTATATAAATTCCTAATGTCGAAAGTATGAATGTATCATTTTGGAACTAAAGTACTTACTTTCTAATCATGCGAATAAGGCCTCTTTTGCATGATTGATATCTATCGACATTCTCTCTTCCCCAGTTACATATATCATATGTATCAGCGATCGCCGTCTGGTTGAAAGGGGATCTAATGCTAAGGTCAAATTTCCAAAGCCGGGCCCGGTCGGGCTGTTTGCCGGAACCAATGATAAAGTTTTAGCGTGCATGTCAAGAAATATACGCAAATTATGCTCGTGATTGATCTTTGTGTGTTTTGTTGTCTTTTATACCATACCTTTTGTTCCCGCAAACTGCTCGGCCGGGCCCCGGTTTGGAAATAAGACCGTAGCATAAGAGAGGAAGGTTACCTTAAAGCCCGGCATGTTCTGTCCGAAAATGACCAGGCCGGACAGGGCAAACGCCGTCATACAGATGGTGAACATGACGGTGAAGAGGCCGAGGGCGGGGATGGAGTTCTTGATGATGGCCAACAGTATACACACACGTTTGTTGAACCTATGGCAGACAATTAGGCATATGCGAATAAGCCTCATACAGATCCTCAACACTGACAGGACAGTGTGTATAATACTATGGTAGCAGTTTGATGTTGGAGTGAGAAAAGAAATTCAAGCTCGTAATTCAGAACCTTATGTGAGTGATAACAAAGACACCTGTAGCTTCAAGAATCTTCTTAAGAAGCAACTTTCTTCACTTAGTTGTTAAAAAGCAGTTTTCAGAATGCAAGAATAGTGTTTTGATAAAGTTAAAGAAATCAGTATGTTTTTATGTTGAGCTTTTTCATTTAAATGGATATCTAACCATTGCCGTAAGTTCAATCTAAGTTCAGATGAAAAACATCTTCCTGAAAAGAGGTTGAATACAGCAGTTTGCATTTGTTTCAAATAATGCTTTACATAAGATGATTGACAGTTTACCTCATCAGTCGCATGAACTTGAACACTCCCACATACGTCAGAGTAGACATGACATAAACGTACATCTCGTCCATCGTCGCCAGGCGCTGAAAACTCACAAATTTACCTGAAAAAAAGGGCAGAAAACATTATTATGTGCAGAAATGTTCACATGACAAACGTAATAAGGTAAAGCATTGTTGTTGATTTTTACCTCAGTAAAAACAGAGGTATTGTATCAGTTCCTTTTTTGAACAAAACTTGCATAGCGGCGGACTCCAGTTATAGACAACTTATCTTATATCTTCGAAGCGTAAATATTGCAGAGTGGAAGTAATGTTGGACTTAAGCTTAGTGTTTAGCCTTTATGTAGTGGGGAAGAAGTTCATACTGTAAGCAAAGATTTTGGCGACGCCTCAGGGGCGAGCCAAATTTTTACTATATTGTGTGCAGATTGCAAGAATTCTAGGAATTGTACAGGAATGTGAAAGTCCATGGGACGATAACTCAAGAATGCCTGGATGTATTGTCTTCATATTTTGTAGGTGGGTAGGTCTGTGTGAGACCTTGTAATGATTGGATTTTGGGCCCCCTAGCAACTTTCTATGGTACTGCATGAGAACTTTCACTTTTCAAATTTCGTCTTCTGAACATGCTATAGTCATGATTTTTAAGTGGTGGATAGCTCTTCGTTAGGAAAATATGTCCTGTAGATTTGGACCCCCTAGCGGCTTTTTTTGGAACTGCAGGAGCTGATTTTGACTCAAACTTTGAAAGAGAATAACGCAAGAAGGTGATGACGGATCATCATAATTTTTGCTGTGTAGATAGCTTAAGTGATGATTTACATAATCATATGCCAATAATCATATGCCAAAAATCAATATCTGGTTTGCATAATTAATGAGGACAGTTAATAGATCAGCTGCATTCTATTATAGGACTCTCAAACACATGACATATGTAACTGAGAAAGAGATAAATATCGATAGATTTCAATTATGCAAAGTGATACTTAATTTGCATAATTGATGACAAAATACTATAAATCCATAGTGGTAAATGATTGGGATTTCATTTTTGCACCATTTGGAAGTTAAGTAAATGTGGCCACTATTAGACACAAATATTTCATAGAGGGCCTCATTTACATAATTTATGAGGAAATGGTACGATATCTTTTTTTGTGAAAACAAGATTTTCATACATTGGACAACTTGTGTTATTTTGGTAGAGAAGGTGATCGACTGATATGATTTATGCCGCTTATGCGAGGTCCTTATTTGCATGTGGGCTAAAAACGAAAACGTTAACAGAGACCGCCGTCGCCATGGCAATATCTTTTTATGTTGCCAATCTTGTTCTCTTTGTGAGCTTGTTTCTTTTATGTGGCTTAATGTACATTTCGTAGACATGGTTGCATTTGTATTCGTGTTGGCTTATGCACCATTTTCCAGTAAATAGTACTAGTATACAGTATATTCTGTGATTTTAGTTCTTTGTCTTCTATACTTCTATATTCGAATTAAGTCAGCTCCAAAATTTGATATACCTTGATGCTCCAGGAGAGTATAACTTAAGTCACATATTACTTATGCAGCAAAAAAACTGACCGATCTATATGGCAAACACTTCGACTTAACGTCTAACTCTCATATCTTACAATGCTGCCGGAAGGTACCTAAGTCACTTAGGTAAATGATCACACAGAGGGGTTTTTCTAATCATTCAAATTGGAATATGATCCATTAAATTTACCCCTATTCACTCCCTTCAGTCACGATGCATTATCAGTCTTATTTGATTGATTGAGGAATTCAAATCCCTTCAAAGAAAAGGCATTATGCAGTCCTTTGATGGAATATATCTGTACTCTGCAGCCGGAGTGGCTATCAACTCACGTGGGTTTTGTTGGAATGCCTCCATGGCCGCCCCTGCCCCCATGACCCGGTAGGCGTACATGGCCAGGGAGACGAAAGACATCAGGATGATGACCATCTCCACCCAGTTCCAGAAACTCTTGAAGTACTCCTTCTTCTGCTTACGGATGTTGCCGATCTCTCTTATGGTGAAGTAGACTATGAATATGACCCAAAGGATCTGAAAGTAGAGTACGAAACCACAATGTGGAATGAATAAACAAAAGAAGAAGAATATTTTGTTTGTCATCAAGTTTACCTCACTCTCTAAAACATATGTTCCAAGCAACGACCCTGGCGTACTGATTAGCCAATCACATACTCCCCTTCCTGTTGTTGGAGGGAACTTGACCAGCTAATCACGTTGCATTTTGACCGTAGGCAACGATGTGATTGGTTAGTGACTGCTTATAAGCGCTAATAACGCAGCAGGAAGGCCGATGCGCCAGGGCCATTGCTCGACGTATACAACCGGTGAGCTTGGAGGATTAGGGGCTGCTTTAGCTGTGAACTCGCTTTTAGAACAGTAAACTATCACTGAAAATATTAAAATATCAAATGATTTCGATAAAATCCTTCTGTTTGTCTACATAAAAGACTTCCTTTGCGTCGGGAAGACTATCGTGTGTGCCCACCATTGAAGAGAGAAGGAATTACGACCTATGTTTCAAGACTTATTTTAAAAACCCTCAGGATACTGTGCAGAACTGCTGATACTGGGGAAAGTAAAGTCGTGCTGACAAGCAGTCTCGCTTATGAAAGCTCAGCTATTTGTTACTAGCTATAACCCAGGGGCCAATGTCATTACCCGTCTTTACAGTAATGCCTCAATTCGAGATACGGGTCTTTTTGCGTTAGTTCTGCTCTTAGCTCCAGTGCAAAAAGGTGATAGAAATCTTACCTTTGATCTCGTACAGATACGCGTTTTAAAACTAATGGGATTATGTGCGATTTAAGTTGCAAAAATTCCCAAGAGCGTCGCTTTGTCATTGTACGTTTGAATGCTTGCTCAACGACGCTCCTATCTTTCTTTAATGGTTACCAAGGTACCTCTTTAGATGCTAATCTTTTGACGACGGCATATCTAAAAACAACAAAACCTTTTGGGATTGTCAGTACCTGAGCAGCAATAATGATGATGGCTAGGGAGCCCACGTAGCTGTAGAGTCGGAATATCTTGACTTGAGCGTAAGTACTCGCGGCGCCGGTTGGTGGAAACTCTGCCGTAAGGATGACGCAACCGAACAAGTTGATGTTGGCGTTGTAGACGCTGAACTCTGTCACTACGGCTCTTGTGTTGTGATCGATCCACGTTTCCTTAAACAGCTGATCCAGGACCTACGTGGGAATAAGAACGTTCCCGAATGAGCAATTTAAGAAAACCAATATAGTCCTTAATAGGGTTTACCCTTACTTATTGTCTTTAGCTTTCGGCAATTTTCCTTTCCAGTTGGAAATGTTTGATTGTGTTTAATGTCTAACGTTCTGTAAGAATTTGACATTTGTCTACGACATTATGATGTTTGAACGTCACGATGTACTTGTAAGCCTACATGTAGACATAATCATTATTAGAATGATTAATATGGAACATTAAGCGGTGCCGGATGGTCTCATCCAAAAATATCCTTCCTCGGCATATTTGGGCCAGATGCCTGACATGCTTTATGATATGATGAGTACTGTATGACCTCAACCTTGAACGACAAATGAATAAATGCATGAGTTATTTCATAGCTTTGCTGACATCAGCGTTGTGTTGTGAAAATAGAGTCACAGTGATCATCTAACCTTTACTGCAGTAACGCCACATTTGTATTTGTCTACACATATATACATCACGAGATTTTGCCGTATGTTATTAATAGGAACAAGGTGAAGTATTTGCCATTTAATAATTACGCTGATGATGCATTTTTTACAATCTTTGATCGTGATGAGAAAGAGAAAAATTAATGAAAATCTGTTATATAGACGATTCTTCTTGTTTTACGTGCAGCATTACAATGTTGACTTGTTCAGAATGCATCATATACACTAGATTTCTGGGCTATAAAGTGCAGTATGTTATGTTGATAGTGTGCTATCTCTCTCAAACATACGTTTTACTCTTCGTTTGCATTTATGTGAAGTGTGTTTAGGACCCTGCCTCTGGACCAGGAGCTTGGGAGGTCGAATCCTGGCTGTTGTTGCTGACACGATATGCACACTACTGGAAAGGGTCACATTCCCTAAGACGGGACGCTAAGTCGAGGTCCACTTTTTATTGTACTTGTCGACAGGAGCTAGAGGACTTTTCTCGTACAATGAACCTGTAAATACTACACAAAGCGTCTGTCTTCTCTGTTACGACCAGTCCAAGAGTAGCTCTTCAACGGGGTATGGTGGTTCCAAATCATTCTTTTTTTTATTCAGTTTTACCACATTTGTGGAAGGATTGACATAACAGGTGACTATCACCTTTTCAAGATGTCAACCCAGACCAGGCTGTAAGGTTTGGACCATCGCTCACCGGGGCATGCCCCTACTCTTTTTCGAAAGGTGTGGTGGGTTCTTTAACGTGCCTGGGGCGTGGCTCTCCCCAAACACGGGACCTCCATTTAACGTCCTATCCGAGGGACGTCCCTAACCGAAGCTAGGTACTCATTTACACCTGAGTGAAGTAAGGAAATTTGCGTTGAGTGCCTTTCCCAAGGGCACAACGTCCGGGCGCACGTCCAGGCATGTCTGGGGGCAAGCCGGGATCGAACTCGGGTTCCCTTGTTTGACGGCCGAATATTTAGCCTTTAGGCCACACGATGCCACTCTAGTTCACACCATATTCTACAAATTATTACCCTCGCAAGGTGGTTGTGTTTTACCAATATTTGTGTGTATGTATGTTGTATGTGTGCATGTATGTATTTGGTTTAGTAGCACAAGCTATGAAATTATTGACACATGCATCTAACTTGGTATGTAGAAATGTCATGTCCTATCACAGAAATAAGTAGCTTGTGACCCCCCCCCTGGGGGCATTCGTTGGTATTGCAGCACAGCTAGCTTCTGATTTTGAAATCTTGTGTTCTAATCAAGCGATGGTCTTGATTTTTCGATGGTAAATATCTCTTCAGCTCGAAAATACGTTTGTGACCTCTGGCAACTTTCTTTTGAACTGTAGGGGGCGTTTGATTTAATACATTGATATCAAAGTGGTCTCACCATTAAGCCCGTAGGGTTGTTGACCCCCAGCTCCACGACGTATCCTCCTGCGCCGTACACGGACTTCTCAGCGATGATGGGAACCCCTTTAGTTTCTCCTGACGTCTGGTACACGAACCACAGGTCCCACGGTACGTAGTCTTCACTCTCGTTCACGGCAACCCAGTTGGGTTTGAACACCCCTTTCTGCGCATCGCCGAAGGAATAGGCGTCGTAACACTCTTCTATGCCAACTCTGGTCGTTTGACACGTTTCTATTGATGGATGAAAAATACGACTTTTAACACATTTGAAGACGATGAAGACTGTTGAAAAGAATAGAATAGAAATGCTACTTTAAATATCAATGTTTCAATAAAAACATGTTTTCACATTGCAACTAAAACATAGGGAAGAGAAACAATAAACAAGCTACATTTTGGTGGTCAAGTCATTGCAATACTCGGCTAGAATTATACACTAGGATGACAGTCCATTTGATAGTATACTACAAGCAATTTGCTTCTATGTATTAATGACTATCCATATTATGTTGATTATCTATCCTAACTGTGACTTGTATCCATGTCTGTATTTCAGTCCTGTTTCTGTTATGCAATGTATGTACCGATTTTCCTTACGTTCTCATGTTCTATGCTTTCTGTCCCCCCCCCCATGAAATCAACACATTTTTGCATAGGCTATCCAGGTGTTTTGAAGATTAGATAGATAAATAGATGAATAATTGACCAAAAATCCGCATTCATGACCAATCGCGATTAACCATCGAGAAAAAGAAAGACATACGAACCTGATTTTACTCTTAGTTGTCTAAAGCGCGCAGGGCCAATTCTGTAGGAGTTGAGGTCGGATACAAACTTCCGGTTGTGGAAGGCGACTTTGTCGCCATTGTACTCGCCGGTTTGGTAGAGTGCGGGGATGAGACTTCCCTTCGCCCACTTCCAGAAGTTGGCCACATTGCTGACCTGGTTGTGAAAAAAAAATCAGGATTTATTTGTTCTAGAGACAGTAACACTTCTATACAGAGATCCTTCTAAACTTAAGATAAATTATTGATAGGTGATACAGATCACATACAATAAGAACAGAAAAATTCAAATATCAAAAAATTACCGCAATTCTTTAATACTCATCAAATAGGACAATGATAACAGTCTAGTAATTTTTCTAGATCCCTCCTCATTCTTTTTTTTTCTTTTCTTAACAGTTCATCTAGATGGCACCAGCAAAGCAGTACCAACAATGACCAGTACCACCCCTTAAAGCTAAATGACGCACCTTAACGTCGGAGTGTTAGAATCTGAATTGAATTCTAATCAGATAAAGATAACATTGACCAAGTCTCGACAAGCTTATCAAATAATAGAATCCTTTCCACTCACCTTGCTCGTAAAGCTACCAACGAACTCGTTTTGCAGGGACGTGTGCATCCCAAAGGCCTGTTTGTCTCGGTGCTCATTCGCCAGCAGTAACAGGACGGTTAGGAAGAATGTGTAGGCCAGGAACTCTTTGATGATGGCCCACATCGTGATTTCCTTCCGTCGTGTTTCCTTGATATCTCGAAGCTGCTCTTCTGTGATCATCGGTGGGGGCGCTTTTGCACGGTGTTCTGCCAGTCCCTCTGAAGAAACAGTGGAACGAAATGGATCATATTCATCGTTGTCCAATGCCAATGTAAGTGCTGGACTTCGAAATCTAAAGCTAAACATTGATGGCAGATAAATGATCCGATTGTAATCTCGGAAAAAAAGATGGAACAAATTGCATGCTCTCCTATTCCAATGACGAATGAAACAGCAGAAGATCTGGATGGCACTAGTTATGATTGTACGTTTGTAATGTTTACAGCGACGTACTTAATACTTAGAATATGAAACGCAAGTGTCTGGTAAAGTCTGATAACGGATACACGAAGCCATTTCTATGATGCATATGTCTATTAGAACCAAGCACAAAACAAGTGATTTAGAATGATTGCTGTAGGAGATTAACTCACCGCCATTTTCTTCGGTATCTATCCATTCCTCGTCCTGCCCGAGTTTATATTCTTCGGGGAGGGAGTCATCTTCTTCTTCCGTCGGCTTTTTAAAGATGATGGCTACCAGCATGGCAATGGCAACAATCTAAGGAAATAAGAAAGAAAATTTGAAGACCAATAATTTATTTTCCTTCGACTGTAGACCATACACTTAAGTGTTGAAAATGGACAACGTGCTTAAGATACTCTTTGTGTTCTTGGTCAGAAATTCCATTGAAAAGAAGTTTAAATAAACGATACGATAGGTTCAAAGATCTTACTAATAGATGTAGAAAAACGCTTCCCGTAGACTATTAGTAGAACGTCACTTTATTGGCTTGGAATTTGATTGAATCAACGAACATCGTACCTTGATTGGCTGTACGACGAGTGTTGATTGGAATATTGACAGCATCATGCAGGACAGCCATCCTTCGGCCTTTGCTTTCCCCCACTGTAGGCTGTACAAGATGACGAAGAACGCAGGCCCCAGGATGGAGAAGAAGGCTAACACCCAGCCGACATATATGATCCACCACGGTAGGCTCTGCTCCGGGCTAGGCTTGGGGGTGTTCAGTATGCCCACAACCTACATGAAGTAAACAATAGCGTTGCTGGTCAAAAATGGCGGATGATGGTTAAACAATAACGTTTTTTTTGGGTGCTAATTATTAGTTGATTATGCAAAATACCGATTTAGAATAACGTTTCAAGAATTCTTTTGAAATTGAGCCAATAGAAATCACTTTTGCAACTTCAATCACCACAAAACATTTTCTCTTGGATTTGCATGCTACTGACACGACATTTCAATGACAAATATTTGTCGAAGAAATTGTGGATGGATTACCGTTAAGTTTGATTGGATTGTTCGCTGTATATATTTTCATTCTCAAAGTTTGCTTGTCATTTCTACAAAGTCTGTGTTATGATGATTATGGTGGTGGCTGTTCCTTTGCTTCCAAAGATCCATGGGAGGTCAGTCCCCTTGTGCAGCCCTATATACATGTAATAGCATTTGCAACCTTATTCCTTATCATCAATTACCTTGTACACAACGGGACAATGAGTTATTCCAGTTTCAAGTTCATTTTTCATGACCTCATAATTGACAATTAAGATTGAATTTTAATAAGACTTGTGTTGAGGATTGTTTTTATTCACCTCCTCTGCTGTTGGTTCTTTGCCCTCCTCCAGCGCTTCCGCTTCCTTCAACTTCATGGCTTCCTTTTCTTCCGGCTCTAGCTCTTTCCCGATGTCATCGAATTCTGAACAGGATAATACGTGTGTGCTTTATGTTGAGGAAAACCCAATATGCAATACGAGAGTGTGCAGTGCATTGAGGGAGAGATACAACCCTTGACTAATAGACATATTTCGTACCATAACCACATTTTAGTCAGGTCTCGAAAAACTGGGCACATGAGCAATTTGTGACACCTAAAGTCGGAGATTTGTAACTATTATAGACTGTGGGTGCCTGTTCATGGTACTGGGCTGAGTGCATTTAGATATTTTTGCAGTTTTTACATATCATGAAAGTAATACTGTACACTGAAATTAAGCATATTTGTCAGGAAAAACGATAAAACCTTCGTAATATTACTTGTCTAATATCTTAAAGCAGGTTAGCTTTATAATTTCTGATTTGAGCTCTAAGGCTCAATATGCAACGACGTATAAGATTTAGGCCAAAGTTTTGCTATAACATAAGAATAAATATAAAAAAAAGCAAACACTAAATAGAAAAATGTAGTCGACTTCATGTACTGTATACTTAGATTAGTGATGTGCGCACCTTTTTCCTTCCCTTCTTCCTCCTTCTTCTTCTTTTCCTCCTCTTTCTTCCGCTCTTCTGCTTCCTTCTCCGCAGGTGTAGGTTTGTACTTGGCCTTCTTGAAGAAGGTGACGAGAGCCATGCTAGCCGGGAGAACCACAAAGGTGCTCTCTATACTGATGATGATGTTAGTGAGAGACAAGGTGATGGGACCGAGGGAAAATTCTCCTGGGTCTTCAACCTGTAAAAATGTAGGTAAATGTCAATAGGTCAGACAAAGCGATATATGGCTATTTTTCTGTAAGACTGCCAACTGTCACTATTATGATGAAATAACGACTTTGAACAGAAAAGCCTTCGATTCAGTGCTTTGACTTTGAGAACTGTTGTGGTTCATGACAGACACCTCTGTTAACGTTGCATGTCGTAATGGATACAGCAATGTAAATTATGATAAACCAGTCTTAATAAACCGTGTCTTAAGCTTGTCTGTAAAAATTTGACAAATATAACCTTCATCGAGATTTTTTCGATAGCGATTTTGGAAAGAAAGGATTCGATTAAGAGGACTATAGATTTCAATAAGTCATTTCATAATTCCTAGTTCAAAGGTGCATGCAGTTGTCATGCATTGTGGTCTAGGTCAACCTTCAAGATCCCTTAGCTAGTAAACTTCCAACTTTTTTCTGGACAACATGGAAGTGTTTGCTGGTCGAGGATTTTTGACGTTGACATCCCTTTGACAATAGCTGCACATACGCACTCGGAACCGTGAGATGCCTTATTGGTACTGACCTCGCTCTTCTTGTAGAACATGGCGTTGGCGATCATGGTGAGGAAGAGCAGCGCTACGCAGCAGGTGAGACGCTGTGTGCGGGTGAAGTTGCTCCGGGTTGGGCGGGAGGCCACGGAGTACCACAGGTGGCCGTCCGACAGGTTCCGTTTGGAGCTGGAGAAGAAGAGGTGGTTGAAGCCGATGATGTTCTCCGTGCCGGCCACGGGCAGGATGCGGTCCGTCAGGCCATCGTCCTCCTCCACGGCGAGCCAACGGTCGCACAGGAAGTAAAACCTACAGAGATATGACACAAAGGTCAACTCAAATATGATAAGCAGCAAGTAAAGCTGATTTTTAAATTGTTTAATATTCTTAGAGTTGAAACAAGCAATTTTGATATTTATATCTGTATCTACATTTTGAAGAATGAACGGTCTACACTGCAGCACAATAAGAATACAAGCTATTGATTTACAATATATTGAACAACGCGAAGTTATATAACTTTCAGTAACATTCAGTAATATATATATATATATTACTGAATGCCGTTAATCTAAAAATTACATTTCATAGCTTTCATACGATTTATGTAACACATGCATGCATTGAGATCTTCTCCTAAATATCACAATACTAACGTCTGCCTAGTAACTTTTTTTTCTTGACCAATGAACAAAAGCGACTTTTTACATATCAAACGCAAATTACAACAGATTTAATGTCACTGTAATAAATAAACTTGGAAACAATATAGAAAAAGGCTACTGCTATTCTCTCTCTCTCTCTCTGTCACTCTCTCTCTCCCTCTCCCTTTCTCTGTCTCTTTCTCTTCATCGATACATTTTTTCGAATCGTTCTTATCCTTAATGTTGAATTTCTAGAATTAAAATACAAGACACTTGCTTATGTATTTCTTAAGCTTAAATTAGAATGCCAGACACTAACCTCTCCCCCGTCTGTATATCCTGGATGACGACCTTGTTACAGTACCAGCTCTGGTATTTGCCCTTCCCGGAGTTGTCGTGCCAGACGCGGAGGAACGTCAGGTAGCCCAGGGACCGGGGAACCCCCAGCAGCACGTGATCGATGTTTCCACGACGCATCAACTGCAATGGAAGTAATTCTATTAAGCCCATTTGCTAGAAATATCACGGAAATCCGTTGTTCCTTTGTTCAGTTATTCTCCTTAGAATATTTTCACAAAATTGCCCCTGCAGTTCCAGAGGAAGCTGCTAGCAGGCCCAAATCTACACCACTTCTTTATTACTTCACAAGCTATCGGCCACCCAAAAACCAAGGGTAAAAAAATACAAAATTTGAAGTTCTGCTGCAGTACCAAGGTCACATACCAAGGGGCCCAAAATCGACCTTGAATTTTGGCTTTACAACACCCGCCCACATACCAAATATCATCGCAAACCATCAAGAGGCTCTTGAGTAATACTAACTGGAGTGGTGCGAAAACACAAACAGACAGACAAACAGACACAACCAAAACTATATCTCCATTTTTCATGGAGATAATAAAACAGGCTTTTCATATGACGTAATTTGCATCATGTAGGATTACAGTATGTCTTTTAAAGACGCCAATATGCTGCTGATGTTATCCAATCACCCACCAGCATGGTCGCCAGGAAATTTAAGGCATAGTTACTATGGTGTCAATTAAACGCCTTTTCATTTCAGACGACTATATGTTTAGCTGTTCATCGTATATAGGTAGCAGGGTAATAGGATCTTTAACATCCAATGAGTTATACCAGGAGAGCTGAGAGATCTCTATGCTGCATGTGTGATTGTGTGATTGGCACTTTTTTAACGCTGATATATGACTGTTGGTTCAAGTGAAGTGGGTAATTATGATATTTGATATAAAAACAATGGTGAAAAGCAAGATCCAATCAACATCTTTGGAGAGACACGTAAAAAGCAAACATGGCACGATGTTTAGTGTGATGCATTGTAGTTCGGCGTCTTTTTGATGACTTGTATTAAATCATCTAGATTGAACGGAATAGAAGAGTAAGGCACGTGCAATGATGAGTATATTTTCCTACCTCTCTCTTCCCGTCGTCTACAATGCGCACGCCCGAGTCTCCCTCCTCTCCCGAGAGGATGAAGTTCACGCGAGACTTGGTTCCCGCGCCGGGGCGCATCCCGGTGTAGATGTCCAATTTGTAAAAGTAACGGTCGTTCTTCGCGTTGTCAACCAATGGAAGTGTACCCCACTGAAAACATTGGAACATTTTGATATTGATTATCTGTTCCCACAAACAAAATATCGTTCTTTGTAAGTTGTGTTTATATCGGCAAAATGGTGGAATATGTAATAAGAAATTATTTCAACGTAACTCGCAATATGACAATTTTCATTGAATAATGATATGTCAGTAGAAAGCTATATACAGAATCATTAGATATACCTTGCAAAACCATATTTGTATACCAGCATCTCGTAATATCTTTTCATCTATACCTCGATGGTATCAGTTATTATAGATCATATTTCTATCGTAACCATACAATACTTTTATTCTGCACTAAGCACTGTGGGGAGCTTATAATAATCAACTTTAAAAAGGGGTAACACGGTAGCTTATTTTTATATCGTAATAAGACTAACTTAAAGACTTTCAAACAACTGAAATTGTTTTTGGGTTGGGGAAGGTTGCATGCAATATGTCAAATGTTAAAAATGTTAACCTCTGACCTTGATGATGTCATACTTGTCTGCACGCCTGGTGAACACGAGCAGAATGACGTATAACAGCAGGATGGACACGACCACGGAGAACACGGCGGCGTTGTCGGAAAGGTTGGCGAACTTTGCGAATACGTTAGAGAAGTCGATGGTGTTCGGAGCCACCACCATCTCGGACCCGAATGACGTCAGATGATTACAGTCACAAACCGTGAACTTGGACGTGGTCAGTGCGGAAACCTTTTTTTTTGTTAAAACAAAAAAATAAACAGATACAGACAAGATGTCGACACACTTAAGTTACATCAAACTTATCTCAGCACCCTCATCGACCAACAAAAAGAATTGAAAAAGTTAAGATATAATAATGCATAAACTTACAAATAGATATATTTATTATGCAATGATGAATCAAAACAACAAATTAGGGTCCAATCTTACTTCTATGAAGACATTGATATAGTAATTTGAATCTTGTGAATAAAATAGGTACAGAAAACTTGTTTTTTGTTTCTAGGATATGAAATAATATATCTATAACTAATGTTTATGAACTAAAATTTGATGTTTTGGTTTGAAAGACAGTTCTATGGTCTGTATTCTTATCGTATAATGATGCAAATTTTTCGAGCAGAGTAGGTTTTTTTCTCCAACTACACTTTGCGGTAACGTGCTAGAAAATAATTATATGAAATAGATGATAAAAAGAAACCACATGCATGTTTAAATTGTCTTATCCTTACCGAACAACCTTCGTTCGACCATGTTTCTCCCTCCTCGTCCCAGTATTTACATCCGGGAGAGAAGACTATCCACTTGAACTCTACTGTCGTGTTGCCTTCTTCCACTAACGTCACTTCCTGAGCCATTGTCGCCTTGCCACCATTTCCTTGTTCACTCTCCTCTACAGTGACTTCCTCACCTAGCATTCACGAGAGATACAGATATTACAACAAGTATTATAAAAAATTAAATTGGTACCCATATCGACCTGCGTAGTTATTAAGCCGGCGTCATAATTCATGCGAGCGTCGGCCGACTTTGTAGATCGCCCGAAGCTCGCCGTATTTCAAAATAGCCCGAGCGTCGACCGTATTTTCCAATGAAAATCTCGGGCGACGTCCGTCGAACACTAAAAACTTAAAAAAATCTCCCATGAGATGGTACCATCTCCTGAAAATGGACGAAGTCAGTATGGACTAACCTGGTAAAAGGCCAATATTTGGATCAACTTTTATTTCTAGAAATCGCCCGAAGCCCACGTAATCGACAGGACTTCGGCCGTACTTCGGCCGAAAATGCACATTTGAAGCTCGCCAACAGGTCGGCCGAGCTGAATTTCTTATTTGTGACGGGGACATTAGCAATGAGACATCCTACATGTCTACAACATTTCACCAAGTTTGTGTATTATGATTTTACATAAATGAACAATACAAAAGCACTGTGGAATGGGTGTGAATACCATGTCTAGAACGTCGAGGTTTCAAAACCAATTCTGTGCATTGAAAATACAGTAAAGTTTAGATAAGAGATACTTAGAGCTTTCGTATATGTTATCTTATGTCATTGAAATGCTTGTAACAAGGCTTCAATTAGCAAAATTACACAGGACCAATATTGATTTTACTATATCATATGGCACAGGCGGTAAACGGTTTAGCAAAAGAAATGTCGGTCTTGCTTTTAGTTTAACACTGCACACACCGCTACAATACCACCTGAGCGGTTCAACTTACTTAAAGCGTCGATGGCGAAATAGTAGAATCCCGGTTCCGCCACGATGTAGTTGGGCACGAAGACCAGGAAGGTGTCCGGCACACCGTGTCCTCCTACATCAAACAGCTCCTCCTCCGTCAGGCCGGCTACCTGCGCCACGAAGTCATAGTCCTCCCGCGTCGGCGGCTTGGCGAAACGGACGTAGACGTCAAAGTCAAGGTCGGGCTGATTAGGCACCAGTCTGTAAAATTTATTCAAGCAACTGCTTGTCAGTGGAGGTTCCGTGCCGAACATAGTACATCCTGGAGAGATCATAAAAACTTTATGCATCATCAGTTGATGTTCACTGATGATTCGTTAATTCATTGATCGATCAAGCAAAACCAATCGGTTGGTTTATAGATTGATTGATAGGTAGATCGAGCCATCGATTGGTTTATTGTTAGGGTAACTTTGACTTATTTAAGTCAGGTGCGCGTAAGCCTACTCGTCAAACATCATGGTTCATTTTTAATGATGACGACCACAATAGCAAAATTAGTCCTTTCGTTGTTTGAAGAGAGTTGAGCGTTTTCTGTATCTTTATTGCATGGAGAGTCCAACAGCCTTTTACTAGCCCGCACACATAAAAATGTAACCCGCTGGCTGGATAACGACGTATCATTATTCTGTGGCCAGTATTATAGTTTTTTTGGCGTAACACACCGGTTAGAGAAATTGATCAAGCCAAACAGGGTTCGAACCTGCATGCAATCTTCTGATTCGAAGTCAGACGCGTTTTGTCCATTAGTCCACTGACCCGTTTGTGTTAACACGCTTTCAACAACATGATAAAGCACTTCCTCTGGAAAACTGTCATCTTCTAAAAAGCTGTGCTTGTACTTTGAATAGCAGGGGAGATGCCAATCTATGAACGAGTAAGCTTGAATATTTTACACGTCATTTCTTATGTGATTTATGATTATGAAAAATGACGTACCCGAAGATAAGAGCGTTGCCTTCGTTGGGAACCTTGGCCTTCATGACGTAGGTGTCGTTGGGGTTGGATTTCAACCAGGTGATGTTCTTAGGCTCCCCGGATCCACCTGACATGCGGTTCTCAATAGTAATACTGGAGAATATAGAATGTAGAATGATATCATTGCAGTAACATCACATAATACATCACTTGGCAGTAGTTACCGTTAGATAAAATCATTCCATACCATCTCGCCATCTCACATCATTTCACACAGAAGTTTTAAAATGTACTTCTTCATAGCCGGTTCGTTCTTCATAGCCGATACAGAAACTTTTCGAAAATAGTGACCTTACTCCTGGCGATATCTACTTTTTCTCATTAAAAAGTGAAAGTGATCGATTCTAAGGTCACGAACGCCGAAATGCATATTAAGGGAGCTCAAAGGATTGTACCTTCTTGATCTTGTGATCTATAACTCATTAGTCGTTTGACTTTAGCCGAAACTTTTGACGCCTCTGGACCTTTGTCAAAGCAAAACTCGTCTAACTCTGACTAATGGTGCCAGGAAACGTCTTAAAAGGTGTCATGTATAGCTTTGAATGAGTGGCTCTTCTTCTTTCCAGTCCTATTTGAACTTCTTGTAAAAAGAAACCTAAAAGACTGTGAGACGTGGTTGTCTGCAGTATCTTTCCCTAACTTAAAGCAGACCGAGGTCGATATTCAATTTCATATTGCAAGGAATATAATCTCTGACCTGATGTTCGTTGAGATGCCCTTGACCCCTACATTGCTACCATTCGACGACATAAAGTTCATGGTGACGACGGGTGACGTCACTGCCTTGGCCGAGTCGTCAAACGTGAAGGGGTTGGTGGGATTGGACATAACCTGAAATAAGAATAAATTCCAACATTTTGAGTCTCGTAGAGCCCACCAATTATGCATTTGGCATTAATTATAGTTGCAGGACGTCTTCACGTATACAATCTTTCCTATACATGACATTTATAAGGCTCTTATAGTAATGAACATTTTGGTTTCCGATTGATAAAGTGACACTTGTTCAAATGCTTATGGACACTGATATACATGTGCAGTAGCAACGGATGATACGATATATACATATGGCGTTAAATGAA
Organism: Branchiostoma lanceolatum; assembly: GCF_035083965.1. Classification (NCBI taxonomy): domain Eukaryota; kingdom Metazoa; phylum Chordata; class Leptocardii; order Amphioxiformes; family Branchiostomatidae; genus Branchiostoma; species Branchiostoma lanceolatum. The sequence goes on from NC_089729.1 coordinate 13,753,088, forward strand.
TCAGATTCAGATTTACTTTTCAATGACATAGCAGGTAGATTGGATAAAATCAAGCTTAAATTGCTTCATTGATTACAAACTTATGTTTGCAACCGCACTCAATTTTAGGTATATACATATTAATAAACCGTAATTAAATCCCCCATAATATACAATAGTTTTGAACAATACTGTTAATACCAGGGTGTGCTCTGTTGCAATTTGACTACGTGTATTTATCATATACAATTTAGAGAAATCCATTCTACTGGATGGGATATCGAACACAAAGTTTGAGAAGAAGCTTTATAATTGTTCAATTATTTTTTACTTGACACTAGGTGTGGATACCGGTTTGGCTTAATAAGGTCCAAGTCCAAGTTTAGGTCCAGATATTTAGGTTCAGGTCCGGACCTGAACCTGGACCTGATCCTGTTCAGTTGATGTTTTGTTTTCTTACTAGGCCAATATTAAGCATAGAGAATTGATACTGACACGCACGACTTTAAAAGTTTCTTGGTGAGAAGGCTTTCAAGACAAACCAGTGTTTGATATTGGAATGTTGCACTCATCTTAAATGCCTTTTTTGTCAGAGGGGAGACTCAAAACACTTTTCATCAAACAAAATAGAAAAATATATTTGTACTTTGTTCAAGTTTTTCTGGACTCAGGTTTTTGGCTTTCAGTTTTTTTGGACTCGGTTCTTGAATGTTATAAAGGTCTGAATCAGGTCCAGCAAACCGGTATGCACCCCTACTTACCACTGTGTTCATACTGTCCATTTCTGTATCGTTGCCGAACATATCTCCTGCACTAGGTAGGGCGAAGCTGCCACCTCCAATATCAAGTGACTTGTTGCCGGAATCTTCAATGTTATCGCTGACGACAGCTATATTAAGTTGATCTGACTCGATGACCGTAGGGGCTTCACCGATCAGCTTCTTCCCTGACACAGACTTGGCGGCTGTGCTAGCAGCGCCCATACCAGTATTGGCAACTTTCTTGGCCTGTGGAAATAAAGAAAAGAACATCAACTATCTCTTAATGTAGACAGGGAACGGTATTGTGATCTTCCAGACACTTTTGATCAATAGACCGATCCACGGGCCCACCAATCTCCATAATGATAAAGTAATGCAAGATAAAGATATAAAAATGCATATATTTTGGCGGATATAGAGACACTCTCTCAGTGGTCGAACCGATAATTACTACGCTATCATTGGTTTGCTTATTTTACCACTTTGAGATGGCGGACTACTCTGAATCTTTGCCTGTAAATACAAATTATCATCTATCAAAATATCAAGTTACAGCAAAGTGATTTTGCATGATGACGTCGAAAAAACCCAGTCATAACACAGAGACTTAAACTGTTACAATAGGTAAAAGATTTAGATACTGTACACACACTTTACTACTCGCATCCATAACACGTTTTGCTTGGAAACAATAGAAGAAGGTGACAACACCCACCCACATACTTTTGAATCATCACAATATATTCTGCCACGACCGCTGTGGACAGTTTTGCCGTGGTGCTACATACACCTTATTAGTTTGTATGTCACCTTATGAAATGCATTTGCATATAACATAATATATAATGGGACAGAATCTTACCGATGGTCGTTCGGCCAGTTGTCTTAAGTATTTCTTCCTCCTCTTCATCTCCTCGTAGAAGAGGTACTCCTCGACACTCTGGTCCGGCGGAGGCACGTCGGGCGGGGGCGGCTTGCTGAGGTTGTCAAACATCTCCTTCACGTCGGATGTCTCTGATGCCTTCATCACGCTGCCCAATGAGCCTACGAGGTCTGAAGTAATCAGATCAACCAATTGAGTCAATCAAAATAAACCTTATATATGCAATGATGAAGGGCAAGCCGCTAGGAACAGAAACTGATCATGAAGATTAAGTTTGCCATATTAATTGCCTATTCCAAAAACTACGTGACTTATTTATAAAACCGCAAAATTAGTAGCTACTGAAAGAATGATCAGCAAAGAAAACAAGATAGTAATGAATTTGAAGGAAGAAACAGAAGAAAATTGTGACGCAAAAATAACAAATATTGGTTGGCGTTGGATACTAGCAGTTTAATTAATTCAGTCTTGGATGTTTTTAATTTTTTTAACTTTTAGGGGGAAAAGATTTTATTTCGTTTTTTTTCATAAAATCAGTGTTAAAACATAAGATTTGATAACTCCTGTGAGGTTATCAATAACTAGAAGTTTTGGCGTAAAGGAATTCTAACGGTTTGTGTGTACAATGGAAACACGTGTTTATCGAATCGCCAATCAAGGCTTTGCAAAGATATCGCGATATGACTCACCGCCTGCTACCTGGTTCACCATTTCTTCGTCGACCTCTTCGCCCATTCCGTCAAACTGCCCCGTCATTCCGGACAGAGAGTCTATTGATCCCTCCTGCAATAAAAGAATTTAGAAATGTTCAATCCTGTATAATTACTTTTAGCTTCTTCTTCTTCTTCCTCTTTCGCAATAAACATACGTTTTGCCTTGGGGAGGTTGTCGGTTCAAACGAGTCATACCAAAGAGTAAAGATGTCATATATGTAGTGCTTTCTCTGCTTAGCACTTAGAAATAATGAGAATGTGTACGGTAGTTGAACATGTACGTACAACACTTCCAGTGGAGTAAACTCCTACTGTACTGGCCCAGTGTGGCCCAAGTTCTATAGAAACGGAAGTGAGCACCGCCTTTATACACTGAGACTGTAAGAAGGATTTTACCGAGTGTTTTTTGTGAAAAAAACCTAAACCAACTGATATTCATTTCCCCCGGTTTCTGTACGTACTTGTGTTCCCCGTTCCAGCTCGTCCGGTGCTCCGGAGATGGTCCGTGTGGCGCTGGCTGCCTGGAGGATGTCTTCAGGCGCTTCTGCCACGCCTCCTATCGTACCCACGTTGGACGCCATGATCTTCCGAATCTAGAGTCCCAGATAGAGATGATATAGAGAATATTAGTTGAAAACTAGACATGATCGAAAATCGTAAGAATTTTGTTCATCAGTTTCATTTTCAATTGTCAAATTGACAACATGGGTGGGTTGAAACATGAGACCTCTTTGGACATATACATAGATCGCTGGCATCTTACAGTGCACTTATAAGAATCATTTATGACAGAGTGTGAAGGGCAAGGAATGATGGCGGAAGCTGGTACTGAAAGTGACCTTGGTCCCGAAAAGGTGAAGGTGATATAAGTCTGCAATTTCATTCAAATCTCTTAAAACTTCTATTACAGGCTTAATAAAGAAAAATACATGGACATATTTACAGCTCTATTGAACGTTGCCAAACTAGTCACAAATATAGGATTCCAAACAACAGTAGACGAACTATTGGAATTACTATCTCCTTACCCTCTTTCTGTGCTCCTTCCGGATGTTCTCGTCAGGCGGCACCGTCGGAATTCCACACTCTGGGTCCAGTTGAGGCTCTATAGGACACTTAAACACAAGAAAAGAACACCAACATTATTGCAGACTCAAGCCCAAAGATAATGTTGTTGTGATGCTTTCTCTCAGTGACTGTGACCTGTCGTAGATTCACGTAATAACTATATATTTGTGACATTACCAATCGTTGATGTATTATCTAGATAGGATCCACGTAACTACGACTTCTAGGAAAACATTCACTTTTACAAAAGTGCTGTAACTTACTAAGTAAAATTTACATGACGGGACGTCTGCATGTAAAATATCGCCTTCTTACTTTTGAGTTCATAACAGAGGTGAGGGACTCCATGAGAGAGGCGGTCTCTTTGCTCTTGGTTTCCGCCATCATCCTCGCCAGTTCGCTGTTCGGTCCGTCCGTCACTCTGAGGAACAGCTCCTCGTAACTGTTCACTCCGCACGGTAGTTTGGGAGGTTTCACCTTGGGTGATGAATATTTGTAAACTATGTTAGAATTCTTTATACCAGGAGGTTCTTTGTACAGAAACAATGAGATAATACCTAGCCGACGTTTCGGTGACAGTCTGTTCCTTAGCGTTAGTGACTGATTCTACTTCGCATTGCAGCTAGGTGTCGTTGCTGCAGTGTGAAAAATTCAAACCAAAACGGGATAATTGAGAAGGGAGTATGGATTAGAAAATCTTTTTCAGTCATGAACTATGGATGGCGAGGTTGGGGGTGGTGGTGTGTATAAGGTCAGTCACGTTTGGTACCGCAGTCCTTGCACTGCAGCAGCGACACCTAGCTGCAGTGCGAAGCAGAACCAAGCATTCATTAGCGCCCTGATGAGATGACAGACAGTCCACCGAAACAACGGCTAGGTATTAACTCTTCTTTGAATGGAAAACAAAACATTATTGCTCTTGTTATACATATGGATATCTAGTTTTTATACGCTTTGTATATAACACACAGTCATCTACCTTGACGATCAGTCTGTAGTCGGCGTACGCCTCGTAAGCGTCGAAGACTTGAACCAAGATGTCTGCGGCGAAGTCCCGCTCGCAGTCTCCCATGGCGATCTGTACCGGCATGGTGAACGGGATGTTCCCGAAGTAGATCAGGTTCGTGTCGCCCATGATGATGGAGTTGAACTTGTACTTTAGGGTAACCTGTGGGAGGGGGGCAAGAGTAAAGGGTTGTAAGCCGCTGAGTGTCAACTCAATATTGGAGACCTTCATTACCGTTACTTCATCAATATTACGCATATCTCTTCCCATTTCGATGCCAGATGTTTCTATTACAACTAAATGCTTTTACCAACAGCAAAATATATCTATCTATCTATCAGTGTACGTCCTTCATACCTTTCAAGTAGATCAAATCGAAAGTCAATAAGTGACACTGAATTGAAACTAAAGCGTTGGCAATAAGATCAAAAGAAAGATAGCGAGAAAGAAAGAAAATACAAAGAAAACTACGTCGTGCCTGTATCAAATGTTGATGCTATAAAACAAGTCAAATCAAGAACAAAACTATTCATTCTGCTCAAGAGGTTATATTCAATACAACATAGTTGTTCGGATGTAACTAACGGTATTCAACTTGGCTGCGTAATAGGTTCAAGCAGATGACCTCTGACCTTTGGTGGCTCCACCCCGGGCGGTACTCTCTGTTCTAAGTCCCCCTCGTCCTTCCAGCCAGTACACTCCACGATGAACATGGTGTCATACGCGTGACCTAAACAAAAGAAATTTTATCAACATTTTCTGTACAAGAAAAACATTGAAAATTGGCCGAAATCGTTCCCTAAACGCACACGTGGCTTTGATAGAGCCGGCCAACAAGAATGACACACGTTTCTGTCACATGACAGTCATATTTCGTACGACATATGCGCAGAACGACTGTCTCAAGATTAAGAATATCCAGAATTTGCAGGTATATATGCTAGTACCATATGTGGCATCCACAGGGTCCTTGCATATAATTACACCTCTATGAAATCTCTGACTACAAACAGACTTACCGACTTTCGGACTGATGTCACATTTCCCGCCATATGGAACGTAGTTGATGACGTATTCACCCTCGGAGAATCCGGGCGTTTCCGGATTGTTGGCGTACGCTTTGACTCTCACACGGTAGGTGGCGCCCTGTTCTAGGGTGTCCGGCCGGATGGCGAGCGACGACGTACTGGCACCTTGATGTTTGAAATGCAAGAAATAAGTTATTCATACACCCACAAAGACTTCATGGTAGAATGTAAACGTCTTTATCAAAGTAATATTAGCTTTTTAGTGTGAAATTCACCGAGAGCCATTTCAATGTGATATAGTTCTAATTTTATCTTAAATGAAAACAAAATACAGTACATGTGTTAAATTCAATGCTTAAGTGACCGTGAAATACACATGCAAATTCAAATTTAACTGGCAACTTTCGGGTTTTGACCATCTAATATGGCGGACAATGCTGACGTCATAATCACGTGAGTGTAAACGTCTTATCAACAAGTATTGTAAATGTAGAAATGTTATGTTCGTGGTTTTCGCGGTGAACTCTTTACCGCGAACTTAAACCACCGTGATAAGCTCTCCCTCTCTATTAAACCCCGTGTACTTTGCATGGTACAGTATATAAACCTCACCTGTTTGAGACAAGTTGCCTAAGTTGGGGACCTCCTCTAGCAGCGGCGCCTTCTCCGGTATGGTGTGGTTGACTCTGAAGAGTTTCCAGGTGTAGGTGAGTCTGTTGCCGCGGCGACAGCTGGTGCAGACCGCCTGGAGCTTCAGGACGCCCCGGGGGTTCACCTTCTTCCAACAGTTGCTCACACACCTCGGGAGGAAACAATTGCAGTTATGTTTACTAAAATGTAGCTTTACATTTGGAAACACCAAAGGACAATACACGCGAGTTGCAAATCCACCTCCAAACTTGTACGTATATATTTTGGTTTAGATATTTTTGCAGCCGAAGAAGTAATTGTTTTGGTTAGATAACTAGGCTGCACAACAGTGGGTCAATGTCGTTAATTTCTACCCCGCAAACTTTACTTACCCCCCCCCCCCCACACACACACAAAATGTGAGTCCTTTTTTGGCGACGATCTAGGGGCGATGGCATTGTTGACCAATCAAAATACCTGTATTGATGGACCTCTTGCAACTAATACGAGCTTAAATGTACGAACAAGTGTGATAGGCCCTAAGGTTATCTAAATTGTTGTGGTAGGAATAACACTTAGTAGTTAAAAAGGCCAAAATCTACATACTTGAGAGTAAGTCTATTCGGGTATAGTACCGGCACAGCATTGATTGTCCGGCATCTTGAACCTGTACCTTTGATTTATTTTCGCGGTATTGTATACAGCCCAGCCTACGAATTAGTAAATCAAATAGACAAAAAGGCTATTTCATCACATGAACACTGTCATTAATGTGATGCCTACAAAATACTATGTTAACGCTGTATAATTGTTCATGTCGACAGATTCTAATTATGTTGTGTAATGCCTTTTCGTTTTAATGCTGATGATATTTTAGATGTATTGTTTTACAAGAGTACAGTAAAATCAGCACAATTTAGTCTCGATGACTCCAAAGCTGATTTGACAGTAAAGTTTGAAAGTTTGTGATGTTGTTTGTCTAATTTTTGTTCATTCAAAATAACGCAACTCACGGTCCCCCATTTACCACGGTGTTTCTCTCGTCTTCCCCTCATTGTCGCGATGATATACTCAACTTGGTGAAATTTTATTTACGTACTTAAGGAACGTTTGAAAATGTAAGTTTGATTGGTTGGTTCTTACCTGACTTCCATCTGTGGCACGACCGGGGGCAGTACCTCTAACGTCTGTTCAAACATCGCTACGCGGTCGTCTTTCTTGGCGACTATCCTGGTGACATAGGTCTCTCCCGGGGAAAAGTCGGTCGTGTTGAGGTAGTAGTAGTCCGTGCTGGTGTTGAACGGGGCGTACCCGGTGTCGTAACACCCTCCTTCGGTGGAGTCATCTGGGTTATCAGGCAAGATCTCGAATGGGAGGCGGCAATACCTGAAGTGAAACGTTGCAGGAGAAAGCACACATGGCGTTAATATATACAGAATAGCCAGTGCTGCTTTGGTAATATCGTGAGAAAAAATACATATTTAGTAGTCACAGAGAGAGAGGGAGAGAGAGAGAGAGAGAGAGAGAGAGAGAGAGAGAGAGAGAGAGATACACATACAAACACATAAACAAACATACATACGTAAACACACACACATATACATTATTTATACACATACACGCAAGCACACATATCGGCAAACCCGCACACACACGCAAAGCACACCTCACACACACACACACACACACACACACACACACACACACACACACACACACACACATACGCATGCAAAAACACACATATGATCTAATTTGTACGGAATATGTGACACTACAAAATAGCAATGTACGGATTCAAATAAGTTGTTGCAGATGCTTGGGCTCTGATATTGTTATTGGAACTATCGGTAGCAAACCAGATAGCTAATAATCAAGATTATTATAAATGGTTGTTTTCTGTAAATGGTGTCAGCAAATAGTAGTCACGTACCAAAAGTATTCCATGCCCGTCTTGTCCCATTTCTCTACGTCAGGGTCATAGGTCAGGGAGCTTGCGTCAAGCAGAAGTAGTGTGTCGTTGTCCACGGCTTTGCTGATGCCTCCCTTGATGCCTGCCTTCAGGTCAGACTTGATGATCTCGAAGTAACGGAAGTCCTCATTGGCTATGCCTTCCGTTCCCACCACCTCTGGGTCAATCTCTACCTCCAACGTAAGTTTGTAAAAACCGTACTCGAATGTACGTGCTTTGAATAAGACGTCAGCTTTTCTCTTGAACTTCATGTTGTAGACCTCCCACTCTTGAGGCTTGCCGTTGGATCCGGTTCCTTCTTTGAGTTTTAGCGCTTGCCAGTTGAACTGAGCAGCGTTTCCTGCATCGCAGTTTAGACTAACGATCGCCATAAGCGGGACCTTTGACGAACGTGTGTGAACTCTTCTTGTATTGAATGTTTTGCCTTCTCCCTGCATCTCTACAATTGGGTAGTCGCATTCGACGTTGAGTATGTGAATCCGGTCTTCTAGAACAATTGATGATACAGCATTCGAGCCGTTGATTCTGATTTTGAATAGTCCGAGCCCTAGGTAGGTATGTGTGTGGTTTATATACTTCTGTTTCTTTGGGTTGATCTCGTGGAAAGGGTAGTCACGGTACGCTGGGATATCGGCGCATCCCGCTAGGGGGTCTCCGTACACGTCGACGGCTCCATCACCGTTGTCCCAGACGTAACACGCATGCGTCCCGAGATGCTCAGTCTTCAGCATGAACGTTATGGTGTCGTTGAGCCTCCCGGGGCGTACCCTCGATCCCGACGTTCCAAGCGAGATGAACCTCATTGGCTCCTGCACGATGATTGCTTTATTCAAAACCTCCGTCACGTTTTCGTTCGGGTTCTTAGCCTGAACCGTGACGTAATACGCTCCGTCCGAAGCGTACTTGTGTTCGGCAACAGGACCAGGAGTTTCCGCGACGGAACCGTCTCCGAAATTCCACAACCACGAAACCACTTTCCCTGTTTCGACGGACGCCGTGAAGCGTATAGGATACTGGATCGGAAAGTAGTCCTGATTCGGTCCGAAACCTTCCTGGGTCTCACTGTCGCCTACTACAGAATACATCGAGATAGCGAGACCAGAGATAGCTTCGGACATCCAGGATACAACTGTGAAGTTTTGCGCGCTGATGAAATTTCGTACTTGAGCGTGGGTGACTATTTCACCAAAATTGCTCGGGCCGTACTGATATACTTCATCATATCGGTGCGTGTCGTCTATAGATACCGGGCCTGAGGTCTTGATAGTGCCGTCACCCCAGGTCCAGTCTACAAGAATATCTGTAGGCGGGAAGCCGTCACCTTCGTACATTACTGTAAAGGTAACGTTACCGGGTGGATAATACACCGGTGCGTTACTGAAGACTCGTACGTCCCTTACAGGATGCTCTACTACTATCGGCTCCTCGTACATGAACTGTCGCCACGAAATCAGGTTATAGGCCGTTACCGTAACGTTGAAGAGTCCCTTGCGGGGGTAGGTGTGCGTGAATGCGGTTGTAGTAATTTCTGCGGCCGGTCCTTCGATGTAGAATGTTTCTACATGGCCGTCACCCATGTCTAGTTCCATTGTTACCTCAGTGCCAGCGGATAGATCAATCTCAACGTTGGCTTCATCGCCAAACTCTAAATGAACGGGGGTGACTATGGTTATGTCAATGTCCCCAACCGGTTCTTGCATGTGGACTTCAGCAGTGATACGTTGATCACTTACGTCGTTCCAGCACAAGGCTGAAGCGTCAGTTTTCCCTAGCCCCTTGTAGGTGTGCTGTACTGTGAGGTTACGTTTTGAGGTGACTACTGCCGGGTACACTGTTAGACCCTCGCCATCACCAAACTCGAAGTCACAAGTCATGTTGCTCGGAGATCCAATCCCTTCTGGTAAAGAAACAGCAAAGGTCACGATCCCAGGAGGTAGAGGGTCTGGTTTTGAACTTGTCAAAGTCATCTCTCTAGCAGCATTCATGACGTGAACTTTTTGGTCAAGTTCAGCTTCTAGAGAATTCAGGTGGTTCTGAGCTGTTACTTTGACCTTGTATTTTCCCTCGTGTTGGTAGATGTGGTAGAACTGGTAGATGTCGCCGCCATTGACTGGATCGTAACTGTTGTCATCTGTGGTTCCATCTCCGTAGTCTACTAAGAACACAACGCCTGCTCCGTACCGCACTGTAGCCTCCAGCGTAAAGTTCTCGCTGACGCTGGTGTATAGATACGACGGCGTCAGGATCTCTAAGTCGAAGAGATAGTCCCCAATCATGATGATTGTTGACAGTTGCGTCTCACTGACGTGATTCACGATTCTGACGGTGACGTCGTAGAAACCGTACACGCCGAAGACGTAGTCTTTACGGTAAGGATCGTCGACAGATAGATCGAAGGATTCGTCCGAGCTGTCTTGGTTGTCAAAGTCGAAGATAAACTTTGGGTCCGTAGGCTTGGTGAATCCAGGTTCTTGCGAAACGATGAACGTGACTGTATCGTTCGGACTGGACACGTTGTTGGCTACCAGGTACAACCCTTCCACGATGTTTTCGATCTTGATCGTCAAAGTTTCTTTCTCCGAGCTCACGAAGTTTGCCACCTCGACTTTTACGTCGTATACATCCGGCGAGGAGAAGTTAAAGGTCATGACTTCCTCGTGCCCTTCGCCAGGTGTCGGTCCACGAACTTTTCTGGCAAACGTTTTGGTATCGTAGAAATCCCAAAGGTAGAACGCATTGGAGCCGGCGGCAATTCTGGTGGTAAAAGTAACGGTCTCAAGAGGGGTGGCGTAGTATTTATCAGCTGTTGCTTGAAAACCTGTGATTCTGTCCTCAACGTTGATGAAGACCACGTGAACAAGGCTGCTCACCGGATTGGTCACTTCAAGTACGGCCACGTGTGTGCCGGGACAGGTGTAGTCTGATTGAGTTATCTCGGCTGAAGCTGAGTGGCCACCTTCGTCAACCGTTATATCGGCGATGCTAACGTTATCCAGTCGAACTGCACTGACACTTCTCCATTCTCCTTGCTCAATGCGCCACGTGAGACTCGCAGCGTCTCCAAACTCTACAACTAGGTTGTTCACGGCTTCTACACGAAGTGATTGTCCAACTAGAGCCGTAGTCTCCGCCACCATGGTGTTCCTCTTGGAACTGCAGGTCAATGTGACAGTGTACACACCGACTTCTGTGTAGGTGTGTGTGAATTCTGTCTGATAGTCACCGTCTTCTGTGATCTCTTCTGTTGTCGTGTCTCCGAAATCCCAAACGCATCGAACGGAGGCGTCTGTGGCCATATCTCTTTCAAAGGTGGTGGGGTTGCCTAGTTCGGTAAACTTCCCCTGCATGTACACGTCTAACGAACGGACCGGGAGGACGAAGTCTTCAACTTCTGTAGGCACGAAGTAGTAGACATTCGGGTACGTTACATCATTCCAAGCCATGATGGATACATTGTACATCCCGGCTTCCGTGAATCTATGATACACGTGTGGTGATGTTGTCAGCTTCGGCTCCGTCCCATCTTTGAAGTCTACGTAGTAAGAAAGGTCGGCTCCGGCTGCGTTTGTGATGTTGAGCATGATCGTTTCGTCTGTTTCTATCTCGGTGGACGAGAACTTGACTTCGCCGGAGAGGCCCGTAAGCTCTTCGGGGAGGTCGTGGACTTTCAGCAGCGCGGTGGTGTAGAACAGGGCGGCTGCTGACTGCGTCCCGCAAGTACCGCCCTCCGGTTTCTCACCGATACAGGCAGTACCGCACGTGGTGACGTCGTACGATGTCGTTTCTCCCTCTTGGTACATGTCGGAGGAACAGAAGCAGGCGTCTTTGAGAACGGCGATTGGGTAGGAGTCGGCGGCGCAGGCTTCCCGGCAGTTGGCGGGAGACAGGTCCGCGGGCGGTACGGACGGAGAGACGGTGTAGACCGGGCTCTGTGGGTCGTCTTCAACGCAGTCGATGTAATACAGATCTGGGGTTGAAAAAAGAGTCTTCAATGCAATTATGTTGGAAGACTTATGCTATCTTTATCTTAAAAAAAAAAACACCTGAAAAGACGCATAGCTATGAGCAATGTACAAACTTTCAGTATGGTAGTTGCACTGATGACCAATATCGCTAGGTGGTATTGTGTGCCCATAAATGCCTCAAAATATTGTTTAGTTAGCATTGAGTATTATGGTACAGCCCACGACACAAAATGTGAGTCCTTTTTTGGCGACGACCTAGGGGCGATGACATTGTTGACCAATCTAAATACATGCATTGATGAACTTCTTGACGTCGTCAATCGTGAGGGCTTCCTCCAACGACACAAAATCTGAGTTCTTTTTGGCGACACCATAGGGGCGAGAACATTTTACACCATCCTACAAACCTGCATTGATGAACTTCTTGACGTCATCAATGGTGAGGGCTTCCTCCATGAAGACGAGTGTTGAGAGGTAGCCCTGTCCGTAGTAGTCATCCATGTGGTTAGCCCTGCCCAGGAACAGGTTAGGGGCGGGGTCAAAGTCACGGTCGGCATCGTGTAGGGTGTCCGGGATGATGGCGAGAGACAAGTCGGCGTGAGCCGCTAACTCACCGTCCACGTACAACTCCACACCTGAGGGAGGGGGTAGTCGGCGTCGGTGGGATGGAGAATGTAAAAAAATAGAAAGATAAACAAACAAACGGAAGACAATGGAAAGTAGAGTCATATTGCAGAAAAAATAAGTGTGAAATATGATCTTAGAACAGGTGTTTATAGAACTACCTCAGCACGCTTTGTCTTAGACTTCTTGACGTTTTATAGTGGCAATACATATCGAACGACGGAAATGTCTATGTCTACCGTAGTACACATCTACTTAATAGAGAGTTGACGGAGAAAAATGTTATTGATGAGAAGCATTGCAATATTTAGTAGAACGCGCCACACCTTTATGACATTTCCTGCTGTTCCCATTCGTATATTTTACAGAAAGAGCGAAGAACGTCACTTCAAGCATTGGTCTTTAAACTTGATCATGGCGCTCTATAGAAATTCTGGCTAAAGAAAAGAGAAAAAAAAAACATATAACGCCATTTTAGTTATTCCTTACCCGTGTCGTTGCTCCATGTGAAGAGTATGTTGGTCCACTGCATCGTCTGTAACTCGAAGTTGATAAACCACCTCTGCTGTTTGCTGATCACGCCGACCTCGTAGGCTTCCTTGTCTCCGATGTACCCAAAGTAGAATCCTCGGGAGGAAGGCGACTGTCCCCCCGAGGAGACCAGGTAGCCCGTCTCGGTGGGTAGGTTCTCGGCGAAGTACAGGACGGAGAGGGTGAACCCCTTGGTGCAGAGGTTGACGTCGCTGATGCAGGATTTGGAGAAGTAGCCCAGGTTTGCCCATGACGACTCGCCATCAAATGACATTGCCTTCGGAAAAAATAAATTATATCATAAGCAGTTCCTTTTAGTTGTCTTTGTACGTAGATGGGTACTACTACAGATGTGAATCATCAAACACATGTAATCAAATGTCTTACTCATCACCGCTTCCTTGATCAAAAGACTACAATGAAGCCCCAAAGTATACATGACCAACATGTAACGACAATAATAGATGCTTGTACAAAAAAAAACATCTAAGCATTTAAAAGTAGTCCTTGGCTTATCATACTTAGTCTTGTGAATTTTCGACGAAGTCAACCCACAAAATCTCTAAACTGTGTTTTATCTGACAACCAAAATACAAGAATTCAATGCATATGCGCTGCATGATACAAATATCCAATATGCAATATCTAATCTTTATCTTCTCTGGCAACCAAAAGATAATTCAATGCGCTGCATTATAGAAATATCCAATATCTAATCTATATTTTCCCTGACAACCAAAATATAATTCAATGCACTGCATGATACAAATACTCAATGTCTAATCTACATGGAACTGCGGCAGATTTTTCGTTGGCTGGAATCATCTTGTCCTTGTTATAGAATATTTGCAAATCTAGCTAATGTTCTTATATATACGTACCTTGATTCCGGCCGTCTCCACTTGATCGGGTATGTTATGGGCTAGGGCGGCCACGGGCTCGGCCTCCAGGCCCAGCTGTGCCTTCTCTCCCCCGAAAGTCGTCCCGTTGACATCCAGCTCATCCAGCGGCCAGTTGAAGAATGCCACCGACAACTCATCTAACAAGTTTGTGAAGAATTTAGAATTGAATGAAAAATTGTTCACGTTCCATGATTCTATTTATTAGGCCTCGAAATGTATGATTAATGAGGAGAATGTCTCTTGTTGACAATGTGCAATTTTCAACCTAAGTTACATGAAACTAAACTCGGTGAAGTTTACGTTTTTTCTCACCTCAAAACCTTTCAACTGTTATGATCTCATATTGAATCAGAGCAAAACATATTAATCAACGATTTATGTAATATGATTACTGCTCTACTGCATTTTAAGCTCATTTCTTATTGTTTAGATGTTGTTTTCATATCTTCATTATCTTTTTATCCAATCCAAATAGATGTATCCGGTTAGTTACTATAGCCTTGTTTACCCCCTTATCAGTTCGGTTTAGTTATCATAGGTCATGATTTTTTATGTTGCTGGGGCATCCGTATATATGTCCCATGGACTATACCTACAATGTTCAGAAAATACATAAACAATTTTTACAGATGTAGGCATGAGAACAGGGTGGCATCTTTTCTAGGCTAAGGCGTATAATTGAGTATGAAAATAATGAACAAAATGAAATAAAAATTGTGTGGGATCCCGGGCCATGCTTATGTTACAGGATTTTTATTTCTTATGTTGATCCAATTCGGAGTAAGTTGTTTATGTCATTCAAATGAAGCCTTAAATAATAAAAGGAAATGAGCAAGTAATATAAGTAGACTTATTCTAAAGTATTGTCTTAATTTGAGGATTGTGAATCTTTCAGCTCTCCACAAACCTAACCGTATTAAGCACTTGTTAGATTAAAAAAAAAAGAGTGTTTGACAAATGACACTGACTAAAAGAACAATCACAGTATCGTTTGAATCCATATGAATATAAAACAAAGCAAAATCAATATGTGGGTTTCCGAATAACGTCATCGACACGTTGTTACGCACGTTCTCGCGTGAGAACAAGACCTCGGGAAGTCTCGCGGGATTAGCCACCTGTCGGCGAGATTACGTTAGCGCATTCATTCTCGCACGAAAATACGTGTATGAGTGATTGTTTGCTAAAACGATATGTATGTGATGTATTGTATGACTATGTCGGACACGATCCCCCTAGAGATATTTGCTCACTTTATTGTTGCGTGGAAATGTAGAGGAGTATTGTGGGTTTTGTGCGTTATATTGACTTATTAAAGTTGGACTAGTGTGCACGATTTTTTTATGGTGCTGCATTGGCATTTATTAGATAGCTAAAACACAAGTCAAGTCAAAAACACAAGATAAGCAATACCTTAATACCTCGACTATATATTTTTGTCATACATTTACATACATTGGTTTGCTTAGTGATCTTACGACAAGAGAGTAGAGCTTCACCTAAAGACCTAGATGATTAAGAAACAAAGATGTGCACATATTCTCTTTCAGTAGTGGAAAACAGATAAAGAGCGCTAATTTCTCTTGTTGCTTTGTCTTTTAAAGAGTTGCTTCGTAAGAAGGTACAAGTGATTTTTGTTCAGATCTTGATTGCACGCCCTGTATTGTCTCGATAAGCAGGGTTTGCTATTTCTTATAGGCACCGGCTATTAGGGCAGCCCTGTTTAATGTCTGTATATGATTATACAGCCAAAGCGATAGATAGACAGATAAATAAACATCTAATTTGCATTTAAAGCTTTAAGTTCGGTCCTTCGACAAAAATGAAAGAAATCTAAATCATGAAGAAGTTACTAACAAGCATCTTTAAATTTCTTAACATACATGTAGCACTTGTGGCATACTAGCAGTAAAATAAGAGAACACAAGAACAGGCTTGTCAGCGTGAAATTTTGTAATTCTTAAAGTACTTAGAATATCATCATGACTATATCTCTGATTAAAGTTGATTTTCTCACCCCTTTGATCACATTACCCTTATCTTCTACAGGTGTAATAGAAACAATGTGAAGACTGACAATCGTTTACATCCTGGACGTTCTATTTTGAACGTGTTACAATATCGGCACGCCTTTGAGCCGGGAGATGAAAGACGCACCGCAAACTACGATCAAATAGTGACGAGTACATGCTGATCGGATGCGTGTTTGAGGTGCAAAGATTATGTACATTACGGTAACAGCGGTTGGTAAGGGAATACACATGTATAAACATAAGGATATCTTTGAACATCTTACATTTCTTTCCTACTGCTATTCGTAACCTCTCACGATTCTATAGTTTGTGTGAAAAATGTAGACTAAATGTTATTTTTACGCTTAAGTCTAGTATCTCTAGGACGTATACGGCATGCCCATAGTAATGCTACATTTCTGTACACAAGACTAACGGTATGTAACTGGACAACATTGCCTAACAATGGTTGATGTGGCTACGGAGTTTGTTGAGGTACGCCCAAATATATATGTGGTTTTATCTAACACTTTGCTAATAGTAGGTAGATCTAAAAACCAGTCTATTTGAAGATTCGTAATTTATGCCACTGTTTATTCGTGTGTTTTTTTTTTTTCAAAATGAAATATAAAAAGAACCTTCTTTTGAGATTTGTATATGCACGATATTTTGTGTTATATTTCTGTTCAGCTTTATGATTTATGTAGTAATACACACGGTATACATTGGAGCCGTGTCCAGAACGACTAAAGAAATGTAATTTTGTCTTGGTTACAGTCATAAGCATTTTACATGTTGTATGTGATTTCTACAAAAAGTTCACATAAGATTTATTATCATAATATTCTTAAAGATATTTTGTCCGCATTCGCCCAGTTCTTTACATTTATAACTCCCCCATGTGTAGTCAAAATTTCTCTTTGAAAATATTTTATGCACTATTTCTACCATCAAAAATGTATAGGATACACCCCATTTTTACCATTAAATGAAACTCGACGGACACGAAGGTTTTCTCCAGGGTAGCTTTACCCTGTTCACGATATTTCCACCATCTTTGGACTTCAGTGGTGTAAAAATATGCCCATTAACACTTAAGCAAGAAGAAACAATTTAGTGCAATGTTACGTTGTTGTGGATTGTGTCTTTTCAAACTCTACTTTTGCACACATAAATTATTTGTGTCTATAGCTTTAAATCAAAATTTAGTGATACAAACATGACTGGCATTTGGTTATTCTTTCAAAGACAGTAATTTATATTGAATGACGTTTATGTTTTAAAGAACATTGACGATTTTGTACTTAGATTGTGGACTGTCTAATTTGAGAATGCGTCTGGATGATTTCGGTTAGGCTTTGAAAAGGTATTGTATAGTATACTTGTCTAGTACATAGTTGCAGCATAGATTTATGGGTACATGGATACAAAATCAGATATGCAACACGGAAAACTTTTTAAATGGATTAACCAAAAACGCTTCTCATATACAGAACTAAATCAAAGTGAAACAGCCTTCCACACGAGTTGCAAAATATGTTATTACACGGGAAATTCAAAGAACTACAGAAACACATGTAGGCGAGACTACGAAAACTAAAAAAAAAATTCGATGAAACACATACGTTTAGCTAGTTTGAAATTATCTTATGTTGATTGTAATTCTATTCTTTTTATGTTCTTCATTTACCTCTTCTGCAAGTGTAGCTGTCACTTCAGTAGGTAGCTAAAGAATAGTTTTTTTGTTCTCCAATAAACTACGACACACTTTGTAGGCAACATATGGAGTATAAAAAAGGATGCATTTCACATGAGTAACTCACAAGCTAAACACCATAAGACTTGAATTGCGCAATGTTTTCTTGGTATTTTCTATGCATTCAAAATATGGGAATCAGGAAAAGGGATTATAATTTATTCGTGCCGAGAATGGATGAACTTGGTAAGAGAAATCAAGGGATCCTAAATGAACAGTTACTCGAGCAACTGGATAGATTTGTAAACGGTCAGCTATTTCAAGTAGCACCCACCATCTTTTATCAGTAACAATAAAAACATAATCTTCTCGGCGAAGATAATTACAAGATCTAATATATGTAATTCACGTATGATTGATATGTGAATGCAATGAAAACAAATTTTTTGACTTCGTGGTTTGAAATTTGTTATGCCCGAAAGTTGTAATAGCTGTACATAATAATAAAACTAAGTTGTACAGAGGTAAGCAATACTGGCGTTGGCTCTTCAGAAATATGATTGTAAAATAAAGAGTTTATGGCATTTGTTTGTTCAAGTACATGAAAGATGTGATGACGAAAGTGACTGGTGACAACATTTCGTATTTTTGCTCTATTCCCCAATTCAACTATTTACATAATAATAGCCACGGGGTACTGAACTCTAAGATTGATAAAAATAACGAAATGAATATATTTTCAAATTCTGTATCCTCTATGTATGCTGCAAGACCCGTAAAAGTGTTTTGTTTACATCAACCATTTCTCTATGCACCGGTAAATATTGTACCAATAGCTCAAGACTGCAATGGACAGCAATATAGACTAGCGTAATCTTTTAAGTTGAAGTTTTGGGCTGCATTTCCTCGACGGAACGTTTACTAAACACTTCTTAACTTTGATATGATTAGAAATACCAACCATCAGAAGTAATATATTAACATCTATCTAAAGAAGTTTTAGAAGGGGAAAATTCGCAATGATCAAAACTGGAGGCAGACGGGTTTTCGGTACCTAATGGTTTCCGATGCTCTATTGGATGATGTCGGGAATAGTAGCAATGCCAGATAATGTTATAAACTGTCAACATTGCGAGATAGCGTTCCTGTATGCATCCTTATGTTTCAAATATGTTTTTTGTTTGAAACAATAAAGGAAACGATTTCATAGTCAGTTTGGATTTATATTCATTTACGACAGGTATGTAAATAATTTCTTAAGGCACATAAAAGTATATATATATATATGTATATATATATAAATTGATATAAACGTTATCATCGTTTAAAAGTCTCTCAACTCAAGTAGTGTTATAGAGCAACCGATTGTTACCGATTGTTACATGGAGGACAATGTGTCATCCAAAACTAGTACTCCAAAGAAATGCACTGATATCAAATACGCAACTTGACCTATATAGGGAAAGGCTAAAACTGCTTACAAAATCAAATATGTACTAATGAAACGCCGACAGTGCGTATACAGTATCCTCGAAACAAGTTGTCTTCGAATATATGTACTTATCTAAAATGACAGAATTAGATCAGCCAGCGCTAGTCGTTTTGAGGTTTCCCGATAGTGTTTTGTGGTGTACATGCAAAGGCCGGTGCTGATTATTTTCTTATGGAGTTTTATTATTCCCAGTAGACAATTGAAGATGAAAAAAAATCCTCTTTGGTAAATTGTTCCAGGCAGTATAATCCCGCAGAACATTTTAGGTTTATTTCTTTTCATATCAATTTTATCTGATTGTAAGTATATCGTCACGACATGATTTGATTGTACGGATATGAAGATTCTTTTTTAAGAATCCGCATGAAGAGGAAAACATCAAATGTAGCCCGAGAGGAAAGCTCTGACGTTTTGTTGCTGTCAGCGTAACTGAAGTTTATCATGCATCGTTTTTTCTACATTATTCTTTAATCCAAGCATTTAGTCTTATTTTTCCTAGATAATGGGTGTGCCAGTTTTCATCTATGAAAATTTCAGTTTTGGACAGCCTTTATTTGATTTTCTTCCAATGATCCGATACCACGTTTTAATCTTCTTCCCATCCCATATATATTTATACTTGTATTTAATGTTTTGAATGTCCACTTGTAGACTGATACAATATATGTATTTCGTTTCTTCTGATTAACACGGGATTTATACATGGTTTGTGGAAAACTGTATGATAAGTAAAGCCCGTTTATATTATGGACACCATTAAGAATACGTTGAATCTTATTTCATAGACGGTCTTTCTCCAAGCTAGCAAAAATAATCTTTGACATATCACATGTAATGTAAGGCATTCACAATAACAAATGTAACATATTTTCTTGCGATACTCCGTATTCTCTATCAAAGTTTAAGCTATTATACGATACAAAACCGTACAACTTACCGTAATTTGCGGCGTAGCTCTCCGGTAAAAACAGGAAAATCGCCGCAAAGACCACGACAGCGTGTAGCCGCCACTGGTCCATGGCTGCGGGGTAAAATCTAGACGAATCCCACTGTAGAAAATCCAACGTCTTTGCTTCTACTGCAGAGAGAAAAACGCCTTACCACCCGCAGCTGTAACTATCTTTCTATAGAATGATTCAGTTGTTGCAAAAGATCACGAATCACACGTCAGAATCATTTTGTGTTATGAAAGATTGATAATCAAATCTGTACAGGTATTTCAACAGGGTTATGAATAATTCAAAGTATTGTAAAACTTTATTGTTTTCGGGGAGAGTGTCATTGTTTGAGTGGATGTGGAAGACGGACGGTTTGAAGGATGAGTTTTGTTGTTTCAAATCGCAAGGGAGTTTTTGGAGAATTGTTTGCGTATGACAAAGAGCAGAAGTCAGTGATTGCATGTCTACGAAGTCGCTAGTTAACACCGGTAACAAAATAATGCATAATTTAGTTGGTTTTGTTGCCATGGCTATATAAATTTTACTTGGAGAAAGGAAAAAAATACTTCGAGTGATTCATTGTGACTCATTCCATTGAAATGTGTCCACATAATCGGAAATCTAAAAAAAACGCAGCAAAAAAGTAATAGTGTACATGTTATTTTTTACATTTCCGAATCAACTGAAAAATATACTGATGACAGAAGATGAATGAGGTAGGGATTGAAATGATTACAGTAATTCTAAGAAAGTTTTTCTCTCCGTTTCTGATTATATTCTCGTAATAGCCATGCCCTGTACGTGAAATATATTGTAATTTAGCATTTACATGCCAAATATGTCGAAAAAGGAGGTTATCAATACTAGTGATCAATATATGTAATTCACTTGTATGTGTAGATAATCCAGATAGAGATGATATGATAGTATCAGAATATGACTTCTCACAATGAAATTAAGCTAACCTTGCTGTGGTCCCTAAAGATGAAGTCCTCATACAAAACCAAAGTTTTCCAAACGAAGCATTTTCATAATATGGATAATAAAATTGTTATGATAGCTTTTGTTGTGGGATCTGCCGAATCATATGTATGATTGTTTTGATATCCCACATTATGACTTTTACAATGAAAAGAATGGTTTGAATAAGACGATTATGTTTGAGTGTATCACACATCTAAAATTTATCTAGGAAATAAGATGTCATACAATGATGAATTTGTAAACAAGTTAAAAAATAAAGAAGATGTACTTTATTAAATGTTTGAAATAAGAGTTCGAATACGAGCAAAAATTGATCGTTAACAGAATTGCACTGGTTGCAGTATGAAGAAATATCTGGTTTTATTTCGACAATGGATCACTGTAGGGACTGTGATTGTTATTCCGATTTTATAGGTCATTGCATTTCAGCGACTCCCATATGGTCTAGTGGTTAGGATTTGGCGCTCTCACCGCCAAGGCCCGGGTTCGATTCCCGGTGTGGGAAAGGCGTTTTTTAAATTTATTTTACCTCTCGGGGTGTACAGGCCTATGATTGCTTGAATGAATTTTGAAGCATGGTTAGCCTGTCAGGCTAACCATGCACCTCCTGAAAACATTTAGTACATAAATAACAAGAAGATTTGTTGTTACAATGTTCAGAATAAGAGACATTTAACACTAATGTTTGATCCACTTACGGCAGCGCTGCTTTCGGTAGTGGCCTTATTAAGAGAGCGCATATACATGTGAGTATTTGTTATAACACAGAGCAAAGGTAAACTGGGCATGATGCAAAGGTATTTATGCGCAACATTTTGCACATCAGGTCAACGCTGTATCAGTTTTTCCAACAGATATAGTTCTGTATAGCAAATCTTCACTTTTTTCTATTCCATTATCATTCTTTTATTGGAAGATACGAATGAAATTTTAAAAAAAAATCATTTGAAATATTTAAAGAAAAAAGAAGATATGGTTGCTTGACATTTACAATCAGCGAAATAAAAGTACATAACATAGACCGAAATGGTTGATGCTTATTTTCTTTTACAAGAATCAAGGCTTGAACGTTAGAACACGTCGCCAGGGATATAACAAGGGAGCAATATTGAAGATGACATCTAGTCAACCGTACTAAACCTTCCATCCACTTTTACCTATGTTCTTTATGAGTATCATTAATTTGTTGTTTGCTTTTTTATTCCGGCACGCATAACCTAAACACAAATCAATATTTCATCGATGGAAGACAATGCTAGAGCGAAAAGATAACCTTTCAAACATTTTCCCGTGCAATATATGTAGTTTGAAAGAATAAATCGTTATGGTGACTTTTATCGGTCATCGTATGTAAAACCTAAGATTGTAATTTTGTTGTAGTGAACATTTTATTCCATACTTATGTCTTGTTTAATGTTAACTGATGTTGCCATACTTTGTACCTGCTACAATAGTCGTGCAATTAAGTTCTTCTTCTTCTTCTAAAACCCCGGTCACACATAGCCGAACATGGCCTCCCGACTCTCCCCCGACCATGGTTAAGAGTGATTCGGGAGCTAGGTCAGCTGTGGTCCGCTGGCGTTCGGCTGAGTCGGATGGCGTTCGGCTCAGTCAGCTGGCGTTCGGCTGATTTTAAAGCATTCGGCTCTGGACGGGGGGTCTGGAATGGGTCGGTTGTTGTTGCGGTTGCCTTGTGTTCGGCTGGTATTCGGGAGAAAGTCAGCAGTAAAATTAGAACCTTAACCACGCCAGAACCACTGCTGACTTACTCCCAATTTGTTTCCAACCTACCCATGACTCACCCCGAGACCGTAGACAAATCTTTGCTAACTCATCCCCAACCAAGTGACTACTATCGGAACGTGGGCGAATCACCCCCGACCTTCACACAACCAAAAACAAAGAAGAACACTAAAAGCCGGATTAAAGCTAGCGATGATCCGAATTCGATCTCTCGGTGATGTTAACAACATAGAAGAATGGATAGTTATGATTAAAAACGAAAATGACTCCTCTTTTGAAAGTCGTTGAATATGTCCATTTCAATTTGTGAGAGAGTCTGCAATCGGCCGGGGATTAGTCAGGAGAGATTCGGCAGTCTGCGGCTAGTGGTCGGGATGGTTGGGTGTAGGTTAGGAACACTAAGATAAAACGCTAGTGTTCAGTCCAGCTTGTTTGCATGCTACTGGGTAAAAGCTACATTTTTCGGCCCTACGTTTCATATCACGACCCAATCAGTTTTGTACTACGTTTTATTTTATTTTGTACTACGTTATATGTTTTATTACTTTCTTCAAGCTCTTTTTTTCTTTCTTTAGCTGCAACAGTTAGTGGCGTCGGTGTGGCACTGGACTGAACCAATAGGTCCCGGTTTTGATGCTGACTACGAGTATGCCCCGACGTGTTGCCTTCGCGCTACGGATTTGGTGCGCCGATGTACAAAGAACCGTACAACAGTTAAAGCCAGACAAAACATGTGCTGAATCTTGGCTCTAGCCGAATACAATGTACTGGCTAGGACAATTTGTCCAAGACGCCTACGGTGCAACTGCATATCTTAAAATTAACTTAGTCTAGTGACCACCTCTGCATATAGAGATCACTTGGCCATCGTAAACTTTTAAATGGTCCCTTAAATTATTTTCCACTGACCCAAGCATTCAGTGTTAGAAATGCAACATGAAGTAAAAACGACAATTCTGTCAGAATGGGTTTTAAAGAGTGGTCATAACCTGCTTTACATTTCATGGTAGGACATTATCAAATTAATAAAAAAATGCAGTGTTAATTACTTGTGATTTATAAGACCAATCAAAAATATCTAAACTGTGCGTGAAGGATACATTAAAGAAATGTTGATATAAGATTGTATGACATAAGTCTTTTTTTAGATATGAGCGATCAGTGAACAATAAAGAATGGAAATACTTTGTGTGATGAGAAAGTTTCAGTCACTGAGGTTTTAAAACTAATGTTGCTACTAATGCTGCGATTGCAAGTATGTAACTTTGTAACTTTATATGGATCAGATTTAAACCCCCATTTTGTGGTTTTCCTTAGCTGTTAAATGTTTGAAGCGACGTTATAGACAGCTACCAGTTGAAGAGAGATTGTGCATATAATCGATTCATTGGAAAATGTAGTAGACTTCATTTGTGAATACCCTCATTCGAGAAATAAATTGAGAGAAATACTTTCGTGCAGTGCGGGAAAATGTGTGTTTCGTTATCTTCAAATCACTTGACTAGGAAAGTATGAAAGCCTTCACCAGACAGATTTATATCATAATTTTTAAAACATAAATTTGACCAATGATTTTCTGGTAGTACTCTAATATCTCATATGGGTACATCAAATGTACCAAATGCCATGTTTGAGTGAAATGTGAGTCTACAGTACCCGATTGAAATGATTTTATTCCTTTCAGCATATGGTTTTTTGAAAAGCATCGTTTATTTCTTTACGTGTTGAAGATGTTGTTGACTATATTGTAAAGATTTTGTGATTTGGCGGAAGTTCGAAGTGTGTTAGTCATTACCTATAAGAAATCCAGTTATTCTACCGAGTATTCAAAACATTTTGAAGACGTAGGAAGCTAATTGTAAAGGAAACCGTGTTGCCACCTTGTGTGTATACATCCTAAATACCACAGTCCCAATATTCAGGACTGGTTTTGATTATTCTTAAAAAAGTCGGAAGCTAATCGTAAAGGTGTGCACCTAGTGTATACTTGTTAAATACCACAGTCTCAATATTTAGGTCTGATTTTAATTATTTTTGGAAAAAACAAAATTCTTCTATAATTCTCCTAATGCCCAGTCGTGACCTAACCGCTTGTGAGGATCATAGCGTGCTTAAGTCACCCACCAACAACGGCAGGATAACAGTATGTCATTCAAAAGTCGCTATCAATGTTTTGTCCAATTTACAAATCGCCTCATCAACCGCGGCGGACTTCAAAGTGTCGTGCGAAGCCGCCGTCAACAAGAATTTTGTCCATCCTGATGCTATTTCCGGCCTTGTCACCTCTTTGAGAGAAACAACCCCGCAGGTGGGGGAATGTTGTCCAATCACGGCACGTCGATCAAATGCGACAGGTTAGTGGGAATTGTTGATGAGGTAACCCTGGGCAACGGACCACCCAAATAAAGCCCCACCTCCTCCAACTCGAGTGTTTTTGACTCCACTTGCAAATCTCCTGATTCCTATTCAGATAAGCCTTGTCGCTCAAATAAAAAAAAAACGAAATATGGGCAGCGAGTTTGCTTACAAGAGTTAAAGCTAAGAACAACAAGAGTCTTCAGGAATTTACTTAGTGTTTGAGAGTTTGCCTTCCGTGGCTCGCTACTGTTGGCAAATTGGACAGAATGTCCAAAACTTTGGCGTACCCC
Source organism: Branchiostoma lanceolatum (assembly GCF_035083965.1). Classification (NCBI taxonomy): domain Eukaryota; kingdom Metazoa; phylum Chordata; class Leptocardii; order Amphioxiformes; family Branchiostomatidae; genus Branchiostoma; species Branchiostoma lanceolatum. The sequence continues at coordinate 13,778,663 of NC_089729.1, forward strand.
GCGACCTAAGCATTTTCGAGGTTGATTTTGGAAGGTCAATTTTTAACAGACTTCATTAAAAAGCCGCCCGAGGGGTCCTCAGGTGCGCTTCCATTGCAGGAGTACCATGCAACCCCGGAACTCCCGGCGGGCACATTGTCTTCTCGGCAGGGCCACAGGGAGGGAAAGTTTACCTAGCCCGATAAATTACCGGTCCCTGCGATTGCAGGGCTGTGTACTCATATAATTGTCGAGACGAGAGACAAAGAGTTACAGTGCCTTTTGATAGCAATATGGACGCCTTTGGTTATTTTTTCAATTTTACCGGAGGCGGGAATATTGGGTTTTAATGGAGTCGGACACTTCATTGGATGGAACGACCTGTATTTCCTTGTGTGTCGAGGGATATGGACTCCCACCGAAAAACTCATTAGCAGCCTAGAAACACATGGCGCTCATCTTATCATTTTGAAGTGCCCGCAGTTGATTGTATTAATGTTAATTAATGTAGAAATCGTATGACACCTGCAGCTTTTTCAAACAGCGAACTTTATACCCGTACCAACCGCTGCTTTGAAGAATGTAATTCGTTATAACCGTCATCTCGTTTAAATTGGTAGCAAGAACCAACCGCAGGCGAGGTTTGCGTTTGATGTCCTTTCGGCGTTGTTTATAGTTTATCAGGAAGCGTTTACGTCCTTTCCGATAAACTGGGCTCTACAAAGAAGTGTGTTTGTACCACTTGGGCTCCTAAGTTCCAAACGTACACACAATGGGGCCTTAACACTAAGACGATAAGAGGCACACGCTTGGCGCCATTGTAGGCAGACAATGCAGATTAAGATAGACTATGGAAGACAAAGATATATCACACAACGTACCGTTACTGACATCATTTCACAAAGATTGATGAAGAATCGCCGTGCTTGTGAAGAACAACATTGTCTCTTAAGTGTTCAGTCTTAATCCAGCTTTGTTTCGACGAAGTCTTGTCTTTTGTACAGGTAATGTTGGATGATCCCCAAAGGATATCTAATGACGTCCGATCATCACCATAGTGAACGTCTTAAATCAAATATCACAATAAGACGTATTCATCTATATCTTAGCGTAGGAAGAAGACATCAACGTTTCTCATATATAAATACATATTTTTATACTTTTGCTTCTCTTTGGAAAGATTTCAAGAGAGGGGGTTACTTTATGTCAAATCTATACAATACTATACAATTCCATAATCCTATTATTTTTTTGCGCTTTTAGTGGGTAATGCTTTAAAACTACGTTTGAATTAATTTCGAAGTAACATCGTCATTCTTAAGCTCATAAGATTTATCTTCCTTATGCAAAATGAATAGATGAAATTATGCCAAAACAGTTACTCAAGCAACTGGACAATCTTTTAATATTTTTCAAACACATTCGTGCATATTGTCCAATTGCTTGAGTAACTGTTTTTGACCTATACCTGGACGTCTCACCTTCATCAACGTAATGGATACATTTTACATTTTTTTCTATTATTTGATAGGTAATAACCAAAAATAGTGAGGTTTTTGATAAGGGAGTAAGTTAACACGTGCTTACTTATCGCTATGAGTTAATGTACCCACTTCAATCCGGATATGATTAGTGGGTAACAAACAGTAAATATTTGGACTCATGTGGACATTATGGATAAACATGCTACAGAAACATTGATACATAGTGAGACAAAAACGTACGATCTTTTTTAGTTTTTTCTGAAAAAAATGAATGAATGATTGAGTGAGTGAGTGAGTGAGTGATCATGAGTGAGTGAGTGAGCGAGCGAAAGAAAGAGTCCGTAAGAGAAAAAAATGAGTGAATGAATGAATGAATAACTCAGTGGCTGAGTGAGCGAGATTGTGAATGAGCCGTCAATAATAGAAAAATAAAATTTCATATCCTTATTCATGATATATGAGAAAAATGAGATTCAACCTGAAGATTTTACACGTTACAGATAATATGTAAAACATTTTGTTTGAGTCTCATTAATGATGAAATATATCTTTCTAATGAATATTCAGCAATAGCCATTTTTTTCATACGTACGACATAACGAACTCAATGACAAGGCATATCATTTATCATTCTCCGACAATTGAAATGGCTTAGAAAACAATATATCTAAGTTTCCCCGCAACAGAGAATGGCTCCAATTGACAACCCACAATTGAATGAAAGACTTTATCACGGCTAACACTTAAAGAATGCCTTTGATCCTTCTGTGCGAAGATCTACTGATAATGGAATGATAAATTGGAACATCAGTAGGCATTCATGGAAGGGCCAAAGGGCGAGATAGACTTATCGCTTCGCTATAATGTAACGGATCACCATAGGCACATTGATAAAAGAAACCGTGCTAACACCCTCTTTTCAGTAAAAACTGCGACCGTTCTGCGACCACTGAACAACCGAACATTCGACAGATCGCTAAACGAATTTCATGGATAAAGTTTTTTTTTTAATTTAGGTATTGTCGTTGGATTATTTGTTATATATGACATCATATTGAAATTACAAAAATTAAGGGTTACACTAATCGGATTTTGTTCACTGTACGGTCCCTCAGCGAACGACGTCTAGTTGAGGCGTACGGATGATAAGCCCACATTCCACTAGACGGCGCTCTTACTGAGACCCCACTGCGACCTTAGCTAGATTTGTGTAACACTTGACTTTATCATTGGAATATCATGCAAGGTATAGAATTATGACTGAAAAGACAATAACACACACAAAGCGTAAGAAGGTTCATTTTCTACCTGAAAGATTCGTTGAGCGCTCTGGTCAATTTTAGGTCACAGGGAGAGCACGGTGAGGTCGTCGCTCTAGTAGAATAAGCAAACAGGGTTCGTCCTTGGATCCGGTGGCCGGGTGAGCCGGCTTCTTGAGCTACGGAGCCACGCTACAAACCCTCCCGGAACATTAAGCTTGTTTTGATTGACTACGAGGAAACATGCTAGGTGTTGATTATGTTGGGGAGTCGTGTGATATGATGAGACGGCGCATAGCATACTACTTGTTCTGTTGTCAGATATCTAGTGTAGAGGCAGGATAAATATATGGTGGTTCATATATGTGAATATCTTTTTAATAATAAACGATACAAATTGCATTAGACTTCAGCTTGTAATGAATTGACTTTAGGAGCAGCAAAAACGGTGGCAGGAATTTTTGATAATTTTTGTGTGACATCCTGGGTTGACCTCTTTGCTAGTTATGATAAGAACAAGAATGACATTTCTTTAAGATGATTTGTTACTTGGAGGTGTAAGGAACTGTAAGAAGATTCTTCACGCATCAGATGGTGCATATAGAGCGGTGCCCATCTCGGGACCGTTTCTGTTGCCTTGGGCCACACAGCGTTATTCAATCATTGCAGTATGGAGCTCGTTCACTGGTAATATTGTGTGTTCAACTGCTGTACTATTCCCCAAATCATGAGTGCTAAGCAGAGAAAGAGCACGTACCACTCTTTGGTATGACTCAGCCGGGGATCGAACTCACGAACTACCGAAGTGAAACCGAACACTCTCTTCACACCGGTTTTGACATGAGTACCGCAACCCATTTGATTTTCATGTTAGTGGCGTGTGATCCTGAAAAATAGTTTCAAAAATATATCTATGTTTCTTGCTTTCGTCAATATACTTGCGGATGTTTTTTTTCCATTAAGCTATTGTCTATTATCCTTCTTTTTATGGTATTCATCTGAACATTATTCCATAATGAGTGAAGTTGGTCATTTTTCGAACCCAGAACCAATAAGTTCACATCTTTTATCATCTATCATGTAGCCGAGTTCCACATTTCCGAAGTTGCTCCTCTTGCCAAGGATTCGAAACCAGAACCGTTTTAGACTCTAAGTCAAAAACCCGAACCATAAAACCACATTGCCACATAATACTATTTGTGACACCAATACATTCACGTCCTTTATCATCTATCATGTAGCCGTGTTCCACACTTCCGAAGTTGCTCTTCTTGCCAAGGATTCCGGAAATCAGAACCGTTATAGACTCTAAGTCAAAAACCCTAACCATAAGACCACCTTGCCACATAGTAATATTTGTGACACCAATACATTTACGTACTTTATCATCTATCATGTAGCCGTGTTCCATACTTCGGAAGTTGCTCCTCTTGAAAATGTACAAACATCGGGGTGGTCTCCCAGGAGACGACGAGCGAAGGAGGTGATTTGACGTAAACGGAAGTGCTCACGAAACAGTCCTGCTCCCGTTTTCCTGAAGTGGCTGAAAAATCACACACTGGTAACCTTAAACATTAAAGAAACATAAACCGACTATCGAAACAACAAAACGTATTACTTAAACGTCGTGGATAATGGTTAATGGGCTACATTTTGTAAGTCAAGAATCTAGATTTACAGTTAGCTTTTCAAACGAAGTACTGTTGGTTCATAGCTGTACTAATTTCATCTACCCCTGTCCATGGGAATCAGAATCATTGGCGAGTGAAATAGACAAATATTCCGTCACTTCAATTGAAAATGAATAAGAGAATAGAACATAGTATTGAATTCAATATTTGGTCTACCTACCAACGTAATATACCTAGTAGGGCCCTGGTCGTGTTTTTTTGGGGGGGGGGGGTAGGCAAGGTAGCCCCATTTTGTCACTGTTGGCAATTGCAGCAAGTGATGTCGTATTTTGATAAAACTTAAGCATCTTTCCTGGACCCTTGATCCTTACTTCCTTTTAGCAAAGTTATAGATAGCAATGCCTTTGAATCTTAGATACCCCCTGAAAGCAGGACCCCACATTACAAACACACAGTTTCTTATACATACTTCCATTCTAAACATTGCGCAATTGCCGAGACTGGTATTGGTAGCAGATGGATGGTTAAAAAAAGGTAGGCATTGACATAAAGCTTATGATCTTATTAATGGACACGGGAGAGAGATTTGATTTTTAACCTTTCTATTGTCCCAAACGGCGTGGTCATATTTCTCATAGACCTTCGTACGATTTCGATGTGGTAGGATCGGCTTGTCGGCTGTGACAATACGCAACGCTGACAAGTATCTTATGCAGCGTGTTCTGTCACAAGACAGGTCAATTTTGCACGACAAGTGCACAACTATCACAAGAATACCATTGAGATCGTACAACGATCGTACGACGGGCCCTCATTTATCTATATCTACACAGCTAGCGTTTGATGTCACCGCACGCAATATACAATACTTGTCAATCTGACAGCTTGCTCTTTGATATACGGCTGTAGTAAATCCTGTTCTTGGTAGCTCGTCATAATCCACGGCTTATGAGCGGTTATAAATCATCGTAGGTGCCAGCTGTGCCCGGCGGGGGACCACACATCCTGGTCGGGAGACAGGGACTCATTTAACATCGTGGCCGACGCTGAGAGCCAGACGGATCAATAGTGGCTTTTCTCATGTTCCAACTTCTAAACGTAACACGGTCATAGGTCAAGTTGGCGCTTTTTGGAAAAGTTCATTCTGCACCATGCCTTGTTATATACATGTATATAAAAAATACATATATGTCTCTTTTTTCGTTGACAAATTTTCCCGTTTTATAACCAACAAATGTAGCTTTTGTTATATAAAAACATGGAATCTGGTGCGACTGTGGATATAATTTAAATTAGAAGTGCTGTTGTGATTTTTTCTGATACTCTTAAACTTTGTTGCAATGTAAATACAAATATCTGCTATGGCTTTCATTGTAATTGGATTTGACGTGTTATTTTTAAAATCAATGTGATATAAATAACAAAAACCTTCACCAGAATGTCATAGAAGCCTCGACAGTTTTTGTAATAGGTTTCGACCAGGGATGAAATTGCCATTCTTTTAATGATGCATAATTTTTTCACTGCTCTACATATGGCTAAAAACAATACTAAAGCACCCTATAGGATATGTCCTCTAATAGAATTGACCACCATTTTTTCAGATGTTGAACCACGTCAGCTACCTTTGCGTGCGAACTCTTACCTGTTCATCTTACAGTACACTGAATCGACATTTCGGACAATGAACGACACTCCAGGCGTTAACACATTGGGAGGGTTTACTTTGTAAAATTCACTTTAAAAAGTATGGGGAGGATGAAACGGCTAGATGTGATCCCTTGTGCCATCATTTTATACAGCCATAACATTGGTGGCAGCGAGTGGATTCGCTCTCTTTCGTTCTCATTTGAATATTAAAATGTAAGGTGACATATCACGCCATTGCGGTTACATAGAAGTCGTGTACGGATCTATGGCGACTCCAATATTTGCCCTCTGTGATTGCTTAATTCGATGCAATTCTACAGTCTGTTGTTGATGACATTTCTAATTACTCGCATCGGCAACTGGAGAATGTTTGATAAAAAGGTCGCAGTTGAAATCCAAACTGTGAAATTAACTTATTACCTTTTGTATTTTGTCATTGCAGGAGGTATTTGAAGATGTCATTGCCGAGAATTTATTGGAGAATATTTCTTCAAAAATTGACATCGATTCATCGCTCTCTGATGCCTCATTTACAAACTAAGAGAAACATAAATGTGTCAAAGCAATAGTAGACTTTCAATATGTAAAAACATACCTTACATACAGCACTGCATAAACGTATAAGAAGCACAGCTATAAACGAGTTGTTGTTATTCACTTGCGTGTTTGGCTTGTTTAAAACCATGCCCGTACAAAATGTTTTAAAGCAACTTTTCCACAATGTACTAAACACCAAACAAAGGAAAAGAAAGAACAAGAACTGGCTGCTGTTTCTCAGCTTTAAAAGACAAAACATAAGGAACAAACTGCACGTCTATATATAGCTACATAACGAGCTAAGGATAAGAAAAGGCCGGATGAAAATTGCACACGAACACATATGTCTCCATGGCATTGCACAGCATACGGCCAGATACATCTAAACAGCACATAAGCAGACATATCGCCATGCGTTTCCACCACAATTCCATTTATACTTACAACGACAATTACTTGTTTGTCCACAAGATAGTAAGAACAGACCACGCAGAACACATTGGCATTTCAGATTGCAAGTAGCGAAAGTAAGACATTATTATCTTGAAATATTAACGGTTGACGTGTCGTCAGAATCTTTACATGACATAATTGAACTTGAACATCATCTTTTAAGGGTTAAGTACAGAAGAAACCTTGTGAATCTTGGTAAACTACTAAAACAAACCTGAGTTGAACAGTTACATGATAAGTTACTTGGCTGCAATGTATAGCTAACATCGTAAACAATATGTGTATGAAATAATTTTAGTGTTACAGCATGATAATCAATGTGAAGAGCTCACGGTAAATAACTGACCCATCTTAATAACAACATCGAAAGGGTTGAAAATATTCTATATACTGTCATTGATCTAGCAACATAAATGCACCTTACTGCAAATGACATGCATTGATCTCATTTATAATGTATGAAGCCCACACTCGCTACAATGCTCACCCAGCAGAACACCAACTACCAGGCTGAAATAGTAAAAAAAAGTACAAAGCACTTGAATATTACTAGATCCTTGACACCTTTCTATATCTGTATGTACTAACAACTTGTCCAATCCTAATGATAACCATTTTTTTTCGATGATAAGCTCTACCATTATGCTAGGCGTTCTATGGGAGAGTTCTCGGTGTCCACGCTCATGTCTTCCGGGGACGAAGACTCCCCCTCCCCGCTTACCTCACTTCCACCAACCTCGGTCCAAGTGGCTAACAGATCACTAAAGTCTGGTGTGCTGGAGTTGACAAGACTTACACGCCCATCCGAAACTCTCGCGTATGGTTCCTTAAAGAACGAATCCGGCAACTTTCTCTTCTGCATTGGTACGATGTCTTCGAGACGACTATCTAGCTTGAGGCGTTTCAGCTTCTTGCTTGATTTGATGAGTTTGTTTTCTACGATGTGTTTCTTGAGACCGAATTCGAAGAGGTCTTGCAAGGGGCCGAGCGTACCGCCCTTCTTGTAGACACCATCGCTGCCGTCTTTTCGGGACTGTTGTGAGTTCTTCGTGCCGGGGTCTGCCGAGTCGCCGTTCTGAGCGATTCGCAACAGGTCGGCGTAGTAAAGTTCCCGACCGGACTTTCCCGAAGTGAAGCGATCCTCGTAGATGTCGCACGAATCCGGGTCGTTCTTTTTCCTGCCGAAATATTTCTGGATGTCGTTGTTGACCGATTCCGCGAAGTCTAGCAGCTGCTTGGTCATGTCGTGGGCGGGCTCCAAGAGCACCTCGCTCCGAGGAGACTCGACGTCTTCCCCGGTGTAGTTCGAGACGTTGTCGATGTCATCGTCCTCGATTTCTTCGTCGTCTTCTTCGGACTCGGTGACGTCGTGCATCGGAGCGTCCGAGAATCGCCTTCGGGTGTGGTCGCCCTTGGTGTCCGACCCCGCCTTCACCGCACTACCGGTAGCCATATTCTCATGCTGTTGTCAAACAGAAACGTGCGTGGAGCAGTGGTTAATATAATCAATCTATCACAGGCGACCTGTCACACAATTAATCAAATAATTGCCCTGCAACCGATGACCAGCCATTCAAAATATTGGCCCCCCTCAAACATGCGCATGCGGGCTAAATCCCTATAATTGGAATGGTTGACCCAGTGAATTGGGTTAAAATTCTAACAATCTAAATCTGTTTTACTGAAATATCTAGAACCTTTCAAGGAACAGCACATGCTAGTAATGGAAAGTCAATAGTAATTTTTACAAAAGGATGTAAAATACACACGACCAAAAATATATTATAGAGTAATTTCCTATTCTCTTGCATTTTTCTGCTTTTCTAAAAAAATCCCTTGTCGATGATATGGCAATAAAATACCTTGATGAGCGTATACATTACCTCCAATTGTGCATTATGTATATTTAGTGCTCATTTCTTGATGTGTATTTAAACATACATAGTGTAGTATGCATAAGAAGTATCTTTCCCTAGCTCAATTATGTTTTACTATGAATTATTCGATATGATTATTAACTACCATTTTGACCCTCATATCTATGGTCTCTTTTGCAGCGACGATTACCCAAATTAGATATCTATATAAGCCTCTGTTTTCGAAGTGAGCAATAGACCTGTTTATTGCGCTAAACATAGACAGTGCAAAATGTATCAACTACATTCCCAAACGAGAACCAACATATGTTTTTTTAGTTCCTTGCTCTTATTGCATAAAACCAGTGTCATAATCTCTCCTTTACCCTTTACCTTCATGGTTTATATCTTTAACCTTTTGCCAAACAAATGTCTTTTCCAAATTAAATTCCTGGTGCACCGGCCTAATTTTGGAATGTAGACAGCAGAATAAATATCAAGTAATGGCAATCTCATAATTCTGTCCGTAAGTGTTGAAAGTAAGGTCAAATCTTGTTTATTCATAATTAATACATATTTCATATCTATTAATCTCAAAATTAAGAAACGTCTTTCCTATTGGCTTAAATCTAAGATTTTTTCGTATTTATTTATAATTGTCAGTTAAAAGCTCGTTTGTGTACGATACTATACGACAAAACATCCAGAATTTGGAAGCCAACCGCAAACGGACTAAGCAAGTGTGAAGAAATTGCATTTATCAAATTTGGCATATTCGTCAACGAGCAATTGCAGTATACACAATATTTGTAAATGTAGGACCTTTTGCTATGGAAACCTGTACGCTTTCACATGAAATAGAAAGACATATGGGATAGTTATGTCAAGTACTCTTAGAACAGGTCAAGCAGGAGTGCTGATATCACTACCCAAAGCAGTCAGAAAAAGTCATTATCGGTTGTAGAGCTTTGTCTATATACATATTACAGAAATGTGCATAAATACCATACATGCTGTAATAGAAAAATGGAAAGAATTGTGCGGTGCAATACTTGAATGCAAATATACGTGTGCGCTAAAAATGTATAAACGTGCACGCCACGCAACGATACGAAAATGCTGAAAATAAATTTTAGCAATTTTTCTGATATTTGGTGCAGCATTGATAGAAAATACGTTACATTCAATTCTGATATAATATCTAAAGGGGATTGCACAAGTATTTCGAGTAACCATCACAAGGTGGGCATTTTACATCTTTCAAAGAAAAAAGTCCCCGTACTTTACAATAGGGGGCGCTAGTATAGTACATTTGCCCACTAGTGGACGTAATTCCCATTCAATACACTGGATACGTGTTTAGCTAGTCGTTAAATGTGGTTTATTCCCGTCCGATATTGGCTCGACCGTCGCAAAAACGTCGACCAGGGTGATACAAATGGCTTCTTAACGACTGCATCGTGGCTATTTTGAAAGCTGTTTTCCGGACACTCGGAAAAGGGTAGGAAGAGCTGTGTGGAGAAGCCATGTCCGGGCCGGATGGAGATGTTGAAACACAATAGTGGGGAACTGTTAAAGTTTCTACTTGTGCTAGAAAGGTAAAAGGGTTTCGCTTGCTTACAGACCGTGAAAATACAACATGCATCACATCATGAAGGAATAGAAATGCTACCAGATGACCATATTGAATGCAGAAAAACTAAATGATGATAATGCATAGTTATAATGCATAGTCATGTTTATTGAAAGTAGGCCAGAAAATTTTACATACATTCAGGGAGTATAAAGTTTTACGGAAAACCGGAGCATTTTTGTACGCTAGTCAAGGGAATATTGAAAGTTACCGACATTAAACCTAGATTCTGAACACTAAAGGAATCCAATTCACTATTATACACATGGTTAATTTAGATGGAGGCATGGTAAGTTGTAAATGTTTAGTGATTTTTCCAGATCTGTTTAGATGTATGTTGTCAGAATATGCGAGCCAGTATTGTTACGTTGCGTCTGTTGTTTCTATTAAAGAATGAATTTTGATGGAATCTTTTTTTCCTAGAAAGCTAAATTATTGTCATCACCCATGCCCATGATACTGTTAGTATAGAAATGTCGACTTGAAAGCTTGAAGAATGTTTGTGCCAAAATGTGAAGATAAAAAAGTGATGCAACTGCTGCATTTTTGCATGGCAATATGTCATATCGGCCAGAAATTCATTCCATGGTAAGGTCTGAAAAATTACACCATCAAATGCCTGCATTAATTTACCTTCGATCTAAAATGCAATAGCTAAGATCATTTTTGTGTGTGCTGTAAAACATGCTTTACAAAATCACTGATTTACCGGAATTATTCAATATAGTAGAAGTAGCTATAGGCCGCCGTTGTAAGCGAATGTAACAACATGAACAATATGGGATAAACGCCGCCCTTTTTGGGGAAAACTTTTTATATCTACCTGCAGCTAATACGTTTATGTAATTGCAAATTACGCATGGGTATAGAAGGCGCTAAAACGCTCAAGAAGCGTCAAGATAGAAGGCGCTAATAAAAGCCAATGATCGTGCAACCTGAGTTTTAAGGCCCCTTCACACTTGTGGGTATATTCAATCCGAATGAGTTCCGTACTAACATTTTAAGGTAAAGTTTGCGATCGAAGAAGTCATTTTTTGGTTCAATAACCAGACTGCGTTACGTTGGTTCAAAGTAGAAAACAACCTCTTCCACACAAACTTTAACAAAACAAAATAAAATATTGATACGCAACTTATATGGACTTGATATACGTGTACACACCTGTGTGAACTGGCCCTTAATAATAGAGGCAAAGAGTAACGTTGACGGGCGGGAAAGTGTCCGTGATCGCTGTACGAGGTTTTTAATCCTTTTGCAGCTGTGAATACGGATGCGAAAGCGTTTCTCATCACCTGTTACACTGCTAATTGTGTCTGCCAACGTGCACGCCTACAAGACAGCCTTAAAAACGTGAAAATTAGATTTTATTACTTTTCATCCCATTCAACTAGGGTGGTGACCTTGCTGCGACCTTACATTTCACAGATCAGCCAACAAATTTCATAAATTAAAAGGATTTTTTTCTTGCGCTTTTTATTTGTCCTTTAGCCATATTTTTACATTTTGCTCTATAAATGAAGGGTTACACAAATCCAACTTAGGTTGCAGCGCGATCGCCGTGTAGTGGGAGGGGGCCTGACGTGACAATGATACTGTACGTTTCCTACTCAGAGAACCTAGGTGACCGCTCCTCTTTTCTAAAACCAACGCACAAATTATGGCTAGAACCCAATTGTACTTATTTGAAACCAAACATATTATTGATTAATTTGTGATGTGATTATTTCTGTTATGCTCACTTTCACATGTCAATTGTATGTACTTCTGCTACAGAATTCTAACGTTTGCTATCAATATCTTCACTTCTATTACAATCTTTATCATATTTATCGGACGATCCTGTTATCCTCTACATGTATTTAGGTTATGTACCACTGATACATACGGATCCCAAATAAAGAAGACACTGCGAGAACTTACTGAGCCTACTGAGGGCAGACCTGACAGAGAAAAAAGGGATAAGACCGTTGTGGTCAGAAAGAAAACTACGGGAGCTAAGGAACCTCGCGATGAACCGGAAGAAAGACTGATTGCAGCTGCAGGGTGTTCAGACCACTGCAGCAGCAGAACACAGTGGACTACTACAGTAACTACTAACGCTGTGTATTATTTTGTTTTGCATTTTCAATGATAAAAAATGTACTAGTTATCCTGATCTTCTACTGTTGTTTATCACGCAATACATTAAAAAACGCATATCATTTATGTGGTTTTGAATTTAAGTTTATCATAAGCTTTTTATTTGGAGAAATGATCATTGTGCGTAACAATGTACATGTACATTATCATGGGTCAAGAGAAATGGAGACGAAAGTGGCAACAAGGCTTGGAGATCAAGAGGATCCTTTAACATCTCTTGGTGGTAGTAAAATTTTCAAACGTTGGTGTATGATAAATGTCCACACGTGCCCTGATATGTTGGAGTTGGGAAAATATTCTATCAAGACATAGAATCAAAGATGGCCTAAGTTTCTAGAGAATATACGGAGACTTCAGGCAAATTTTTAAATGCTAAATTACAATGCCTGTGTCCCGTATGATTTATTTTGAATACTTAATTCAACATAATGTCAGTCAAACTGGCCAATCACTGTAATATTAATATTAATCTTTATTTACACTTTGTCAGTAAGGTCCGTAAGGTCGTAAAAGAATTAAAACTTCTATATCCTTTAACAAAATGCAACAAAAAGAAGCCATTTTGATTACTGGCAATACCTCGCTGTATTTAGAAATGGACGATAGACGTTTTTATGATTGACATGAATAGAACAAACAGTTGATAAAATAGTTTACAAGTATTTACAAGCCACTTGGATACAACATCGATTCTTCTTTTTTGCTGTCCTTGCGTTCACACGTGTTAGGACTTGGTCACACCCGTCGTACGATAGGTTTACGACGCTCTTGAGACAGTTGTGAATATGTCGTACAATCCGCGCTGACATGTGACGGAAAGGTTGTCGTAGATCCTTGTGAACGGTCGTATGACGAAAAAGAATCGTGCGACAGATATGACCGCACTTTTACACTGTGTTAGACGGCCGACCGTACCCCTCCCCCGGTCGATGGACAAAGTGCGCGCCGTTGCTAGGCCCGTGGGCCGAAGAGCACACAACTAACATCGCTGACTAATACCAAGGGCCAAAGTTCTCTTATAGTTATACCCAAGAAATCTCAACATATACCTTTACCATGTAGCATTGTTAGGTATGAATAATGTTGCTGTAGCTTTAGATACAAAGGACTTGGGAATAAACCATACAAATGCAACGTAAAGACATTAGGTTTTGGCCGACAACCAAAATGAAATAAAATAGTTTGACACTCTCATGGTTGGCGCTTTCTTTAAAAAAAAACCCATCTTAGATAGTACTCTTCGATTGTAAAAATCTAAAATCTGATTTTAAAGCTATACAATATACGTTCTGTCAGCAAGAATGATATTTTCTTTTATTGAAAATAGTTTACGGTAATTGCACACACATTAATATGTACACGATTCTTTTAAATATATATGCATAGGAAGCCAACAATTCATGTCATATCCGTCGAAAGCAAAATGATATCAGATGTAAAATATTCTTTTCTCCGATCCCGCCTCTATTATCGATATCGTGCCAACGGTGCATCATGCGAGATAAGAATACACTGACCATACATTGTACTAAGACGACGGCGATGAAATTTGCGTTTCTCAGGCATAACTTAAAACAAAGTACATCATAATCTCGATTGAGGCGTAATAAAAAAAAGGTTTCTGGCACGTCAAACGTAAATTTTGACAATCCCATTCGACATATATAAAGTAGAATATACTGTCAATTGTAACTGACCATTGCCTAACTGTGTAACGGTAAAGGTAGTCCCATAGCCTTTTTGTTATCCACTGTGTTTAGGACATGGTATTGGAAGGCGAAGCCCATCCCTCTCCTTCCACTGCCTTTCACCTCCCCAACCAACGTCCCATTTATACACCTGGGTGGAGTGAGGAACGTCGTGTAAAGTGCCTTTTCGAAGAGCACAAGATCGGTGACATGACAGGATTCGACAGGACCTCTGGCGTTACGCCGTTACGCCAGCCGACCCCATGGCCACCTAACTGTGCACCACCTGTTTATTCTATCGGGATACCGCACTGTAGGTCTGCTGTTGGGGAGTACGTTCTCAAGATGGACGATTAGGAGGACAACACAACCAAGTAACATCCGAATTCTCCAAGCGTTACGGTATTGCTTGGGACACTGCATACGTGTTCGATGTGTTGCCGGTTCTCAAATATGTTTGCCAGGTAAACCACATACATTCTGGCTGGGATATATCTGAGGACTTCTAAACTGCAAGATTTGTACAAGCATGTTTGGTGATTGTCACACCGGAGAACTCCAGTTAGTTATTTGTATAAAAGACTACCAGTTATCACAAGTTATACACCTCGGGTTCTTATTCTTGATAAGAGGTGTTTAATCCGATTTACCACCACTTTTCTTAATTAGTTTATTTTCGCAAGCCTGGGGGCTTGTTCGACACGATGCTGGTCAAATTTATTCGCTGCTATTTTACACGATTGTTGATCGTTCGGTAATCTTATTACACAACAATGGCAGCAAGACAATTGAGATTACAGGGATAATAACATTATCATACAGCTACTCAGTAGGTATTACATACTCTACTGTCCCAATCACAAATAACGACGACAATGTGTATTGTAGTTATATTCTTTTAGTCATAAGGTTTTCTATCTTTTCGAGAAGTTTGTAGTAGATTTTCAATCTTCCTAAAGCTAGATGTGGATAACTCTCTTGGCATGTTTTTTCTTTCTTTTATGTGCGCAACAAGTTAACATTACACTGAAAACACGTTGTTGTATGTAGCAATATAATTAAATCCTGAATCAGCATTCGAATCCGGTTCTACGTACCGACGATTCAGTTAGCTGAATGCATTGAATTGAAATATGTAGCCATATAGCGCTTGATGCTATTTTTGTTAGGATACGCATCCGATATTGTCTTGTATTGTTTTGAATGTCTTATTATAAGTGAGTCTGATATGCCAAATTCTGCTCGGCTGCATTCTTGGGAAAAACTGAATTTTCAATTATATGATGCTAACATTTTGCATATCGAGATTTTACGTTTAAGCGGCATATTTAATGTTGAAAATCATGGCATTACAAAATCTAAAATTATTCATCTTTTAGGCATTTACATACATAGATTTTGTACACAACTCAGTAGATAGAAAAAGGGGCCGCCGTCTGTGACTGTGGTCTAATTTTGCCATTAATTTTTACCAGTACCCCCAACACGGGGTCACTCCGGGGTCACCAATGATCACTTGAAACTGACACCGGTTGCAATCCACTCAAAACATTCAAAAATACATTCTAACGTTAACAAGTAAAAACGTCATCTATGTACACGGTTTTAATCATTTTCAGCTGATTCTGTTACGTTTAAAAAAAAAGAACGAAAAGGGTATTTTCTAACAGGGTCGTGGGGTTTATTTGTTTGACCCGTGTTCGAGTTTGGGCGATATCTTGCTTTGTACGAGTTTATATGTACAAGAGGCCGCTAGGTAGGAAGTGTCCAAACCGCCGATTTATCCGGCCCATCTTAAAAGCAGCAAGTGTTTCTGCATCGTCTCGTACACAGCAACGAAACTAAAGTACATTTCTAGGCATGCTCTTCCCATCCTGTTTATGTAAAGGTTGGCGAAACGTGTCAATTTGTTGCTAACCAGAACGGGAAAAATAGCCCCAAATTTCGGCGGTTGCTTGCTAAACCGGCCAAACATAAGGCCCCAGTTGTCACAACATCGGCTAAATGGGTTGCAAACAATTTTAGCTGTGGACAGAAAGGCGCAGCTGCAGCCGTGCGTTTACTGTCGGATCACACGAGTGTGCTTAACGATAGCAGGAACATTTAGAAATGACTACCGTACGTAACAACATTAGATATAGCTCATATAGAATAATTCTGAAGCATAGTTGAACTGTGATTACGAACCCAAAAATTGTACTAATTTTTAACTGTCCAATGCAAGTCTTTTCAAAGGTAAAAAAGGAATACAATGACTGGAGTGTCACAGTCGAAAATTTGGGTAGGTCTAATTTTGTGTTTAAAATCACAGTTCAACTTTGCTGCTAAATGCTTTCTATGAACACAGATGAAATTTCAAGCTAAAATATGCTACCTTTAATATATGCTACTTTTACAACGCTTGAAAAATTCCTACTTTTGGAAATCTATCTTTTTGTTTGATACACTTAATCCAGAATCTACTCTATAATGATGAAACTTATGAAATGTATCATACGTTAAGCAGGCAATATAACGTTACCTAGCTAATGCATCGCAAAAACTGTGCAACGATACTATATTGTCATGCTAGGCATCGGTTGAGTATTATCTACAAAATGTGATGTGAAACCACTAACAAGCACGGGAGACAAAATTCAAGTCGGTATCAAAAGTTGCACTGTGGTTCAAATTCATTGTTTCAATCGCAACATGACATTAATGCTGTGAAGCAGCCATACGTAGAATTTTAAACTTAAAAAGTACACCAAAATGTAACACCAAAAGGATGGATACAAATGAGACATAATTTACATGCATACGATTTAAGTTAACAAAACTAGAGTAGCTTTAATAAATATGTATACTGCGTTATGTATTAACTTCAAAACATATATGGATTTTTCTAAGTAATCGTATACATCTTTATGCATGCGACTGTCGTTTCCTATACTTAGAGTTCAGGTGCATAAAAAAGTACAAGTCACACATTATCTAAAATATGCATTTCCAGCTTCCTCACATACCTCCCACACATTTTACAATACGGGATCTGATAGCCTAAGATAATAAAGGCGTTATGACTCACCTGGGTTGAGTAACCAAGTGGTTGTAACAAGCACACGGCCATATGTGTCCGGTGGGTGCGTAGGCGTTCGACTGTCTCTATTCTCAGTTCTGCTCAACTCGAGCTAGGGATCTGTACAAAAAAGAAAACATATTCTTCTAAGCTAAGTCTAACACTAGAAAAGTATAACAATTATGACATCCATATATCTACGTCGCGTAGAGATCTAAGTAAAAATGTCCAATCAAAGTTTGGTGGTGGGATCGCATGGGCATGGGCAAAACGGCCATATTTAGTGATAATAGGTCATTTTACCATACCAGATATACAACGGACAAAGTTGACCATAAAATATAGTCGAGGTAACACAAAAGTCAAGGATTTCATATAAAAGCCTGAAAAACATATTAATAGCAACAAAAAAAAAACGGTTGAAATAAAACGTTAAGGAAGGTTATGCAAAGTAGCAAGCTCGGTCATTTGAATAATCATTTGAGTACCTTGCAGAGCGTAAAACCGTTGTTACGCCACAAGTCCTGATTACAATGTAATCACTACACCTACTACACCTACCAAAGGATTAGTCGACCTAATACACCACTGATCTTTTTATGGAGACCCCATAGGTCCGCATGTTGATTTCAGGGAAGGTAAAGAAAAACAAATTAGAATACTGAAGTGTGATTGGTCAACAAGCCGATGAAGTCATCGGTAACGTCGATAGCGATCGGGTCTTGACCCCACTCTTTCAATCAAAGGGGATACACATTATTCACATCCTGTTAAAAAGCAATGAGTATCATAATGTCTATGGCGTTACATTAGGTGACGGTTTATTTGATGCCATTGTTTCCCGAGCAGTCGACGGGTAAACAGGCGGTAAACAAAAGTTGTTTGACAACCCTGGTTTGGTTCACAGGTCCGTTACCACAGGAATAGTCAGGGACAGACGGCAACACGTGCGAAATAGATAATCATTAGGGACATGTTTGGACACTTTTTGAAATATTTATGACCCTACTTCAGTTTTGTCAATGAAGCAACAGGAAAAAAACAGATGTTGATCAGCATGGGGTGACAATGATGGGGTAATACTGGAGTATTGATAACAGATAAGGCGTATCTTAAATATTGTGTCTTTGCAATTTGGGCATGTGAAAACTTTCGCCCTGAAGTATTGTCCTCATAGTTGCTTGTTCACAGAGTTGTCTTTTTCTATCTTTATTTAGTAGATCGGGATACCATCATAGAAAATAGTATAATGCTAACGGTGTATTCTATGATCAAATTGATGTTTTTTTTGGAAGGCAGACACGTTGCTCAATACCTTTTACAGTAAGGTCATGGGGTTGGGTTAAAAGCAAATGCATATTTTCTTATCATTACTATGCAAAGATGATCATTGTGGTTTTCTTGATTTTTCGTATGAAATATTCTTCCAAAAACAAAATTAAAGACCACTCTTCTTCGTAGTTTCATGAGGCTATTGTATTTAAGTTATTAGAAAGTTATTTTACAAAAAGTTGAAACCTCACCAGTAAAGAAGCATATCAACTTATGGTTGATAACCTTCAAATCTTGCCACTAACATCAGAAAGTTTACGAAAGACATCAATTTTATTCCTTCATCAATAAAACTTCATCTTTCTGGCAAAATGTCTGAGTTTGTCTGAAGCTCTTTTGAACTTTTGGCAAGATCGCAAATATACACTTGTCCAATCAATCACTATAGATACAATTTCCTATATACTTTGTATGGCGCCTAAAAATAACACAGCGACATGTCCTCTGAACTTTTATGAACTTAGTGGTACATTTTTGTGGTTATTAGTCGTTAATAATTTTCGAAGCAATGAAAAGAATAGACAGCCACTCCCATAGGGCATGGGGATGGTCACCTAAAGGACATAGGGGTCATCGAGCGGTCAGCCATTGTCCGTGTCCGGAAGCTTGAAACAGTGTGTTAACGCTTGTGGTCAATTAAATTGTGTAAAGGTAACACTCTGACTGGTAACGTGTATTCGTTTGTTGTTTAGACGTTTGTACAAATGAAAGCTGTTTTGAAAAAAAATCAAAGCTTTGACCACATACATACAATCGTGTTTTAAACAAATTCTGTTTAAACATATGCAATGTGTGATTTGATAAAGAATTTCATGTGCAATTATATCGCACGTCTAGGTTATACATCTTTGTATGTTGCTTGTTTCGTTTATATAATCTCACAAGCAAAAGGGGGAAATGTTATGACAAGGCAAAAACATTTGGTGCAGTTGCGGTTTCAAGGTTAGCACATTTGCAACATGATGTGTCCACTGTGTATTGGGACAATACATTAGGAGATATTGGTCATGGTAGATGTTTCTGTAATCTATCAGAGATCTAACAAAGCTCATGATAGGACAAAGGGTCTTCTATCACACCACAACAATCCTTAGTAACATCCAATGACCTGCATCGCCTCACCAATTGTGTCCCGATGAAGGACAATAGCCCTGGTATCTTTAAGACTATAGCAACCTGTGTAACAAGTATCTTAGTGATAAACATGTGTTATAGACCTTTTTATAAACAATTCCTAGACAGCCGGATGCTTCTTAAATATGCTACTTTAAACATATATTGAGCTTTCCGGAAGAGTTGATATGCTATGCCAATCTATACACCAAATCAAGCTAGTTTTCTACAACATCGAGAACTATTTCTGTCCTTTTTCGAAACGTTACCGGTACCACGCTTGTGTATACAGCAAGTCCTTGGAAAAGCATTCAATATCTACTGTTTACAACAGAAGGCGCATTCGAGGCATCAGTGTAGATTATTTTGGGTTGAGATGTGTATATTTATGCAAACAACTAGATTGTGCAGTCGTCTCTTAGTGGGTTTATTTTCCCAAACTTGCCAAAGTTGAGACGTCCAACCCTTCGAGAGTCGAGAAATCGGCAAATTTTGCAAGATCAGTATCAAAACCTTCAACGATAAGGTTCCACTTGAAATGACTGATCGCCCAGGACTAATATTTGCATATATTCAGTGTATGGCAAAATGAGTGACAAGTTGGTATGGAATGCGCCAAAGTTGGTCGCCAACAGGCGAGTGTACACTTTTGTATCTGTGTTCTATCTCCCTCTCCACTTAGTCAATCAGGAAAACAATTCTGCCCTTATCAATGAGACTTCTCCGGGACTTCCTATATTTAGGCGGACCCGTCGCTCACCAACTGATGTGTGTTATCAATTCAATTAAAATGTATGCAAGGGCGGGAACGCTACTTAGCGGTCTCCAGGCACGACGTTGCATGAGGAGATGTTTTAAGACAGATGCTTTGAATAGTGGGGTGGGGAACTTTCACAAGGGCAAGCAAGGGTCATGATGAGAGTTTTGGCGACTGGTAAGTTTGGATGGTTATGCCACCCGTACAGAACTGTTTTGTGTGGGTGTTCAGTCATCATGATACGGCCGCCATCATGGCTTTTAGGCACAACGCGTGGTGGTTCATGGAAACGCGGGGTTAGGTCGTATCTCGGCACTCAACGGTGGGAAGTAACGTTGGACAGTCAAGAGAGTTGCAACACCAAACGTCCCCTAATGTTTTGCCGTATGGTTGTGCTTTGTAGCAACACATAATCACGACCATTAGGCGGGAAAAATAACAATCTATCATAAACGATAAGATATGAAACGCAAGGGGTGACTGTTTCACCACATATACAAGTATACGATATACAGTTGAAGTTGCTCCTATACCTATCAACTGTTGAATATCCTGCTACATACACAACCATTACTATAGATATGGCATATTCCTGAAAGGTGTCAGTCTGTATGCAGCGGTACTTTGGGCATCTCCCGTCTTCGATAAAGGGTCATCGTACAGAGGTGTTGTAATTACTATATAAACATCTTTAACAACGTCGTCCCTGTTAGTGTGCCATTTGCAAGTGTTCAAAGTCCCGGTGTTTTAAGTACCCAAAACAACAACCACCTGCTTGGACTAAAAATATTAAAAATATGTCTTGATTTGTCTAGAGGAACCAAATAAGATTTACATTGAGTGATTGTCTTTGAATAGACATAGGTGACAGTTGTATGGTCTTCTAAGTGTCAAGCGTAAACATGGAATAAACACTTCTGTACACTACCCGTTGCTTTCAGATGAGTATTTTGATTCTCAATATGGTTAGCTTTATATCTAGTTATCATTGCCAGGGAATTGTTTAGGCTGTGATTATGAAAAAGACTGATGATAATGGGTTGGAATTGTCTTAAGATGTATGTGACAAACGCAATCATACATGTGTTACTTGAAGATCTGTATGTGGCAAAACATATCTTTTAGGGTTCTTGGAAATCGAGAGATGAAAGACTATTCTGTTTACGACTGAATAGAAGGGAATTATATATGTGCCGTTAATCATATCAAAAGGAAAACAGAGTTATACATGTTGACATATTTTATGCGTGATTTGGACACAAGCACTCACCTGTCAAGTGGACTCAGCACGTGGTGTGTATCGGTGATGACCGGGACGGTGTAATCAACCTGGCGGCAACAGATGATCACCGTACGGGGAGACTACAGGCAGACTCACGGCAACCTCACCGGCAGTGCCTCAGCTGTGTAAGAGAGGAACATGGGGCTTGCGGGCAGTTCTTATTTGCGGGGAGCCGTTTGCTCGCTAACAAAAGGCTTAGCGTTCGGGGACGACCTTTAGAACCCCGTACGTGTGCGGGTGTCAACAACGGCGGGCAAACAAACGCCGGCGGGCGGCCGTGTGTGTGTGTTCGACCCGTTCGTGCAGCAACGGGTTTACCGTATAACACAACCCTAACGGGTTCTTCTTTCCCGTTAATAACTTTATATGTAAAGGTTCTGATTGTTATCATATATCCTTAATATAGAAAGGCGTTTCCGTTTTAGCGTTTGCGGGGTGTGAGATAGAGGTATACTTTTCTGACAATGGAGTGAGCTGTGAAATGGTGGCCCCCTAGCGGTTCTACGAACATGCAGGGCCGTAAGGGTTGCGAAGGGCGCACGGGGCCGCACGGGACAACTTTATCTCGGGACCTACCGGACCGACACTTGTCATTTATCGGAAATCCCGCCCAATACCCTCGTGTTAACACGCGCAAGACAGACAAACTACAGCGTATAGAATTCTTCATACGCTGTCCGAATCCAAGGAGGGTTAGCGTATTAGCGACTGTTGTGATATTCAATGTTGACTCCATAAAATGCAAAACGTTTGTATTGGGCAACAGCTAAACGTGAGCAAGCTTGAAATCGAACTCAAAACATGCTTCAATAAGAAATGATATAGATCATACATTGAATCACCATAAACAAAGACTAGTATAAGACAACTCGACTTGTGGCCAACGTGCTTGCAAAGAACTGCCAACATTACCTTAAGGCCGTTGTAACATAAATATCCAACAATGCTGTCTTAAAGTAAGTTGTCGATATTCAGTAAATGGAAACGGTTTTCCAATGCAGTCAAAAAATGGCATGATAATGTGATATACAATGTAATGTATCCACAACACAGGCCAAGCTCATTGTTAGGGCTTAGCTAAAACATGTAAAATACACTTTGCCGTACTTTTGTATAAGGATAAATTGCCGCATAATCAAATGCATATTTCATAGTGTGGAATAGGCTAGCTTACCTAGATATTACGTTCAAGCGTCAACTGACGACGAAACGTCACACCAGTTAGGACCCACCTTGACGTTACGGCACCTGTGGACGGAATGGCCCGTACGGAGCTCAGCCGGTTAGTTTTCGTTCTACGCGGCGAATGACCTCTCCGGTCCGGACCACATGATTGGCACCTTCCGCACACTAGCATGTCCAAACTTTACGTCAACAGCGCATAGTTTAGAACCATCTGTCATGGAGAGGGGACGTGTTGCAGGCTGTTTGAAAGGCTGCGATGTAAACTGGACTTATCTCCGTGAGAAAGGACTGTTGTTGTCCACCTTGCAGTGCCTAGTGGAACACAGGGCAGCAAGTTACTGGTTCAGTACCAGACTAACTACGCCAGCTATAGTGAGAATAGTTGCCAGGGAAGTTTGGCCACCGGAGTGTTTCATTTCCAAGCGCAGTTAGTCAGCGGGTGAAATATTGACCCTCACCAGTGACTGACTCTCCTGGCCAAGGCCTAGTGGAGGCTATAGGTTCAGCAGCAGGGTATATTTCTACAGTGAAGGCAAATCAAATTCAACAAGAGCCTGTTGTTGCCATGCAACATTACGTTACGCCGATCCCTTATGAAAGACAGGTGCAGATCAAACCGAGATGTACTTTCCAGGATTTGAACCGGGATCTCCCAGTTGCCAACTAATTAATAACACGTGGAACCAGGAGCTAAATTGTGAGGCTACCAGTTGATCTATATGTACAGGGACATCCCTTTTCGGAATGACTGGACTATGCCTCTTTTAACCACAGGCCGCAGCTGGAAAATAAGAAAGTTGCTCTCACTTTTAAAATTCGTTTTGAACATTGATAATACAGGTTGAAATTAACGGTCTGGTCTGTTGTTAAGTTTAAAATTATGAAGTCTATACAACAATATGAAATTTTACGCTTATTCAAACCAAGTCCGAAGCAGGAAAATAAGTTTGCATAGCTCTCTCTTAAAGATTGTTTTAAACAAAGTTAACAAAATTATTTCTCCATAAATACATAAAAACACACACATAACACTTGTAATGTTGCATCCCGTCAACCCTTAATAGAGTGGAGTAAGACAAAACACAAACAAAGAAATAGTGCGAAATTCTTAAAAAAAAGTAAACTATAAAGATTAATGTTTCGCGAGATTGCAGGTACACTTTTTCTACAACCCACATGATTATACGTATGCAAATTTTGGCTAATTTTCTTGGATTTGCTTTTACGTTTTCATTTAGAAAATCACGTGTATCCTCATCTTTATTCAGTACCGGAATTTCTTCATAGCGCTAGCGACTCGCTGAGACCATCACATGTATGATGGTATAACTGGTTAGAAGTATCTGGCAAAATCATGAGAAACATATGCAAACATTTGCAGGAACTATCAACATGCGGCCAATGTTGACAAATAAACTTCTCGCCATTCGAAATCTGGCCCACATGGATAAGCAGCAGAGGCATTCATCATTTTGGTACATGATATATTCTTAGTGAAAATGAAAGCTGTGCGATGTTTATGAGTAATCACATTAAAATGGATATGAAGTGTAATTAATATAGGTAAAGTGGGGCTAATGAGGACGTTATCGAATAAGGAAACTGCGCTAAGGTTCTGAAAAAATCAGAACGGGAAGTTAACGTTCATTTTCGCATTTTTGTCATGAACCTGTCCCGCCTACTATATTTGTGAGATTTATTTATTATACTTCATTTTTTTCGTCATATTGAATTTTACTAAAACATACTAGTATTTGTTTCATGGCAATACATATATTGGGCCTTCAAAAACCTCTAAGCAAAACTTTATTGCAACGCTTAAATCTTTTTCGATTTTTCACGACTATCGCAGTGGTGGTCTTCCAATAACCCAAGAAATGTATTAAGATTGCCACTTATATGGATGGCTCGATTTACATTCGCGTTTTTGAGTCGACTCAGGACTGTGCATGGAGAACCCTGGGCCACTTAAGTTGTGTTTTCTAGTAGTAAAACTTCACTTCACCAAAGCTGCTCACACACAGCCCCGAGTCGACTCCGAAATCGGGTGTGAAAATCGGGCCATAGATCTCAAGCGGTAACTTTAACTCAGCTTTTTTTGCACGGAGGTCTGAAAGTAAACAGTGACGTCATGCGTCGGTTTGAAACTGTCGATCTGCACCTGAAGTAAAGGTTACATCTCAGGGCACGGAAGGAGCGTGATTAATGACACACAAGAATGTGGCGGGTCCGCACCTGGGAGACTAGGTCAAAGTTCAGATTTGGTAGAGGAGACAGGGACATACCATCATAAATGGTAGGGAAGGGAGTTCACGAATAAATTCAAGATACGTGAAAAAAAAAAACTTCCTGAAAGAAGCAAGCGAATGGTGTTCTTAAACAAATATGTTCGTTATGTTTAAGGAAATAATATCTTTATCCAAATACGGTCAAATGATTTGATTTTACGAGAGTCGACGTTAGGGGCACAGGCGTTGGTAGAATATAATTCTAGACGGGATATCATCCCTTATTACACGGTAAGATGTGTGCACATGATGATGAGTGATACGTGTCCCATTGTCACATAAATGTGACGCACAGAAGAATTATGATTGTAGTCGGGCGTCAATGTATATTTGAGAAGAAAACAGAGCTTGGAGCGTTCTTGTGGGTTAATAATCCAATGAATAATTAATATGTATCATGTACATGTAAGTTCCAACTTGTTTTATTGTTGGACTCTAAGGGTTGCGTGCGTCAGTATAACATGCTCATGATCTAGGAGAGACCTAGCAGCTAGTAAGAGGCATTCAGTCACCGATTGCAAGGATAGATAAAACTCTCTCTAAGGCTCTCAACCTGAGGCCACATCAAGTAAATGTTATGGATGCCATCCACGCGCGCATTAATTTTAGCCTGACATTGGAAAAAAGAGAAATTTTGTTTCCATGATGTCTTTCACGTCCTCGCATTTGGAGTCTGCAGACATGGCAGATGGTGTAAATGATGTACAGTACTTGCTGTGGCCGGAAAGCCTGTTGTTTGTGTCTGACAGTGTTTTTTTTTTTCAAACAAATACATTTGAAAACTCACGCACACTAACAAACGTAAGTACTGACTAGAAACCGAGAATACCGTATGCGTAATTCACAAGTTACTGTCTTGAGGAATGAAGAGGGAAGTACATGTATACCTGATTTTTCCCCTTTTGCGTTTTTCTCTTATTAGCTATTGTTCATCTTTTCAAAAGTGTATTTCATCAAATCGTGGGCCATATTTTTCCCTTCCTCTTACACCCCTTGCTTTCTAAATGGAACCGTCCGTTATCGCTTACCTATTTTTTTCTTGCACGGACCGGTAGTCAAATATTACCCTGCAAACACTCTGTTGGGCGATTACTTCCGTAACACAACACACAGGCCTCACAAAACCACGGAGGTAAACGACCACTTGTTTGGTCCAAACTTCACGCATTGCAATAATACAGGAACACAAAGGCTATACTATATGTATAAATCGTGTGAACACGTGTAAACTATACTTAAAACACATTAAAGAGACCACCGTCACACACGTATACCTTTCTGACACACACGTGTATCGACAAAAAAGACCATGTAGTGTTCCCTTTTCGTAGATTAACGCTTTACGATCACATGGTTTGAAATTCATTCCTTGTTGATACCATCCAAACAATGCACACGTACTTTAAGGCAAAAGATGGCCAAAAATTGGGTATGACTTAAATGCAAATTTGAGATTTAGAATCCAATTTTCTATCACCAACAGGCTTTTGCAAATAACACAAACGCCCTGAAATGATGAATTCTACCTATTCGCTAAGATATACATGTAAAAGCCACAAGTCATGATCAATGTACATATAATAGCTCTTGGGAGCACAATAGCATTCAGTCATTTCGTGAGATAGCAGCTCAAGGACACGCTATATAAAAGTAGAAAAAATGATTCGCGACACACTTTTTTATGTAAACGTAGATCATTTAATATAGTTGAAACATTTCTCTGCCAACTTTTGTCGAAACGCGTCAGTACAGACAGACAAAACACAACACAACAAAAAAGTCACAAATGACGGGGGACGGACTTTGCTACACGCTTGTCATTTCTCTGACGTCGTCCCGTCAGCTGAGGCAAGTGGAAAGTCAACAGAGTGGGTAAATACTTGCCGATTCACAATGCCTCTACTTTACCAAAATAGACCTCTTCGTATGTCATTTACCGTGAAAGGCGGTTCATGGCCGTTTTTGTTTTAGGAGGAGAGCGCAAACACTATACTCTAAATTATGTACAGCGCAAATAGCACGGCAAAGGGGTTTTGCATTATTCACGCTAGCACTGTCAGCCCTTTTCCGACATGTCCTAAATAGCACTTAACATGGCATTCACAAAACTGGCAAGCGGTGTGATTGTACATGTGCTATGTGGTCAAAGTATTTTTCTTCTACATGGTAACGATATTTTTTTTGGTGACAACATTAGATTTAAGCCAACTTTAAAACAATACGTTTGAAAAATACAACAAAATATTTCTACATATACATAAAATTACATAAAATATGATACTAACTTTACAGACGAATAAACAAAAAATTAGCACATTCATGTCAAAACATTTTTCGAAGGTCAATACTTGTTTTCTTCTAGCTGTAAATTCTGGCTAACTTTCTTGTGAAAATTCGAGATTTTTCTTTGTTTCTTTCTTCCTTTGAATTACATTCCAACGTTGTACACCATATTTTTTTTGCAAGTCACCAAATGACGTTCTAATGTCTCTATGGACGGCAATGCTACGTTAGATACTGTACTAACAGATGGAGTTTATCTGATCTACCCCAGTACGTAGTCAGTTTTACAATTACAAATAGGCACATATACTCTTACAGATATGGTATCAAGTTAATAGCAATGTAATTAAGTGATCTCCGGGCTATCCTGAGCACTTCTATCGATAAAAGATGGCATTCCAGAAAATAAAACTGAAGTACGAAAGATAGAAGACAAAAACGCACTGTACATATCATTTTAGAATGTAGTTAAACACATTCAAAAATTTCAAAAAACATTCAAAAACACCACAGAAAAGCTGGGGGAAGCAAATAGTACATTTGGAAAATCTAGGTTAAAGTTATAGATATGTACCCTAATGTTTACCTAATGTTCTAAAGGTACTGTGTACAATAGTAATTGGTTCAAAGGGATGTCTCTCAACCTAAATTAAACACAGAAACGACAAATACCGTATCAGAAATGTTTCGCGGCAATCGGAAAGTATTTCAAGGAAAACACAAATGTATTTTAAGATATAAAGTCTTAACATATTACTGTAACTAGTATCATTACTATGGATTTAAAATTAACAATGATACTTTGTTAAAGTTCTGCTTCTGCTTTAGATAGAGTAAACCAAGATACCAAACTATAATGATAGTAAGAGTCATTAGTGAAATAAACATCTTTTTTTGTAATCATTTTGGTAATTACAAGAATGACTTACAATGTATCTTATATACACAACATACAACACAAATGAAAGGATATACAATGATAGGCTACATGTAAATACTGCCTTTAAAATACACATAATGGCATTTCAATATAATGTCAATATTTTAATACATGCATATTATGTACAACTAGATGCAGGTAAACACCACTAAAATGGCATGCAACATATTGAGTATTTTTGGTAAGGGGCACTTTTAGTATTTCCTACTGACAAGCAATTTCAAACTTTTGTTGTTTATCCACAAACATGAGACATAGACATATACAGTTTTTAAAGTCTTGGCTTGACTTTTCATATAAACAAATAGTTAATGAATATGATTCCGTACACTTAGAGTCTAGAACAACTATCCTTTTATATATACCCAATGGCATCATAAAATATAACTTTATATCATTCCATTATTTTATTTCCTGCTGGTACATTTTTTCATTTACAAGGCAACAGGCTATTTTCGTTCTTAAAATCCAGTTTGTTCTTCTGTAACTGTTTTGTATAGAGTACACATGTAGGTGGGCAGTTCTGTTCATTGCTAAATCAATGCCAATATCCTGGACAGACATAAAATCACAAAACCACAAACAATCTGTCTTGTCATAGCCTTCTAGCCAATCATCAAAACTTCTACCCTGGCTGACAGTACATGTAGCACTTACCTTTTAAACTGTCTACTTCCAGAGATGGTAGTGAGGTTAATAAGAGAAATGAACATAGTTTTATTACATACACTGCATGTATTACTTTATCTGCTGTGGTGAATTTGTCAAGATCATGTGACCTTGGTATGCCTATAAACGGAGATCCGACAAAAGCTGCTGTGTTGACAAAAAGGCATAAGGCACACCCACTGCTAAAACTGTATTCTGATGGGGATTTGTTAAATGTTTACTTCATGTAAAAGTTATTTTAACGGAAAGGGATCTATGTCTGCTGTCCCTCCCCATTCGTCCCCATCTGACCCCTCATCGTCCTTTCTTGGGGTCGGCGATCGCTTCTTCGCAATCCTTTGCGGGGTGGGGGTTCGTCCATTGGGAGTGTGTCCTCTCTGTTGTGGTTGGTCATCACGTTTGGGAGTGTGTGGAGGTTTGGGGGTGGGAGATTTGGGTTGTGGAGTGGGGCTGTGTTCCTTTTCCAACACTTGTAGCCAGCATCGCTTGATTTTCCACCACCTGAAAAAAGAAATACAGTGTCACCCTTTTAAGACTAGAGGTATTGCACATTATTTATACTGACCTGGGACCACAGAACAATGTACAGCAACTGTTACAGTAGTTGGGATTAAACTACCAGGGATTTGAAAATGCTTACAGCAACCTTTCATGGATTTGAATCTAGAGCCTGGATTTAAAAAGACATACAAATGCACAGTATTCAATCAAATCTAAACATTCTTGTATAGAATATCTACAATGTGTTATCACCTAAAGGTGTAGACAAAGATACATTCAAAACATGCAGACAACAGAAGTTTCTGCATCTACTAGCATCCATCCGTGCAATAGATGTTGGTAGAACTAGAAGTCATACAAAGATGTCCTAACTTAATTCACAGTAGGCTTAAGTTGATGATGAATGCGGGATGTATTTACATGATGCATTTTTAACAGGCATTTTTAGTCAATTAGAGGGACTTGAATACAAATTAATCCTAAAACTGAAATGTGTGACCATGAAGGCATTGAAAAAGAAATAGTAAAATTTCCTGGTTGAGCTCAAAGCTTTTACATTGTGGGAGAGAGGGAAAATCTTACACAAATACACCGTGACCTAAAAGTGCCAAGTCAGCACTTCATAGAATTTACTAAAACTGTCACAGCTGCCCCAAACTTTTTCCCTGTGCAAAAGCAATTATTTAAACAAACAGAACCATATGTTACCTACAGAGAAACAATGTGGGGAAAGGTAGAGGAATAGGGAAAAGGTGGCTGGGCTCTGTTACGTGTATACGCTTTGGGGCTGTGGCCCTGAATGTGTGGAGAACTTCCCTTTTGTCACTTCCTCCTCCTTTACCAACAAACTTATCTCTATGCACATATGTTTAGTGGAGGAAAAAATATGATCTATCACCTTTCTATTTGTTCTGTTCAACTCACATCTGTTGCCTGACTCTGTGTGAAGTGATGGGGAGACTTCCTGATTGGTCGAGCGAGATGGGGGACAAGTGCGACCTGCCGCTAGTTTGGAAAAACAAGCTCTCGCCACTTGCCAGAGCCGACGCGACACAATAAAAGCCACGTAAAAGATAGAAAACAGCAGATGGGGTGCGAGATTGACTATCAGCTTGTATATACAGGACGAGAGGCCAATGCTATTGCCATTTCTGTACGGCCTGGAAACAGAACATCGAGAGCAGACCCCAGCCGATGGCTCTGTACTCCGCACACCTGTCGTATACAGTCAGATCACACAAAAAAGGTGTCTGCATACTCCATATGCTGCCCAAAACCACATACCAGCCATGCGGCTGTTAGCCAAACGTTAATTTCCATCAACTGACAATGTCAGGGATACATTTCAAGGCTACAGCAAGAGTGAAATCACATCAGATTCTGCTGTGTCCTTCTACTTAAGATACAACACATTCAATAGGAACTTGGCCGTAGAAACAATGCAAAATCATCCTTTTCCATGTTAGTTCCAGATTTCATATCACAATCATAAAAGAAATTTTGAGATTTTTCAAAACTGAATCAGATGTCCATACATGCACATTGTAGCCATGTATGATGTAGGCTCAAGACGCCTCGTCCCTATACAACATGGAGGGTGGTGAGAACTAGTGAGAAAAGTTAGTTCTTGAGTGCTTGTCTCCTCAACAGTACTGCTATCGGGGCTAAATGGGACCTACATCTATGGCATAAATTAAAATTTTGCTAATATGTCTGCTAGAATAAGAACTGCATAAAGGGTCAAAACAAGATGATATTCAATGAAGAACACAGAGTGACTTAATTGGCAGGACATCGATTCAACATGATGTGTATTCTAAGTAATGAGAGATATCTTTAAATGGAGGAGAATTTTACAAACCTAAGTAAAAGTACTAAGCTCAGGTTCTGAAACAGACGTCGACATCAACATTGTAAAGACTGACAGGCTTTTGTGAACTTGGGCAGGTGGCATTGGGGGTAGGGCTAGGGCTGCTGACTAATACAAATAGAATCTAAAAGGTTCTAGGTTCGAATCCATTAAGCAGACCCAAATGTTGTGCCTCTGGGAAAACGGATATGATTTTAAAACCTAATTTCCTCCTTCCACTCAGGTGAAAACGAGTACCCCTAGCTGTGAATAGGGACATCCCCTTGAATGGGACGTAAAGCTGGAGGATGCTTCTTTGAGGAGAGCCACACATTGAGCACACTAAATAAGCCCCTATACTATTGATAAGAGTAATGGCCTTTCCTGGTGTGAGTGGATCAAACCTTACAGTTCAGTCTGGTCTGTTATATGCATCAAGTCAGTCTACCAGTATGCAAAACGAACAAATACCTGTAAGCCTGATAGATGCCCCATTTGTTCAAGGTGGCTCGTGAGGTGAAGTTATCCTCAGGACTGCGTATGAAGAACGGTAACCTGGGATCAGGAGGTGGAGGTGGTTCAGAAGGCACTGCAGGTTCCCGGTTCTTCAGGTTGATGACATCAGCACGCAGCCTGATGAGCTCCTCTCGCAGAGCCTGAACCTCTTCAATTCTCTGTAAAATACAGGAGGGATGATGTTGTCATTACAATTTCTGTATAATACTGGAAGACAATAAAAGAACATTTGGGCTCTTCTACACTTAGTGATGGAGGCTCTTAAGAGGGGTGCTGTACAACACTGGAAAAAGTGGAAGATAATAAAAAGAATATTGGGCTCTTCTGCACTTATAGTGATAGAGGATCTTGGAAGGGGCACTATAGACCAGGAATCTAAGTGCAAAGTATCTAACTAAAGGAACAGCCAAAAGGTTGTCATATAGACCAAGCAGTCACTGCATGACAGTCACTGTACATGTATATTGAGATGAGCAAGCTTAGCTTGGACTTGGAGCATTTTGTTGATGCAGAAATTAAACTTTTTTTTTTCAATCAAATCTGGAACACATTGTGGCACATTGCAATCTCCACTTTATACTTGTCTGAAACCCTGAATGGCCCAGTCCCAGGGACAAATTCTTCCCATGTCACTGCAAAATGACATATTACTATTAATATCTTGGAATTCCATCTATAGTATGCATAATACATACATGTAATGTCATGTATCGTCCACCGCTTATTAACCTCACAATGAGGTTTTCACACACTAAGTGGCTGTTTTCCCTTCAAGTGGTAATAATTCCAAATCACAATGCTCATCACTATAACAATTTTTTTTTTTATCACAAACTAGAACATTAGATCAATGTACTATTATGTAGCAAACTCAAGAACATGCTGATGGCAGTGCACATAACCCATATTACAAATGAGGTTATTGTAGTTTACTATGATTATACCAGAAGGGATCTAAACAAACTAGACCTCTTTTCTAGGTTTACTAATAATGTGGCTGGCTTACTTTTGCCTGATATTGTTGTTATTTACTAATTTTGCAATAACACACTGTAGTTTTTGCATATCTAATATGTACTGTCTTTATTGTCTAACTAATAGTCAAAGACCGAAGAATTGTCTATCATAGAGAACAGTATTGTGTGACAACTGTAATAATATTATTAAATACATGGAGTTGCAATGCTTTGAGGCATTAATGTGTAGCGACAGAAGAATATACTACAGAACAGTAAGCTGCTAAAACCAAACTGAGTGGTTTACTTAATGTGTTTCAAGTGTCAAATTTGGGGAACATCGTGACTTTAGGCATTCGGCATGTCTCTTTTTGTATGATTAAAGTCATTGTTTGTGCATATACAAGCTATTAAGCGATAGCCTTAACAAAACATGGTAAAAATAAGCCCCGAAAAAGTAGTACACATATACGGAATGTATTACAATTGAGGGCTATCAGCAAGTAAAACCATGACCTGCACAGTAGACTCTGAGGTAGAGATACATGTACATTGTACATGTACATTGTATAATTGTTACCCTAAAGTATTAACTTTCATGTTTGCACTACATTGTATCTAAAGTATATAATGTACAAAATGAATTACCTTTCTGTATGTGTTAAGTAACGTTGCTTCACTTTTACTCAACAAGACAATGACCGTTTTCAATTTTGTGTCAAGTCAGCTATTTTTGTACTACACTTTGTCTGCTGCTCATGTACATGTAAGTTTGGCTAATCAATGCCCCATTAGTGTCTTGCCTATAAAGGTTTTTGTGCCAACGTTCGGCCTAACGTACAGCCACATGTAATCCACAACACGAGACACTTAGCGCTTACCAGGCGTATCCTGTAATCTCGGGGTAAACAAGCTTAGTCGGGTTTACAAGACAAAAATGCTTTTAGAGCATTCATTGACTCAGAGGTCTTTTTTACGTGCTGTTCTTTGATTCCTATCAATTGCAATCTATATATCATCAATTCTATTTAATTTGAATTTCACAATAATAATAATACTGGTTTATTGCATAATACAAGTCAAGAAATGGCAGCCGCGGCTGAATTGATTCCGGACTTTACAACGTTTTAAAAGTATAACATTTCAAGGGCACTCCATCGTAATAAATTTACATAACAATTATTGCGGTTAAAAATCGTTAAAATTGGCAAGGAATCTTTAAAATCTATCCTAATATAATATAATATATCAACATTGAAATCACAATAAAACTTAGTTTAATACATGATGGCTGTTTAAAAAGTCTCGATTTTGGCACAGAAATCTGTGTGTATACAGTATGTTATTATGACTTTTAATTAGCTCAATTGAAAATTAGTCTTTGTGCACTGTATATGTTGACTTGAAGGGCAAGTATAAGTTGGTTCTATATTTATTCAAAAAGGTCATACCCATACTGAAATCTAGTGTGCACCTGTGATATGCATGATTGTCATAGATTTACATCTATAACTGCAAACAAACCTTGGGTTGACTACATGACTGTATATATAAAATACCTCTTG
Source organism: Branchiostoma lanceolatum (assembly GCF_035083965.1). Lineage (NCBI taxonomy): Eukaryota > Metazoa > Chordata > Leptocardii > Amphioxiformes > Branchiostomatidae > Branchiostoma > Branchiostoma lanceolatum. The sequence continues at coordinate 13,813,266 of NC_089729.1, forward strand.
GTGGTTTGAGTTTCTATGCCATGGTGTCAAAAGTCAAATTAATACAACCAAACATGTGTGTTATCCAGCTCAAATAGCTGTGTAATATACCCCCAACAGCCATATAAGATGTGCAAAATCAACACGAAACTGGCAAACAGAGGCTAGAATTCCTGCCAACATTTCGCATCGTCCCTCAACTTGTGATAGCGAGAACAAAACCAACATGCGAATCACTCCAGGTGTGATTATCTGGGGTTTATTCATCGCCAATGGCGTGAGATAACCCTGGCCGAGATAGGCCGCACGGAGAGGGGAACGTGCCACGAGTAGGGGCGCCCGCGGGATAAACAGCTCTATTCGCCTTCTCTGTTCAAACACAAACTGGCAAAACACGGAGGATCGTGGGGGAAACACTTAAGACATATCGCACCTGCATCACCAAAGAGCTGTCTATTAACATACATGGGCTATAGACGTTGTGTGTAATACAGAATGATATGGAAGTTCACATTATTCTTGACAGGGCTTTCTAGTACAGTGTGACAGTGGTAAAGTTGATCAAATCATACATGATATACATGTATGCATGGCAACAGTATTAGGTTACATTTAATGACATCAGAAAATATTCCTGATCAAATATAAATCACATATACAAAAAATGACCTTAAGTACGCAGAAGCACTACATATTAGAATTATAGCAAAATCTGTCTTATATGATATCACAATCTCTATCTTTTCCTCAACTTACATTATGTTACCTGCAGTGTAGAGATTTACAAAGCGATAATAGACAGGTATGACAGTGTACAATCCAAATCATTGTACATTTATGAAGGCATGCGGACACTATGATTGCTAACCACAAGTCACACATACACATGTACATTGCAAGTCCTTTGTGAAAACAAAATTGTTTACACGTCAGACATTGATACGATCAACTGCCATTAATCCAGTTCCTTTGCCTTTCATTAATTTTGTTCATCGATGCAGAGGCTAAAAAGTTTGCAAGGACTCGGTCACTTATCATGAAAATGTCAAAACATCTTGGATGCCAGCCAATCTTTGAACCACAAAGAATATTGACAGATTTTCAGACTCAGCAGGCTTATTTGTTCACCTGTTGGCTGAACTTTGAAATGTCAGCACTGGCAAATAATCCTACATTGTGTGGAGAACGCAGGAGTATTTACCCAGGATTATGAAGTTGGGGCATTATCTGTTATTGGGAAGTCGGGAGAAGTTTGATGTGACGTACAAAGTGCCCCCTAATGTGCCTCAAGAGCACAGTTTTGTTCCCAAACCGATTTGTCATATGCAGTCTTCAACGGCGTGATAGAAAATAATTTCACGCTAAATGCGATAATTTGATAATTACATTCAAGCACAAATGCCAAAATCAAATAGCAACCTAAGTTGACAAATATTCAGTAATGCTTATCTCCCAAATTCAATATTGTCACAGAAATGAACTTTTGTCTACTGCGTACAAAACAAGAGAGTAAACATGCAAATCGAACATGATGGAATTTGCAGTGTTCTGGAAATTCACTATCAGTAAGTACTAATCATGTCATTACATAGAAACTGTGAGATAAATGCAAGTTAGACTTAGTACTGCGTTAACAAAAATACATTAGGCAAAGTAGAATCTTAGTTTGCATCATTTTTTTTCCAGAGAGGGCGAATAAATAAGTCTACTAGTACAAGCAAAGTCTACTAGCATATAAGTTATAACCTCCTTGGTACAAGCATAGACAGCAAACAAAATGTATGTCGTATAATGTTTGAGTACATTGTCAAAGGTTTTCAAGTACAAAGGTTTTTTTTCACATCATGTACATCATGTTAAGTAACCGCAACAAACTAAATAACCAATGATATAGGTTGTTGTGTTAACTAAGTTCAAGTTCAACATCATGGTAAAAAATTATACTTTTGACACCCTTGCAATCAAGGCTTAAGAACATTGACATCTGTGTAACAGACTTTTACAAAGAGGACAGTTAGGACAGAAAAAAATATCCTTGCAATACAACTATTTCCAGTAGTACGAACAATCTGAAGGTCGTGTAAATTAAAACACTTCTACTTACAGATTTGGCCTCAGATGAAACTCTGGTACTCATGACAGTCTTACTGGTTTGTAGCATCTGCTCCAAGTTCTTTACTTGTGCAAGTCCCTGATAAAAAGACAAAGACACAACATTGTTATTGGATTAAAGGTACATAATTATATTACTAAGTCCCAACAAAAAGATGCATCATGATATAGCAGGATGTATTCTACCATCCCTATTTGCATAACATTGGCTTGCCTTAATGTATTCATAACTCTCAGACTGACAAAAACAGTACAGCAAATCAAATTATTATAAATCTTGAATGTTTGCTGCGGTTTTATATTTGCTGTGACCTGACTCCACTGCAAATTAACGACACTGCAAAATATGCTTTTTCAATGAATCACCACGAAACTACAGAATAGTTTCAACTTCGAACTTGACTCACTGCGAAAACAAATTGAGTCCCACGAAAAAAGACGAACATAGAGTAATGCAGAGAGTGATATCTTCCATAATCTTAACCCCTTATAGAAGTTAAAATTATTCCCTAATGTTGCTGACAGGTACATGACATTTAAATATTATGTACATGTATCTGACGGTGTATTCTTTTGTTATCAATTGTTCTTCCTACCTGAGTTAGCTGTGACTGGACTGCGTTTAACTTGGCCTCGTCTCCACCCTTGGACACGTTGAGATCCTCCAGGATCCTAGTGATGTCTTCACGCACGTTCTGTATGTCACGGATCCTTTACAAAAAACAATTATTAATTTTATTTCATTAAAATAATAAATTTTTATCAAAATATTGTAGAGACAGGTGAGCTTCTTGATGTGTGATAAGAATTAATATGTACATTTTATGCCATCCATATCGAATGTCTCTAACCAGAGCTTTTATTGAACATATTAAAAATAAAGTTGTCACAAGTAAAAAATAAGATTGGATGGGTGGCATAACTAATTAAGCATGGTAAACCACAATGTGTATTGCTACTAGATGAAAAACATTACAATGAAGAAAAAAGTTAGTACTGATAAATATTTCAATAGCGAGAGCTGATGTACTGATATTTGTAATAGCTGCGACAAGATATCTAAACATTAAGACATACCTGGCCTGCATCTCAGTGTCTAGTCTGGTCTCTACTTCAGACTTCATCACTCTCTGCTGTTCCTTGATGTAGGATACCTGCATTTGTATAAAGTGTAAATTGTTACATCCAAATCATCCTGAAATATTAAAATATGTTACAGAGGATTTATCGATTTGGTAAGAAACTTAACAGTTGAAGTTGTGAGATATGCCAACAAATATGAATTATTGTATCCGTGTTGACTTGCTGATGAATTTCATATTCAGTTATAATGGATGCATACTGGCATACAGTACTCCTGGCACATTTCACATTGAAATGTGTTTTTATTTTTGGTGGGTATGACATTTAAATGATATTGTGTAAACAAAATACAACACGGTGTATTCTGCATCATCCTCTTTCCCAGCCCTTCCATGGGTCGGGCTGGTACCTCTGGCAATACAGAATGCACTGTGTTGTATTTTACATGTACCGCCTAGGTAATTGAGAATATAGTGGAATTACCTCCGTCGGCAGTTTCTCCAACATCTCCTGTATGTCCTTCATCTGTTGTTGTGTTAGGGCCTGCCACTGAGTCAGTGAGTCCATGTTCTTACGCAGATTGTCTGTCTGCAGGGATTGGATCTGAAGTGACAAGAACAGATTCATCATCCGGGGTTAAAGAAAGTTTTCAAAATTCAGATGACCTTCCAGGAGTGTCATTTGAACATGACTTTTTGAGAATAACACAATCACCTATGTGTATACATGTACCATATGAACAATTGTTTTATTGGGTAAACTGAAATTGAACATTCTTCTCCTAAAGGATAGGCACATGCACGATATTCTATCACAGTACATATACATGTAGCGCTCTCCCCGAATTATTCCATGTAGTACGACCAACTTCATAAAATTATATAATGAAGACTCTAGACTAACTTTAAGTTAATTTGGACAGTATGGTCTTGATTCTGGCATTACCTCAGCTTCCTTCATTGTTGCAAGCACAGGGAAAGAAAATGTACAATGAGGGAATGACATTGCGAGATTATCACAAAATCCTACATAAAAAGGAAGCATAAGGAAAATCATGGCGGTATCAATAACCTAGAATAATTATAGTATCACATTATCAATATGATCAGCAACGTATGAAGACATAATCTTTGTCCTTTTTGCCAAATGCAAAGGTACAGGACACATCATGTATACATGTATCTAGGCTGGTACATAAAAAATAATACAACAAAATTGACAACTAGAATGAAAGTAGCAGCACCTTTTCCCTTGCCTCCATTTGTTGTTTCTTGGCATTTTCCAATGCCTTATCGCAGCATGTGTACAACAGTACATTTGTAAACTAACCACATATTATGTAAAACTTTAAAAGTAAAGCTATATTGTATCAAATTATATACGACACTAATATAAAATTCATCATAGAAAATAGAATTTGTAGCTTATTTATTTCATGCATTGCAGATATATGACTTTGTCATGATAATTACATACCAATCAATATTACATAATATACTCTCATCTCCCAAATAAACATACCCCCCGGAATAAACATACCCCCCGGACAAATTTTCAAAATCTAATAAACGTACCCCCCGGAATAAACATATCCCCTGGAGAATTAACCAAATGTACAGATAAACTGTGTCCGAGGGAAAGAAGATGATAAGGTAGCTGTAGGCTCTCTTTATTCATTTATGCCTGTCTGAGGACCATACCAGTTAAGCGTATAAATATTGAACAGAGTAACTGCACACATCTTGTTCATCTTCTTGCTTGCCACTTCAAAAAATATATAGTAGTAATGTTGAAAAATTGGGCATAGGTTTTCCGCTATGAACCCTAACCGGGGGCCAACAGTGCTTTCAAATTCAACAAGTGAAAATATACATGATACATGCATTTTCTACTTGGAACTTGAAGCAAGTGATCAAGGAAAATTGTTGTATATACTGACATAAAATCAAAACACGACAAGTAGTCGCCAAACTGCTCAGTTCACTTGGATGGGCAACACTTTCAAAGTCTACTCTTTGTTTTTAAACAAATGTATCAACATTAAGAACATGAACAGAAGATTTCAATATCCTGAATATATGGTCATCACAGGAAAGTTATTACTTATTTGTAAAAGCCATAGAGAAAAGGAAGAACTATGACATGTATATGATGTAACTTTTTATCTTTCCCTACTTTCCTTTTATCTTATATGCATTGCATATAGAAATATAGATTTGTAAACATTACGATTTGTAAACATTACATGCCACAAATTATTGTGTTGTGTCAAGGACATTATCATATTATATCAAGGACAATATTATATAATGTTCTGGTTTTTGTTGTTGCAATCCAAATGATTTAAAATGCACAAATCACCCTTGTATGTAGCAAAAACATTTAAATTTTGAGAAACTAAATTGTCAACAAATTTGTGAGAAACCTCAGGCCTTTTCCAATGTTGCCACAAAGCACAAGGTTCTCATGTTACACATGAAAAGTTGAGCTAGACACAGCGGCGCCGCAGACAGAAAGGGGCAGGGCTAACACTGACTAGTAACAGAAAGTTTCACCCATATTCCTAGAAAGCTCTGGTATTCTTTCTGTAGAGGGGTGATCTTTTCGAAAGCATTTTTAAGTGATAATAACGGTGACTAGATTGCAATTTAATTTTACATATAGACTTTGATATTAAGATTCTCTTTGTAAAAATGCAAAACACATTTCTGACCAAGGGAAAGGAGTTTTATTTGTACATAAAAAGAGTTGTTTCCCCTTCTTCGAAGTGAGCTCTTCCATGACAAAACGTTCCCACGGCCAGAGTCACTGACGTCCAATGCGTTACTCACTTTACTAATACTGTGGCGATTCTCCAAGCGCTAAATTTCCATGTTTGTGGTAGGATTGAAAATTGATATATATTGAAAGTAACTACACAGTTTTTTTTATGCTAAGACACTGTTTTTTTGTGGTGTTGTTTTTATATTTTCATTTTTGGAAGGACTGTATCTCACGTGAGTAGTTGAAACACTGTGGGCCACTGGCATGTATATTTTTTTCTGATCAGCGTGCTTTAGTTTACGATGTAAACAGAGACTGTCAAAGTTGTTTATACAAAAAGAATTGCATTTCAAAACGTCAGTGTGGCGTCTTATTTTCTCCCAATAACAACGTTGACTTTGTAGTGTCATAGAGATCTACCGATACGTTACGAGTTACTCCGGGATTTCACAAAGGGCGGGTCATAGCGGCAGGGAAATCAACGCCGCTTGGCCGAAAAATAGCGAATTGTGAGCAAAAATGCCGGGGAAATATGGGCAGGAAAACCCAAACTTTCTATTTCAATGGGATCCCTGGTTAGCAAAACTCTGATTTTCAAAAAAATAATAAACGTACTGTCCAAAATAAGAACGTACTGGGTGGATTTTGAGGCTGAAAAAAATAAACGTACCGGTACGTTTATTTGGGAGATGAGAGTACACATGTCTAAGATACAAAACAACATCATGCCCCTCATCAACTGTCATACACTTTGGCTGACATTGTTCACTAAGACTGTAAAATAATATCTATATCAAGTACAATGTACCATAAACAGAAGAGTGCTTTCTTTTCACAACTGGAAAGATGCGATTCTACATGTACATGTACATGTAGGTACGAAGGTCTGATTCAGAAGTGATGTGAATATCTCACCTCCCCTAACTTGGCTTCAAAGGCTTCCTCTTGGTGTGATACTCGTGCGTTAAGGCCCATGATCCGAGCATCCAAGTCTGCCAGGCCCCTGGTGTTGGACTGTCTGCTTTCATCCATGATGTTCCTCATGTCTTGTAGTGTCTGTAAGTGGAGGACATTATTTAGATGGAATGTATCATATTGGAGAGAGATATTTTGAGAAACAGTAGCACGGTGACTGTAGCTTCTGTTGCTTCAAAAGTCCGAAAGCAGAATAGTACAGTCATGCTGGTTTTGGATGGGCAGAGAGAGCGAGAGAGAGAGCGTGAAGTACAAAGTTTAGTTTACATTCCACAAAATAGCATGAAAACTTTCAACTTCTACTGCAGAACGGTGTGGTACGTCCCACAGAACTTTAAACGTTGATTCCAGTACGAAAAATAAAGTTACAATATCTACAGAGACACATTCATAGCCTGAGTGCCAGCCTTTTTAGTTTTTAGCTTTCGTACGCTACCCAAGCTCCGCTGCCAGCCAGCTTAAAAGGCTGGCACTCAGGCTAACACATTCAATCAATGGTAACAAACACATTCGATATATTTGAAGTTTCACTATCATTGATTTGACAGTATTCAGTATGATGGATCATATTCTTCTTTCCGCAAAGATAATGCAATCTGTAAAGTGTATAAACATTGATGTGCATGTAGTTCAAACTTGCAAAATTGCATGCAACAGTGTGTGCAGGACAATAGACAAAGGGATTAGGAATGGTGCAAATTCAATCAATGAGCAGAAGATACATGTACATATGTACATTGCAGATGTACAATGTTCAATGTATCTTGTGTGATATCATGTGCCTGACACAGTGAAATAGTGCAAGAAAAGTCAACTTTTCAAATTTTTCCACTGAACCTCTGGTTCCTCTGAATGAACCACAGTTTCCTCTGTATCTACATTGTGTATTTCAGGTTCCTCTAGTGTGTCTATCTCTGGTTCCTCAGTGTCTTGTCCGGATTCCATGGCCTGCATATCACCAGTGTTAGGATATGGCTGGTAACAGATGTGAGTTACTTTATATTGTGGCAATTCAACTTTTTAAGTGTCATAAAATATAAAACTACATTACATTCTCAGCATTTGCAATTAAAATTGCATAGCTGATACAAATAACCAAAGATTCCGTGCAGGAAAACAACAGAAAAATGAAACTACAACTTCACATCCCACAAGCTCTGAGCTATTACTTAATGTAGAAATGTTTGTGGTGGTTTTATGTTCACGTTTTTTTGCGGTTAACCCTAAACCACGAACTTAAAACCACTGTGAAAAGCTGTTCAATTGTGTGACTGTAGCGCTACTATTGTTTCAAACGCAAACTCAAAACCACCACGAATACTCCAATTTCTCCCTACCAAGAAATTTAATCCCCGCGAACATTTCTGCATTTACAGTAACTCAGTCTGCTCATCTGGCATGCATCATATTAACTTTTTGTTCACCCTTTAGTTTCTTCATGCTTTGAATGAAGTACGCATTTTATACATATCTTTTTAACAATTCCATCAAACAATACCTGTGACCTAACATATTACTCAAAGACACGGTCGTTATATACTGAGCCAATATAGATTTTATGACAATATTTCCTCTCCCTACCTTGGCATGTACATCTGCCATCTGTGTCCTGACTCCGCCCACAGCCTGCTGTAGGGTGGAGACAGCCACGCCCAGTTTCTCCTGGAGGTCATCGACCCTGTTACTCAATGCCTGGTCCTGGCTTTGTCTAGGGGGAAAATATTCAAGTATGTACTTGCTTGACAAAATGTAACATGACAATGTTTTGATTTTTTAATACGCCCAGTTAACAGCTGTTTACTTCAACAAGAAAGTAAGAGTTCTTGACATGTAAGTCTGCATTGGCTAAACTTTATTGTTAACTTATGATATTCACTGTTAATGTCACAAAACATCTGATGGTTTATATATCAGTATACATGTTACTTTTCATGCTGAATGGTAGAGTCACATCTTGTCTTATACATGCTGTGATATATGCTATTGTTGTAAAAATGATGGCTAAATTCTAATGCGCTGAATAGACTGTCAATTTTTTCTATCCTAAGGTTGTATTCAGTTATCTTCCAAACATGGAAGTGATGATGTAACAAAACAAGCCCTTGAAATTAAGCAACATTTTGTGTCACTGGGATGTTAATAAATAATGAATTATCAACTCAAATGCAAGATGAAGACAGAGGCCTCACGCCACCTGCTGAGGCTAATCAGTATTGCAGGTGCAGCAGCAAATAAAATGTGTGGCTTAGGTGCGCCACCTATCAGTTGTTATGATTACTGCAGTTGTCCAAACCATACTGAAAGATCAGGACATGACAGACCAACAGCTTCTGTCTGGTAAGTTTGTGTTATCATTCTTGTATATCAAAAACTACACTCCCTTTATACATTAAGTAATAGGTCACTTCTCCTAACCTAAGGCGGTTTAAGTCATGAACCATTTTATCCTTCCCTAGGACCTCATACAGTTTACAAATGTACTATTTAGAGGGGGGGGCGAAAGCAATGCAGGGCAAATGCAAATGCTGGCAGTATTGAGAAATTTGCTAGACAATGGCAACATTTTTTTTCAAAAAGGCAGTGTGAACTGTTATTTTTCTAGATGAAGGTCTAACACATTGAAGTGTACGTCATACATGTACTTAGACTAGTGTTACTAATGACATGAACTTTGAACAACAGGCAACATGTCTCAAAGTTCAAACGTTTTTGATGACACAAGTTTTCTCTTCATCTCGTTGCTTTCTCACCTCGTCTGTATCTCAGCTTTCAGGACCTTCTCTAGCTGTCTCTTGGCTTCCACGGCTTGCTTCTCCAGCACTGACACTGACTCACTCAGTGTCTGGAAGTTCTCTGCAGTTTTGGACTTATGCACCTGTAATATATAGACCCACAGAAAATGTTATCCACAGTTTAAGTTTTTTTTGTTCATAGATTTATCAAGATTTGCCATATTTGTGCAGGGATTGACATGTACATGTAACAGGTGACTATCACCATGATTACAAGATGTCAACCTGGAGACCAAACTGTAAGGTTTGAACCACTCACACCAAGAAGGATCACTCTATCTTAATATGTGTGCTGGGTTTTTTAACCTGATTGAGCTGTGGCTTTCCTAAAACACAGGACCTCCAGCAGTACATCCCATCCGAGATGACCCTAACTGTACCAATTTACACCTCCAGTGTCCAGTGAGAAAATTAAGGTGTAAAGTGCCTTTCTTAAGAGCACAACATTGGGGCCTTTAGTTTCTTAAGACAACAACCCTAACTACAGGACAGCTGCTTTCTTAAATCTTTTAAACTTCACATTACTGTCAGTATCTCTACAGTACATTCAATCCGAATTGCATTAGATACTTTATTTTCCTGGAAGCTGACAACCTGAATGGCTGCATTTATCAGTGACTAGGTGGAAATACCTTGACAATATCCCTGAGGGCCAGAAACTCCTGTTCGTTCATTTGCTGCAGTGCACTCCAACGTTTTTCATTGTCCTCCCTGATGGTGCGTTCGTGTCCTATCCTTGCAGCTTCCTCACCTCTGAGGACCTGTTACAAGGTCAAACAAGGTCACCTACATGCTACAAACATGTCAACACAGTCTATCTTATTCAGTTAGAACATTCAGCACAGAAGATATTTCTACTTTGTGATGTTGTCAGAAAGTTGAGCACAATTATGAAAAGGGATGGCATTCAATGTCTATTACTTCCATATAAATGCATCACAATAGGGCTCACTTCAGAGTATAGATCCTTGACTAATAAGAAAAAATACAGGAGCTAAGAAAGACTGATTGCAGCTGCAGGATGTTCAGACCACTGAAGCAGCAGAACACAGTGGACGACTACTACTACTGGTTCCTTGACCCCTTCAGAAAGAAATCATGCATGTATACTAATTGGAACCAAGGAATTGGGTACTTTTACTATTACTTCCACATAAACACATCACAATAGGACAACCTTCAAAAGTGGTAGATCATGGACCCCTTCAGAAAGAATCATGTAAACCATTGGAACCAAGGAATGATTGCTTTTTGATATTTCATGAATTAGTTATCAGTCGCTTATTGTTACAATGACGATAGGTGAGATATTGTGTCATACTTTGCAAAAGAATAGGAAATAGCAAGGTCAAAGCAATTACAGGATAAATTTAGCTCAACTGTGCCCAAAAGGCACAATGTACACATTGTATCCATGCAATTATCCGAATAGAATACCTTTTCAACATTATGGAACTTTTGCTGGGCCTCCTCCCTGAGTCGGATCTCTTTCTGCAGTATTTTTTTGCTGACCTCCTCTGCTATCTCACTCAGCTTACCCTGAAAATAGATAGATTGTTAGATGAAATACAAATTGACTGTACTTCAGTTTTTTAATAGAAAGGGAAAAAGAAGATAAAATTCATTGCGTTACAAAATTTCCAACAAGTGTTAAAAATAACAATAACATTACTGGTGACACTTTTTGCCCGGAATATTCTAATCTTAAACCAAGCAAACAAACTTCACACATTGTATTTTGCTTCGGACAAATTTCTTTGAACTATGAACATCGATAGCCTCGGTACCATCCTCTGTAGTAACTGCTAGCTCAATCTTTTTGCTTGCTTACCACGGAATATTGAGGCAGCGATTTCTACGGAGGATAGTACCCAGACTAGAAAACCCACAGACCTGTAGTCTAACCCTCTCGTTCTCAGCAGCCTGTTCCCTCTCTCTCTGCAGAATGTCCACGGTGTGCAAGTCCCCTTCTCTCTTCTGTTCCAGGTTAGACAATGTGGACTGCATCTCTGCTATTCTACAGTGGGGAGAACAGAACGAATTTCAAAAATACAGTTTTACATGACTTGTACTAAGCTTCCAATAACATGCGTCAAATTAAGGGTTAGGAAGACACAGACAGTTCATGCTAAAGTAAACCAATATCATAAGTTTGTATGTTTTCGTCTTTATCTTTCTTTTGGTAAACCATTTTTAGGTGCAAAACACAAGTATGTACAGTAACTAGTAAGTATACAAGCTGCGTAAGACAAGATAGTAAGGCTTGATCCATTCACACTGAGATGGATTCTTACTCTTCTCAAATAAGTGTGGTGGGTTCTTAAATGTGCTAGAGGTAGGACTCTCCTCAAACACGGGACCTCCACTTAACGTCCTATTCAAGACACACACGGTACCTAAATGAAGTGAGGAACTTTGTATAAAGTACATTTCGCAAGGACACAGCATTTTGTCCTGTCAGGGATTGGAAACCAGAACCAGTCTCCATTCTGGGGCTGCAACCCTTAGATAACCACAAGGCCAACCAATGCATATTCATGTATCCCTTACAATAGCAAATGCTAACCTCTATCAATGAAACCTAAAGCTTGTCATGACAGGCCAAACAATGTAAGAAGCAATGATCGTACATCAATTCAAAGTGCTACAGCTGGTCTAGAAGGGTTATGCACGAATGCCTAGCCTGACAAAACCACACCTTGACATTAAACGAACTGCACATCAAATTGCTGACATCTGGATTGGGAAGGTTTTGCATCAAATGTCTGTCAACAACATCCCACCTTGATTCCATCTGTTGTTCCAGCTGTCTTCTTGACATCTCCTCTTGACTCTGCCTGTTCCTCAGCTCCAGTACAACATCCCTTACCTCCCCCAACCTGGTATTTCATGTGGCAACCAAAAAAGTGCATTGCAACTATGAAAAGTTCAGTGTGGTCATCTATCATTCTACCAAAATAAATAAAAAAATTGTACGGTTTTTGGCGGCAAATGTGCTACAATGTAGATGTTAGCCTATTGGTAACAAAATCCATAGTGTTTTTTGGCACACAATCCAAAGTTAATCGGTAGGCATCACTCCACTGCCAGGGAAGGTCATGTTAAGTGCCTTTCTCGAGGGCACAACTTCGGGGCATGGTGAGCATCGAACCCTGAGCCCTAAGCCATACTGATGCCTCACCAAAACTGAAAGATGTTTTAACTATTATCCAAATATCCAGTGAAAAAATATATCGTACAATAAACAGTTTAACACACCACATTTTTACAAGACAAAGAACTAGTGTACAACAAGTTGCATGCAACATTGATTTTATCAAACTAATAAAAGTAATCTACAAACCTTCCATCAAACTGCATTCTGAGCTGACTTGAGGACACTTCAGTATGCTGTTGCATCTCACTCTGTTTTCTGATGGTGTCAATCTAGATAAGTGGAAGGAAAAGAGTTCAATTAGCATTATACCTGTATTGCCGGCCTACTTTTAGACAATGACATTAAGCTGGTGCTATCTCTAGGTGTAGGGTTGAGTTCATATAAAGTTTATCAGTGTTTGACATCATGCAGTTAAGAGTTGATTCTCATTTAATTCACATTAAACCTTAACATCCGTATCTGTAGATTATTAACAAAGGGGCTACTTGCCTGTGGTGAACCCACTACGACAACTCAGTATACTATATTTAAAGCAGATAACAGATTCTAAAGCAAAATACATCACCATTGACAGGTTGTAGTTCCTTACTTGAGAAGTTAATGGGTTATTTTAAAGAGGCATCTCAACCAGTGTAGCTGCAATGACTCGAATGAGTTTGTACTTCAATTAAACACATTGTGAAATAAATTTTATCATTAGCACATGCCTACTAAATAGGTTGAGAATTAACACCTACTTTGTTGCTTGAAATTTGGAATTTATGTTTTTTCTAGAAAATGTTTTAATTACTAGTAAGGAGTAATTGTAGAAACTAATTTAGAAGTAAAAGACAGTCATGCCTATTCTTACAACTAAATATTTTCAAACTAATCCTCAACTTTTCCTTACCATAATAACTGTAACTTCAGTATATACTAATCAAAGATTTTGAAGAGAGAAGAGAAGAAAAACAAAGTTTCTAATTACCAAAGAAAGGTTGTACCTACCCACTATAAATACACAAGTGTCCACAGGTGCACACAAAAAGTAAGGAGAAAGAAATGATATGAATATAGTGGACAACACAATTACATAGATATGACAAATGCTGCACTAGAAACTTAATGAAGTTTTGAAATTGTGCAAACTCTAGAATATTAATGGTGGCAGAATGTTGTGCTTTAACTTTCAAAGAATTAGTAGTTAGTTTAGAAAAGTGACAGCATTGACAGTAGAAATATCAATACATCTTCCTGTTATACTTCTAAAACACAGAAATTTAAAGTCCTACTTTTGGTAATATATTACCAAAAGTAGACAGCTACTTTTCTTTTTAAAATGACTGTCTGTTATATCTCAGCAATATGAGGAAAAACTCTGAAGAAACTTTTCTAACTGTCCTTGATGGCCAATGGCTGAGAGGAAACTATGTTGCTAGGTGGGTGTGATGGATCGAGAACCCCAAACAATGGTCAACAAAGGTATGTGCATTATCTGAGTTTACAATCATGGCCTTCATTACAGCAAAAACATGATTGGAAGATCCTCAGCCAATAGCTGAGTCAGAGATGAAACTATGTTGCTATGTTTAGAAACCCTAACAATGATCATAGTTCACAACAATGGCTTCATCACATCAAAAACATGTAGATAAAAATCTTTGGAGTGTGAAAGTCGTCAAGACTCGGAGGTCCTTTTTACACATGATCTAGGTGAAAAGTATCCTCAATTTAACTTTTTTGAGAAATACATCATACCTAAAATGTTTGCAGCCTTTCATGAACTAGGTCAATTTGACTCAAATTCAATGTCATTTTTATTTTTGAGTTTTGGCACCTTGAATGAAGCTTGAAATTCACAGCCTTGTGCGGTAATTTGCAAATTTGTATCCATGGTAAGGTTGGTACATTTTGATCAAAATAGTTAGCATATTAACATTATGGTAATACTAACAGTCGACTGTCTAAAGTCTTCATATTTGCTCAACCAAATCAAAATGCATTTATCAAAGCAAGAAAAACAGACAGTAGTAAATTGTTATAAGAAATAATCTCGTACAGCTTGTCTGCTGTCCTCTTCCAACCGCCGCGATCGCTGCTTGACTTCGTCCGCAACTTGCTTTAGATCGGCCCCCTGACCGTCCAGCTTTGCCTTCATCTGTCGTACTTCGTCAATCAGGCTCATAGTGGCACGTTCTAGCTGCTCCCGCGCATGTTTTGACTGGTCAAGATCGTGTCTTAGTTCAGTAATCCTGTTGACGACACAAGTTATCAAAGAATTTTGAATATACTATGACTTTGTGATCATGAGATGTTATTTCTCTCATCATTACATATATTTGATACAATCATGATAATGGCAAAAATAGCATCACTGGTAAATCTATGAGCTAATCTAAGGCTCTTTCATTCAAACTTGGTAAACACAAATAACAAATTATGTACAGTTCTATTTTAGAAATATTAATGCATAATATCTCTGGATGAACAGGAAAAAACAATATTCTGTGACATGAATCCAAATTCCAATTAACCTTCTGCCTGCAACTTGCATAAAAAATTATGCTTTAACTTTAAGCTTGGTGACAAATGGTATTCTGAAGGTTATATCAAAATGTTACATAAAATTTCAAACATTACCTTGTACTCTGTGTGTCTCTTCTTCCCACCAGCTCCTGTTGGCTGCTGATGACTGCCTTTTCCACTTGTTTTGTATGACCAACTAGGGCTGACACTGCTTCTCTCTCTTCCACTACAGAGTCTTCAGCTCTCTTCAGCCTCGTGGCAAGCTGTGATATCAAGTCATTGCTCGACCTCAAGTTGTCTATTACCTGTTGCCTGGCCTTTCTTTCCTCCGAAATGATTTGGTCCTGTCTTCTGTTCGAAGCCTTAAGCTCTCCTTGGAGTCGGACTACTTCTTCTAAGAGTGCACGGTTGGACTGTTCCACTATCGTTATACGGGAGTCCACGCCTTTTCCGCTGGAACCCATGCTGCTGCTTTCTCCGTACCCAGGGTCTATTACAGGAGATAAATGTTTTCCCCGTGTTACGGGGACCACTTGGTTCTGAGAAGTCGGTTGCGGCGAATCTGAACCAATTCCGGGGAGGATTCCCACCCGCGTGTGGAAGGGAGGAGCCCTGTGTACGTTAAAAACAAAAATGTCAGGTTATTATCTACCAACATGTCATGTCTTAAACTTTAGAGAAAGAAAACAACCATATTATGATGTTAAGAAAACCAACATCCATAGTGTAGATAAGAATTGCAAGTGCTTACCTACGACTAGAACGCATCTGGTCTGTTGTCTAACTGTCCCTGGTAACAACTAAACTTTAACTGCCCTTGGTATATGTCATCTTCAGTGTAAAGTCTAAGCTTGCTACACTAAGAATAACACAGGGTCCACAGGGTCAAGAAAAACTTTTGTTTCACGTGTATTTGAAAATAATCAACATGGATCAACACCGAAAGAAGTTTTTATTTGCAGCTACAATGAACTGCTTTCTTTTGAATAGAAAACTTGTTTTCTTTTCATTTCATATGAGTTTTTTAAAAGTGGGACAAACTGAACATCCCTTTTAGAGAGACAGTGGCCTGACCCATCTGTAAAAGGCCAATACAAGGTTCTTTGTGTACCTGTAGCTATAGTCACAAAATGAATCTTGCATAATTAATGACATTTCCAGCAGGGACATGCAGCAGAGGACTGCCGAGTCCTTTGACTTAAGTTTAAGGTGAATGTGTCGTGACAATATCCAATTCAATATCTTGACAGCCTCACTTACGTTACCTATATAGCTACTCTGTACTGTGATATCAATGGTGATATCAATGACATGTGTATGTAATTACCAGAAGGGAATGGGGGGGGGGAGTCTTTTATGGCGTCCTTTAAATAAATACTAGCTTTAGCAATTTAGGCGCCCTCCTGTAAAAGAGGGCATCTAATTTTCTGAATGCCTGCTAGCTAGCTTGAATGAGAATCCAAAAAATGCTGACAAAGATAGAGTTGTCTCAAGAGACAACTACTAGTGCATGGTTGAAGGATATTACATGCAGCTGATTACCTTTCTCTCATCTACATCCTTTGATTTCAAATAACTCCTAGCATTTGAGGTATTTCAAAATTGAAATGCACGTCGACCACACCATCTAGGACTAGTAGGAGTAGGCACCAAATTACTTTCGAAATTATCAGTTAGTTCGATAAGTATAGATTCCATACAGTATGAATTGATAGGAGTCATTATTACACATCCGACATGTGTATGCACAATGTGACATGTAGATATAGGAGATAGGACAACTGAAAAATCAAACATTAAAAGGCCAATACCCATCTTTTACCGAGTGATTATTGTTATCTTTTGGTAGATAAAGCATCAGCTTCCACACCATTGATCATGATACCCTCATTTCATGAATAATAAAAGAGTCATCAATAATAGATAGTGGAACAGTTATGTCTGCAGCAACTCAACAATATGTACAGGTACACATTCCATATTATGATCTAAAAAAATTTACAATGTGATTGAATTTTTAGTTTTGCTGCATAATGTGTTGTACAGTTGGATTACAATATTTACGTTGAATTGTGAGAATTATCATTTTTTAACAAGAATGGAGAATAAAAGTTCACAAAGGTAAGTACATGTCATTTGACTAAGTGCAATCACCCCAAATAACCTCTTGCCTTGGTCACAATACTGCAATACTGTCAACAACAAAAAATACTACTATTTGGTAGTAAGCTGCTTAAAATGTACACTTAGAATACGCTACATTAAATGCTATTGCTATTGAATCCTAATCATACAACATATATCACACATTGTACAGTAGAATCCGCTTAACTGCACCACCCATTTGTCAGCGTTTTGGTGCAATTGTGCGGCTGGTGCAATTATGCGAAATGCCCAGCTGGACCGCACCATGATGGGCGGGGGGGGGGGTGTATTGTTAGTCAAAACACTAGCACAACAAAAACATGACCCTTTGCTGAAAAGAAAGAAATGACTACGACTGACCTGTTTTGATTTTGCATTATTTCATTTTTCCATGCGATCTACCGCATTAATTTACAACACACGTAACGTTACAGGGGAGGCATTCTGAAACATCGTCATGGGATAACAGTTTCTGTGTTACATTACGTAGAGTACAGTTGTCGATTTACGTAAATCATGTACCGCCATGAAACTAGGAACTGAACCTAAGACTTGGTTACTGATTACGGGTGAGCCCAGAGCAGTGCCCCCTCTCATGTTTGGACAAATTAGACTGTCGACACCATGGTAGTGAGTTGTACAATGTATCCAGTGGGTAGATATGGTTAGATGACTTAGATCAGTGACAGATCATTCTCCTTATAGCAGAGCCGAACCCGCGTTTACCTCGTTCTGGTGAATGCAGGAAGTTTCTACGACGCGGATTCAGCTCTGCCATAAAAGAATGTGACAGATGATCACGTGAGCACCGCACTGCCAAAAGCGACTGCTATGTCTTCCTACGTGTTTGTAGGTTTTGCTGACTCGCTGTACGGTTTCCGACTGAATGTGACGTAAAGACGCCGGTCTTTCATAATTACAGCAGTATGTGACTATAGCGCTGCCGCGAACCTCGAACCACCGACAACACCCCATGTCATCCTTAATGCGAAATCAAATCCCCGCGAACTTGAATGCACTCACAGTAATAAGACAGTGTACAGGTAGAGACCAATCTTTATTGAGTACAGCGTAATGCCGCCTTTGGTAGGCGTGCGTCTCTTAATGGTTCCTACACGCCCTGTGACCCACCCGGGACCTCCCAAACGATTCCTATCAACGTGACTGTCAATGGAGACCGCCTTCTTTTGTTACTCATAACATATTGGCAGTATTGTGCCTTTACACCGGCAAGTATCGGCTCATTTGTACAGCGTTTGCCGATTTTTAAGTCAACTTGTGGAGGATTTTTGAAAAATTTTGGTGCAGTTATCCGGCATTGGTGACAATGCGTGGTGCAGATATGCGGAGTCACTAACAATGCAGTGAATGGGAACCGGTTTGGGATTTGGGGATTTGGTGCAATTAAATGGAGTGTGCGTTTATCCGAGGTGCAATTAAGTGGCTTCGTCTGTATGTAGTACCTGTACATGTCAAACCAGTCAACTTTTACCGTTTTATTGTACTACCATAGCAACCAATAACAACTTGTGTTACCGTGGACTGTTCCAATGCAAATGGGGGTTGGATATGGGAACTGGGAGTCAACCAAATATCATTTTTATATTTTCATACAGGGTATGGGGGAAAGTTAGAAGTTTTTTGCTGGTGTATTCTTCTTCTTTCTTCTTCTGTCATGTTTGATTCTTTGAACACCTCTTTCATATGGTATAAGTCAAGAAGAAATGAACAGATAATTTTTGGCATGTGAGTAGGAGGCACAACAAAGTACTAATTAGTCTGAGTGGAACCTCATTTACATAATTAATGTGTCAAGATAAAGAACTTGTACATTAATCTAAACCTGATACAAGTGCGATTAGCAATAGACATGCAAGTTTGAGGGCAAAGATTCTATTTAACTTTACTGTACATGAAGCTGTATCCAACCCACGGAGATCTTACTTAATGATCAGTTTTTTACATGTTGTTGACAAAGTCAGAACCAGCACAATAGTGCAAACAATGACCTGGAACAGGTAGCAAGGTGGACACAAAAGGGACTCAAACACCTAGGATTTGACAGTCTGTTCAATTTTGAATATTTGGGATGGTTTCAAAATGAGCAAATTTCAAACCTTGAATGGCCATTTTGAATTTGTAATAGTAACTTATAGTCATACCTACCAAATGAAAGTAACTTACTGAGTACTGAAAAGTAGGTCAATTTAAATTAAAGTTTTAGAATGTTTTGTCTTAAGTTGATGTTGCTCGTAGCAAATGATAATGCACTATTGGCATTTGGTAGTGCTTATTATAGTGTTTATTTTGGTAGTCTTTATTAGACTGACTGACTATATATAACTATATATATATATATATTTTAGTAGTCTTTACCTGTTTTTTTTACTTGTTTATTTATTTTTTTTATTTTTTTCTTTCTCGAACAAGTCGTAGCAAATAATAATGGCCACTATTGGCATCTGGTAGTGTTCCAGGTAACACTAACAGAAAAAAAGTATTTTGAGCTGTCCTTTTGCTTACATTCAATCAAAATACTAATTTAGTACTTACAAATACAGTAACAAAACACAGTTCAGGTATCAAAGTCAAAATTCCATCACAGATAAGTATCAAAAATAGGTATAAAACTGCACCTCAGAACCCCTTTGTTGCTATTTTCTGTAATCATAACTTTTGACATGGAATTCAAGATACAATGAGCAATGGCAAATCCAACGCCTTTGCGATTGACAGTATATACTTTAGTTGCTCTGTAACATCAGACACAACTATATTAGAAGCATTAACCACATATTTGAACAACTAACAGGTATCCCTGAACATTGTACCTCAAGTACCTTCATCCACTTTATCACCAGGTGACACATTACGTATAATTACACTTTATTGTTTTGATAATCAATACAATAAACATATAGAAACTACAAAAACAGTAGCACCAAAATATATTATCATTGACGATAATCTATACGTAACTGCGAATAGCAGTTAGTAATAGTATAGCCCTTGGTAACCAAAACGCGGCCCAGATAACCACCTTAGGATTTTGTTTGCCAAGTAAAGCCTTCGCTGTTTGTGACAATATTGGTTGAAACTCAGTTTGCAAGCAGAAGCTGAACAGTTTATCTCAAATTACTGAAAACATTCCTTTATACAAAGAGAAGAAATTCTGTTTTTATGATCTTGAACTCTTTTGTTATACTACAAAAGTACAGCAGGAATATCAAAATCTAACATGATTTGTGGCCTTTCATGAATATTCAAAAAGCACTTCAGCCATCATGAAAGGCCCTTTCTGTGGTAGTAAGTCGGTCTTTTGTTGGGTAGCCATGCGTTTGTTTGACTGTGAACACACTGTCTGATGGTGTTGGTCTACAGTAGCGAGCATAACAAACACAAACACAAGCTTCCTGCACGCTCAAGTGCACCATGACGGGCTAAAAATGTCCCCGCTACAACCGAACAAATAAACTGACTACAAGATGGTTCCTGTACTCAAGTTTGCTCGGACTTATATCTGTTTGTCAGGGCGGTAAAAGGTAAACATTTAACCGTCAGTTCACCTCGTATAAACATTCCTACGCAACGCACTGTACAGGTAAAATGCCGTTAGGGGAAAGTTTGTGGTGGAAAATATTTGGCACACTTGCGATGTTGTTGCGGGAATCGTACGCTCGATTTGACTATCGTAACATCTGACAACTCGACGAGAGGGTCACTGATCACAGAAGTCGAAATTCAGAGACAATTTTGGTCAGAATTTCACGAATTTTTCCTCAGATTTTATTCTAACTTTATCAATGATCCCACCGAGTAGTTGTTAACCCAGGAATATGGTTTGAGTTGACCAAAAATGTTGCAAAAAATTTAAATGTGGAAAGTTGAAGCGTAGTACAGCCGACATCTAACCACTATGTGTATGAGTGGATCGGGGTCACACACCGAATTATTAGCATAATTTCGGTCAGAATTTCGCCCAATGTCCCTCAAATTTTACGCATGACAGGTCAATAATATCACTGGGGTGTTATAGATGTAACAATATGGTTTGTGTTGACCAAAAATATTGCAAAAATGCGGAAAATTCGTCACCTTTGCTCGTTCCACATCGACATCTTTGCTGTGTACGCCGGTCGTATTGGCGACTGAAATCTGGCGCTGTGATTGGTTGATTCGTGGTCACGTGATAATTATTGTAAAATTGCGAAAAGCGCGGGATTTGAGAAGATGTCAGAGAAGACTGGTGAACAAGAATGTCATTGGAGCTCCAAAGTGCTGTACTTGAACGTTCAGTGGCAGGAAGATCGATACAAAGTGCAAGGGGTGTACGGCAATAGTCAAACAACGTAATCTGATACAGGCCACCTGTTAAGACTCGTAAAAGCGATTTTGTGGCCTTTTTGGTTGGATGGGTCATAGGTGGGAGGGGGGCGGATGAAATTTAGTGCTGTTGATGTTGCAAATAGATGTCAGTGAATTGTGTGTCTCCAGGATTATCCATGTAAGTGTTGGGGATTTTTTGAGTGCACCTTTTTGACCGAGGCATTTATATGCATCAAATATCATTTTGATTATGGAGCACATCACGTCACCTGAAGCCATTTTTGTGCAACTACTTTATCATATTGATATATAAATTATAATGCCATAACTGGGCCGCGAAAACTCACTGGCCCGTGAAAACTCACTGGCATTTACTCACTGGGTGTTCCGGACCGGGTGATAACTTGGCTTATGACACGGGGTTCTACTTTTATCACAATGGGCTTCCTTGAATATGTAGAATGCATTTCGAGTAAGCCGCTGCATTATCATATTCTCAGAAGTTACTGAAGGTCAGTTGAATCAATATTCAATTGATACAAAATCAATACACAATTAGCTTGATATACTGTAAATCTTGAAATGCTAGTGGTGGTAATTTATTTTTACAGTGACTTCATCTCACCTGCATGTTAATGTATACCTATATATATAATTCTAGACTGTACTACAGAATTGTTTCAACAGTGAACTTCACTGGGAAAACATTCTTTTCTCTCCTACCACAAAATAAAACCAACACAATTTAGTGAAAGCATTGTCCAGTATTGATTTCCATTCCCACAGACGAGTTGCCATGGCAAAGATGAGACCCCAAATAGTGATTGTGGGTGCAGGCATAGCAGGTCTGTCTGCTGCAGTGGAACTGACTAAGGCTGGGTTCACAGATGTCACTGGTCTGGAAGCAATGGATAGACCGGGAGGAAGAGCGCATACTGTAACAGCACTAGGTAAGAAAAAACACACCTACATGTAATAAAATCTTCTTTTGCCTTATGGGCATGGAGTTTTCAATCAGACATCCTTGCTATGGGTAAATCACTTGCCCTAGTAAAAGAGGGTCTGCATGGAGGGATACTCACGATGCTTAAGGGTAAATTTAGGACAAGCAATAATAGATTCAGGTCAACCATAAATTACCTTCTTGTTCTTGCATTTTGGGAACAAATTTGTTGGGTTCTTGAGAAAAGAAACTTTGTGTGTATTGAATGTAGCCCATTATTCTATTCAATTCTAAAAGTATCATCAAATGATATTAAAAAAAATGTAATGCTCTCTCTAGGTATTGAGAACCTTGAGTTAGGGGCAACCTGGCTCCATGGTGACAAGGACAACTCGCTGTACAACCTTGCACAACAGAACAAACTTTTGAGGGACAGTGAGGTCAAAGTTCATCCTGCAGGTGACAAGTTCTACACTGAGCAGGGTGATCAGGTTGACCTTGACTTTGTACTTGACTTTTGGAGTAAACTTGACGATATAACGGACCAAGCATACAAGGGTGGTCCAAAAGACAATCGTGAATCATTCAAGAGTGTTGGCGAATTTGTCGACCACATGTTTAGTACAAAACTGCTTCACCCACTCGATTCTGAAGGTATCACAAATCAGAAGAAATTAATGCTAACGTGGTATAAAAAGTTTGCAACGATCGACAACGGCTGTGACTCTTTGTACGACATTTCTCTCTCGGAAATGTCAAAGTATAAAGAGTTGGATGGGGAAGCGAACATACCAATACCTAAAGGATATGGTGCACTTGTGCAAGTGCTTGTCAATATGCTTCCCCTTAACAGTATACAGTACAAGAAACCAGTGAAAGTTGTGCAATGGAACAGAGAAAGTGATGATCACAAGTTCCCTGTTTGTGTTCATTGTGAAGATGGCTCTACCTACTCTGCTAGTCATGTAATTATTACAGTCTCTCTTGGATACTTGAAACTGAACCACCATACATTATTTGAACCTCCTTTACCTCAGGACAAGGTAGACGCAATAAGTAGCCTTGGTTTTGGGACAGTCAACAAGATTTTTCTGCGATTTCCGCGCCCGCCCTTGCAAGAGCCCTTTTCTTGTATGCAGCTCTTTTGGGATGAAGACAAAGAAGATGAAAAGGAAGTTGAAGAGCAGACATGGTTTAAACAGATCACAGGCTTTCACACCCTAGAGAGATTTCCTGAAGTTCTGTATGCTTGGATTGGTGGGAAGGCAGCTGAATACATGGAATCTTTATCCAATACTGAGGTGAATGGGTGATGAACTGTACAGTTTGTGTTCAACTTTTTTTGTGTGCACTTAGCATAGTAGGATGCCATTGTCAACCTCACTCAACTTTTAATGCATTGTACAGTCATACTCCACTTCAGCCCATAATAGCTAATATTGTACAGTATGGATTCAACCATTGTAATGCTGTTTTATGCAAATAATCCTTTTATTCAGTCAATGTGCATCCATCCATCCATTCCAATTTTTTAATCTTTTAGTATACAAAATTTGTACATTTCATTCTGTGTATGCTGACCTTTCACCTTGATATTTCATTTGACCACTTATTTTTGGTGACACCGCAGGGGTGGAGCCTACTATACCATCTTTTCATCTGTGCTGCTTTTCTTATTGTCAGGTTGGCAAAGCATGCACCCAAATACTGCGTGAGTTTACAGGGAAAGCTGACATACCGGATGCTGTGGAAGTTCTGTGCTCCAGATGGCACTCTAACCCCTACATCTGTGGAGCCTACACAAATGTACCTGTAGGCTGTAAAGCCGAGGCTAGTGATGTGTTAGCCGAACCTCTGCCAGGATGTGACAAGTGTCATGTTAAGGAAAAATCACTTCAGGTAAGTCCTTCTATTCCAAACAATCGAGAGGAATCAAAATTAAAGTATTGAATGATGCTTGCAGTAGTCATCACTTGTTGCAATGTGTAGAAGAATATCTTTCCCTAAATCCAAGCAGATGTTAGGATGGACAACCATAAAACTTTATGGGTGCCCCATTTTTCTGGCACATGTGACGTGAGGTTGTGTACAAATGTTATACTTTTCCATCCCGATATAGGCTGAGTTTAGGGGTTTCCATGTTTAGACTAGACCTAGACCATACATAAAGCCTTTTCAATTATCACTGTAGGGAGAATAAATATGTTAAATTGAAATGTGTGTGCTTTGAACTAATCTTACAGTATCTCCCATGTTTTCATTAGGTACTGTTTGCTGGAGAGGCTACTATAACACCCTACATCACTACAACACATGGGGCATTCAGTTCTGGAAAGAGAGAAGCTATCAAACTTATAGACTTGTATAGATGTAAACATTGACGGTACATGTAGTAGGAAATATTTTAAACAGAGCAAAGCATGAAATTTATTTCTCTAATGAAATTGAAATTGGACAAGTTCGAAATAAGGTAAAAGAAATCATTACTTTGTCACTTGTAAATGGTAGAGAAACATTTGTTTTACCTCC
This sequence comes from Branchiostoma lanceolatum, assembly GCF_035083965.1. NCBI lineage: Eukaryota > Metazoa > Chordata > Leptocardii > Amphioxiformes > Branchiostomatidae > Branchiostoma > Branchiostoma lanceolatum. The sequence continues at coordinate 13,838,575 of NC_089729.1, forward strand.
CTGAAGGAGGTATTAAATGATTGGTCGTGTCTGTGTGTTTGCAGCCACATTTTGTATAACTCATAATCCTTTTGATACATTCATATGTAGTTTGGCATGTCATCTGATAGTTTGCTTTGATGTACCAGGTCAGGCTTGTTTCCATTAAAAATAATATTGAATATGGTCCATTACAGTAACATTCTTGACTACATGTACATGTGTAGCTAGTCTTGATATAGTACATGTATTGATACTACATTTGTATCTAAGTTACAGTGTCATTCACGAAATACAAATGATACCTGGGTGGGTGCCATTCAGGTGTTACCCACTTGGTTACAGGGGTGGTTGGGACTCTTCTCTATTCTCTAAGCAGAGCCGCGCTAGGTGTGGCCGCAATTTTAAGGGGGGTAAACGATAAAATCGAGACCACTTCAACCTTTGCATGAAGAATGCGTTTTCTGTGATACTTTAAAGTGTACGTTTCTGCTACAGTGTTATGTCGTGTAGTTTCATCTAGCAAGATAAGACTTTTTTTCTTATGCGCGTCAAGTTAGAAGCAAGTAAGACGTTACGGACAAGTATGAAGTCTGTTCTGAATAGAGGAATTTGAACGGCACAAACTGATGTCGTCATTCAGGAGATTTTACTCACAAACTGTCTAATAGTATGTTATCGCGAATAGAACAGAATGCGTTCGAACATGCGAGATGACATGGCAATTTGTGAGTAAAATTCCGACTCTGATGAAATCTGTGTCTTTCAAATTCATCTATTTTATTACCTGATTTTTTTCAGCAGACAACGTTTACAGTCGCTCTCTAACTCGGTTCAGCTCGCTCTGAACCTTTTCGCGAATATAATCACGAGATATCAGACCAAGCATACTGTACTGTTATTGTAAGGACGTCAAGTACACCTTTCAACGTATCAAAATAATTGTATATAACAAGTTGAGTTGTTCCATTAGACTTTATTAATTATGACCATACTGGTATGCCCCCTGTCATATTTCTTTAGAACTGCAGGTCAACAATAGCTTTTTATCTTCCTACTATAGTATCCATCCACCCATCCTTCCATCAATACACCCACCCACCCATCCATCCACTCATCCATCTACATATCATATAAGCTTTTGTATAGAAATCTCTCTGTCTATATAATCTATCTACATTAGATAAAAAAGAGTCGAATTAAGGTGGGAAGGGAGAAAGAGAGGGTTACTAAAGGACAGTAACTTCCAATTGAAATTTAGAATGATGTTGGATGTTATGAATATGGGCTTACTGTCTTTATTGCAAAGAATTCTTTTTAGTTGTAAAACCATTAATTAATTGAACAAGATGCATCATTTTCAGAATGTTAAAGAAATGGTATCTTTACTGTTTGGTATGTAGTCCTCTCAGGAATTCTACTGGTAATCTGAGCTTACAGAAGGCTGCTGACATGGTAGTCATCCCTCCTGTGTTCATAGCTGTCCATGTTCTATCCCTATACACAAACCCACTGGAATATATCTTACTGCTGCTGTTTCTGTCATGCCCTCCCCACATGTAAATAACTCCTTTTTCCACGTGAACAGACGCTTTTTTTCTAACAGAGCCGTCGGGTGGATGTGGTACGGTATGGTTCGACACGACAGTCCACGATTCGCTCTCCGAGTCGAAGACACACTCTGATTGGCCGATACTGTAGACGTGGATCATGCCGTCGCCAGGGTGGACTTCCGCAAAGGGTACCTCCTCGAAGCTGATTGGTGCAGGAGGTAGGAGTCGCCATCGGTTCGTCTCAGTATCGTACACTTCTACCGATTGGCTGGTGGTGACCATGGTTTCTTTTCCACTGATGCAGTAGATGTACCTGTGAAGGGTAGTATATGGACTATTGGACTAATCATCCATGGCATAAGAAAACAATGCAACTGCAATTGCTAGACACTGCAAAAAAGAACTTAGCATTTCAATTGAGATGGATGCAATACCTTTTGCATTCAACTGTTCCTATATGAGAGAGACATTTGTGGATTTGATTGGTGAAATTGGCTCAAAGAATAAAAACGTCTGGTAGATGGTGTCAAATCTTTATAAACTTGTCTTTTCGCATTTTTTTTCAACAAAGTAGACAAAACAACAAATTTGTTATGAAAATACATCAAAATTTAATATTTTCTTGAAAATATTATTGCAGTTACATGGCATTTTAATGTTGTAAACCAATTAATGAATACTTTTTCACATGTATCAGGTAGAAACATCCCTTGTACCAGTACTAGTATTGGGTGATTTAGAATGGTTATTTCAAATTTGTGTCTTTAACCTTCTCCCGGCTAAGGGAGACTTTTTATGACACATTTCTTTTGCTCTTAGTTTGGGTTGCAGGGAGATGGCCAAATGATTCATATGTATTATAATTTAATTCAGATGAATTATACACCTATGTGTACATGTAACTAGCATTAATATTAGTTATTACAACTTACCGGTCGTCCTTGACGACCGTTGCCACATTAAAACGAGCACTGTTCATGGATGCGACGTGCCGCCATTGGTCCTCCTTGGGGCTGTACCTCTCTACGGTGTTGTTACGATGAAGTCCTCCTGAACTCAGCCCCCCGATAGCATACACATACCCCCCACAAGCCACCACACCTGGATACGCCCTCGGTGCATTCATCTCTGCCACCTGCGTCCACGTATTAGACAACGAGTCGTAGCGATAGGCTTTAACACTGCACACGATAGCTGTTGTTCTTGTTCCAACAGGTCTAGCAAAGAGGCCCCCGACCGTATACGCTTTTCTGTGAAGTACAGTTGTGCCATAGGCCCCTTGAGCAGAGGGTAGGCGTGGAAGGCCTATCCACTTTCCTTCCTCCATCACATACGCCTGGGCATACTGTATCGGGAACCTCTGTTCGTTAGCCGAGTTCAAGTACCCGCCGGCCATCATTAGAACTTCTTTCAGTCTCCCTCCTCTTGTCTTCATACCTGCCGATGCCTCTAGTTCAGTTCTGAACTTGGACATGACATTGTCGATGATCAGTTGGCATTCTTCGCTATCACGTATTAGGTCCTCCATCCTGATTTTTGACAAGAAGTCTTTGTTTATGTCGCCGTATCGAACAAGTTTGACTAACTCGGTGAGGTATTGTTTCCTGTTACTTTCGTCGTAGCAAATCCATCGCAGAACGAGTTCAAAGACGGATTCTTCGCTCTTGACTTGGATGTGGTCATCAGAAAAGAGAGCGCGCATGTCTTCAATCGAAGTTTGCAGTATGTCCTCTCTCTTTGAAATCTCGCCGAAGTTCTGGTGTACGAAAGTCAAGGCCTTTTCCTCCAGTGTTGTCATGTTGTAAAGCTTTGCCAGATTTCTGATTCGCAGGCACTGGACTGCATCGTTGGAGTCGAGCATGTCTTTTAGGACATCCTGGCATTTCAGTTTCACTTCTGTCATGAGAAATAAGTCTGAAGCATGTAGAACATCTTCTACATGTTCTGGGTCCACTTGTGCATGTCCAGTGTACATGTACTCAATGACTGTGCTTACGGCTTCAGAGCTTACTCCAGTCAGTGTCACCTACGTAAAGGAAGACAAAAATGTTAAAACAGATATTTCAGTGAGAGCAAGGCAATCAGAGCTGGAAGAATTTACCTTCTCAGTGTGCAAGCGCCCTCTGGCAGAGCATGCATAAATTGCACTGTCCTCTCACTCACACAAAATCACACAGACACACGCACACACACACAAACAATACCTTCCTCCCTTAGGGGTAAACTTATATGCTAATACAAATTTGCTAGTTATTGCCAACTAATCTATAGGTTAGGTCTGCCATGACAAGTTTGGCTATATACATATAACCAAGAAGGTTCTATATTTATAGTATATAACCTCCTTGATATAACGTTATGTAACATCGTGCAAGGAATTGTATAAAGAACCATACACTTTATATGAGGGATGTTGACGATATAACAGGAGGTTTTGATACCTACCCTGTGACATAAGGAAATGTGTTCTCTTCTTAGTCTTACCAAGGACATTATATAGAAATAGTACATGATTTTTATTTTTTACTAAACGGGAGTGCCCCCACACCCACGCCCCACGCACACACTGAGGTTTTCAAGCCTAAAGCTCGACTGAAGGTCTCGTATTGGTAACCAACAATTAACTTCATTAATCACTTCTCTATTCATATATTAGCTACGTCAAAAAAGATTATTACAAACTTTTAAACCTTTGCTGAACAACAAGTTTACTTCACCTGACTGCTGCGACTTTCGGCCATGTTTCCACCGAACATGGCGTCAAAGTATGAGCTACAAGCCGCTAGTACGTTACGGTGGGCCTGAATCATTTTACCCTCTACTTCAAGAACTACATCACAGAAGTTTCCATGGGTCCTCTGCGTATTCAGAGCCAGCAGAACGTCGTTGGCGTGATCCAAACTTTTCCGGACAGTTTTCGTGTTTTCACCGGTCGCCATTTTAGGTCAAAGGTCACGAGGGACAGAAATACTACCTGCTTACACGGTGAGTGTCTGAGGTCGGTATGGGAACATCCAAAATAGTAATATGCTTTTGAGTATTATTTCTGTGTGGCTGAATACACTGATAAGAAGATGTACAAATTGCGTTTGTGCATTACAACGGAAATCCTATGATTCATCTAACCATACTCAATAAATACAAAATTGATACACATACTTGTAAGATACTCAAACTTCAGCCCACTTATACCAATATCACTGTATGAGCTTATTTTCTTTGCCGTAGAATATATCATATCAAATGTGTCGCATGTATGCCGTTCGGCACTAATGGTCCATCGACAGAACAACCCTTATGTCTTCACTTGTATTAAACGGTAACATTTTTTTCTCTCACGACAGTCATGTTGAAGTGTCAGTGCACGTAAACCATTTAATTGACTGGCGTGCATTAAGCCAATGCCACGGCGTTTATCGCGGTTTACCTGAACTGCTGCTCTAGTCATGAGTGCCATAATTGGATCATCCTGAGAGGGAAAATGCGATTTTTCTAGGGCAGCGAGTGCAGGAACCCCGGGAAGAAACTGGATGCGCCCAGGATACTGCATAAGTTGTACAGTGTGCAAATCAAACCAGCCTACTGTGTACTGCCTGCTACATTACAAACTATACAATTAACAGCTTTTAAATTAATGAATCAATGAAGGCGGTTATTGTATATTTTTACAGCCTTCAGTTTATTTTGGGAATTTCAGTTCAATTTGGGACTACCTTAGCCTGGTCCCAGTCTCTAGGGGTCGGCTTAGGGTTGTTTTACCGGGCCCAGTCAGTTTCTGGTAGCCTTTCTACCTCTGGCTGCCACTCTACTTCCGCTACACCATACTTCCGCTGCAACCCTACTTTCGCCGCCTACGGTGGCGAGCTAATTTAATCCAAGGCCGTAAACAACAGGCCGTAAATGCAGTGTAAAATAATTGCTACTTATTCGCTATGGTCATTGACCCGCTTGCTCGAACAAATTATTTGGGCTAATGTCTTTGATGATTCTCTGCCGTCACTGAATGATTGGAAATTATATCCATATATTGCAGCAGGACTAAATTGGGCCATTTTCTTAGCACTGGTGAAAAAAATCACACTTTACTAAAAGTTCAAAATACAAGATTCAAAGTAAATTTGAAATGCCGTTGAAAATAATTGCTTTGCTTGAACAAATTCTTTGGGCTAATGTCTTTCACGATTCTTTCCCGTCACTAAATGATCAAAATTCATATCCATACATTAGAGCAGGACTGCTCATTTGGACATTGTGTAATGAAATGAGACTTATATACAATCAATCGTTCGCAGGTATCAGTGCATATCACTTGATATACACATGTTTGTAAATTGTAAAAGACTTGGAAAGAGTTGAGAACATGTTGAATCATAATGGTACTAGTGTAAAGATAACCAAATTGTTGATATTTCTTGGACCCAACCATAATCTGGAAGTCAATGTTACTGTGAACAAAGTAATTGCTGTGGCAAAATTTGTTGTCTACAAGTCATGTATAAAACATAAGGAGAGTGACAGAGACCTGATGTATGACAATTTATGGAACACTTCTGTCCGACTGCGTAATGATTAACAGTCAGCACCCTTAGCTTTGTACATTGTTATTTATTTACATTTTATATTGTGTATGATTGTCTACATGTTGTACATACTTTGTTGAAAAAAAAATGAAAAAAAGGACTGCTCATTTGGCCATGTTCCTTGTAATGGTAAAAATGCACCATCTACAAGGATTTCAAAATGCCACATCAAAGTGAATTTGAAATGCTTTTTAGAAATAATTGCCAGATTTTGAATAAGAGGGCATGCTGTTGAAGTGCATTAGCAATGTTGGAAGCGCATATCATCTTTGATAATGTTTTTTTTTCCGAGTCAGGATGCAATTAAGGCACTCATTACTACAGCAGCAAGTGAAGTAAAACGTGATAAATGCAATGACATTGGCTTTATGCACGTCAGTCAATTAAATGATGAACGTGCAGACACTTCAACATGACTGTTGCGAGAAAAATGTGCTTAAAGTTTGATACGAGCGAAGACATAAGGGTTGTTATTTAATGAACCATTAGTGTCGAACGGCATAAATGCGACACTCTCTATACTGCCATATAATATATTCTACAGCAAATAAGAAAATAAAGTCATACAGTGATGTTGGGATAACGTTAGTGGGCTGAAGTTAAGTATGAATATTTCGTTTTTGTATTAATTTTGTATTTATTGAGTATGGTTAGATTATGATGAATCACAGCGTTTCCGTGCCATGCACAAATATCAACCTCAATGTCTTGATCCCCCAGTACCATATATTCTGTGATCTTTTCTACGCTTAATGCGCTTCTGAAGATTTTTTTGGTTAAAACTAAATTATTGTTACCGTCAAGCTTAGCACTTCGCATCCTGAAGGTCATTGTATCCAATTCGTTCATAGTTTTCGTAGTTGACTATCCTTTGGGGTCTGACAGACTTTTACTAAATTTGAGCTCCTTTCAATGAGATCTATTTTGGCCCTTAGTTAAATTTTCGGCTATCATCCAAGCACGAATCAGAAAAAATGAATATCCCATTAATACAAATAAATTATAGTTCACTGCTTATATGAGTTCGTAATGGTCTTTGTCGTGTTTATTACAAGCAAACAAATTGTAAATGAATCCAAACACTATGCCAATCTAACATGACTAGTAACAATGCGGTTTGCCTTTTACTTGTGCGCTTTGCCTGCTGGCCTTTTTTCGCTGTTGTGGTCGCAGAACACAGTATTAATGGGCGATAGTAGTTCGGGTATGAAGTAGTGCGTCACATTGCTTGGAAAGGCCGTAGTTTTTCTTCTGTGCACGTTAGCGAGGCTGAAGCTGTGGTGAATGGTAGAGGAATATGTAAGTTTTGAGACTGTACGAGTTTGATTACGATGTTTGTTCGGTCGGGTTGGATTCGCGCCTGAATATTGTAAACCGTCCGACTACTGTGAGTCGGCTGCAGTACGGTGACCTCCCCTGGGGGTCATATCAAAGTGTTAAAAGAGAACGAGCCGGCAAATTCAAGCTCATTTTCACATATTTTGTAGATTGAACCTTGAAGTCAAACATATTAAAATCTGGCAGCCTAATTGTGCACCTTACTATAATTTTCAAGCGTCGAAATTTCTCACTTTGGGATCCTTAACCATGTAAATACCTATAAGCAAAATACTGTGCTCTGCAACCTTGTGGCATTACATCAAGCCACTAACACTTACCATAAACCATAAACAAACGGGTACGGTCAAACACACCTGCGCCACAGTGTCTAAAGATTATCTAAATCAAAGAGGATTTTCAAAACGTCATTTCATTTGAATTTTAAATCAAAGGACAACGGGTTAAGTGATTTAATTTCCTTCGTGACCTTTGTGGGGGATTAGTTCAATGCATCGTTTGACTTGAATTTGAGCGAACCACAGTTTTCTGACTTATTTTCGCTTTTACATTTTTTTGTGAATCAGCACGATGCATCATTTGACTTGAATTTCATCCTTGAATGGTTTTCTGATTTTGTTTGCGTCATGACGGGTTTGGGGAATTCGCACAATCCGCCAGTTGACTTCAATGTAAGCGGATAACTGTTGTCTTGTATTGTTTAATTTCTGTCATGACAACATTATTAGGGAATTAGCACAATGCGTAATTTGACTTAGATTTCAGATGTTGAATTTGATTGCCCATTATGTTGTTTCTTTGTGACCAGTTTTTAGGAATAAGCGCAATGCTTAATTTGATCAGCAGCAGACAAAGGTCTTTTGATGTTTGTCTTCTTTCTGTCATGACAATTTTGGGAATTAGCACATTTGACTTGAATTTCAGAGGATGTCTTGTCCCTAATGCTGTTTTCTTTGTGACCTTTTTTAAGAGTTCTCGCAATGCGTCATTTGGCTTCAATACCAGCCGATAACAGTTTTGTAGCGTTGTTTAATTTCTGTCATGACAACTTTTGGAAATAGCACAATGCACAATTTGACTTAAATTTGATTTTTTCCTAATGTTGTTTTATTGGTTACCATTTTTAAGAACTCGCGCAATGCGTTACATGTATTTGCCTTGAACATTATCCGACACAATTTTCCGGTGTTGCTTAATATCTTTAATGACATCTTTTGGGCATTATACATAATGCGTAATTTTGATTAAAATTTCTGAGGATGACTTGTTGTTTTCTTTGTGAGCATCTTTTGGGGATTTGCGTAACACGTCATTTAAATTCAACATCAGTCGACAATGGTTTCCTGATATATGTTTGATTTCTGTCATGACAACCTTTGGGAATTATGTTAATTGGTCAATTTCTGAGGTCGACTTGCCCCTAATGTTATTTTCTTTGTGACCATTTTTGGGAATAACAACAGCTCGCTATATGTGACTTCAATCTTAGAGGTCAACTAGTCCCTAATGTCGTTTTCTTCGTAACTATGTTGGCAATTAAAAATCTGCCTTTCTGTTGGTTTCTGACGCGGGCGAAACATATATAAGGACCTTATTGTAAGAGTGGCTTTACACTGAGTCTACTTTACCCGAACTAGTCCACTTTAACTGGACTAGTTCGCCTCCCGTTCCCAGTCTAAAGAGGAGAATCCGGTTTCTCCAGGAACCGCACCAGACCACATCCCAACCCTGGTCTAGTCCACATCAGCGGGGGGTCGATGCGGTTCCGATCTGTGTGTAAAGAGGAAACTGGCTCCGGGACCGCTTTCGGGGTCATGATAATGATATGCTAATAAGCCTGCGCTAGCAATAGAAGCATATTTTCCTCATTCTGAAACGTTTGTGCAATTGTCATTGAAAGTTTTCGAATGTTTCAAGTGCAATGGCCTGCCACCCGTGGCTGCTTCTTCTTTGGTGTTCTCCTATGACCCGATCAACGTGCCCGACTTGCAGTACAGCCAGCGAGGCGAGGACGAACGCCGGCGGGTTCAAGCCTGGTCTTGCCTATCCCTGTACATGCGTCTCATCGTCCTTTTTTTGTTGGGCCCGTACTATTTCATATGCCAGAAAACGCTTGTATCAAACATAAGAAATATGAGAGGAGCGACTGTAATATCTCGCACCGCGGGTGGCGCAATGCCCTTCCGCCCGTAGGTCTAAAGACAACCGATCCGGTTCGGAACCGGTTCGGATTATCTGAAGTGGACTCAGTGTAAAGTGGGTCTAAATCTCATATCCTCCCACGCACTGCCAGCTTTTGTCTGACAAATGTGAAATCTTACTATCTCAGGTGCTTTGCAACACGTTTAATCTCACATCATGAGATGGCCAATTACGTTACCACGCGTCGATGTGCGTAGAAAAGCCCATGCATAAATACATTTAAGACGTCACACCGCTGAGGCAGAGAGAAGATAAGATTGGACACCTTTCGGTTGTTTGCGCAGTTTGTCGCAGCATCAGCTTGAAAAGGACAAATCTCCGGAAAGCTTCTCGTTTTCGTCCCAGAAAAGGTAAGCTCCATCCTTCGAGAAATTGGGACTGGATCTTTCTCTGTCAGTCGGTGTAAAAATACTAGGGTCTGTTCAATTCAGGTATGAAACCAAATTCAAATTAATCCATGATTTGTAAGCAAATAATATTATCTAGTTTGTTAAATTGTCTTGCGAAACGCTCTGCCTGAAAAAGCGTTTTGTTTTGTCGGACAGTGGTGCAGGTATTGCTAGCCCTTAGCATGTTGCCACGGAAGTGTCATATCCGTCTAGTTTCGTATTTTCTGCATTCGAAGAAGAGCTGGGAACTGCACATTGAGATTGAAGGGCTGAAAGGTTTAATTCGTACCGTAAATAACGATAATCTACACATCTTGACTGTTTCAAAATTTTATCCAGTTGCTTCATTAACTATTTTTGGCGCATAATCTACATAGTTTCAGGTAGGTATGGACATTTTTTAGCAAATTCAATCCGATTCGTTTCCTGCTGAACTCGAGTTAGGCCTTATAAGAGATTGCGACGCCGAAGAATTGATACACGTTTCAGAAATTCTTTACTCCGGTCTCCATTTCAAGCGCAAAAAATTAATACGTTTCTTAAATTCTTTAGAAAAATCAGAGCCTGATACCTGACTGTAAATTGACATTTTTACTGGATGTTATCGATTGAAATGTGTAATAACTGTTCGATCGTGGGATAAACTCGTAAAGAAATGTCTCTTTTAAATGAATGAATCAATGAAGGCGGTTATTGTATATTTTTACTTAGCTAGGCTAAGCACAGGTCACAAGAAATGTTTACAAACATACCCAGTTTGGTACACGTATCGCGGTCTCGCATAAAGGTCCCTTTTTTTCTCGCTTGTCGGTTATAGTTAGAATATAGGATTGCATGGGTTTAGGTATGGTCAGAAAAATAACTGCTTCTCTTACTTCCTACTTAATCAAAAATGATATTTCCATCTTAAAAATACATAAAAATACATTACGATTAAGTAAACTTTACCTTCCATCTACCGTATTCTAGGTGCAAAATTGACAGATTCTTTACTTTAGATAAGTGGATGCTAAACGGAAACGACTATCTTATGCGTGCCACTTAATGGCTTTTGGGACATAAATCATATATGGCAGCCATAAGCTATAAAATACTATATCAATTTTTTTCCGCAAACAGTGAATGTTATTTCCATGGCTTTGTCAGTCATTGTGGATTCCGCAAACAAAGAATGTTATTTTCATGCCCTTGTCAGTCATTTCCACTTTCTAACTACCCTTAATAGCGTGATATCAAAGCTTTAAAAATCCCACTGCACCTGAGCATGGCGAGAGTACCGTTTAGATGAAATGGGGGTAAAAAAACTATTAGCCTCAATGCTGCCTCATAATCACTGGTAGTAAGACCTTAACTCTGTGTTTCCTTCCATAGGAAAAGACGGTAACAGACAAGCGATCTTGTGTGACTAGATAATCCATCTCTACTCAAGCAAGACATCAGCCAGGTAAGCGTTGTATCTTGTCCATTATTCTCATAAAAGCGATGTACCTTTTTCCGTCCAAAACCGATAGGCTTGTTAGAATGGGAGGGCCCAGAGATTAAGTGAGTGAGTGAGAGAGAGAGAGAGAGAGAGAGAGAGAGAGAGAGAGAGAGAGAGAGAGAATGAGTTTATTCAGAGTAGCATTGGCAACTGCAGTGCTAAAGGATCCAATCATTTCAGCCTCCCTTTCTAGAGTTTCTGAACAAGGTTTGCCTTCTTACTATTCCTAATTGGAGCTCGTTATATAGATAGAACCGCCTGAAGTGTTTTGTTTTTCTCCTGTGCTGAGTTGAAGAACTGTACGTTTACGTATATAAGGCCACAGCAAGTAAATCTAATGGATCAAGTCCTCTCAAAGTCCCATTATGATAAAAGAAGGTGGAAGAATTGCGTTTAGTTTAAAATTAGAGAACTATTTGCTTTTAACTATAATCAAAGCAATCAAACATGGTATAACAGCCGTAAGACATTTTTAAAGACTTTTTTTATTCGTGTATTCAAAAGTGTAGTATGTCCATGCTCTTTGTAAAAGGCCCACTGCTCCGGAAATGCGGAGCTTAAGAAGCGTTACGATTTTGCCTTTCGCTATCTACTTGTAGTTTACTTTCATTTTTCAAATTTCATTTTTTCTTCACTTTTTGGCCATCACCGAAAGAAAACACTGTTTTTCTAAATCAAGTGAAACTCGATACATGCTATGATGCCATCTATACAATTTACTTCCTTCGGCAACGCCTGGTAGGCAGTAAGGAGATATTAGGCTGTATACGTAATCCTCCGGATTCAGGAAGTCTCATAAGTGTTCGTTCCCTTGATCAAGGGCTCAAGATTGTATCTAATTACCTCATTAAGAGTTTCAACCGGAGGCGTATCTAATTAATTCTGATGCCACCTGTGCTTCAGTTGGAGGAAACGGCTGTTTTTCGTCAGTGACATACGTCATAGACATAACCATGTTGATAAGCCACCTCACAGTTCTGAGTGCGCTTGTGTAGTGTGATGTATCTAAGGTCAAAGTTTAAGGCCCCTACTTGCAAACAGTCCTCTGTCTAGACTTCCTGGCCAATAAGCTCTTTCATACTTCCAAGTACGCGTGCGCGGCGACAGGATTTGTGGGTAATATGTCAAAGGTGAAGTCCTCTGAGACGTAAACACAGCCAGTTATGCAAATAGAGACAATGATCGAGACGAGATTGTTCAAAAGTTAGGGGCCTTAATCTTTGACATGTTACCCACAATTCCTGTTGCCGCGCTTTTCGAAGTGTGAAATAGCTTACTAGATATTGCTTTCGTCTCAGTGGTCATAAATTGTTACGTCAACAACAATCCCCTACACTATGAGGTGGCTTATACTACTTAAATTGATTATTGACTGAAAAAAGGCGAAATCATCGTTGTCAGCAGGTGCGTGTGACCAATGACAGTATATAGAATAATGTCCTTGGGGTGACAACGTGAACGCATTCACCGGTTTGAACCAATTAACGCTTAGGTAAGAATTTTACAATTTTGTTGTGTTATTTGCAGGCTTCGGAAGCACGATGAAAACGATGTTTATCGTGCTGTGTCTTCTGGGCGGGACATTCGCTCTGAGTCGCGATCCCTGGTGGTCCGAATCCTCCGCCGACGAATATTCTGCTGACGACATCTTCGCCAACCTCGTTCCCAGAGCCCTGTCCGACGTAGAAGGGGAACGAGCCGTCGACAATGTCTACGCCCTATACAGCCTCGTCCCAGGAGGCGTCGCCAAACGAGCTCGCTCGATGGTGCATAGTTTCGGACCCGGTCTCCGATACCTCCTCCTGCAGCCTAGACCATTCGGCGCTAGAGGAAGAGCAAGGGGGCGTCTAGGGTATGGAAAACGGTCTGGAGAATATTACGAATGATTTTTTGGTACCGGCCAACAACCTTCCTCCGACATTCTTTATGTCCACGATATACCGAATTTTCACACTATAGATTTCTCACCTTTCGTAATGCAACGGATGCTAATGAAGTCCAGAGACAGATTTGAGCATTGATACACACATTATTTGTTGTTTAAAGAAATAAGCACGAAAATATCGGAAAGGATTGCAATGCCATGAGAGGATTTTGTAATATCAAAATAATCACTTTTATGATCTTCGAATAAATGAAAAATATTTGGAAATGTGATGATTCGTTCTCATTACATTGTATTAGGCTCTCTGTCACGATATGAAATTATTGATATATAGAAATAGAACGTAATTGCCAGCTGCGACCTCTAATATCCAGGCTATATGTACAACGTGAGATAACTACATTATCGCACAACGTAAAATAACCACGTTATCATACAACGTGAAATTATCACGTTATCATACACTATGAGATAACTAAGTTACGGCACAACGTGAGATTACCGCGTTATCGCACAATGTCAAATAAACACATTATCTTTCATCGTGAGATAACCCTGTTATCAATATCATACAGCGTGGTCCAACCACGTTATCATACAATGTAAAATAACCACGTTTCACACAACGTGAAATAATCAAGTTTCTTGTTCAAAATTGATTTATTAGGCATACATAGCTTTTTGCAACGCGGGAGTTACAGATCGACCTAGCTGTTATTGTTGCTTTCTACTCTATGATGACTTTATTTGATTTTATTGCCACAATGTACAAAACTAAGCACAGACAGGGAATACCGGTGTCGTGCACTACACATTATATGTCCCAGAGCACATAAGACATGATCACAAAGGAAAGGCTAAGTAGCGGCTTATCAAGTTACAAGGTTCTGACTAGAACGAATATAATTGTAGCCAATTAGCATGAACTAGTGCAAGCTTTTAATAGTTGGTACGCGTTATGAGCAGTAACGACTGATTCGTCAGCTTGCAGGTCTAACAAGACGGAACTAAGCTAAGGAAATAGATCTTGCATGTCTCGAATCCCTGTATGTCTCGAAACATCGCGATCTTGTTTGTTTGTATTGCCTACCTGGTAGACTGCCTCACGGAATAATATGCCGAGTTTATACTGAACAGCTTATTACAAGCTGTGTACCCATGTGTGGTGCTCGAGGTAACGCTCTCCTCAAACACAAGAACTACATCTGATATCCTAGCCGAGTGACGTCTCTGGTGTGATCTAAGCTACGTATCCATTTTCACCTGAGTGAAGTGAGGAAATTCCGGTAATTTCTTTGGACGACAACGTCAGGAAGTGTCAGAGGATTCAAACCCAGGACCTCATTAAGCCACGCGACGGTATTGTGATTTTCTTAGTTTAGACAAGAATACCCGGGTATAGATCAATGTTGTATGCAGATTCCTGAGAAAACGCTATCTTCAGGTGCTTTTATTTTGTTGCCCTTGTATCTACAGATATGCTGATAATAGACTACATTACACGATAGAATGATTGAAGATATAACTGACACAGCAAACGTTTTAAAGCTAAAAGACAAACACATCACATAGACAAAATAGCTTAGAAAATGCAATTCTAAAAATACTTATTTGAAAATAAGTCATCTAACGTTGGCAGTCTTCCAGAGAAGATGTGGGTTCGTAGGTTAGCATGACTTTGCTAAATCATTAGAAAACTTTATTTCATCATGATATTATGATGCTCATAAACCATTTGTGCAGTAGTTGAAAAACCTTGAATTCTGACAGAAGGTTGTTCACGTTCTTTAGGTTACAGTAAGCATATCCTTTACAGCAAGAAGACCATCGTGACGAAGCTGATGAAGTCCTTGAAGACGGTGAGCAGAAGAGCCAGTGTCAGACTCTGTCCCCAAACTGACGGCAGGCCAGCACCTGACGTTGTCTGGCACTGGACGGGGTCTGGCGACATCAGGTCGCAAAACAGAAAGAGTTGTGAGTGAAACTTAAAAGAAAATAGACTCAATGCCTATCGTGTCAGAAATGTCACAAACATTCCTTTAAGACACGTTGATGAAGATTAGACATCCATGTAAAAAAAAAATACTTGTTACAATTCATACTCTACTACTAGATAAATTATGGAGATTACTTCAGGATGCTTCGAGTGACATCCATCACTTTTCTTCAGCCTCACTAGCGGTTGTTCTAGTGACGCCGAAGCAAAGTGATGGATGTCAATCGAAACGTCCAGAAATAATCTCAGTAATTTATCCAGTGATAGAGTTTGAATTGTATGTATTCTTAAAAGCCGTTACCGTCTTTTAACTGAGCCTAATTGAAGGAAAATCACATTGCTAATGATTTTACTGACGAGATGTAGCTACTGGCCTATTTTTCCTCCAACTCACCTGTTTTGTTCATGAGTGAGGGCACGTAGACATCCCACAGGGAACATTCAGTTGTCTTTAGTCCGGTCATCATCCTCGGGCTACTCCCGTCCAAGAACATATAGGCTCTGTTAGTCTCGGTGAATGGCGTCCACACTGCGTCGTCGTTGTTATTAGGGTTGCTGAAGGAGCAATACATCGTGCGGTTGATTTGCTAGGTTACATTCTATATGTTTTAAACAATGATGCTGTAAACTAGCTAGAAGAATACTAATTTTGTGACATGCGCGGTTCCACGAATTGCATAAAGCAATAGCAATACTGCCATGAATTGGAAACCTAGAGATACTACGACCGAGATGATGACCTAAAGTCACTCTCCGACGAACGATAAAAATGACGGGAATACAATTTCATTGAATTCCCGTGGGGAAAATGCAGTAGCGGCACAAAACCGAAAACTTTAGAGAAAGAAACTTCGCCGCTAAGTCGGCCAATGCAACATAGTTGCGGGAGGATCTAAAGGCCCCCTCTCATTGGGCTGCGGTACTGTGGCGGTAGCGTGTGGTAGCTTGGAAATGGCTACCGCCGCAGTGCCGTGCATAGACCTCGGCGTACCGTCCTAGTGACGTCTCAGTGCCGTACAAGTGCCGGTCCACACCGCCGGCGTGCCGGTTGAAATGGCGATTTTTTTCAAATTTTGAAAAAAAACGCAAGTGGCAAAGTGCCGCGCGCTCGCCGGGAGCTTACCGGGAGCTCACCGCGCGCGCTATTGTATAAAAAGTGATATGTCAGTTTCAAGGTTATACGTATATTCTATAACATGTTACCTTTGTTGTACCAAGTGTCATAAGTGAAAATCTTTTTATCATTTGAAATCAGTTTTTGATGCATTTTTTATTGATTTTGCATTGTATTTTGATCCATTAACAGCTAGCACTGCGATTTCTGATTAATTGAAATCACTACCATCAAAATACAATCGGTTCATTTCCCTAGCTATTGATCTGTTTAAGAGTTTGGTTAAACCTATTTTACTGCATTGCAGTGAGGTTGATGATTGTAGCTGTAGAACTTCTCATATTTTCATTGGGATATTGTTTTATCACACTTAAAATTAGATCATTGTACATTTATTCCAGTACGGAAGTTGGTAGACTAGTCGCTCAGGAAAGGAATCAGACCACTCGTCTACATGCACTCGCCCCGCTCTTGTGCCATTCAAGAAATACAGTACAGTGATAAACTGAACTTGATATACCAGTCAGACACTGTATCGCAAATTCTACTCAATGTTTCACCGTAAGGGGTGAATTGGCGGAATTCCTATTGATCGTTGATAGTCAAACACAGTTGATTAGATACTCTCGCCAAGATTAAATAATTTACCTACTAACAGGTTTATTTAAAAAACATACGACACTTCATCATTCGGGGAAGAAAATGACTGTCAATACCAACCGTTTTGGATATACATTTAAAGAAAGTGTGAAACTCACGTTTCTCCCTGGCTGGAGGGAACCACTTAGAAATATCAGTAAACTCCACACATTTTATAAAATCAAAAATCACTTTAGCAGGGAAGACTTTATCACATCAATTCATGATAAACCGTTTGTAAGAAGTAACTACACTGAGAATCAGCGCACGTTGTCTAGAAGTTGAAAAAGATCGACACCACAACACACCAGGCACTCACAGATGAATTGCAATTTGTAATGGCCATGGCCTGTCCCACTTATGGCAAAGAGAGAGATGCGCTGCAAAGTATTACTACTAAGACTAACTTCACCATATCTGGTACACAGAACGATGTATTGTTGTCATGTCCAACTCTTATACCACCTACATAGGTCAATTTCATTATACTTCATCCTAAAAGCGAGGGAAAAAATAATCCATACATGGCTTTATTGTAATTCATACACTGTTATCGATAATGTTTTGTACTTATAATTGTAGGATAGGTTAGCCTTGCAGTATTGTTGATTTAGTGCCATATATTGTACCATATACGATGGTCGAACAATAAAGTTCATTCAATAACTTGCTCATCTAGGCTTCAAACGCAAATGCGCCGCACGTCAGTGAGAGTGCAAATGAGAATTGGTGAAAGAAACGCGACGGTGCCGTAAAAATCTGCCGTGGCAGTGCCGCCGCAGTGCCGGAGCCCAATGAGAGGGGGCCTTAAGGTCTAAGGTAATAGCAACACCTGCGCTGCGCGGGAGGTTAAGAAATGAATTCAAATCTATCGAAAAGAACCTGACATTGTAATTTCCAAGCTGAATTGCAAGGTGTGTTGGCAGAAAAAGTTTAAATTGTTAGTAAATATATGTACCCTATTTTGGCGAAGTTTGCCCAGTATCGCATCACCGTGCGGGACACCTCAGCATCCTCGGTACTGTAGCCGGCATCTGGCATCGTGGGCAGTCCGAACACGAACTGCAGTTCATCACCGTGAGTTGTGACAACCCAGTCCGGCCAGGGTGATGCAGTGACGCGATGGGCAAACTGGTACATGTACACGGAGGTGCCGAACCGTGCATGGGCTTGTGCCGTGGTAACAGCTGGGCAGACGAACGAATAGTCTCCCCTTGCAGCATCCAGGATGTCCCGGTACCTGGTGTCGGCGTCAGGGTGTGGCCAGTCAGTATACTGGAACTCGACTGCCTCCAGTACCAACTCATTGAACCCTTGTGGAGGCATGTTCATAGCCTGTAGAAATTGCTCTCTATCTACGGGACTATTCGACCCTACGCTAAAACCAGAAATGCCAAGAAGGAAATTAAAGAGAAGGACACATTCATTTGTATTGGTCCCGATCAGAATATCGGCTCTTTTGAACATGCCGTCGTCGATGGCATCTGATGGGTTTAGAGGAATAAAGATGTTGTCATTCACTGGGTAGAAGCTGGTCAGGGTTGCAAACTGTTGTGCATCTTTAGATCGTAGACAGGTCAGTAGTGCTGCTGTCCCTTGTTCAGTTGGGCAGCCGAGACTTTCAGAAAACGCCGTGGTCTTGTCGGTAGCGTCGGATATGGTGTCGAGTATACCTGGCCATGGCTGTAAGGCAGTTCCACTCTGCAGAATGCCCCGACTGAAGACATCTCTGCTCTCCGGTGACAGGAGATGGAAACCTACGCTAGCCGCGCCCGCACTATTGCCAAAAATGGTAACCTTAGAAGAATCTCCTCCGAAAGATGGTATGTTTTCCTGTACCCACTGAAGGGCCAGTAGCTGGTCCGTCAGACCCATGTTTCCAGGCGCGTCATTAGTTCCTGTGTACAGGAATCCCAGCACGCCGATCCTGTAGTTAATGGTCACCACGACCACTCCTTCTGCGGCAGACAGATACTTACCTGTGTACTGTGCAGAAGAGCCACTGAAAGGAACAAAAAGTAATATAGTTTTAAATTGTCAGATGTAGTCCTTTGGTCCCAATTGCACCGGTTCCCGTCGGGGGTGATTAGCTCACGGCATCTATTTGTAGCCGGGTCCCGCGCTTAATTCAAACATGAGTCAAATTGATTCGAAGTCCGGGCCGGGCCCGAAAATAGCCTGGCTACCGCGGGGTTTCCGACGGGGCCAGGGGTCACGCCCAAAAGCCCCCCCCCCCTCAAAAAATGGCTTTTTTCCAATTGAAACCGAAGCATGAAATAGCGGTTGACCACAAAACTAAGCATAAATTCGAAAAACATACATCCTATTGTGTTTTGATATGGGTCCAAATCCTTACTTATATTTGGAATTTCTTCTGATAATGTTGATACTGCGATTTCAAAGGACGTATATAATCGTAAAGTAATCGAAAAGTAGTGGATGCTACGTGAAACGTCTGACCGTTTCCGAAATCATATCCAGTTGCTTGTCAATGAGTTATTGCTATTTAGCGAAGATTTGTGATCTTTCATACGTACGTCCTGAAGCCCCCACCGTGAATCCAGACCATGACGGCTGCTCCTGTAGGGACAGGGTTTGGTTGCCAGACGTTCAGGTACAGACAGTCCTCGCTCTTCGGGGTGATCTCACCTCCCAATACAGTAAGACTCGATTCTTGAATGCACGTATTTGGATACCTAGGGATAGTGAATTAGTTATGTTTTAATTTGCTATTAATTTATCCCAATCACTTGTCTTTCGCGAAATGGAGTATTCGCTGTTGTTTTAAGTTCACGGCAGTGCTATAGTCACATACTGCTACAGTATTGGACACAAATGTTTTCGGTGGTTTTAAGTTGGCGGTAGAGCTATATACCAACACATACAGCTACAGTATTGGAGAAAAAATGTTACATATATATATCAAATTATATATATTGTGTTATACATGTCAAATATTTGAAAATAAACAAAATAGGACGGAGGTGAAAATCTTTGGAAAATAAAATGAAATCAGAAACAGAGTTCTAGTTTTGAATGTAGGTGATTTAAGTTGAATGCCCGAATTTCAAATTTGGATTTTTATCCCAGTGGTACGTTATCCCGGAGGCCCTTTATTTGTTTTAACATCTGATAAGGGAAAAATCACTGATTTTATATTGTCAAAACAAAACAAGTAAAATTAAACCTTCTGTTTTAAGATAGAAAGTGAAAAGAAGGTCAATACGTTGTGGCATTGTAGACCCCGTCCCACGGAGGTAGGCGTTCAGCACGCCGAAAACGCCGCTCGCCGACCGGAGGATGAGCGAAGGGGATCCCGAGGAAGGTGTGAACAGTCGTCCCGAACACGTCCTGCTCCAGCCCGACAAGTCTTCCCGCAGGAGCCGTCACTTCAGCCGCTGCCTGGACTGTCACTGGGCTGAACATGGCGGCGCAGAGGGCCGCTAGAATGTACACAGCCATACCTGTCCTCTTCTGTACTTCTGTAGAACATCATACGAATCATAAATAACAAACTGACTGAGGTGTCACTAAAGGATAAAGGCAACAACAACATCAAGAAAAGAATACTGACTAAAGAATTATCTTTAATCATGAGTTTCAAAATCTTGGCTGTTTAAATGCCTTACATAAAGAGTCAACTTTTGTTTATTTATTATTTTCGTTATCAATGTATTCTCCCGTGCAGAGCTGTCCCGTGACCTTTATTATACATTAGGCCGGCCAAAAGAATATCAAAGTCCGGATCTACGTGGGAGAAGGACAATGTGTAAATGCGGCTTGTTTGGTCTGTTGGTGACCTGGTGTGGTGCCCTCACGCCGCTGCCAACGTGCCCTTATTCTATAGCTGTAGTTGTGGCTGCATCATCTGACCTTGAAGACCTGTCAGTCGTAACGTAGATTTTTTCATCATATTGATATGCAGCATTATATGATAGTCATCTCTATATATGAAAAATTGAATATTAAGCGAATACATCCATTACTCTACGATCACTGTTTTTGAACATTTTTCCAGCTCTCATGCAACATTGTCTTGAACAGCATACAATGAGAGACAGTTTATGTCAATTTGTTCTATAAAAGATAATGATTCAATGAAGGTCCTGTCCATGTTTAAGCATTGTAACTCCGATTATTACTATCAAATACCAAATTGACCTCTGTTCCTTGTAACGCAAGCACTCGTCTATAAGACCTTTCTTCATTGTAACGCAAGAACTATAAATATGTAGCTTTGATAGCAGTAGTACACACTCAGTTCATCGTGAGTTTGATATCTGTCACTCAATTAGTTGATAACTAATGACGACAGTTGTTCACTCATGGTGCTTTCTATATGAAGGGAGCTCCGGTGATATTACCTGTTAACTCTTCCGCTGCTGTGGTGGTGGCCTCACCTGCGCTACAATGAACAACACAATTTGACCTCTTGGTCATATCACGTCAGCAGGTGACACATGCCCTGGATTCAGTGCCTGTTCGTTGATCATGTGTGAGAATATGTGTTACCTGATGACCAAAATGTCGGTTTGTGTTATTCTTTTATGATAGGGGAGAATTCCACAACAGCGCCGGTTCGTTGATCAGGGGATATGTGTCAGTAATGGCAGTAATTCTTCGGTCCCAATTGCGCCGGTGTCCCGGGGGTGTAGACCCAACCGGGCCCCGGAGCCACAAATCTGTCCCGGTGGGCTGCCGGGTACCGTGGGTTAACTGCCGGTGCTCGCACGATTAGCTCACGGTGTCTATTAGTTGCGTCGGTTTTGATTTGACTTTGATTGCCATGATAAGATACAAGAGTAGCACAGGCGGCGAATGTAGATTCTGACAATAAGGGATGTAATTCTATGCAAATTAGCGTGAACTCATAAAAGCTTGCAATAGATGGTATGCATATAAGAATCATTCTGTAGCTTGAAAGGCAACCCCAGGGGACTAAGGGTATGGGTCTTGTTTTTTTAAACCCTTTCACCAGTAGAGCACAACACAGGATTCTTTTAATCTTGTCACATTTTTTAAAGGTTGGACAAAAATAGTCAGATTATATCATTATTATATGCAATCTATGGTGGCACACGTGCACGTTTTTATCAACAGAAGCTTCTAAATTCATTGATATTTGTTATGTCCTTATACCTAGAAGTGAGTGGAAAATAGTCAGACGAAATACCAGAAAGCAGTGATTGAAGACTTTATTGCCACATCAAATGTTAGAAATCAAAAGACACATCACAGCAACTAAACACTTCAGGGTAAATAATTCTACGTCAAGCCATGTTGAATGAAAATCACCTAAAGTAAAGAGCCTTCATGAAACAATAGGTCCGTAGGTAAAATTAAATTGATATGAATAATCATTAGTATGAAATTCTATCATGCTCACAAAGAATTTATTTAGTGGCTATAAAACCTAGCTAGTGGTCAAAGGTGATTTATTTTTGTGCTCATCTATTCAGCTCTGCGCATCTCTCACAGTAGGAGGATGGAAGTGACGAAGCTGATAATGTCCTTGAACACAGTCAGCAGTAGAGCCAGTGTCAGACTCTGTCCCCAAACTGACGGTAGACCAGCACCTGACGTTGTCTGGCACTGGACGGGCTCTGGCGATCGACACCAGGTCGCAAAACAGAAAGAGTTGTGAGTGAAACTTAAAAAGAAAAGAGACACAATGCCTATCGTGTCAGAAATGTCACAAACATTTCATAAAGACACGTTGATGAAGGTTAGACATCCATGTAAAAAAAATACTTGTTAAAATTCAAATTCTTCTACTAGATAAATTACGGAGATTACTTCAGGATGTTTCGAGTGACATCCATCACTAGCGGTTGTTTTAGTGACGCTGAAGAAGAGTAATGGATGTCAGTCGAAACGTGCGGAAATAATTTCCGCAATTTATCCAGTAGTAGAGTATGAATTGTATGTATTCCTAAAAGCCGTTACCTTCTTTCAACTGAGCCTTATTCAAGGAAAATCACATTGCTAATGGTTTTATTTATGAGATATAACTGCAAGCACTTATTCATTGCACTCACCTGTTTTGTTCATGAGGGAGGGCACGTAGACATCCCAAAAGGCACATTCAGTGGTTTTTAGTCCGGTCATCATCCGGGGGCCACTCCCTTCCAGGAACATGTAGGTTCTGTCAGCCTCCGTGAAAGGCGTCCACACTGTCACGTTGTTGTTGTTAGGATCGCTAAAGGAGCAATGCATCGATTGAATTAATAGGTTACATTCCATATGTTTTCAACAATGATGCTGTAAACTAGCTTAAAGAATACTAGGTTTCTGACATGTTCGGTTCCACTAAATGCATACGGCAATAGCAATACTTCCATGACTTGGAAATCTACGAATACTACGACCGAGATGATGACCTAAACTAAAGTCACTCTCCGACGAACAATGATAAATGAGGGGAAGACAATTTCATTAAACTCCATTGGGAAAACTGTAGTATCGGCACAAAACCGAAAACTTTAGAGAAAGAAACTTCGCCGCTAAGTCGGCCAATGCAACATAGCTGCGGGAGGCTCTAAGGTAATAGCAACACCTGCGCCGGAGGTTATGAAATGAATTCTACTCGCCGACCGGAGGATGTGCGAAGGGGATCCCGAGGAAGGCGTGAACTGTCGTCCCGAACACGTCCTGCTCCAGCCCGACAAGTCTTCCCGCAGGAGCCGTCACTTCAGCCGCTGCCTGGACTGCCACAGGGCTGAACACGGCGGCGCAGAGGGCCGCTAGGATGTACACAGCCATACTAGACTTCTTATGTAGTTCTGTAAAACATCAAAACAAATCAAAATCAAATGGCAAAGAAGTATACATTGTTGCTATTGTTGTTAACTTAAAGCTACTGATAACTTTTGAGGATGGTTGTACACTCAAAGTACTTTCTATGAAATAAAGGGAGCTCCAGAGACGTTACCTGTCAACCTCTGATATTTTAGCTGCTGTACTACACATGATCAATGGACAAGCGCTGCTGTGGAATTCTCCCTTGCCATAAAAAGAATAACACAACCCGACATTTGGTCATCGAGTAACACATATTATTACACATGAGTAACGAACCGGCACTGAATCCAGGTTATGCATCACCTGCCGACCGCGGAGTCAGTTTATGTTATTCGTTCTTGCACAGGTGACACCACCACATGTAATAACATGTGTTACCCGATGACCGAAATGTCGGTTTGTGTTATTCCTACCAAGGAGGTTTTATATAAAACCTCCTTGTTCCTACTTGTGCAGGGGAGAATTCCACAGCAGCGCCGGTTCGTTGCTCAGGGGATATGTGGTGTCACCCGCTAATGCCTCGGTCTAATTGCGCCGGTGTGTATATGTAGTCCCGGGGGTGTAGTCCCGTCGGGACCCGAAGCCAAAAATTTGTCCCGGTGGGCTGCCGTGTATCTGGGGTACCTCCCGGTGCTCACACGATTAGCTCACTGTGCCTATTTGTTATCGGGTCCCGCGTTCAATTTAACTCAAATTGTCAAATTGATTCGGAATACGAGGTTGGACCCAAAAAAAGCCCGGCAACCGCAGAGTGTCCGACGGGACCACGTAGGGGTCACGCCTGAAAAAAGCTACCCGACGGGGCTACTTTTTCCAATTGGGACCGAAGTATAATAAAGACGCCAGGTAATGCTTAGGTCACAATTGCGCCGGTGCCCGTCGGGGATGTAGCCCCGGCCGGGCTCTGACGTTTGGGGGGCACCGGCTGTCTTGGTCACAATTAAAAGTTTCCTTCACGCTGCCCTGTAGGGGTCCCGGGGTGCTCCGACAGGTACTCGGTGGCATTTTTGTAAAATTTTCATTGTCGGTCTCCGGCAGGTACCCGTCAGTTGCTCTGACGGTGTCTTGTAGTGACCCCTGTGGGGTCCGACAGGGTACCGCGTGCTTATCACATCCAGGTGGGGCAGTTGTAGGGTCCCTGCAGAATGCCCCGCGAACGACGGTCGGCCATCAGGCAGGCTCCTGGCGGGCACTCGTCATATCTCGGGGTTATATAAAACTGCACTCGATCCGGAGCTCAAAAAGAAACACGATATACGAAGTTCACGCTTTAGTTCTACTCACCTGATCTGTAACGTCACACACTTGACCCGGTCTTACGAAGTACACACATTTAGTCTGTCCACTTGATCCGTATCATAACATAACAATACCTTATTCTAAAATCTTTGGCGATAACACCAACATATTCCTTTTCCACAAAAACGTTGACCCTCTGATACAACTGGCTAACCAAGATATGTGTAAAGTACGTGGTTTGATGCAAACAAGTTACGGACAAATTCCAGAACTACCTTATTTTCTGTAGTAAAAATAAAAGTTATGATATCAATAAGTCCAAAATGTTCCTAATGTACAAGAGAAACAGACCAACATTTTGGGGGGTAATAGTAGATGAACATTTAAACTCGAAAGCCCAGTCTCTGCTATAAGTAAAAAAAATGCTAAAACAATTGGTGTTATTGTGAAAAGCAAATACATCATCCCTGAAAAGATTCTCACAACTATTGGCAACAGCCTTATATACTCATATTTGACCTAATGTAACATTGTTTTGGGATGCGCCTGCCACACAACTCTAGATCCGCATATAACTCTCCAAAAGAAATTCACAAGGATAGCAACTGCTTCTGACTTTCGCTCACACATGGCTCCTCTATTTCAAAAATACTAGACATCCACGATATCAATAAATTACGTTTAATTTCCATTCTAACAGTTTCCCCAATATATTCTATATTTTCCCAAACCCTTCTTCACACTTGTTCACAACTATTATACCAGGCAAAGAAATCCATATTCCTCTCTTTCGTACATCATTAGCAGAGTTCTCGTCAAGTGCAAATATATCACAATATGGAACAGTCTTCAGACAAATATACAAACAATCACCCTTTTTTCTTACCTTTAAAGGTGCCCTGAAAACCTATCATAGCCGCCCTGTAGTAGAGTCACATGTCCAGTTATTATCTAACTTTTATTTAGACCATTATTTGATTATCATTGTCTATCGTTATCATATTCTATGTATTACTTTGCTATATTATTTATAAGTTATAATCAAGTTTGATAAGTATAGACGAGGAGGGCCAAGTATAAGCTATAAACGCTTTTTTCCTCCTCCTGAACCTGTTATTATCTATTGTTTATCGTATTGTGTTTTATAAATTTTCTTGTTGTGCAAATGAATAAAAAACAAACAAACAAACAAACAAACAGACAAATTATTACTTGTCCCGGTGGACTGCCGGCAACCGGAGGGGTACCACGCGGTGTTCTCACGTTGAGGTCACGGCGTCGTTGTGTCCGCGGGGCCCGGGTAGAATTTAAGTCAGAACTAAATTTTTCTCGGGTCCCCGCCGGGCCCAAAAATAGCCCGGTAGCCGCAGGGTGCCCCAAGGGGCCACGTAGGGGTCACGCCCGGAAGTGCCAAAAAGCGGCCCGGGAACTACCCGGCAGGGCCCCTTTTTCCAATTGTGACCTAAGCATAACGTTATTCTTTTGTGGATGAAATAAAATCACATGCGGAACTTATGACAATAACGTTACTTGAAAACTTGTCTATGCAGACAAACATCAATGATAGCAGGCCTGGCATTCTTGTGCTTACATGTGGGGTAAGTAAGCTAAGAATGTCAAACTGTTTGAAACATTTGGGTCATACAAACAAGGGTGTTAAACTAAAGCCGTTGAATCAATGGTCCAGGAGCTATCTGTTAGAGGAAGGGTGTAGCGACGTTTGCATCTCGCAAGGGGGCATCCCAACACTGGGTTGCGGTATCTGGAGTCTTGCTAATGATTTTGCGGATCGGCGATTAACCCTTCAAAACGCAATCATGCTCCGGCATACTTTAATCAATTAATGTAGGTTTTCAATTTTCAAATTTTCAAAACTCTAAGTTTTTCAATATGAAAATAAACGTAATGCGCCCCATGCTAGTTCAGTGCTAATATAAAATCATCTTTTTATTCACACATTTTGTCCTGAGATAAAATTGACAATCAATTCACACATTCCTTTGTTCTTTGAATCAATTAGCAAGCAAATCTTTCTTTCTTTCAAATATAGCGATCAATAAGTTGTGAATCCTTTTCAACTTATGATTTGATTTGACTTTGATTGCCACAATAAGATACAAGTTGGCGGCTAATGTAGGTTCTGGCAGTAACGGATGTAATTCTATGCAAATTAGCGTGAACTCATACAAGCTTGAAATAGATGGTATGAGCATATAAGAATCATTCTGTAGCTTGAAAGGCAACCCCAGTTTCTTTTTTTTAAAATCCTTTCACCAGTAGAGCCCAACACAGGATTCTTATAACGTTTTTTAAAGGTTGAAATAAGATAGTCAGGTTTTATCATTATTACATACAATTCATGGTCGCACACGTTGTTATCAACAGAAGCTTCTAAATTCATTGATATTTGTTATGTCCTTATACCTAGAAGTGAGTGGAAAATAGGCAGACGAAATACCAGAAAGCAGTGATTGAATACTTTATTGCCACATCAAATATTAGAAATCAAAAGACACATCGCAGCAACTAAACACTTCAGAGCAAATAAGTCTACGTCAAGCCATGTTGGATGAAAATCACCTAATGCACTAGCAGAGAGCCTTCATTAGAACAAATTGCGCGGGTAAAATTGAATTGATGAATAATTATTTGTATAAAAATTTCTCTAGCCTGTATTTACACAGGCTCTCGGCCGGAGGTTACTGACCCCCTCTAGAGGGATGGTGGTTACAGGACCGGCTGGCCACTAGGGGCGCGATTCGTCAGGTTAGAATTTTGTCATGCTCACAAATAATTTCTTTAGTGGCTACGAAACCTTGACTTCTGGTCAAAGGTTGTCTCTTTTTGCCAAGTGCCCAACGGTCTCCATGTCCATCTCTCACAAAAGAAAAATGGAAGTAACAAAGCTGATGAAGTCCTTGAAGACGTTCAGCAGAAGAGCCAGCGTCAGACTCTGTCCCCAAACTGCTGGGAGGACAACATCTGCAGTAGTCTGGCACTGGACGGGCTCTGACGTCACCAAGTCCTGTGCATCTTGAAAACCAATCACAACATAACGTCAAAGGTGAAACATTTGAAAAAAAAAAACACCAATGCATCTCATGTAAGAAACTTGAAAATATTCGCAAGACATTGCCGTCTTTCATTACAGTCTTATTCAGTTTGCAAGTAAAATGACATTGAAAATGTAGAAAAACAAACTACTAGCCTTTTGCTTTCCACTCACCTGTTTTGTTCAAAAGGGAGGGCACGTAGACATCCCAAAAGGCACACTCAGTGGTTTTAAATTCGGTCATCATCCGGGGACCACTCCCTTCCAGGAACATGTAGGCTCTGTCAGTCTCGGTGAAGGGCGTCCACACAGCGTCGTCGTCGTTGTTAGGATTCCTAATTGTGCAATAAATTAACTGAGTTCAGTTTCAGGTTATATGCAACACAAAAATTATATTTCTTTTTAAATCTTTTGTATTTCATTATTCTTTTCTGAAACTACAAGAATAGGGTTGTAACACATACAGTTCCACTGATTACACATAGCAGTTGTGGCAACAGATTTTAAGCAGGTAAAAAAGAATTATGCTGAATATATTTTAAAGAACCTGATATTGCATTTTTCCTGAACTCCACTTAGATACAATGGCAAAGTGTGCTGGCTGAAAAGAAAAAGTTTGTATTAGTGCAAACGAAATTTACCCTGTTTGGGCGAAGTTTGCCCAGTATCGCATCATTGTACTGGAGAGCTCGGTATCCTCCGTACTGTAGCCAACTGCTGGGATGGTTGGAATCCCGAACACGAACTGAACCTCATCTCCGTGGGTCGCGACAACCCATTCCGGCCAGGGTGATGCAGTGACGCGATGGGCAAACTCGTACATGTACACGTTGGTGCCGAACCGGGCATGGGCGCGTGCCGTGGTAACAGCCGGGCAGACGAACGAATAGTCTCCCCTTGCAGCATCCAGGATGTTCCGGTACCTTGTGTCAGCGTCAGGGTATAGCCAGTCAGTGTACTGGAACTCGACTGCCTCCAGTACCAACTCATTGAACCCTAGTGGGGGTGTGTTCATTGCTTGTAGAAATTGCTCTCTATCAACGTTAGCCCCCGAGCCAAAACTGAAACCAGGAATGCCGAAGAGGGCGAGGAAGAAGACAATTTCATTGGCATTGGCCCCGATCAGAATGTCGGCTCTTTTGAACATGCCGTCATCGGACAAGTCTGACGGGTTTTCAGGGATGAAGTTATTGTCCGTCACGGGATTGAACATGGTAAAGGTTGCAAACTGCTGTGCATCTTGGGATCGTAGACAGGTCAGTAGTGCTGCTATACCTTGTTCAGTTGGGCAGCCGAGACTTCCAGAAAACGCCGTGGTCTTGTCGGTAGCGTCGGACATGGTTTCGACTATACCCGGCAGTAAGGCGCCTCCACTCTGCAAAATGGCCCGACTGAAAACGTTTCTGCTCTCCGGGGACAGTAGATGGAGACCTACACTAGATGCGCCCGCACTTTGTCCGAAAATGGTTACTTTCGAGGAATCTCCTCCGAAAGATGGTATGTTGTCCTGTACCCACTGAAGGGCCAGTAGCTGGTCAGTCAGACCCATGTTTCCAGGTGCGTCATCAGTTCCTGTGTACAGGAATCCCAGTGGGCCGACTCGGTAGTTAACGGTCACCACGATCACTCCTTCTGTGGCAGTCAGAAACTTTCCAGTGTACAGAGCAGAAGAGCCACTAAAAGAGATCAAAATACATGTATAATGAAGTTTCATAACTGTCAAATGCTAGAGAGTGGGTGTTGAACAAAAAAGTCCTACCAAAACCAAGAAGAAATTAAAGACAAAACATTAGTCCTTTATTGTGAATAGCACATTTTGAAAAGTTTATGTCAGATATATGTTCAAGCCCATGATTGTGCCAGTCAAATTTTCTTTGTAGCAAAACAGGACGGAAGCCCCCTAGGGGTGAATAACCTATGTTTGTCATTTATATTGCTAAAAAAACCCATAAAGATGGCATTACAAAACACTTTGAGATTATCAGAAGATTATTGGAAGATAATTGAACATCATTGTATCATCATCATCATCAATGAACGTCATTGACTTCAACTGTTTTTTGTTCGATACTGTCCACTGAACCCCCAGCCAACTGCAGCCTATCTCAACAAGATCACTCCCAACTGTCCTTTTCAAGTGATATCTTGTCCCCCCCCCTCTTCTTTCTTCCTGTTGGGCACTATTTGGCCACCAATATGCAATGAGAGACCGTTGGAATGTCTATCACATTTTTGAACGCTCTAGTGTCTCTTAACAGTCTATATTCTATTTAAGCCCCACTTAGATGAAGATAGAAAATCTTCTAGACTTACCCGTTGAACCCTCCACCGTGAATATAGACCATGACGGCGGCTCCTGTAGGGACAGGGTTTGGTTGCCAGACGTTCAGGTACAGACAGTCCTCGCTCTTCGGGGTGATCTCACCTCCCACAGGAGTTAGCCTCGATTGTTGCATACACGTACTTGGGTACCTAATAATGATACATTACAACCGTAAATGTTTGAATTTACGATCGCCTATTGGTCCAGATTTAGCTTTATTAGCATAGACATAGCTACTATAGATATACATCCGTGTGATATACTAACATTGAATCAACAGAAATGGTACTTCCAGCTCCTGATTACTGTTGTCAGGTAACTGACACTAAATGACGTCATCGCAAACAGCCGATTTGGAGCCTGGCACCGTCGGTCACCGTAAATGTACTTTTGAGAGGCAGGCAAACGAAATGTCACGCCATCTTGCGATTGTATGTCATCGCGATGTTTATGCACTGTTTTCTTCTCAAACTATCTGTTTTCACGAGGCACGGTGTTGGTTTCGAACGGGCTGCTACAACGTCATCGCAATTTAGCTTCATTATAGTTTTTTTTTTAAGTAGAGGTGCTTACGTTGTTGCATTGTAGACTCCGTCCCACGGAGGTAGGCGTTCGGCACGCCGAAATCGCCGCTCGCCGACCGGAGGATGTGCGAAGGGGATCCCGAGGAAGGCGTGAACTGTCGTCCCGAACACGTCCTGCTCCAGCCCGACAAGTCTTCCCGCAGGAGCCGTCACTTCAGCCGCTGCCTGGACTGTCACTGGGCTGAACATGGCGGCGCAGAGGGCCGCTAGGATGTACACAGCCATACCTGCAGAACGTTTGGAAATATGACCCATTTTAAAAGTCAGGGTTACTAGTTTTGAGTTCATACATCTAACACATAAGTGCAATAGCTGGCTGCAATAGCTGAGGCCGTCCACGAGTCAGTCACGTCGCCAGGTCCGGGCTCGACACGACGAGCGCGCCTCGCCCAGCCCCGGACATTCCCGTCTCGCTTCTGGTCCCAGCCCGACCGGCCCAGCCCTTAGAGCCAATCCTTCTCCCGAAGTTACGGATCCGGCTTGCCGACTTCCCTTACCTACATTGTTCTATCGACTAGAGGCTGTTCACCGCGAGGCCGGGCGCCCATCTCCGCGTTCGGGAGCGCGGCCGCACACCACCCGCCGAGAGACCCCCGCAAGCGAGAGTCCCACAACAAAGGCGGGGCGACACCTGAAACTACTTCATACTTTTGCCATATTTTGGCAGATTTCAGTAACGATAGTCATGCTACCGATAATTCAAGGATTGCGAACCTTAGGATGCTGATCAAAAAGCCCGTGAATTAGTAAAAGAACAACTTACCTGCAACTTTAGAAAGCTTCGATTTTCTTTCTTCAAGAGGGTTACTCAAATGATGTCCGTCCTGTGCTGGCCTAGACGTATATTTGGAGTGTTATCTGTTACAAAAGCCTCTTAAAGGGCTCGGAGCTAACAAACTCACAGGACGTATTTGTCTGTAAGCATGCCTGTACGCATACCTTAACGCCACCTGCTCTACAAACACTTTCACAAAGGAAAACCAAACTGTTGACTTCGTCTGGCAAATATAAACAGTTGCGTCTTCACGATTCGCTTACTTTCAAACGCAACTTAAGTTGTATTTACCTATTTCAAAGGTGCGTGTCTGGTTTGCTGTTAACTTAACTGACATAATTGGGCCAATGGTGCATACAGGGTAAATTTGCAACTCATTGCTGTCAATATTGCTGGGCATGTCATTGCCTCGTCAATCGTCAACCATTGCGACATTAGAAAGGATGTATGGGACGACCTTTGCTATTACAAATTCGAATGAAGACGTTATTGAAACAACATACAGTCTAAAATCAAGGCTCTGTATCATTAATCTTTAAGGAGAAGATGGCATGTCAATCTAAGATCAATATCAAATATATCTATTGGCCAACAAAAGGTAGTTACGGATCTCTAAGAAAAATAGCTGAACCTTGTTAAAGAAGGACGTACAAATGGGGTCTCAGTTAATGTAATACTAATAGGTCGATTCAGAACTCTTGTTTGTATCACACAGATCTATCAAAGAGTTTGTCAGCCTTTGACAAATGTTATCCTACGTACTAGGTACAAATATAAAGATGCCAAGTCTCGTATTGGATGTTTGTCTACGAGAACAAAGATACCTGTCCCGCATTGTCATTAGTTCCACAGGTGATTTTCTTTGATCTCCACAACAAAGAATAACACAAATCGACCTCATGGTCAGCTGGTGACACATTTCATCTGTCGCAGCAGTCGATTGAAATGGGGGGTGGCACAGCAGTGAAAACGTGGACAGAAAACGTCTTCCTTCATTTCATAGAAGTCAATGTACGAATGTACAAATTGTTGTAATTGGTTTATCTGGAACCAGCTTTAACTTAAGTTTTTAACTTCACCCCAAATAAATCGTATGTTGTTCTCTTGGTGTTACCACATATCGATGAATACCCATAAACTCTGCGTTGCAATGTACATTGGTAACTACATAATGGGAACAAAGATGTTAAAGCATAAACAAGAGATCCATTGAATGATGTGGATCTGTGTGTTGGAAGGAATAAATTGTAATAGATCGGATCTCTTCGTATGCTTAGAGGGTGCAAGGCAGACGTTCGAAAACAGTGGTCACAGACGGAGTTACATATTTGGTTACTTTTTGCCTTGGTTTCAGAGGCAAATGTTATAAACGACTTAATCAACTTTGTACATTTCTCTGTGAAAATCCGCATTAAGCCAAAATAAGTCTATTTTTAATGGTTTATGTCATCACACACACTATTTTGCAAAAAGAACTGAAGGACGTCAGAATAGCTTAAGACTTAACAATAACTCGATGTATTGAGGTCAGGCACACACTAATGTGTTCGTAACACAGCAAGGCGTTAACACTTTATTAGCACAGCGAATACATTCCAACGTTTGAAGAAAAGCAAAACAAAACAAAGGCACAGCAAACAGTTACAAACAAACACACCATTCTTTGGAGTAAGTACGTACGTAACCAGCAATGATAACAATGACAATCAAAAAACGCACTGAAGAATAAAATGCTGGTCTGAATGATATTGTAAAGCTGAATACGTACAACAAAATAGGCATAACTCATACTTGCAAATATGGATGTTCAAAAACATCGTATCAGACTATACCAGATACTGCAGGGTTGCTGACTCTAAAGATCTTTCAATGTATTGCATATCTTGCATGTGTCTCTACATATTTGTATGTCTGCATCATAACTACATTTGAAGGCTAGCTCA
The DNA here is from genome assembly GCF_035083965.1 of Branchiostoma lanceolatum. Lineage (NCBI taxonomy): Eukaryota > Metazoa > Chordata > Leptocardii > Amphioxiformes > Branchiostomatidae > Branchiostoma > Branchiostoma lanceolatum. The sequence goes on from NC_089729.1 coordinate 13,872,447, forward strand.
ATCAATTTCAACTGTTTAACAAGTTGTCTATGTGATACATTGAAGCGTACTTCTAGCCACTCTGTGTTATTAAAGGAAGCATCCCTCACAGAATGAAGATGCTCGTGATGAAGCTGATGAAGTCCTTGAAGACGTTCAGCAGAAGAGCCAGTGTCAGACTCTGTCCCCAAACTGCTGGGAGGACAACATCTGCAGTAGTCTGGCACTGGACGGGCTCTGACGTCACCGGATCTTGAGGACCTGTTTCAACAAACAAACAAACAAACAAAGAAAAATATAAAGTATTGAAACGTAAAACATAACCCAGGTCAATCTTTCAAAAGTTCATCTTACAAAGGGACTTTTTTTCTTCAAAAAGCTAATACTGCATCTAGATGTTTATTTTAGCTTGATATTATATCTGTTCACCAACAGCTTTTGTTGTCTTTAACCGTAAACCAGTAATTACATACTCCAAATGCATTTAAGTTCACGTGGTTTTTGTTTCGCGCTAAGGGGAAAATGGGGTGTTCGTGTTGGTTTAAAGTTCGCGCCAGCGCTATACTCACATACAACTACAGTATTGGACAAAAATGTTCACGGTGGCTTTAAGTTCGCGTTAAAAAGTCGCCGCGAAAACCGCGAATATAAAACCACCGCGAACATTTCTGCATTTACAGTAGTACGTTTTTAACGAATTTCTTACCTGTTTTGTTATTGAGAGATGGAACGTAGACATCCCACATCGCACATTCTGTGGTCTTCCACCCGTTCATCGTGCCCTGGTCCCGCCCGTCGAACAGCATGTAGGCTCGGTCAGTCTCAGTGAACGGGTTCCACACAGCCTCGTTGTGGCTACCGTCGTTTGGGTCGCTAAAAGACGAAGAAACCCAACCATTAAATGATACATCATCAACAATTTTTGATTACTCCATATTAACAAGAACGTGTATATGATAATATTCTTTCAGGAACAACTGCTAATTGCTGATGCCTTTTTTTAAAGATCTTGTTCAATACTTTAAGCATTGAACTCATTGACGTGATTGGTTAAAACTGAATGTGGCTAAGGTGAGAGATAGCGGTATATGTTTGTTTGTAGTAAGACTATCAAAAATATGTCAAGTATTTGTGGCTTTAAAGGTTTAAACGGGTGTAGATTTCTTACCCTGTTTTGGCAAAGTTTGCCCAGTGTCGCATCATCTTACGGGATACTTCGGCATCCTCCGAGCTGTAACCATACGCCGGCACCGTGGCCAGCCCGAACACGAACTGTATTTCATCGCCATGGGATGCCTGTATCCAGTCGGGATAGCGTGAGTTGGTCGGGCGATAACCGAACTCGTACATGTACACGTTGGTGCCGAACCGGGCATGGGCGCGTGCCGTGGCAACAGCCGGGCAGACGAACATATAGTCTCCGCTTGCAGCATCCAGGATGTCCCGGTACCTGGTGTCAGCGTCAGGGTGTAGCCAGTCAGTGTACTGGAACTCGATTGCCTCCAGTGCCAACTCATTGAGCTTTTCTTCAATCACTACGTCGATTACCTGCGTGAATAGTTCCCTGTCGACGTAACTCAGTGATTCGACATTGAAACCAGAAATACTCAGGATAAGAACGCCTTCATTTGAATTAGCCCCGATCATAATGTCTGCTCTTTTGAACATGCCATCATCGAGCGCGTCTGCTTGGTTTGCAGGGAGGAAGTCGTTGTCCGTCACTGGAACAAAGACAGTTTGCGTGACAAACTGCTGTGCATCTTGAGATCGTAGACACGTCAGCAGTGCTAATGTACCTTGGTTAGTTGGGCAACCGAGACCTTCAGAAAACGCCATGACCTTATCTGTTGCGTCGGACACGGTATTGACCATACTCGGTAGCAAGACGGTACCGCTCTGCAGAATGGCCCGACTGAAGACGTTTCTGCTCTCTGGTGACAGTAGATGGAGACCTACGCTAGTTCCCCCTGCGCTTTCGCCGTAAATGGTCACCTTGGAGGAATCGCCCCCGAAAGAAGGCATGTTTTCCTGTACCCACTGAAGGGCCAGTAGCTGGTCAGTCAGACCCATGTTTCCAGGCGCGTCATCAGTTCCTGTGTACAGGAATCCCAGCACGCCGAGCCGGTAGTTAACGGTCACCACGATCACTCCTTCTGTGGCAGCGAGAATCCCTCCGTAGTACCCGGCTCCAGCTCCGCTGAAAAAGAAATTAAAATTATTTCGCATTTGTTGAAGAACAAAGCATGTTTAATCGAAGGTGAAGGTAGTCTGTGCCTACATATCAAAAGTCGTGAAAATCCGATATGCCCCTATTGAGTTATCCTCTTCAGAAATTGAAAAAAATGCCCCTGCAATTTCTGTTCTAGTCGCTAGGGGGCCCTAATCTTATATCACTTTTTCCTGACAACGAGAGCTATATACCGCCCAAGAATTGTGACATGTGCATGTCCAGAAGACGAGATATCAAAAACGGAAATTCCACCGCAGTACCTTGGGAAAGCGCAAGGGGGCCCTAAATCTAATCATTTCCTGTTTTTGTCAGACCTTACCATCACACTAAATATGAAATCTGTCTATCAAGCCGTTCTCGAGATATTGTTGAACAACGCACACAAACACACACAAACATACGCAAATGCTACTGAAAATTTAACCTCCATGGCATTTCATGGATGTAAATATGTAGAGCGGTCTAGTGTCTGCTTTGCCAGATTCTCTGAACGCCCAAAAACAGAAATACCCCAAACGTACCTACTGAATGCACCACCGTGAATCCAGACCATGACAGCGGCTCCAACGGGTACACCGGTTGGCTTATAGACGTTCAGATACAGACAGTCCTCGCTGGTCGGAGTGTCTGGGGACCATTCTCCATTAACTTCTTGAATGCACGCATTTGGCCTCCTGGGACGGTATGGGAAATATGCTGAATAATCACTTTATTGTATCTAAAAACAAGTATGACTTATTTCACAACATTTGGAAATTGGCTGATGATGAATATGGATTCCTCCAAATCAAAACACTATTGATTTTGTAGAAAGTATAAAAAAAATTAAAAAAGAGCCTAGTGTACTTTTTTGTGTTTCTATAGCAAATATGGATTTGTTTAGTTGCCATTTTATCTTTTTTAAGAAATATTTCCAGCTAACTAGAATAAATTCATTGGGCCCCTTACGAGTAGCTAGTACTCACTAATGTTAAAGTTTTTATGACATCAAAATATAACTTTATCATGCAATGAGCATGCATAGTTGCAACAAAAATATACCCATGTGATCTTAGTTACATTGAACTATAAAAAACCGTACTCCCAGCTCCTGATTACTGTTGTCAGGTTAACCTAAATGATGTCACAGTAAACAGCCCATTTGGAGCTTGGCACTGTGGCTCACGGTAAATGTGCTTTTGAGAGGCAGGCAAACAAAATGTCACACCATCTTACGATTTTATGTCATCACGATGCTTATGCACTGTTTGCTTCTCAAACGAACTGTTTTCACGAAGCACGTTGGTGGTTTTGGAACTGGCTGCCATCTTTAGTGTAGCACCATCGCAATTAAGTTTCAGTACAGGTCTTTTTTAATAGTAGAGGTGCTTACGTGGAGGCGTTGTAGACTCCGTCCCACGGAGGTAGGCGTTCAGCTCGCCGAAATCGCCGCTCGCCGACCGGCGGGCGTGCGAAGGGGATCCCGAGGAAGGTGTGAACTGTCGTCCCGAACAGGTCCTGCTCCAGCCCGACAAGTCTTCCCGCAGGAGCCGTCACTTCAGCCGCTGCCTGGACTGTCACTGGGCTGAACATGGCGGCGCAGATGGCCGCTAAAATGTACACAGCCATACCTGCGGGTTCGATTATTTGTCATGGCGTCAAACTTAACCATTCCAAGTGTATAGTTATAAACAACGGGTGGATATTCAGGCTCAGGCTAGAATGTATATTTCTTTACATACACGTTTATGATCCGTCACGATGCGTTTTAAAAGAAGGAAATTAACAGCATCACAAGAGTGACGGCTTGGTCCGCAGACAAATAGATATTTACACCAGGTTTACTTTTACCTTACCTTAAAACACGTTTGGAAATATGACCCATATGATTGATTATTGAGTCCATAGATTTGATGTAACATTGCAATAGCTATCTTTAGCCATAACCTGAGTATAATAAAAAAATGAGTAAACAAATACGTCTTGTCAAGCCCTATGACATTTTAAAGGCAGCCAAAGCAATATTAGGGCCCAACATATGGAAATTTAAAAAATAATGAAATCTTTATGGTAGTGACATTTACTAACACCGCTGAATAACGTCATACTTTGGACATTCTAAAACCACACAGTAATCGTGACGTACGATGATTCCCCTACTTTCGCGAGCCTACAAAAACCCTGGCGACGATTTTCAGTGAGTACTCACATTACAACGTTAACGACGTCGTAGTTTTACACTATGGTAGTCGCTAGACATTTTGATAGCGTAGTTTGAACTAATCATGTATAGAAATTACCAAACAAAATTTACTTTCAAAATCCGATTTACGGGCGCGGCACTAATATTGCTTGGCTTTCCTTTAGGGGCTATGGCTAGTAACGATAGTCATGCTAACGATAATTTTCAAGAAATTCTAACCTTAGGATGCTGATCACAAAGCGTCTGAATTAGGAAAAGAACAAATTAAGTAATACCTTAAGAGAGAGCTTCGATTGTCTTCCTTCAATAGGGTTACTCAAATGGTGTGTGTCATACGCCGACCTTAATGAAGTGCTCATTTAGATTGACAAAAGCCTCTTACATGATGAAGAGTATCCTCACGGGGCGTATTCGTCCGTACGGACACTTCTCCAATAGCATACATATATTTTATGTGTTCTACAGACACTTTCACAAAAGAAAGTCAAACTGTTGACTAAGTTTGTCAAATATTAGTTTCAAACAATTCTGTTTTGACAGCACGTGTAAATACGTTGGTTTGCTGGTTACTCAAATGATAAAAGTGGGCCGATAGTGCTTACAATGTTGAAAGGATACATATTCGGTCCATTGTATTCCAACTCATTGCTGACAGTGAGTATTGTAAGGCATGTCATTGCCGCGTCAATCATCAAGCATTGAGACATTAGAAAGGATGCACGAGACGACCTTTGTTATTACAAACGCGACGGAATACAACAGACTAAAACTAAGGTTTCATTTGATATCTAAAGATGAATTGAGGAGTCAATATAAGGTCAGCATTCATGTTGATGTCAAAGAGTCAGTTACACCCCCATTCCACTTGGACGGCGCTCTCACCGCGCTCTCACGGCGACCTCATTTTGGCCAAATCGCCGTGAGAGCGCAATGTCTCAAACTAAATCGTAAGCCTGTGTTGTTGTTTCTTTATTTCTTGGCTAACTGTCCTTCAAGCTTACTTCTTTACGTGTAGCAATACTTCAAATTCTTATCTCTTGTCTGTAGATTTCAAACATAACTTGAAGAGTAACTTGTACATGGTAAACTGTCTCAGCTAGGCCTCCACTGATGTGATCTGTACGGCATACTGAAGCCCAAAGTTTACATTATCCTGTATTTATATAGTTTTACTGGGGTCTTTAAGCCGAAAGAAGGGCAATTTTAATGGTTTATGTCATCACACACACTATTGTGCAAAAAGAATTGAAGGACGTCGGAATAGCTTAAGACTTCAAATATCTTTGATGTATCTAGGCCAGGCACACACTGATGTGTTCGTAACACAGCAAGGCGTTAACACTTTATTAGCACGGCAAAAACAATCCCAGCACAAAACAAAGCACAGCAAACAGTTACAAAACACACATTATTCTTTGCAATAACTACGTAACCAGCAATGATTACAATGACAATCGAATAACACACATAGAATAAAAAGCTGATTGAATGACATTGTAAAGCTAAATACGTACAGTCAAATATGTTCAAAATATGGATGCCTTGAAAACCATCGCATCAGACTATGACAGACACTACAGTGTTGCTGACTCTTAACATCTTTCAATGTATTGCATATCTTGTATGTGTCTGTATTTGTATGCCTGCATCATCACTACATTTGTAGGCTAGCTAAATTAATTTCAACTGACTAGCAAGTTGTCTATGGGATACACTGAATCGTACTTCTGGCCATACGCCATTTGATTCCGCTCTGCGGTATTGAAGGAAGCATCCCTCACAGAATGAACATGCTCGTGATGAAGCTGATGAAGTCCTTGAAGACGGTCAGCAGAAGAGCCAGTGTCAGACTCTGTCCCCAAACTGCTGGGAGGACAACGTCTGCAGCAGTCTGGCACTGGACGGGCTCTGGCGTCACCAGGTCTTGAGGAGCTGTTTCAACAAACAAACAAACAGACAAACAAACAAACAAATGAAGTACAGAAACGGATAACATAACAAAAGGTAATCGTACAAAAGACAATCTTACAAATTTTTTTTTCCAAAAGCTAATGTTCCATCTAGAGGTTCATCACAGCTTTTTGCTCTTTTATATCTGATCACCAACGTTGAATGTTGTCTTTAACCGTAATAGAGCGATTACATAATACGTTGCTAACGAATTTCTTACCTGTTTTGTTGATGAGGGATGGCAAGTAGACATCCCACATCGCACATTCTGTGGTCTTCCACCCGTTCATCGTGCCCTGGTCCCGCCCGTCAAACAGCATGTAGGCTCGGTCAGTCTCCGTGAAGGGGTTCCACACAGCCTCGTTGGTGTTGCCGTCGTTTGGGTCGCTTAAAGACGAAGAAGCCGAACCATTAAGTTACATATCAGCAAGCAATTTTTGATGACTCCATATTAACAATAATATGTATATGAAGATATTCTATCGGGAACAACTGCTAATGGCTGACCATAATGTAACGTTAGAAGGCTGTTAAGCAATAAGATGCAATCAGCAAAGTCAGTAAGATCTCTGAATCGCTCATGGCTTTTTTGTGTTCTTTTTGAAAGATCTCGCTCTATACAAGGCCGTAGGAGGCCACTTCTTTAAACATTGAACTGATTGACGTGATTGGTGGTTAAAACTGAATGTGGCTAAGGTGAGAGATAACGGTGTATGTTTGTTTGAATTAAGACTATCAAAAATATTTCAAGTATTTGTGGCTAGAAAGATTTTAACCGGTGTAGATTTCTTACCCTGTTTTGGCAAAGTTTGCCCAGTGTCGCATCATCTTACGGGAGACTTCGGCATCCTCCGAGCTGTAACCATAGGCCGGCACCGTGGGAATCCCGAACACAAAATAAACTTCATCGCCGTGGGATGCCTGTACCCAGTCGGGACGGCGTGAGTTGGTCGGGCGATAACCGAACTCGTACATGTACACGTTGGTGCCGAACCGGGCATGGGCGCGTGCCGTGGTAACAGCCGGGCAGACGAACGGATAGTCTCCGCCAACAGCAGCCAGGATGTCCCGGTACCTGGTGTCGGCGTCAGGGTGTAGCCAGTCAGTGTACTGGAACTCGACTGCCTCGAATGCCAACTCATTGAGCTCTTTCGAAATCACTCTGTCGATTGCCTGTTTGAATAGCTCTCTGTTGGCGGAACTCAGTGATTCAACACTGAAACCAGAAATACTCAGGATGAGAAAACCTTCATTTGTATTGGCCCCGATCATAATGTCGGCTCTTTTGAACATGCCATCGTCGAGCGAGTCTGCTTGATTTGCAGGGAGGAACTCGTTGTCCATCACAGGAACGAAGAGAGTCGACGTGACAAATTGTTGTGCATCTTGAGATCGTAGACACGTCAGTAGTGCTGCTGTACCTTGTTCAGTTGGGCAGCCCAGCCTTTCAGACAACGCCATGGCCTTGTCGGCAGCCTCGGGCACGGTATTGACCATACCCGGCAGCAAGACGGTACCACTTTGCAGAACGGCCCGACTGAAGACGTTTCTGCTCTCTTGTGACAGGAGATGGAGACCTACACTAGTTGCCCCCGCACTTTCACCGAAAATTGTCACCTTAGAGGAATCTCCTCCGAAAGATGGTATGTTGTCCTGTACCCACTGAAGGGCCAGTAGCTGGTCAGTCAGACCCATGTTTCCAGGCGCGTCATCAGTTCCTGTGTACAGGAATCCCAGCACGCTGAGCCGGTAGTTAACGGTCACCACGATCACTCCTTCTATGGCAGCAAGAATCCCTCCGTAGTACAGTGCTCCAGCCCCGCTGAAAAAATCACACAAATATTTTATTAGTTGTTGAAGAATAACGCATGTTCGATCGAAGGCAAGGGTTGTCAGTGGCCAAAGGTAGCAAAGCTTATGCTGAAGCTTTTTGGTGCACTGTCTACTTCGTCAGATTCTCTGAATGTCCAAAAATGGAACTAACTCAAACGTACCTGTTGAATGCACCACCGTGAATCCAGACCATGACAGCGGCTCCAGCAGGTACATCGGTTGGCTGAAAGACGTTTAGATACAGACAGTCCTCACTCATCTGTGTGTTCTGAGATCCTTGAATACAAGCATTCGGCCTCCTGGGACGGTATGGGAAATATGCTGAATAATCACACTATTGTATTGTGAAACCACTATGACTTGTCTCACTACATTTGGAAATTGGCTCTTCGTGACCATGTAAAAGAGAAAAATCTACTTTCATGTATATGGATTTCTCTAAATGAAAACAACATTGTTTTGGAGAAAGTAAAAAAAACAACAGTGTCTGTCTCTCTGGAAAATATGGTTTTTAAGTTACCATTTGATTTCTAAAATTGATATCGATTTCTAGCTAATTAAAATAAATTTTGGACCCGTTACGACTAGCTGGTAGTGACGAAGTTTGTTTTAAAAAAACCCACTAATGTTAAAGTTTCTATGACATCAAAATTAAACATCTTATGATAAAAGACAATATCAGTGAAATTCATTGAGCATGAATGATTACAACAAATATATACCCGTGTGAAATACTGACATTGAACTATCAAAAATTATACTCCCAGCTCTTCATTACTGTTGTCACGTACTTGAACCTCAATGACGTCACAGTAAACAGCCCATTTGGAGCTTGGCACCGTGGCTCACGGTAAATGTACTTTTAAGAGGCAGATAAATGAAATATCACAACATCTTGCGATTGCATTTTAATCAAGATGCTTATGCACTGTTGCCTCTAAAACGAACTGTTTTCGAACTGGCTGCTATGTTCAGTTTAAGGTCATTGCGGTTGAGCATTGTCCTTACGTTGTGGCATTGTATACCCCGTCCCACGGAGGTAGGCGTTCGGTATTACGATATTGCATTGACGATAAAAGTAGTTACGGTGTAACAAAGACATCGTGCATCACCAAGCCCAGCCAGGCAAACGATATGCCAAGTTACACACCAATGCGACAACAGGATCGTGAGTTCTAGTTGCGAACGCGCAAACAAAAGCATTTCCAATACTCCCAGAAGGAGGTCATCCTCCTTCCCGGAGTTAAAATGTTGTGTAAGGCTATTGAGAAAAATGGACAGACGGTTTGTTGAGTGACTATACGAAATGTTGTTGTTCAGGAAGTAGAGTAAAAAGATCCTTACGTTGTTGCATTGTAGACTCCGTCCCACGGAGGCAGGCGTTCGGCACGCCGAAATCGCCGCTCGCCGACCGGAGGATGTGCGAAGGGGACGCCGAGGAAGGCGTGAACTGTCGTCCCGAACAGGTCCTGCTCCAGCCCGACAAGTTTTCCCGCAGGAGCCGTCACTTCAGCCGCTGCCTGGATTGTCACTGGGCTGAACATGGCGGCGCAGAGGGCCGCTAGGATGTACACAGCCATACCTGCGGGGTCGATTATTTGGCATGGCGTCAATCTTAACAATTCCAAGTGTATAGTTATAGACAACGGGTGGATTGTCAGGCTCAGGCTAGAATGTATATTTCTTTACATACACGTTTATGATCCGTCAAGATGCGTTTTAAAAGAACTAAAGAACAGCATCACAGGAGTGACGGCTTAGTCCGCAGACAGATAGATATTTACACCAGGTTTACTTTTACCTTACCTTAAAACACGTTTTGAAATATGACCCATATGATTGATTATTGAGTCCATAGATTTGATGTAAAATTGCAATAACAAATACGTCTTGTCAAGCCCTTTTGACATTTTAAAGGCAGCCAAAGCAATATTAGGGCCCAACATATGGAAATCTAAAAAATGCTGAATTTTAGTGACATTTACTAACACCGCGGAATAACGTCATACTTTGGACATTTTAAAACCGCACAAAAATCGTGTCGTACAATGATTCCCCTAGTTTCGCGAGCCTACAAAAACCCTGGCGACGATTTTCAGTGAATACTCACATCACAACGTTAACTACGTCGTAGTTTTTCACTATGGTAGTCGCTAGACATTTTGATAGCGTGGTTTGAACTAATCATGTATAGAAATTACCAAACAAAATTTACTTTCAAAATCCGATTTACGGGCGCGGTCCTAATATTGCTTGGCTTTACTTTAAGGGCTATGGCTAGTAAAGTAAGTCATGCTACCGATAATTTTCAAGAAATGCGAACCTTAGGATGCTGATCACAGAGCGTCTGAATTAGGAAAAGAACAAATTACGTACTACCTTCAGAGAGCGAGCTTCGATTGTCTTCCTTCAAGAGGGTTACTCAAATGGAGTGTGTCATACGCTGGCCAAGAAGCCTGTATGAAGTGCTCACTGAGATTGACAAAAGCCTCTTACATGACGAAGAGTTTACTCACGTGGCGTATTCGTCCGTGCGGACACTTCTCCAATAGCATACATATATCTTATGTGTTCTACAGACACTTTCACAAAAGAAAGTCAAACTGTTGACTAAGTTTGTCAAATATTAGTTTCAAACAATTCTGTTTTGACAGCACGTGTAAATACGTTGGTTTGCTGGTTACTCAAATGATAAAAGTGGGCCGATAGTGCTTACAATGTTGAAAGGATACATATTCGGTCCATTGTATTCCAACTCATTGCTGACAGTGAGTATTGTAAGGCATGTCATTGCCGCGTCAATCATCAAGCATTGAGACATTAGAAAGGATGCACGAGACGACCTTTGTTATTACAAACGCGACGGAATACAACAGACTAAAACTAAGGTTTCATTTGATATCTAAAGATGAGTTGAGGAGTCAATATAAGGTCAGCATTCATGTTGATGTCAAAGAGTCAGTTATACCCCCATTTCACATGGACGGCGCTCTCACCGCGCTCTCACGGGGACCTCATTTTGGCCAGATCGCCGTGAGAGCGCCGAGAGCGCGGCGAGAGCGCCGTGGGAGCGCGGAGGGAGCACGGCGAGAGCGCCATGCGCGCCGTCACCTCGGCGATGGTTTTGAACGTGCTCAAAACCTTCGCCGTGAGAGCGCCGAGTATGGCGATCAAAAAACGAGCGCCGAGAGAGCGCCGAGAGAGCGCGGAGCGAGCGCGGTGAGCGCCGTGAGAGCGCGGTGAGCGCCGTGAGGGCGCCCAGGTGGGATCAAAGGGCCGCAGCGAGCGCTCAAGGATCGCAGCGAGCGCTCTACGAGGATTAAATGGTCTTGACTCTAGTTTAAACAAATTCTATTCTTGAAGTGGTGTATAAAATCAAGAGGAAAACAGATTCGATCTTAGTCGCCGCACGGTCGCTCAGTGTGTGTCTTAAAACCCTATCCAGACTGGGCTTTTTTGGTATATCTGGGACTGGGGGGGGGGGGGGGGCTGATTCGCCCCCCCCCCTCATAATTTTCGAACGCTATGATGTATCATCACCAAATTTGCAGGGAGTGATATTCACGTCAAGTTTAATAATTCCTGTAATTTTGGTGACATTATGACGTAATATGACGCAATTATGACGTCATCGATGTGATTTTATTGGCTAAATAGGGAATTCCCGTAATATCTAAAGGAATTAAACAAAACGGTTTGTATTATTCATTTTAAGGTATGCAAAGGCATACAACGTCAATGGTAAGTACGTTGACGTCAAAATGACGTCATAGAATGGTGCCATGTGTTGTTAGCGATCGCTTGGGATCCGCCATCTTGGATCGGCCATTTTGAAATTTTTAAAAATCCTTTTTTTCCACTTATGACCCCAAAGGACACTGAAAATAAAATAAAAACGTTAATCTAAATGTTTCTGATAAAGAAAATATCAGGTATTGACGATTTTAAGGGCGAAAAATCCTCCTGATACCCGAAATAGTGATATAGTCAGCCATCTTCGATTTTGGCTGATTACGTCAACAAATTAGCATTAATTATGAATATAAAATCAGTTAAGTTACATCTAATTACATATCATGTTATACATGAAGGAAAACTAGTGTAGTTGTGCAAGAAAACCCGAGAAATATCATTGTTTTAAAAAAAATTAATGATTTTTGCATAAAATGCCAGTCAGAATCCCGTTGCCATGGCAACATGAAAAAATGATAAACTGAAACCATTATTATAAAATTGTTGCCAACAAAATTTTAGGAAAAGTCACCAAGTTTGGTTGCCTAGCATACATCGTTCGGCAGTAATACGATGTCAAAGTTGGCGCGGGCACTTTTAGCCACCCCCCCCCCCAGTCTGGATAGGGTTAAGTAATATATGTATGTTCAACTTGTTTTTTCTGTGTTGTCTGTCATATAAACTGTTTGCAATAAATATACCTTATCATTCTACGTTACAATAGAAACGTAAATCACAGAATTTTGGAACACATTTTGAACCACTGACAATAAAACTTGGAGGGAATTTAATTTGAATGGAAGCAAGTACTTGTAGTTATTCGTCAATTTGTATTACCCACGAGCAAAACTATGATTTGACCACAAAATTCCAAGAAATTCAAGATACACCACTTCAAGAATGAAATTTGTTTGAACTACAGTTAAGACCATTCAATCCTCATAGAGCGCTCGCTGCGATCCTTGAGCGCTCGCTGCGGCCCTTTGATCCCACCTTGGGCGCTCACACGGCGCTCAGCGCGCTCGCTCCGCGCTCTCTCGGCGCTCGTTTTTTTATATCCATCCTCGGCGCTCTCACGGCGAAGGTTTTGAGCATGTTCAAAACCATCGCCGAGGTGACGGCGCTCATGGCGCGCATGGCGCTCTCGCCGCGCTCCCTCCGCGCTCCCACGTCGCTCTCGGCGCTCTCGGCGCTCTCACGGCGATCTGGCGAAAATGAGGTCGCCGTGAGAGCGCGGTGAGAGCGCCGTCCAAGTGGAATGGTGGTAAACACACACCGAGCGACCGTGCAGCGACCAAAATCGAATCTGTTTTCCCCTTGATTTTATCATTCAAATATGATGCAAAAGGTAAAGGTGTGACTGAGAAAACAACAAAGCACACAAAACGTTACAAAAAATCGTTCTTTGTCTCTGGAATTCGTTGAGTGATCTGTGAAATCTTTGGTCGCTCATAAAAAGCTGCTGACATTTGACATTTTGGTCGCGCTGAGAGTGCGTAAGGGTCGCCGTAGAAATTCCACCTGAGCACGTTTTTCAGGAGTTCGGCGCTCTCACGGCGCCCTGGCCAATTTAAGGTCGCCGTGAGAGCGCGGTGAGAGCGCCGTCCAAGTGGAATGGGGGTATTACGCATAAACAAAAAAAAAAAAAAAAATCGGCTGGAGCCTGTTAAGCTTGACAAATCGCGCTCCTAGCGGCCTGCTGGTCATGTAATCGCCAGATGGGGGTTATTAACCTCCGCCTGAGAGCTTTTGTAAACACAGGCTAGACTCGAGCGCTAGCCTGTAAAAGCAGGTTGTAAGTTCAAGTAGTAGACCGAATCAAAGCCCTTGTTGGTATCGAACAGATCTATCAAACATTTTGCTAACCTCGGACAAATGTTATCCTACGCAGGAACAAATATAAAGATGCCAAGCCTTTTATTATGTATTTTTTACATAGCCGGATTGTTCTTAGTTCCATAAGTGATTTTTCTTTGATCTCCACAACAATGAATAACACAAATGGACCTCGGGGTGAGTAGGTGACACATATGCCAATGGTGGAGGGGAGACCATCACAACAGTGAAAACGTTGACAGGTAAGATATTCCTTCATTATTTATAAATCAATATATGAATGTACAAATTAGTTTAGCAACCAAGAAGCAGCTGTGAGTTTTATAGTTCACACCAGATCTTAAGTCTCAAGTATCTTATCTAAAGTCTACAAGGATGTCAAATATATATGACCCACATTGTCATCAGTTACACAGGTGATTTTATTTGATCTCCACAACAAAGATTAACACAAATAGACCTCACAGTCATTTTGTGACACGTACCGTCAGTCACAGCGGCCGATGGAGCAGTGTATTCTGCCACAGCAGTGAAAACCTTTACAGGTAACATCTTCCTTCTTTACATAGAAATCGATGTATGAATATATATACTGATCGTCATTATTAGTTTATTTTCAAAGTCCGACCCGAACTAATCGTATGTTGCGCCAAAAATAGTTACTCAAGCTACTGGATAAAATTTTGAAACAGTCAGACGTTTCAGACAGCATCCGCTATCTTTCGTCAGTGTCTAGGGATCACCAAGGAAAGATCTGGCACAACCAGGTTTTATACCAAAACTCTGAATAGATTATGTTAACGAAGTGAAGAAAATTTCAGATGGTTAGATAGAATAGTAAGTCAATACAACGTTGTATGCTGAAATATCTGACTGTTTTGAAATTTATCCACTTGCTTGAGTAACTATTTTGGCGTATCTTGTTACCTGGATGTCTAACCTTAATCAGCTTGATCGTATGTTGTCCTACTGGCATTACTGGTATCTTTGTATACCCATCGTATCTGCGCTACAATGTATATTTGTAATCACATAATGGGAACAATTGATGTTAAATAAGATGCTAAAACATTAGATCCATTGGGTACTCTGGATCGGTATGTTTGAAGGAACAAATTGTCATAGACTTTCTCTCTTTATATGCTGTTAAAAGATTGTTACTTAAGGACTGGACAGATGCTTCAAACCAGAGGTCATGGACGGAATGACATGTTTTAGATTCACTTTCCAATCTGTAACATTTTAACACGGCTGTATTGACTAAATATTTTTCTCTGTGAGCACTGTAGAAATAGGGATTAAGAACGCAAAGGGTTGAAGTATATATTATAAAGGCAAACCAACAAATATTCTAGAGCTACTTTGCGTAACATTCCCTTGGTATAATGTTCTACAGCGCTGTTGAGAAGAAGTTATCAGGTATGGCTGTGTACATCCTAGCGGCCCTCTGCGCCGCCATGTTCAGCCCAGTGACAGTCCAGGCAGCGGCTGAAGTGACGGCTCCTGCGGGAAGACTTGTCGGGCTGGAGCAGGACGTGTTCGGGACGACAGTTCACGCCTTCCTCGGGGTCCCCTTCGCACATCCTCCGGTCGGCGAGCGGCGATTTCGGCGTGCCGAACGCCTACCTCCGTGGGACGGAGTCTACAATGCAACAACGTAAGGATCTTGCAATTGTATAAAATCACGATGATAATTATGCACTGTTTGATTCTCAAACTACCTGAACATGACACACGTTGCCAGGTTCTGTACCGGCTGCCGTATTCAGTAAAATGGCGAAGCTTCAGTATAGGTTTTTTATTCATAAATAAACTTTTAAGATATTTCGTTAGCCTGCTTCTGAAAGTAAGTCAATCGTGAGCCAAGGCACCAGGTCTCAAATCAGCTGTTTACTGTGACGTCATTCATATTCAATAACCTGGCAACTGTAATCAAGGGATGGAAGTACTAGTATAATTTTTGATAGTTCAATGTTCATTTCGAGATCAGATGGGTGAACACTTGTTGTAACTGTTTATGATTATTAAATGATACTAATATTGTCGCTGATGATAAGATAATGGTATTTTGGTACCATAAGCATATCGACTTTTGTTTGTTTTTAAGCTAACTTTTTACCATGAGCTATAGTCGTAAGGGGACCAAATGCGCGCTATTTTCATTTCTCTTGATAAAGATCAATTAGCAACTAAACAATACCATATTTGCCCTAGAACCAAGGACGGTCAGTATTCTGTCCTTTTTACTATCTAAAAATCAATACATTCTTTTGATTCGGAGAAATTAATATACATGAAAGTCTATACGTACATTTATCTCTTTTACACGAAAAGCCCATTTTCACGTGCAATGAAACAAATCATAATGGTTTAACGGTACAAATTAAGTAATTATGAGGCAAATTTCCCATACCGTCCTAGGGATCCAAATGCGTGTATTCAACGACCGTTTAATGCACAAGGATTCCTGAACACTCCGACCAGCGAGGACTGTCTATATCTTAACGTCTATCAGCCAACCGACGTACCTACTGGAGCCGCTGTCATGGTCTGGATACACGGAGGGGGATTCTCTAGGTACGTTTCAGGCATTTTCTTTTCTTTCTTTGCATTCCAAGAAACTGGCAAAGAAGACAATGGACCAGTCTGCATATTTTGTTCACCTTATTTCTTTGTACATATTTTGTCGAAATAGCAAGATGACAAAACTAAAGCGTGTTCTTTGCTATCTTTTGTGACTGGCTACTGTTTATTCTGCCTTTGTGTGAGCATTCGTTGTTTTTCATTAACTAAGAAATCATTGGAGGTTCTTGTTGTTGTTTTTTCCAGCGGGGCTGGAGCACTGTATAATGGAGGGATTCTCGCTGCCACAGAAGGAGTGATCGTGGTGACCGTTAACTACCGGCTCGGCGTGCTGGGATTCCTGTACACAGGAACTGATGACGCGCCTGGAAACATGGGTCTGACGGACCAGTTACTGGCCCTTCACTGGGTACAGGACAACATACCATCTTTCGGAGGTGATTCCTCTAAGGTGACCATTTTCGGTGAAAGTGCGGGTGCGGCTAGCGTAGGCTTCCATCTCCTGTCACAAGAGAGCAGAAACGTCTTCAGTCGGGCCATTCTGCAGAGCGGCACCGTCTCTTTACCGGGTGTGGTCGACACCATGTCCGACGCTACCGACAAGACAACGGCGTTTTCTGAAATTCTCGGGTGCCCAACTGACCAAGGTACAGCAGCACTACTGACCTGTCTACGATCTCAAGATGCAGAACAATTTGCCACGCCCTCTCGTTTTAGTCCAGTGTCAGACAACGACTTCATCCCTGCAAACCCAACGGACTTGCTCGATGATGGCATGTTCAAAAGAGCCGACATTCTGATCGGGGCCAATACAAACGAAGGGGTTTTTTTCCTGGGCATTTCTGGTTTTAGTGTTGAATCACTGAGTTCGGTGGATAAAGAACAATTCACGCAGGCAATCGACGTAGTGATTCCAGAAAAGTTCAATGAGTTGGCATTGGAGGCAGTCGAGTTCCAGTATACCGACTGGCTACACCCCGACGCCGACACCAGGTACCGGGACATCCTGGTTGCTGCAAGCGGAGACTATTCGTTCGTCTGCCCGGCTGTTGCCACGGCACGCGCCCATGCCCGGTTCGGCACCAACGTGTACATGTACGAGTTCGGCCATCGCCCGTCTAACTCACGCTACCCCGACTGGGTGGTCGCGACCCACATTGAAGAAGTACAGTTCGTGTTCGGGCTGCCCACGGTGCCGGCGTACGGTTACAGCTCAGAGGATGCCGAAGTATCTCGCAAGATGATGCGACACTGGGCAAACTTTGCCAAAACAGGGTAAAAATTGTTGTAAATTCTTTTGATCTTGCTCCAGTTCAGTTTAACTTTTACCCGTGCCAATTCACGGGTCCAGGGAGAGGGGGGCTGTAACGTGTCATTAAAATGTTGTGATTCTTCTTTTTCAAGTGACCCGAACGACCGCAACACCAACGAGCCTGTGTGGAACCCGTTCACGGAGACTGACCGAGCCTACATGCTGCTGGACGGACGGGACCAGGGCACGATGAACGGGTGGAAGACCACAGAATGTGCGATGTGGGATGTCTACGTGCCATCTCTCATCAACAAAAGAGGTGAGAAATTAATAAGTAATGTATCATGCAATCACTGTTTTACAGTTACTTATTAGATGCCAAAGAGCAGAAGCTTTGATCTAGATTTAAAATTGGCTTTTTGAAGAACAAAAATTTACAGCTTTTGCAAGATTGACTTTTGTAAGTTTGACTTTGGTTATGTTTTCCGTTTTTATACTTTGTTTGTTTGTTTGTTTGTTTGTTTGTTTACTAAATCAGGTCCTCAAGACCTGGTGACGTCAGAGCCCGTCCAGTGCCAGACTACTGCAGACGTTGTCCTCCCAGCTGTTTGGGGACAGAGTTTGACGCTGGCTCTTCTGCTGAACGTCTTCAAGGACTTCATCAGCTTCATCACGAGCATCTTCATTCTGTGAGGGATGCTTCCTTCAATAACACAGAGTGGAATCGAAAGGTGTACGGCTAGAAGTACGGTTCAATGTATCACATAGGCAAGTCGCTAGTCAGTTGTAATTGATTAAGCTGGCCTACAAATATAGTTCTGGTGTACACATCCAAATATACACATACGAGATATGAATACATCAGAATATATTTTGCAACTCCACAGTTTCTGTCATAGTCTGATGCGATGATATTGAAGACATACACTTTCGCAAATGTAAGCAATACGTATTTGAATGTACGTAGTTATCTTTACAATATCATTCATACCAGCTCTTCATTCTTTAGTACTTCGATCGATTGTCATGATTGTAAACATTGCTATTTACGTAGTTACTCCGAAGAGTGGTGTCAGTTTTTTAACCCTCTCTCTGCTTCTCTAGAGCTCAGGATACTAATGGTTAACTGTTTATTTGCTGTGCTCTGTTTGTCTCTAAATGCTGGTGTGTATTTGTCGTGCTAATAAAGTGTTAACGCCTTGCTGTGTTACGAAAACATGATGTGTGTCTGACCTAGATACCTGATAGATACCCGAACTCTTAAGCGATTCTGCCCCCCCCCCAAAAAAAAAATTATCAAAAAGTTATTCACATTCTCTTAAAAAATATACTTGTACAGAGCACACACAACTACCGAAATGTATCTTATAACATTTTCTATACAACTACTACTATCATTATATTCTTGCGACTGATACTGCTGCTACTAATATTACTACTTATACTACGATTGCTACTACTAGTACTATTCCTGTTACCATTGCTACTATTACTACTACTGCAGCCGTGTATTACTACTACTACTATCGCTGTTGCTGCTACTTACTACTGTATCTGAGAGGGAAATTGCATGTTGCTATTACCAGCGGGAAGGCATTCAGATAACATCCCCCACAATTCCTTATAACACGCACCGGTCGGGGTGTGGTTGGCGAGGAAACAAAATGGCGGACAAGTCTGGAAAAGCTGTGGGTCTCGACAGGCTGGCGGGCAGGCTAGCTGTAGTTACAGGTAACCTTAGCAGTTATGATTCAATAGATACATAAATATCTGCTTCATATTTCTTTCATTACCTTGATATAGTAAGGAATAGTTATTGCCCAAGAAACTCCATGACTTAATCTAATCTTGAATAGTAGGTACAGTTGGATTACTCTTGTAATGTAACTAATCCGCTATTTCATACGCTCTTGTAATTTTAGGTACACAGAGCCAATGTAATCTTTTTTATCCCGCCTCCTCTAATCTAGACTCATATAAAGATCGCTATCACTTCTGTCGCTGTTTTGTTGACTACGTTAGGCTAAGAACAACAAACCATTAGGATAGTTTATGGCACTGTGGTTGTACTAAGGTGAACTATGGACTTTGGAGTTACCTTCAAATGAGGTCTTTTTGTTTGGCTTCTTTTCATAGGCGGCAGTGGTGGGATCGGGGGTGCAGTTTGCCAGCTATTCGCCAGGGAAGGAGCCTCGGTTGTCGTGGTAGACATCAACGAGGGCAAAGGTCAAGAGATGGCGGCGTCTTTGCCGAACATGGGATCACAACAACACCGCTTCTATAAGACTGACGTGGCGTCTTCCAAATCTGTCAATGAAATGGTAACCTTTACATATGTGTGTTTTCGAAAATTTGCAAAATTTATAAATTCGAACCAATTTACCTCTTATATACGCCATAACAATATTGTAATCGAATAGAAGATGAGCGACACTTCATTTTAGATTGTTATCTTTACGATATAGAAAGAAATGTTCTTTTCAAACGTATAAATGAGAAATTACCATACTTTGAATATTTAAACGCAACGGATAAATTCATATTTTTGTTCCGTCTAGACAACCCTTGTACAAGAAACATGATCTGTTCATACATCTACACATGTACAAAGAAGCGAGAAGAAGTTGACTCTACTGGATTAGCTTAGCTTATCACTTTCGTCTACCACGTAACGTTATGTTTAACTATGTACTGTATTCATTTCACTGTGTATGCCACTTACATGTTAGTTAGGTTTATGTTAAACGACCTGTATTTAGCCCCTCGGGGCACGAATGTACAATAAAGGTCTTCATTCATTCATTCATAATACTGTACCGTGCAACGTTAAGAAACCACGACTGTTATTTACCGTTCGATGCTAAAGTCCCATGTCCACCACACGGTGACTGCTGAACGACCGTACAAAAAAGAAAATTGGATTAATTTTACAACTGATTTCATGATTGTAATATGATGCAAGATATAAAAGCATAATTTAAAAAGAAAATAGACAAATAAAAACGTTTTAAAACCAGTTACCTATGAAGTTCGTTGAAGGATATGTCAAATCTTCGGGGGCTCATCGGTCGCTCAACGGTTGCCCAGCCGTCGCAGAACCTAGTAGAAAGGCTGTATACAAAAAAGAAGTCAAACTCAGCTTGTCTAGATATAACCAACAGTCGTATCTAGTAGTCTACAGTCACTGTCACATGTATGTTTTTCCCTATATTTATACAATATATTTGCAATTAGCCCACGGGCACGAACTTGCAGTATTAACAACTGTCTCAATCGTTAATCATTAACCACGAAAATTCCCCATAGGTCACTTCTTTGAGGAAGGACTACACGTGTGCTCCCTCCGTGGTTGTGACTTGTGCAGGGGTGGCCATACCGTCCTATTTTCTAGATATGGACGAAGCAACGTATGACAAGGTGACTAATATCAACCAAAAGGTAAGAAGCATTGTCTTCTGTGTATCTTCTTTACAAAAATATTGTCTCAAAACGCTTCGTAATAAACATGAGGGTTGTGATATTAATAACATTAACTGTCAAGCCTGTAGATTCAGATTGTAGGACTTCTTAAAGAATTTGATTTTAAAATTACAGGGAACGTTTCTTGTGGCACAGGCCATGGCGAGACTTATGGTGGAAGACAAAGTGAAGAATGGTTCTATCGTCACCATGGGCAGCATTTGCGGAAGGGTATGTTAGGCGTTTTGATACGTCCCAGTTAAAAAGGAACTGCAAATTGTTTTTTTCCTTCTTCTAATTGTTTCCTTTGTTATGTTCTTATTTATCTGCCTGCTTGACTATTAGGAGTTCAACAACAACTACGTACGTACGTTACGTCAAATTTTAGTAGTATATTTATACATACTGACATAATTTGAAAAGATTATTCATATTTTTTCTTGCTTGACAAATTTTGAAAAATACGTAAATTTTATGCCACGATGTACTCAATTCAGACAACTAAATGTACAGCAAAATGGTTGTTATTGACTACCTAACATTCTAGCTGGCCGAAAGAATTAGTAGAAAAAAGCAAGTAAGCAAGCTAGATGTTCACGTTGCATGATAGAATTAAATCTGTGTCTGAAGAATGTTTGAGAATTCCAATAGATTTCCAATTTTCAGAAGCCAGCTCTAAATCAGAACATCTGATAAATTTTCGGTATTTTTCAACCCCAAGTTAACCAGTCTATTTAGTTGTTCCATTACCAAAGCCATGTTGTGAACTCTAATAAGCAATTACATATGTCTGTGCAGGTAGGCCAACACGAGTTTACTCACTATTCCGGCACTAAAGGAGCAGTCGTGTCCATGACAAGGGGTATTGCTAAAGAACTGGCTGAGTAAGTTCTGGCTGAGTAAATTTCATTTACTTCATAAGAAAACTGTATTAGAAAATAGAAGTAGACATTTGAAATGACTTAGCAGTGTTGGAGCTCCACAGTGTGGGAATAACAAATTGTATATAAGTGGAGTGTTATATACGCACATTGCATAGGGCTCTATATATGTTAGAATGTTTCTGTTATTTACCGTTGTTGTAATCACTATCGGTAGAAATGCAGTGTAAGTCAACATGGGAAAGCATTGTACTTCTGTCCCGGTGTCAAGAAACTTCATTTACGTCCTGCCATACTATACAATGTTGTAAGATAGATTTACGAAAAATATATTTTTCATTGATAATACAATATATTGGAAAAAGGTGTTAAGTAATATGTTTTAATAATCTAACTGATACGGCTCAGTTTTTATTTCATTTTATATGTCACTAAATACGTCATTTATAAGAAATGAATGATATGACAAGACCAGCCTATATCAGCAAGTCGGCAGAACGTAAGCGTTTAAGGTGGTGTTTGCTCGTATATAGATTCATATAGTTGTGTCCAAAGACATATCTTATGCAATGTCAATTATTCCGATGCAACGTTGACCAAAGAGAACAAAAGAGATTCGGCAGCTTCAATAGGTTTAAATAGCAGGCTAATTACCGTATAGGTATTACGTTCTGCCGACGTGCTGCATATATCTAGGTTATTGTACATGAAAAAACTTAATTATCCAATCTGCTCAGTCAACGCATGTTACTCTAACACAGGTACGGGATCCGTTGCAATGTGGTAGTTCCGACGATCATCGATACAGACATCGTGGATAAGTCATACGAACAGGAACGACTGGAGTATGTGAGTAAAGGCAAAATGGCTGATAGGTGATTAATATAATAACTGTACAAATGGAATCTTAAATTTCCTCTCATTGAATTTAGAATTTGAGGATTGTATTCATCTTGTTTGATTTTATTAACATAATTATGAAAATATTTTTATGTCATCATATACGATGGTGTTTTGACGGGTTTGTAGTCGGAGAAAAACTAGTCATTATGACTCTATCATAACATTAGTGACGTCATCACACCGTGATCATTAAAACATTTATAAGTTAATGTTCGATGCTGTTACGACAAAATGTAATTGAAAAAAAAATCTGTACATCATTACTCTATTTCTACACCAGAAATGCCCTCGAACGTTTACCCATTTTCTAACAAAGAGATCTCAATGTAATCGACCTGTACTTGTTTGTAACATCTCACCATTACCATTGCAGGTTTATCACTTATATCAAGGCAATATATAACACGCGTACGATTTTACATTACAACAATCCCTGTCGTGTGGCCGGGCTAGGCTAGTTTTCCTAGTTGGAATGTAGTCTATATTTTAAAGTTATCGTTAGACTTAGGCATGTATTGTAGAGACGTTTCATCATGTGCCTAATGTGTGCTTTAAAAATGTGTTGTATTCGATGAAAGGTACTCATCACTCGATCAAGTTTAGGTATACTGGCATGTCTTTCAGGTTCAGGAGAAGACCCTCTTAAAACGGGCTGGTAAACCATCTGGTAGGTGATGAAACATATTCTTTTATCTCTCTGACGCCTTTCGAGACATGATGCGATAATACGTAGACCTACTGATAGACATGATAAAAGTATACATTTTGATATTTATTCTAAAATGTTGATGTATATGCAGAGAATACTTGAGACTGAGCTTTGTGAATGCTCCAACTTATATGTATGACTATGTATGTATGTATGTATGTATGTATGTATATGCATATCAATTGATGTCAAACAAAAACGTACAATTCGCTTTTACATGTTTGTTCGTATCAATTCAATAAAACGAGCGCCAGTATATGCCTTTTAGCTCACGAAACTCGTTGGTTAGTACCAGTAAAACGCACAATAGCATGCAAACAGAAATGTACATATAGAAACAATATGGATTCATTTTCATTCAAAGTCTGCCTTAATCATCCTTGTTATTAATCTGGAATATTATACTCTGTTCCATATTTCAGAGGTGGCAAACCTGTGTCTGTTCCTAGCATCAGAGGAAAGCAGCTACATGACAGGACAAGTGGTGGACATTACTGGTAAGTGTTGGTCAGGTATTCAAAGTTTCTAAGTTTCAAATGCTATGCGTTCAAGTTCATCAAGCAATTTTGCATATACATTGCATTTGTTGTAAAGCACTACGTGTTTGGATATTTAGCATCCCGTGAAACCAATATACAGTTGAATAAACTTACAATTTACCTACTGACAGTAACATTGCACAGTCATTTTGTATGTACATGACAATTGTATTCGTATACTTAGCATTCCTACGGAAAGATGTAAAAAATTACTAAGTAGACGAATAATTCCACCGTATTCAATAACATTAAACATTGCATTGTATTAGGAATTCACATAGAAATAATTGTGTGTATCTAGTTCGTAAAATATCTGACAAATGAAGTAATATGTATGGCCCCTGTCGGTCAATATTGCCTACTGTAAACAATATTGTTTCGAAAAGACGGAATCCGGTATATTAGGGGTGCAGACTCATTGCTTGTGATTGATAGGAAATACTATAGTCTTTAGATAAAGGATTTCCTTATTATAGCATTAACGTATGTCATATTACAGAAAATGGAATTGAAACAGGACGTCGAAACTCATGGGGCCTAACCAAATCAACTCGTGTGCGGCGCATGCGTATTATGTCCGTAGTCATGGTGATGATTTGGCGTGCCCAACTTGGTGCTCCATTTTCCCAGCATGCCTATAGGGACCTGTAATGTGTTAGATGTTTTATTTTCCTTATTCAGGTGGGCAATAGGATTCCAGTGGAACGGCATGGCTGATTTGGGCTGCGAATGGAGAGAACTTCACGTGCCAAGATAATGACATGCTACACAGAGTAAACAATATCTTGATGTTACTCAAAATTTTGAGCAACTTAATTTCATTTAGAACCTGCAGTGAGTTAAAAATTCATACAGATTGATATGAAAATAGATGTTGTTCATATGATACATACTTTTATACCAAACAATTGTCACATACGCAAATTCGTTCTTTCGTTAAAAATCATACCAAAAAAAAAAACAATTGGTATTTTCAGTAAACATTAATACTAATACCTAACAACTTGTACGTTTTTATTGATATTCCAATTATAAAGTAGAGGGTAACACAAGTCCAGTTTAGGACGCAGCGACGCCGCCAGCGTGCCACGGGTCCAATAAGAGGGGGGCTTTACGCGTGGTTACAGCACCAACGAACTGAAGTGATCATGAGCTGTGAAACATACACCAATAGCATCGTCCCACCACTGTCTCAACCATTGTATTCTGCATAAATCATTTTGGACACCACGCCTTTGACATTAACTAAATTACGGCACACACCACAGTGAACTAGCTCTAGCGGCAACGTTTTTTGTAAGCGCCAGCATTTACCTGCACCTTTAACTCCCAGTTAAAACTACAGCTACATCTATTGGTGTGCTAAGGTACGTATATTTACATGTAAGACCATTTCTCGATCTACTGCCAATAATTCAGTGGTGGTATTGAACTCTCGAAGATAATGGCGCTAGAAAGAGAGACACATTCCGTAGAATGTGCATGTTTTCTACTCTTGTCGTATCTTCATCTTGCTCTCTTTACAAGATGTATGGCCCAGACATGCGTTTCTGATGAACACTGATAGCACATAATACCCCGTGGTGGTGTTGGTTAGAGTGTTTAGTCCAGAATTATGAGGTCCTGGCTTCAACCTCTTGTCATGCCCTAATGTTGTATCCTTAAGAAAGACACTACCTACACTGTACTCAGGTGAAAACTAGAACTTAGCTTTGGCTCGAATAGCAACGTTAGATGAAGATTCCGTGTTTGCGGAGAACTACAACTCAAGAACGTTAAAAGACACCACAGTTATCGAAAAGAGTAGGGGTCCACCCAAGGACGCGCTGACAAAAACCTTCACGGCCAACAGATAGGCGGCCAATCTTGGCTTCATGTCTGTCAATGATTACATCAGAATCGCTCTTTTCACTAACCTGGGCAGACTATTAGTACTACAAGCACCTAAGGGTGAAAATTAAGTGATATTTTAACTAGAAGTCGTTAGAAAGGCAAGTCTTGTTTGGTATCTTTCTAACATAAGTAGAACGTTGACCTTACTTGAAGAGAGGTTTGTCAACATGGCGTACTGCTTCTACCAGGCTCAACAGGTCGCTGGAAAAATAGTTAGCAGAAATTGACCAAAATAGACGGATAACATGCAAAGGAGTTTGGTCGCATGCTGTAACGCCTAAGCGGACTAACTCCTCTGGCATATTATCCGTCTATTTGGCCAATTTCTATCATTTTTTTCTAGCTACTTGTGGAGCCTGGTAGAGGCTAAACATGGCGTAACATGGCAAAACACGCGGGGGCTTTTCCATACACTGTATGTTTGAGTCATTGTCATTTTCACACCATTCTACACTGAAATGATAATGGTGACAGGTTTGTGAACAATTTCACAATTGAGAGGTAGCAAACAAAAGGTAATCCACGAGCGCCTCTATGTAAATATTGCACTGTCTCCAACTACACATAGCACTGACTCCAACTATACATAGAAGTAATACAGTATGAATAATTCATTATTGGTACGTGACTTAGAAAGTTTTTAGGATCAACTTGTGAGCCAGAAGAGCTTTGAAATTACCCTTTTAGTCCATGGGCCAGTTGAGATGTCAGTAACACCTGAGATGGCAAATTTGCCTTATGATTTGAAAAAAAGTAGGGTATCTGAGGGATACATTTTGATATGATAGCCGTCGCAGGGTGGTAGCTTTGACCCGGCTATCTGCCCTTTAACCTTTGACCCCTACACGAACCACCCTTTGATACAATCATACAAAGAGGTGTGGCAATCTATCAAATATTAATATTTTCAAATGAAATTAGAAGATCAATAATTAAAGCTATGGACCCATTGTCTAGAACAGTGCCACCAGACACACGCACCGTACGCGTCCTCTTTATAAAGGAAAGCAAAACTTGAAAGCCTACTGTACTACTGCTTTTCCGAAGATAGATTTCGACGAATTAGTTGGCATTTCCAAGTTACGGTCAATGTTGGGAAGATCTACAAGGAGAGCAATCTCGAAAAGCCCTATTCATATATATAGTATACTATAGTATAGTATAGTACAGTATAGTATAATATAGTAAAGTATGATTTTCAATACGCAAGCTTATATTTTGTTATGTGTTTTTCTAATACCATGTATGCGTAAGTATATATGTTTATGGATATGTTAGAACTATACGAACTACTAGTATACGTCTATCTATTTATTAGCAGTAGGACTTCTATCCTGTAATTGCCTTCGCCGTAGGCAGAAGGGTATATTTTTGGTCCGGATTTGTGGAGTGATGGTGTTGGCGATATAACTCTTGATGCCATGGATGGATGTTGGTGATTTTTGGTAGGTGAGTTTTTGTTGGGGAGACAAAGGTCAAATTCGCAGATGGGTCCTCTGAGTGGTTCCTTTGGTGCTACAGTGGACCTTTTGTGTTTGTCGGTTCGTTTCTTGGTGGCATAACTCGAGAGAAATTAAATGGATCGTAATGAAATTTAGTTGGGGGTAGGGAAAACGAAGGTCAAGTTCGAAGATGGGTCTTCTGGGGGGTCCCTACGGTACTATAGTGAGCATGTTTAATCTAAATTTTGGAGGAGGATAACTCAAGCAGGGTTTGGTGGATCTTGATTGTTTGGGGCAGGTAGAAACGATAAGTGGTGATTAACATAGTTAGATGCATTCTATGCAAACCAGGTCGACCTTCTTAAACATGATTAATGAGGAAAAGTTTAAATTCCCTTTCAATGTGCTATTTTTTGGATGACGACCTATATACATGGGCACCTATATACAAGGACACATATGGACAGTGACAGGCTTTTGGTCAATTGAACATGTGGTCAGTGCTTTTCACAATGGCGCTTCATGACATATGGATTGAGAACTGCGATATAGAGAGCAAAACCGATTCATACATCGATTATGTGAATAATAAGGACATAATTTGCTCAATTGATGAGAAAATGTTATGATTTCAAAGTTGCAAATGACGGTAATATGATACTTGCATTTGGAAGTTAGTTGAAGGTGAACATCATCATACATTAAGTATTCGATCCATAACACACCTTTCAAAACACATATGTCATACAAGTTAACATCATTCGGCGAAGGTATGGAATCGCCGAACTTTAGTTCTGAAGTTTAGAACTTTAGAACTGAAGTTTGCATCTCTGTTATATTTTTGTCTAACACTTTCTCTCATTGTCTTAATAAAAAGCTGCCCAGAGGCTGTAAAGAAGTGAGGTACTTTTGTGCAGTAACCGAAAATTTTCCGGCACTAAGGTGAAGACATGGCGCCCCACAAGTCAGGACTGAGGGCAACACCGTGTAGATACGTCCTTGTAATGGCGGCTCTCCTCGCCTATGTGGGCTCCAGCTATTTCTTCTCAACCATGTATAAGGATGGACCCCCACTGTCCAACAGGACACCACCACATAAGATGCCCAACAGGTGAGTTAGTCAGATCTGATCATCGACGACTATGAAAAGATACATCTAAGCAAGTCGTCATAGAATAACTTATCCACATTTTAATCTTAAACATGCTTCTCCAACCGACAGCCACAATGGTCTACTTAGGAACCACGTCAAAGTCCTAGAAGCTGACAACCATGAAGCAGCCAACAAAACTTGTCTATCACCCCCAAATTCTCCTGTATCTATCCGCTCAGGGCATGAAGCACCTACCAACTTAGATTTGTCCTTATTTTACGCCAACTAGACAGGTGAACTAAATACTATAGGTATAACTAGACTGGTGAACTACATACTAGTTCTGTAGATGTTCCACCTGCCATGAATTACATGTGTCATTGGAAAAAAACATGCTAATTTTCCTCATCAATTATGCCATTTCGTTGAACATCGTTGTCTTAGTTACCCGAATACTTAGTACCTTCATCATTGAAATCCGTCGTTTCTTTGTTCTTTTTTTATACTCCCCGAAACATGGGATAAAAAAACCTGCAGTCCAGAGAAAACTGTTAGGCGGCCTAAACCTCCACCACTTCTTTCTTACATCAAAAGCTGCCACTATTAAAACCAAGACCACAGCACGTCCAGGATCAAAGATACAACAAACGGAAATTCTGCTGCACTACCAATGTCACTCACCAAGGGACCAAAAATCAACCTTGATCACTAGTTTTCAAAAGACAAACCTCCCTACAAAAGATTATTGTAATCCATTCACAGGTTCTTCAGATAGATTGACCACAAAATGCGGAAACACACACACACATTGTCACACACACACATTGTCACACACACACACACACACACACACACACACACACACACACACACACACACACAGCCCAAAAACTATACCCCTATTTTTCAATGTCCGTAAATTAAAGCAACTTCGTTTACATTTCATTAACAGAAGTTTTTCGGGTAAACATGGTGAAGAGATCTGTGACATCAAGCAAAACTTCATGTTCGTGAAAGTGCACAAAGCCGGAAGCACAACAACGACCTGCATCTTCCAACGTTTCGGTTACGAACACAACCTGACTTTCGTCCTACCTATTATCAAGTCTGACGTTGGCTGGCCCAACTTCATGAAACAAGGAGACTTCATACCATCGGCTGATGGTACTTACAACGTGCTAGTTGATCACACAGTTTACCATAGACAGTTGTTGGACCATCTTATGCCTCCTGATACTGTGTACATCTCTATACTGAGGCATCCACTGGCTCAACTCCGCTCTGTCTTCAACTGGTATCACCTTGCCAAAAAGTTACACGTGTTCAAAGGACCAGATCCTGTTGCTTCTTTTCTTGAAAACCCCGCCATTAGCCATACAAGTAGTCCGTTTACACATACGAAGAACTTTATGGCGTACGACCTTGGCTTTCCACTTGGACTTTCCGATGACCAATCTTCTGTTGATGAGTTTATCCAAAAGATATCCAAAGAAATCGATTTGGTTCTGATTTTAGAACATTTCCCCGAATCTCTCGTCTTGCTGAGGCGGATGATGTGCTGGACTTTAAAAGACATTCTTTACAACGATGTACCCAAAAATCTCCGGAATTATCTAAAGCCGACAACAACAAACACTACAGCACTAATACACATGCATCGACAGTGGAGCAATGTTGATTACCAGCTGTACGATTACTTCAACGCCACGCTTTGGCGGAAGATTCAAGAAGAAGACCAAGACTTTCACCAAGAAGTCCGCCATTTTGAAAAGGTACTTCAGTCAACAACTTCGTATTGTAGCGATTCAATCATAAAATTGCCTATGAATGCAGTAAATGAAACGACTAAAAGGAAGGATTCACGCGAGAAGAATGAAGCGAAGAAGAAGGCGGTCCTTACTTGGGCAACTGGCGTCTTAACCATACCAAGAACAGCTTGGCATAACGAGTTTGACATAGATCCGAGCCTGTGTCTGAAACTGAAAATGGAGTGGCACGACTGGACTCATGTTATAAAGAAGAAACACAAAATGCCAGCAAACGTTTCGGCTGCAGTCAGAAGCGCCATTGAATACCCAAAACCAAAAATCTTAGATAAGAATCTTATGATAAAACTGTTTCACATCAAAATGTAAAGCTTCTTGGCAAATGCCTCGTAGTATATTACAAAAACTTCTACTTTGATTGATAATTCCAAAATCTGGTATTGATGCTTTAAGTATTTTCTTTGCTAGTTGCCCTCTATTATTATAATTACATGCACTGTATTGTATATTGAAATCACTGCACGCAGCATCATATTCAAGTGTACGAATTTCTCAAATGTACGATAGCATTCCTGTAAGGATGATTAGGATGACATATTAATTTGATAATTATGCGTTTTTGTCTAACACATGTCTGCAGTGGGAGTGAGTCAGCGATAATGCAAGATGTAGCATAACTGGATCTTTTATTATGAAATGAGTTGACATTTTTAATGGAATGTAAAGTCATATATTGTAATGATACCGAAACACTCAATTTACGTTAAAGATTACCACCAACTTGGAAGTACACTGTCGATCGTAAGCAACGGCTGAATGACTTGGAGTCTATCGTCAACTTCTTTTCAGGTTTCTAAGAAGTGTAAGAGAAATGTGATTCCGTAATACATAGATGTTAATATAAATGTATCGCAGATTAAGTGATATTGCTTTCATTTCGTTGTGTACATATAAAAAATCAATTTTTATAAGATTTATAAAATTGTTAGTTTTTGCAGTTTGTGATTCTATCGTGTCTTTTTATATCAAATATTTTGTCATGTCATATTATGTCATTATTGTCATAGCATAGCTCTTTTCATTGTGAGTGTATTTTGAAATTGAGCAATGAACGTGTGTATGCATTAGATAATTATGATCAATTAAAGATCTTCAATCTAACTCACCTTGTGTTATTTGCACTTTCTTCGAGCACAAATAAAAACACTCCTACGAGGCTTGCAATCTTCGCACATTTGCTGCATTTTGTCTTCGGAGAGATAGGCGGCGCTCCTAACCAAGACCTCTACGATCGTGGTGGATAGGCAGACAGCGGTACCTAAATACTCATGATCTACTTACATAATTCCACCAGGGTACATAATTCCGGGACCATGAAAAGATACGTCCAAACAGACCTCCAACCCAACAGCATAATGCACTCCTACATATCTAAACTGTACACACCTGGGGGTGCTGCAGTAGAGATCGCGAATTTATGTAACCTCGTGTATTAATGTTAATGGAGGTTAAACATTATGATTCTAAGGTTGAGAAAAAAACAGGATCGGTTTTAAACATAAACTATGGCTTAGAAATATAGTGATCAAAATCCCCTTTTTGTGTAAAATCATATGTTGATAAATTGTTGAAAGAATAAATCAAAATTATGTTGATAGTCCTTAAACTTGAACGACCTAACTGCAGAAATGTTTAAGCAATAGATGCTTCATTCTTCAACATACAATTCACTCAAGGGGTTAAACAGCGAGCTAACATTTGACCCCAGTTCCCATTATCCACCCGCGCTGTAGCCTGGGTACCAGCCTCCGCAGTAACCGCTGGCTCAATCTTGTCGCTTGCTAGGTAGGCAACCGTGGTTAGCAAGCGAAAAGATTGAGCCAACGGTTACTACGGAGGGTGGCACCCAGGCTACCCTCACTGTATGATACCAGTCCACACAATAGTCATGCACAATCTGTCCTTACACAATCTGTTAATCCCCCCCCCAAAAAAACACTAATGAACTGAAAGAAATTCCACCAAACTGGTAAAGGTATACAAACTGGATCAGAAATTTCAAGCAAAGAAAGATTTTCAAGGATCGATGTTAACTGGGTCTTAGCCCTTAAATCTACCTATGCATGCTCTTGTTGCGGATTTACAATTATTTCGCACGTATTGGCGAAACCAGATACGAGCTCTACTAGTTAGGGACAACGGGAGGAAATGTGCGAACACTGTGAGGTCAAGGTCACCCCCTCCCACTCAAGGTCAAGGGTTAAACTCAGTGCCGACTTCTCTAAAAGGCTTTCGGCTTATTGGCTGTATTATGGTGGTTTGCCAGATGTCTGCTATGCCCAGGAGACGAAAGACAAAATCGCACAAGTAGACAGTCTGTGAGTCACTTGTGATGCAGGAAGTCACCTACGTTTCCTGTCTAGGTCAAGTACATGCGTGAAGCTCGTCTTTTTTTTTGTTCCTCATAACATTTAACAATGTCATATGCTTGACAAGTCATACACAATGCTTTCCTATGTTCAATCAAAAAGGGGATGCTTTGCTAGTTTACATTTCATCTTGCACAGAAATAGTGTTAGTGTTAGTTGTAAAGTGGATTGCAAATGCACATTATAGTACAGATTAGTTAAATACTGTAAGGAAAGAAAATAGAAGCATTGGTGTTTTCTACTCACAAAGCTTAAGACTGCCTTACGATTCCACATTCTATCATAAGAAAAATTCAAGGAAAGACATAACATTTCTTATTGTAATCCAGGACAGTTTATTGTTTAAGTCATCTTATGTACAGTTTGGTCTGAAAGTGAGTTTGGCCGTCACAACGTCTACACGAACTACCAAAAAATATCGGACAAATGTTGACCTGTACAAGGGATAGCCATGGTCACTGATGAACGACACTTCTTCTTTTGAAGTACAAAAGTACACGATTCTTACGTGTTGTACTTAAGTGTTACTGTTCCGGCCAATGAGTCTGTTCTATTTCTGTTGCCCTACTGACTGTGTACAGTCACAATGTATTGTTCTGTTTCTTCCTTCTTTGTCATAAGTATACTCTTTTTTACGTGATATTTCATACCACGAAATAACTTACGTGTACTTTTTGTTCCAAAAAACACTTACTCTCTTACTCTTTCTATTTTTGTCTTCATATACCAACGCATTTCTGTACCATATCCGTGTCACATAATAAGTCTACGCCGTACAATTAATTTCTGTCATTTGGTACCCTGTCATATTTTGGCGATAGACGAGATCATTGGTATACAGTCCTTATCCGCTTTTACAGAGAAAATATTCATCTCTTCTTTGTCCCCATATTGACCAATCAGCATTGCTTTTACATTTGCCGCCACGAACACGATTATTTTACAGAAAACAGCATGCAACATGGTAGATGACATCCGCCATTTTGGGGGAGGGGGGTTACGGTGATGGAAGGAATGACCTCTGTTTCATTCCTTATTACGAGATAATGACTCTCGCTTCGCAATTCAGCCTCTTACGTCGAAGGAAAATAATCTGATCTTCATATTGAGTCCCTGAAACTTTTATTTGGCGACGATTTGACAACCTAACCACGCCCTAGAGTAATTGGGGCCATGTCATGATTAGAAATCGGCAGCTACTGCGTCAAGAGACAATTAGTTGTCACTGGAGCATGGCGTGTTGGGCTCTAATAATAGCTCAAAGTAATTTTCGCCGATGACTTGAAGATTGGTTCTCGAAATACGGTCTTTTTTGGATGAGATGGTTTTCAAATCTACCATACAGAATGGATGTTTCGTGGTTTGAATGAGGATGGTAATCCGAAGTAAATCTGTATTCAAGCCGTGTTTGTGTAAGCCCTAGGGTTTTTTCCAAGGCATACACATCATTGCACTGGGTACCCTCTTTCTCTGATCTTAACGTGAACAATTTTAAGTACTCCGTCCGAAAGGCCATCATCTTTTATGGATTCAGAATTCTCCTCACATTCAAACCAAAGTCACAGCTTGTAGAATATTTTTTCTCGCCACACGAAAACGTCCTGTAAACCTACTAGTATACAGACATGACAACTACAGAGTGTAGTCTCACGTGATCCTCAAGAACCAATCACTGCACATATTTCGTGTGGCATACATACACGTGTCAAGCCTATGGTCTAACGGACATAGAAGAGGTTTCTTGATCCGCGAACTGGGACAACTGAATTGTGTAACACGCTTTACTTTGGAAGCACGTACAGACAGAACTCTTCTAGTTTGGCTTCTTTTTTTCCGGGCTACATTCTCAGTTACGTCTAGCTCTTCCCCATAGGTACTGATTTAGTGTCCTATTGGGTCGTGCAAAACTGTTTACACACTTCAACAGAGCTACATTCTTATAGGCTTGACTATTTTGACCGCCATTTTTCCCGTGATCCTTTACTCCTTCATAACAGGACCTCTACTGCGCATGGCTGTACCACGTCATCGGTTATTGCCGTGCT
Organism: Branchiostoma lanceolatum; assembly: GCF_035083965.1. Lineage (NCBI taxonomy): Eukaryota > Metazoa > Chordata > Leptocardii > Amphioxiformes > Branchiostomatidae > Branchiostoma > Branchiostoma lanceolatum. Next base: position 13,907,183 of record NC_089729.1, read on the forward strand.
CGTGCTACCTGTCTCTGTAGGTGACGTCATGGGGACCCACCGGTTTCCGTTGAGAGGCGGTAGCAGCCAGTCGTAGTGGATGTACTTGTACACCTCCCTGATTTGACAGCGTTTCTCCGGCTTGATTTCCAACGACTTGCGGAAGAACTTCATGAGACGGGGAGTAAACTTCTTCCACTGCGAGGGCACGCCGCTGGTGGTGCGCTTCTGCCAGCCGACGAACTCGGTGAAGTAACAGTCCCTGTCCTCCGCGTTCTCCCAAGGGAAGTTCCCTGTCAGCATACAGAATATGAGCACGCCAAACGCCCAGACATCCGCGCTGGTCTCTACGTAGAAGCCGTCGTTATGGGCGGCCTGGCAAATCTCGGGAGGGGTGTAGGGTATCGTGCCGCTGATCTTTTTCACATGCGTGCCGCACTTCCTCGTCATGCCAAAATCCATCAACTTCACCCGACGGCAATCTCGGTCAAATAGGAGAATATTCTCCGGCTTGACGTCTCGGTGCACCAGTCCCTTCGCGTGCATGAATTCAAGCGCCGATCCGATCTGTTGCACGCACAGTTTAGCCGTCTCTTCCGGCAATCCCTCTTGTGGCGGGATCGCCTCGAACAAGTCCCCGACAGCCGAGTACTCCTGTCCAAAGATGAAATAATGTTTTGTCTGGAAAGCGACGTCATAGGTGGTGATTATGAACGGGTGGGCTGAGAGATACTGACTGAGCGTGAACTCCCTGTAGAAATCGCGAAGTCTGGTCGTTCGTTTTGGCACGGACTTGAGCGCTAGCTTGGTGCCCGTTTCCTTGTGGATGGCCAAGTCGACCCTCCCGTAGGTGCCCCTCCCCACCTCCCGTACGATGAGGTAGTGGCTGTGCACGTCCACCTTCGGGAGTTCGAAGCCCGAGGAGGAAGAGGCGTTGGCGTTCTTGTTGGCGTTTTGAGACATCCCTGAATGCTGCTTTCTTGAACCAGGCTCTGGACTAATTCTTCTCCCGTCGTCTGCGGACTCGCCCCCGCCCAATCCACTTCAAACGTCTGGAAACAAAGGAACAAAATTAAAACTCTCAGCTTGCTACGTGAGAAAGAGAGAAACACGATGACACGAACGGCTGTTAGGCGGCTACCTTAGGGAATTACCCGTCAACTAGTTAGGCGAATTCGTCAGCAGGGGTCTGCCCCTATTTAATACACTATGGAAACATATACAGCGAAGTGATGACTGCAAATAAGGAACAAGGTCCTAAAACGGAGAAATAAAATACAAGCCGTACCACAGACTGAGATTCTAATACCGCTGTGAAAATAGATTAAAACAAAATTGGTGGCCCAGTGTATGGTCAATCAACGACGTTTAATTATTTTCATTTCACAAGATTAGACGATTATCTTTCCCTGATAATCCACGACCAGCTGCTACAAAAACCCTTCTATCAACAACGAACAATCCCCCACAATCCCGGCACTAGGATTGGATTTCCAATCCATTTTTCCGGACAGTGATTCCAAGCGTGATAACGAAACACTACTGGGAAGACTGAAAGCTGGGGAGAAAGCAAACGAGGTCGCAATTCCCCCCATAAGATTAGGCGGCGTTTTGGACGAGGTGTGATAAAGAACATGGCGCCCTAAACCGCAACTGTTGATTTCTCACCATCTGACCGAATGACGATAGGTCGTAAAATTTAACCAACGCTTTCAGGAATGGGGACGTAAATTGGACAGATTGTTTTTATGGCATAGAAGAAAATTTACGGTATGACTGGATCAATTGCTCTTTTACAAGAAAACACACAATTTTGGCAAATTAGACAGAAAAACAAACATGGAATTTCCGAAAAATTACAAGGTTGATATCATATAACGATGGATATTTGACAGAACAAATGAAGCACTTGTGGTTTGTTTATTTGGATAGCGAAATATTTGTTTCTGTTGCATTTCAAAAGCTCCGATTCCTTTTAGACAGCTAAAATATGCTGCTAACAACCACAGTATCATACGGAAATATTTCACGTATTGTATAAGTGTACATAATAATATCCAGATCTGACGAAATCTTTCTGACCCTTTTAATCGTAACACTTTCCGACCTCAGCCAAAGCCCTATTTCACAAATATGGCATCATCGCCTTTTGCGATTGAAAATTTTCAGTCTGGCCAAAAAAATATACATATTACCAGGAAACTGTGTCGCCATATGGCATGGGATATGTATAAGGCATACAGACAGGGTTACCCCGTTTGGGGGACATTTGGGGGAGGCATACCGTCTTATGCATGAGATACGGTCGTCCCAGGGAACGCCGAAAACAATCGCTTCATTCAAAAGCGGTGCCCTTGCCTCCCGTTTGGGGAATAACGCGACAGATGTCTGCCCCTCCCCCTCCTATCAAAAACCATCTCTACCAAAGAATTTCTAGCGATGTAAACAACACGACAACGCAACAAACACAACACAGATACCGAACAAATCTGATAAAAACGAAGCAGCGTGTACAAATATATGTAAATACATATCTGGTATATAGCCCTAGGGTAAGAAATAGCTCGAGCTCACGCAAGCCAAGTCGTTCGCCCTACATGGCAACCACCCATATCGACAACATCTTTGCATGATTCATAACCCGTTTTTGTAACACAAAGAACAAAGGACGGGCGACAATATCTAGTTCACCATCGTACCAGGAAATACGACTAAAAAATAAATAGATAAAATAAAATACGGGAACGTAATATTTACCGAGACAACCGTGGAAAATGTGACCCAGGTTTTCCGGCGTCTTAGATTTCGCTTGTCATTTCAGTTTCTGTGGAGACAAAGAGGGGATGGCGTGAGTGTTGGTCTATAAACACAGTTCATAAAAGATAATCCGTTTGCGCTCTTGTTGTTGAGTCAGTGTGTGAAGGGGATGGGAACGCGTGCCGTACACGCGACGGGCCCTTTGTTCTGTAGTGACGGGAGATTCACATCATTCAGGGCGGGGGCACCCAACCGTTAAACCGCCCGTGTTTCTTTGTCTGACGATGTGCATGTAAACATGTATTTCGTCACACACGCACTCTAGTCGACCCTTGCTAAGTTGTTTCCTCTTTCTCCTAGTGTATCTACACACTTCCTGGCTCTACAATTTCCGCATTATACACTATACAAATCCATAACTACAACAGGTTAAATACGCACTGCCTTCCTTGCTACATAAAATAAATTACGAGAGGGTGTTTGAATCGTGAATATTCCGTGTTAAAAACGATGACACAACAGCTAGGGCTTGTGCTGGGTTTTTCCATTGACAACGCTAGCACGCTTCACTACGACACTCTGTTAACGGTGAATAATTTGATATCGCTAACACACAAAGCTATTAAAAAGCGTGTGCCGTTCGTATAGATTTTTATAAATCATGTCACATAGCGAGGTATACAACGGTATATCAATACTATACATACACACTGTCGCTCTAAAATCTAGTATCAATTTTGATACGTGTTAAGCAGAGCGTGTTTCAATCCGTAGAATCGTTAAGTATGACCGCACCTTGTATACGTATGGTCTCCCAGTCACTTGTGGGCGGGAGTGCGCGTACGGCGCCCGGCCGCAGGATGTTCGGGTGCTCCTCACGGCCTCGCTACTCCCGGCTACCCGCCATAACCCCTTCCCTAGTCCGCCCGGCAAATTTCTGGTAACGGTCTGCTGCTGGGGACGGTGAGATCGCGGCGGTCTGGATTCTTTTAGTATCAGAAATGATATGATGCGGTCTAAATATAGCGGGAACACTGCAACACAAGACGACGTGTTATGGTCACAACTGATGGATACAGGGATCTTGGGTAGCTCGCCTGGGGCGCTTGCGCATTAGATTCCCATGATGTCACTGTTTGGGGAGGCCGGGGAATAGTCATGATGTAGCCTCCCATTTCAGGCTCTACTGCGGTCTAAGTTTCCATAGTGCTGTTCTGCTACTGATTGCATACCGCTTTGCGATTAAAACCATGTTTCGATAGCTCCGTTTGCAACAACAGCCACCTGTGTTGAGCCATCACAACATAAATCTAGTCACCCTACCAGACCCTTCTGCGGACTCAAGAAAAAAATTCCAAGGAGTTTTGACGGCTATTTAATAAAACTTCCTGGCATATTCAATTCTACCTTTTCTGTAATTCTTTTGCTATTTTCGCAGACCCTAGAATGTAATGCTAGAGCCTACCAGAAATCAGAGTACGTAATCAGGCGACGAAAAAAAAACACGGTTACAACAATTGCCCGTCGGAGAAGGGCTGTTGGCGAGGCTACCCCACGAGCCCGCTAGAGTGATTACCGCCTACATCAGCCGATTTATCAAACCGACGTCATGCAGAGCCTTGTACCAGCCGTGGAGGGAGGCGCCCCGCGTACGAAACATGTTGTTAGAGCTTAGCACTACCCCGGGTCTTAATTACAACAGCATATCGTTTTCTTTCGGACCACATATTTAAAGCAAGCGTTAACATCCTTGCCAAAGCGTCGAAAGAATAAAATTATTATGATGATAATAAAACGTAAGAGGAGCGAGAAAAATGCTCAAAGGAATAGAAATGGGTTGTCGTTTTTCAGTAATTTTCACATACAGATATGATCTTTAATATAATAACAATACATTGAATGAGTCAGAAATGAGTTCACGTCTTCCACAATTATCCTTATGGGAATATTATATATATATGAAATTACGTCATATTCAACAAATGTATGTTATAGACAGGAAGAGTAGCAGAGGTATTGTCGAAAAAGTGTTAGATAGAAAGAAATTATGATTTTACAAAATAAGGTTATTTAGTTCTTACGTACTTGTAGATATGTGCGGGTTTTCTGTCCATCGTTGTATTTCACTTTTCAAAAGCGTAGCATGCATAAGTGTTATATCGATAGAAAGAAATAATATGATTTCATAAAAGAATATTTAGTTCTTACGTACTTGTAGATATGTACGGGTTTTCTGTCCAAGATTGTATTTCACTTCTCAAAATCACTCTCAAGTTAGAAGTCAGGGTAGAACACTAATGTAGTTCATAACCGTGGGACCCGGTTGTTAAACACGGTGGTAGTGTTTCACTACATGGCCCGGGGGTGTCCGATAGGGTTACTCAACGTTGTCATGGTAACGGCGTCACCTTCCGGAAGTGATAATCAGGGTTGACAACAAACATGTGTCGGTGAGCTAGTCACACGGCGACCCTTTTCCGGTTTAGGCCATACTGGTTTGATTATATGGATGACATCATTGGGTACCACAAAACTGATGCGAGCGTGCTAAAAGACGGTGGGCAAAGAAAAAGAAGTGGTCTTTTTACAGGTTTGCGTAGCATCCATTGGCATGTGCGGTGGCCGCCATCTTGAATTGAGACGTCACAGGGTCGCCATACCATTGTATTGGGAGGGGTGTTTTTGGGGTCGCTAGCATTCTCTCTATTTTTAACAAATCGGCACACAACTATCACACATTCAACTCAAATAAAAAGCACTATTCAATACAAATTCATATTTATAGAAATACCCCGTAATCGCTAAACTAACATAGCAAACCTGAAGTATATGTAGCACAAATACTTAACTCTAGTACTCATATTAGTATCTGTTTCCCGATATTTTTTTCTGCAATTTACGGCATATATTTGCACATTTTGCAGCTTCTTTGCACGAAATACAGTATGGTCGCAAGCCTTTTTGGTGAAAACAGACAAAAAACGATGCGCGCGGGGATGTCATACATATGTTGTTGTGTAATAAACTTTGACCTGACTTGACTATACTAAAGTCAGTTTAGCCTTACTTAGGTTTTAGATAGGGAATTATAGGGAGACACATAGATAACGTGTATTCGGCCTATATATGGTACATGCTTGTGGTCATTCTGTAATTGACCCTTTTCCGATAAATCAGAATAATTAGCGGGCAAGTAATGAATTAATGAGCAATAAATCATTGCGCTTGTGTAGCCGAAGCCACTCTCCAAGCAGATGTAAGGATACGGCTCATTCTCAGTGGTTAACGCCTGCTTTTGCAACATCTAGTACACCTCTCTAGTATTATTCTTGCATCTGCTATCGAGATTGGCAAGAGCAGATTTTAGTGCAATAGAAGAAGAAGAAGAATAAACGCCATAGAATTTTAATCTAAGGTATTAGTGTGAAAGTATTGTTAGAATAGTTTTCTATTAAGATAATTCTATATCAAAGTGCAATGACGCTGTAACACAAAACTAAGCAGATACAGATGGAAAAATATATCCAGCCTTTAGTGGATCTTGCTATTCCACAAACGGTATCTGCATGCTCTAGTTGATATCCAGTTCACGCAGAAATTGGATTTCATGAGCCACATACTCTCAGTAGCAGGGACAGATTGAAACTCCTACGTGGTAACAGCATGGCAACAGCAGTTGGGTAGCGAGGGAGGTATTACTATAGCCTAGATCACAGGCCAACTGTTGGCCTTATACTATCTCATTGAAGCTCTGAATGAGAAGACCATGTATCGAGACTACTACTAGTATACTGTCGTACCTACAACTGTAACTAGAAAGTAGCAATTTATTTCACTCATAATGTTTATTGAAAACCCCGGTTAAAGTCTCGGGGTCAGGAAATCTCGTTTGGGGCTGCACCGTCTTTCGGAAGTGACGTAAAATATAGGTTCCGCCGAGGAGGCGCCTTTAGCATGTTAAAGAGAAAGGGCAAGGGACCCCTCTCTGTAACAAATATACCCTCTACTGATGATACAGCCAGGAAACTTGCTGCCCTAGATGCCACTAGGCACTTCAATGCCTGAACGAACGAATGAACACTGAAATGTTTCGGGAAAATCTGAGCTCCATCTTCGATTTTTCGAACAGCTTTTCTGAACATTTTGAACCGTGATTTTATCATACACAGTGTTGCCCTTGGCTGTACCAGACCAACTGATTGCAGTGCATTGGTACTTTGAAATACTTTTACTTTTCTGTAGCATATATTTCATTTGACCATTAAAATAGTGACATAATATACCCCCACAACTGTAGCCAGTGAAGAACAGTACTCTATGAAGAACAGTACTCTATACATTTGAACCCTTCGCGGTACAAGCAATGGCTACATAATCATCTCACAGATCTACTTTTCTTTTCAAAGAGGCATCCATCCGTAACATAATTGACCTTCTGGGAACGTTAAAACCTCCTGAGAGCTTTCTGCATCGCTAGAAAAGATGGTTTCCACGATACATTAGGTCGTTTGGGGTGTAAGCGTACTCGCGTATTTGAACCCTATCGGATGTAGCTTTAATGCATCGTACCCTGGAGGCAACACTTTGAGAGTCGAACGAAGGAATGTCATAATATGCGTTTCAGCCCGTAGCAAAGTGGAGATACGTGGTGATTTTTAGAGGAAGAGGGCGAGTCAATGTCAAGATCAAAATGGTTGAAAGGACATTAGTCATTTCTGCAGGGGGGCAAACTGGTCTAGTTTCAAGTGGGGGAAAGGTGGGTATTTTTCTTACGTAACTGATCATGAAGAAATCCCTGGCTTGAGACGGGGCTCTTACCTGAGTTTTAAGACAGCTAGCCGCTCCACTTTTTGTTGGGTTGTACGTTATATATAGCGATTGAGTTGCAATGTATTATATAAGTTACTATGGCGATTGATAGTTTTAAAAAAATTGATGCAAAAATTAATTCGAAAATTGACATGAAATTTTGTCAAACTAACTGCTGTAATATCAAGACCAAATTTAGTATTACTTTTGCACGAATACAAAACTTTCGCTCTTAGTACATGTATTATTAATTCCGAATGGTGAATTCTACCTCGTGAGGCTGTGTAATGTGTGTGACTGTGTGGTGTATCCGTAGCAACCCATCTTTCGAAGTGGAAAAGCCGTTCTGTTTTTTTCTTTTTCAATCTAATTTAACGTACTTCCCTGTTTCGCTCTAGACTTCTGTAAAGATGTTTGCATCCTGTGGGCAATTAAAGTACTAAGTTGCATCCGGCGCAGGTGTGTGTTTTTGTGTGGTGTATCCGTAGCAACCCATCTTCCGGCTTTTTCAAAGTGGAAAAGCCCTGTTACATTTTGAATCTAATTTATCGTACTTCCCTTTTTCGCAGAAGACCTCTTTGAACATGTCTGTACCCTGTAGGCAATCAGAATGTTTCATCCGGCGTAGCTCGGGAGTACGACTTGGGGGGAACCATTTACCGTCACGCTCAGAGCTGAACAAAATGGGTTGAGGCCCCGGCGAGAGACTGAACTGAAGCCAAAGGTCATCTATCTTGTACGACAGGTGCTTTGAAGTGTGTCGAGAGTTACCCCGGGGTGATGTAACGGTGAGTATTGGATCTGCCATCTCCACTGGTGAAGATGGGAGCGTGACAGATGTAGGGAGACGATACTGCGCTCCGTGAAAGGCCATCCTGATTTCGGCTGTCGAGCAATTCCGGGAGCGTTCGTTATTTTTCGCCAAAAAGGTTATGTGTCTTTTGTTGCGTTTTAATGGTTTAGCAACATAATACAAAGGATGGATTGTCGTGAGATTTGGTGTTAAAGGGCATAAGACACCAATGACATCAACATTAAGAATTTCCTGAAATTACACAAAACATAATAAATGTACTATTGTTTAATAACATTGACATTTTCACAAAATATCCACACTTCGGATGTCATTGAAACATCGAACCATCAAAACATCATACCTCCAGCTCTTGATTCTTCCCACTAGGTAATTACAATAATCAGTGACTTGACCACTCATGACGTCACAGTGAACATGGCAGCCGATTTGGAATGTCATTTTTACAAGCAAACAGAATAAATATTGTTATGTCCTTTAATTAAATGTTATCACGATGATTAAGCACTGTTTGCTCATTAAATAATGTTTTTCGCAAGCCGTGGTGTAAGGTTCCAAACCGGCCGCCGTGTTCACTGTGACGTCATGAGTGGGCATTAGTCACTGATTGATGTAATCACCTGGTGAGAAGATCATATAAGAATAAAGAGCTGGATTCATGGAAGTATGGTTTCTGGTGGTTCAATGTTAGATAACATCAGAAGGGTGTGTATTTGTTTTAAACGTTTATATATTCCTTGAATGATGCTACTCCTATTTCAGATAATAAGAAAATGCTGTATTTTATGCCCTTTAGTTACTTCTTGTCTTATGGAAGAATTGATTAGATTTCGGGGCCCCTGGCTGCCTTTCGAGGTACTACAGAAGACACTCCGGTTTTTACATCTCGTGCTCTAGACAAGCTGTGGTCATGACTTTTATGCATTGTGAATGGTTAGAGTTTGGTTTTTTGTTGACAAACAGAGATATGCTGCCTTGTTTTCTAATCACCGTCGTCATGGAATGTTGGAATGTTTAGAAATCGCGTTTACAGACGTTTCAATGCATACTTTTTCTCATTTAAGACTTTTTTGTATATAGCGTATTGAAATATAAAGACAAGACTTGATACTGTGTGTTATGAATATAGATAACTTCGTTCTGTGCTATTAGGATATTCTCCAAGCAGAGGCTTCGATCGAGAGGGGTAGTTTTGTCCGGGATTTTTTATGGTTTTTTTAAAATCCCTCTGCTTAGAGAATACTATTGGGAGGGTTAAGTCAAACCCTTACATTACATCAACAGAGATGACGTCACCATTGTATATGAAAATCGTTTCTAAATAATGTTTAAAAGCTCAGGTCGGCTCTGCAACCATATATATGACGTCATCTACACCGGTCGGAGGTCCATGACATCTCCCCCCCCCTTTGTATTTTTCGTGGCTTAGCAGTCTACGATAGAAAATCTTTCATCATCATTGAACTTGAATCCATAACCCAAATATAGATTTTCATTTCCAACAACAATAGTGATGCACCATAATCTAGGATTATTACACAGACGTGAGAATTATCTATAATAGCGGAGGATTTGTGAAAACAAATTTCAAAACGACTTTTGAGGCAGGGTGCTTCTGTTACAAATTCGCTCGGATCTTCTTAAAATAAAGGTCTAAACAACCACACAGCGGTTTAAGTTTTAGACTGATGTTTTCATATCGCAGGTTTTCAGGTTTCCTGTTGCACACACGTATAAGCTTCTTTCACGAGGTGTTCGCTCAGACGTTACAATGTGTATAGGGCGAAATCATTCATCATTTCATCGTTGTGGAGCATTAGAGCAGGTCTTAATAACCTTATGTTTTCGGCATCGTAGGACATGTGTGCGTGCATGAGTGTGTGCATGAGTGTGTGCGTGTGTGCGTGCGCGCGCGTGTGTGCTCACACATAGTCACACACTCAAACGCACTGATCACACACACTAACAACCATTACTCACATACACACACACACACACGCTCCATGTACGATGACTTTAAAACCCCTGACGTGCGATTCTTCTTCTAGAAGTCACCGTGACAATGAAGGAATATACAACAATAGATAACAGCGCTTCTATACAATAAAGGGATCAAAGTTTATGTTTATCTTCTAACGTTTTTACATTGATAATTACATCAACTAAACAATCCATACATATATGATAGTTGCTAAAATTCTATAAAGTTTTGTCCAGTGATTTCTATTATCGTAATTTCTCATGTAAACAATCTATGAGTTTAAACCCATTGTAACATGACATGTGACCTTAAACCTGGTCAAGGTCCAAGTGCATGTGATAAGTCATGGCGCCAGCGAGGAACACAGTGCTACGCCCAAGCAACATTTCCTTCTTTCGCCACTAAAGAACTCTACCCAGGAACACAGTGTCACAGAAAACCACGGTTGCTGTTTCTTGAAGTATCAGCAACCCGTTGAGTGATTTAAACCCCGCAACTGGCATCTTGACATCTTTGTCGGAAGCAAAATAAAAGGAATTCGAAATGCAAACTCCTACTTCATTGTCCACCCCCTCCCCTATCGATATCAGCTGTATGACATTACAGCATGCCATTTAGAATATTGGCGTTCGCGCCAAGCAAAGGTAGTGTGATAAATGGGAATTTTGCAAACCACTTACACTGACAAAGCAGGCGTGTAGTTTCCCCTTAGATTATAGGGTTAGGAGGAATGGACGCCGGGAGTTTAACTGACAGGCCGTTAGCCAATGGTAAGTGTGCCCTCACCAACAAAATGTAAAAAAAATACATCGTAAGAAGAAATAGACCGTATTATCTACTGAGTCAAAAGATACGATAATACCGTGACAACGACGACGAGAAAATGGCAATAAGAGATGGCGGGCTTCATCCCCTTTCCCATACATCTTTGCCACCCTTCCGGTCCCAAGGACCAAAATATCAAGACAATCCATCCAGGCCTTCTCGAGTTATGCTGTACATCCACACACATAAAAACATACAAACACTACCCCAAACACAACCTTCTTAACGAAGGTAATGATAGCAGCTTTGACGGCATTAGTTGCATAATACGGAATCGCAGAAACACAGACAGACAGTCTTGGATACATGTCTTGTTCTATATCTATGAAGGACCTGTGATACTAATTGTAAGCTAGTCAAAAGTCAAAGACATACAATAAACCTGGTCGATGTTCAGGTTGCCATCATTAAGAGCCCTCCTCATTTTCTCAAAAATCACCCCAAAGACAAGTTTTGATATGCAATTATTCCGCAGTGCGTCACTATAGTCATATTGACGAATGCCTTACTTCAGCCATTGTTCGTAGCTAATACAGCGTGATATCTAAAAAGCATCATACGTAGCGGAGCTGAGAATGTAGGGCAGTCAGTCAGGTGGAATTTCTAATAGCCTATGGTTGAAAACTCTACTATTGATCATGATATTCTATTATCTTATTTTGTCCAAGTTATATTTATTTTTACAACAAGCTCTTATCTGGATTTTCAATTACTAGTATATGGATTTAGCAATAAAAGACTTGAACCGTCTCCAATGAGATACCTTACGCGTATACGCAGAAGCCACCTTGTTTTGTTTGTATAATGCGTCTTCCTAACCCTTGCTAATAGCCCTTCATGTCAATAAATGTTTCATACATCGCCACACCCTTTAGGAAAAGCCTATATAAAGATATACGTGTCCTTGCCCCTTTTGTTTGTCACACTGTATCAGCTACGAACAATAACGTACGTGAAACATTCGTCATTGCTTGGGCGTTGCGAAATAGAAGAAAAGAGTTGACATCTGATGATCAGAACGTGAACAAAGGATGCTCTTCGAGACCGTCACACCCAACTAACCAAATAAACATCAACTCCCTTTGAAGAATCGCCTAATGCAATTGTGACCTACATATTCAATCCCAAAAGAGATACCTAATCTTTGAAAGTCTAAAAAGCAGGTCCCAGCAGAAGAGTATTCTGGGTCATCCTTTTTGAGAGACGTAATTTGTATATTACAGTGTATGAAGAGCAAAAGAATTGCTTTGAGTTACGTTTAAGTTTTTGTAGTCTATACATTTTACCTTACCTTAGCACCTTAGTTCCTCCCGTGCCTTTCTATACATTTTACTTTAAGGCAAACTGAACGATATATACTCAAGATTTCGGGTTATGTAATAATGTATCTATCTCTTTACCATGCATAGTCTGACATAGCAACGTAGGTAGCATATCTAATTAGTATCGATCAGCGTTGATACATCCTACCACCGCTATTTTCAACTTTTCGCTTGTGTGACAGAACAAAATATTATTTTTGAGTACTGAGTACTTACAATAGTCTGTATAACGCAAACTCCAGCTGTCCGGGGTGTTTCTGCGGTTACAGGGCGGCGAGCCGTTACAGGAGCTTGATTGAATTCAGGCTACTGAGTACAGAGAAGAAAAAAATAACAGTTCCAAAGTAGAAGACATAGGTAACCAGATTACAACGTCATTGACGCCCTTTTGGTAAACATTTTCATTACATTGAGTTGATTTTGTGACGCATTTTAAGATTTTATTAGTAAAACCTTTCATCTAAAAATCCTGTCACCGAAAAACGGGTTACACATACGCGTACAGGATATGAGAACGCCTTTTCGGCATTCAATAATACGTAAGAGATGCCGCGGGGGATATCTTTTTGCAGCGAGGTTCAAAGAGTAGTTGGGGTGGGTTTACTTTGTCCTTTTAGAAGTGCAAACGAAGATCAATTCGACTTCCTTCGGCTCCTACGCGCGAACGCGTTTATGACGCACGGCTGACGCACAAACGTCGTCCGGGGGATTTCTCGGGGCACTTTCGCCGTAATTCCGTGTAATGCTTATCGCGTTTGGAGACTTTGGTTGCCTTTAATGACGGGGGCACTCACGTACGTGGTATTTTGAAAGGGGTTAGGTTTCGGGGACCGACATATGTCGCGGTGCTTTGTGTAAGGTAGGCTATGGGGTAAGAAAATACCACATTTAATACTAGGGTAAAGAGATATATTCCATGGTAGCAGTAGTTTTTCATAGACGGTAAATACTGTCATGATTCTAGGCAACGAAAGTAAAATATCGCACGTACTGATGAAATGTAGTGCTATACGTGTAAATGTATATGTTAGAATAATTTACCAAAATAGATAAACATGTCCAAATAGAATATCAAAATAGATCTAGTCGACAAACAGTTGACAGCTTATACCATTTTAAACGATTTTGATTAAACGCATTAAGAAATCTTAAGCTACTCGATGTCTCCTTCATTTTGAGGTTTCAGTTTGTTAGAAAAAACAACTAAACATTGTTACACAGCGATATGTTACTTTAAATGATGGGATCATAAGGTCTATAATGAAACTTTCCACGCGTTTGTTTTTGTTTGATTTCAGTTGTAAGTGGTGTGAGTTGTTGCACTATCCGGGTGGGTTGAGAAAGTTAATACGCTCTAGCCGAAGGGTCGTCGACCTATGGAATGGTTCATTGACGTATGCCCATGCACAGTGAATTCCAAATTTCACAAAATATGTGTAGACACGAACAGATCATTTCTTTGGATCGCCACCAATGAGGCATTATATTGCAGGCCTATAGGAGACAATGGTGCTTATTTGCGCGTGATGATGCATTGTGATTGGATGTGGAATTCCTTGATAAGATAGTAGTACTGGCAAGGGAGACGACTTTCTCACCGGGGAAAGGCGATGGTTATGAGAGGAAGAATACAGATAAGATAGCTCGAGACTCTTAATGAATCGTCTGCATAGATCCATCAATTAATCAAGCAGTACTTAGGATAACAGCCTTAACCATTAACACGTATTGCTTCTAAATAGAGTAATATCACATTATAGCCGGTTGCATGCAATTCTTAGGATGCAAGCCTTTAAGTTATTAACCGATGACATGTATTGCTTCTAAATACAGTAATATTATATTGAAGTTGTTTGGGATTTGTTAGAAAATATCCGCAAACAAGATATTCAAAATCACGCGTTGTAATGCTCCATCTACACTGGGTATTGTTAGATTGAAGAATGTATCAATTATAAAGCTTATTCAGTTTTTGAATTCTGGAGAACGAAGACTCTATCAATTATATAGTTTGTTCAATTTTTCTTTATTTCTGTAGAACAAAGACAATCAATTACAGAGCTAGTTCAGATTTTGAATTCTGTAGAACAAAGACTCTATCAATTATAAAGATTGTTCAGGGTTTTTTTAATTAGGCAGAACAAAGACTATAAATTAATAAAGATTGTTCAGGTTTTTTTTTTTAATTCTGTAGAACAAAAACTGTATCAATTATAAAACTGGTTCAGTTTTCTATCTCCATGAAAAAAATACTTTTTCATGGGGATATTGCTTTGAGTGTGTTTGCGTGTGTGTATGTGTGTGTCTCCGCATGCTTAAGGTCAGCATAACTGAAGAACGTCTGGATGGATTGTAATGATATTTGGTCATGTGGGTAGGTGTTGGGAGTTGTTCTGTAGAACAAATAGACTCTGTCAATTACAAAAGTTGTTCAGTTTCTTCATTCTGTAGAACAGTAATCTTTTCCTCAGAAAGTCGATGTTAGTCCACCCACTCGATATCAGACGTGTTGTGAACTCACATGTCAGACGACTTTTACACAGAAAGGTTTTGGCGGGAAAATCGATGAGGTGTCCTTCGAGGGTAGCGCTTATGTCACTACCTCATAGCTCGCAATTATCGTACAAATCATCCAGGGTCCTCACATCATCGATTCAACATGAAAGCTAAGGACAAGGGCGTCATGAAATACACTTAAAAGATTTTATTTCACATGGCTATGTATAAATGTGAGTCAGGCGGGAATTTGGGGCTATTTTTACCTCCTAGATCCACACTAAAAACCAATCAGTTTGAGCTGGTCGTTTGAGAGGGATTCACGTAAAGAATCGATATTTTCCATCTGCATCAATTCAGGATAACCCTATATAGCTTCACGTATCTATTCTAGTAATGTATTTGTGTTGATGATACCCATAAAACATGAATACCCCACAATGGGAAATTATTTTCGGTTACTGCTTTATTGCCTAACCGTAATGGCTATGGAACGAGCGGTGCAAACAATCAAAACATAGAAAATTGATTTAAACGAAGTAAATCATACAAAAAGCAATACATGACTGCGATAATATGTAGGGTTATACTAGATATAAATCAGATTATTCTTATATGGTAGTGGAATAAAAAGTGAAAATCATTATGTAGCAAAATTTATATGATGTATGGGACAGCTTGAAAAGAATTGAGTACAATAGCGCGTGAAATATTGTGTACGTCGATAACTTGAAATAACTCCTACCTCTGTCTCAAGAATATGGTAATAATGTATTTTATGAATTCCTTTCAATTTTGAGAAAATTTAAGTTTATCTTGATAATCTCTCAACTGTATGTAACGCATTGGTTTCGCTTTCAAACTATATATTCAGCTCCTAAGTGCGTAGAAAGTTTAGGCTTGTAATTTTGTAGATTACAGAATTTGCATCGTATAAAAGAGTTATAAATATACATAAACAAACATCTTAGAAACATTCTAAATAACAGATGCACTATTAAACATCGATGATTATATATCGAACTCATAACGTCAACTCTAATTTTCTTTGTAATTTTTCCAACAGTTATTTAACAGATGGTATCGTCACGAAATGGGCCATTTCTACGATGTCCCAGCAATACTGACAGTATTACTGTAAATGCAGAAATGTTCGCGGTGATTTTAAATTCGCGACTGTTTCACCGCAAACTCAAAAACACCGTGAACATTTTGCCAAATTCTAGCAGCATGTGGCTATAGCGCTGCCGCTAACTTAAAAACACCGCGAACACTCCATTTTCTCCTTAGCGCGAAATATAAACCACGCCAACTTAAATACATTTACAGTACTCCACAGCTACTTGCGCCTTCAAAACACGTCATTACCGTAAAGATGTCAGCCTAATGCACCTGCAATGCTCCCGTATATTTAATCCCTGCCCGCCATTGTCCTATTCCCACGAGCCATCTGTCGACAGTTCTGGTTGGATGACCTCACATTACGTGTTGACCTCAAGGTCAATCCTGCCCTCGGGCAACGACCTCTTTACCGTCATGCATAGCTAGTGACTCGGCCGCCATATTGCTTATAGCTACAAGGACATTTCAAAACCAATCTTCCAAGATAACGAAAAGGAATGTAAACTGGTACTTGTGCGTACACTTTAGGAAGTGCGAACATGAATGGAAAGTCTTCCTCTAACGGCAGATGTGTAATTACAAGGACAGTAATTTCGAATCGTCGAAATGAACGGTTGCGTGCAAGGAGCGACAAAAGAAGATTACAGTAATTTTCGCAGGCTCTCTCTTTTCAAGACTATCATTACGTTGGCTGTTAGTCTCCACTGAGCACGCTACTGATTGAAAAGATAATTTGAAATAACACAGTTGTGTCGACAAAACACTGTACCTAAAATGTAACTAAATCGCTATGTCGGACACACAAACATATAAAGAAAGATGTTTTGTACCCTTACATGTTGCCTTATGTAGTAGGATAAAATATAGATTATGCCAATTTGTATGTTTAAGTAAGCGTGTAAAAGTCGTTACTATGCCAGTATCTTTTTGTCAGTGCACAACGCAGACTCTGTCTATCAGTGGTTCAGGTAAAAAAAAAGCACCCAAGGAAAAATAACGACGGAAAGATCTGTCAGAACTAGGTTTTACACCAAAACTCTGGCAAACCTAGTTCCGCCAGATGTTTCCTTAGTCACTGACGAAAGATAGCGGATGCTGTCTGAAACGTCTGACTGTTTCAAAATCTTATCCAGTTGCTTGAGTAACTATTTTTGGCGTATCTTATTACCTGGATGTCTAACCTTCATCAACGTAATTCTGTATAAGCCTACTTCATGTTTCTTAGGTGCCTAGTGCGTGAGTACAGCTTATATGGATTATCCTCGGTCTTATTCCGCGGATTTTGTCCGGACATTGCGCGGATTCCCGGCCGTAAGTCCCCTGAGATAGGTTGTAGCTTTGCGAAAGAACCTTGCCGTAGGGCAGAAATACATCAGATGCTTCTCCCAGGCTTGTGATTAGTTCTCTGGCCATTCACTACGGATGTAGAGAGATAGTGTGAATGTGTGAGAAGTGAATCATCTGTATCAGTATATAGAATGCTAAAAGTATCGATGGTTCATTTTTTTCAATCTAGATGTCATTGAGCTAACAACGATGCGTCACTTATCGCTATTGTTCTCATATATTCTATAATTGTCTGCTCACTAGACCTTTTCTGCCGACTACGCATGTCTAGGTATACATCCATGTAACACAAAAGTTTTCAATTTAGAACTATAATGTAAAAAGTCATGCTATAACAATTTATGTTTTCAATGCCAATTTTTCCTTTAAATGTTGATAGAAGCAAAAGAATCTGATAGCCTTCAAGACATAATACAGAATAGTGTAAGATTAAGGTCTGTCTTCCTTTCTTATTCGTCTTATTCGTCAGAGTAGAGACAATCCAAAAGACAGAGAACGTCTTCTGGTGTTGAACTTATTTTGAGCTGACCAAATATGGATATTCAGCGTCTCAGAAATAACGCTCAATGTCACGCAGTATGTCTATATTTTGTACTTCACTTCACAACAACAACTTAGCAATCTGGAGATGCTAGATATATCACTTCAAAGATAAATATAAGCACTGTATAACGCGCGTCTCTATATTTACCACATTTTTTAACTCTCAAGTTCAAATAAGAATCTTGAAAACGTATCGATGACAAGAAGAAACATTCATCCAGTCCAACAGTGAGAAATAGGAAACTCGACATTACGCAACCTTAGGCTAAATATGGCGGTATCTATTAAAGCGTCTTGCTATTGGCACTAGGGGAAAGGGAAAATATGCAAATAATTCAACTTGGCAGCTACTGCAACAGCTTTGTAGATAGCGTCGTCTCAGAGGAATACTTTGCAATTAGTGGGTATAAAGTCATCATTGTCGTCAGAAGAGTGCTTAGATACTTTGTGAAGATAAAGTAAGGGTGTATCGACCCGGGTTAACATTTATCTACGTGAAATGGCAATGAACGAAAGGGCGAGGGACTTCGATGAGCACATTGACGAAGGTCAAGTTGTTTTAAATGTCATTGAAGTTCTGTATGATTTCTCTAAGGCTCCATTTCTAAAGGACGAGGACCGTTGTGCAGCGGATGAGCACCCTAAAATCAATGGCAATTCAGAGATCGTTGGGTGGCCTTAGAGATAACGGAAAGACCGTAGTGAACGTTGAAAGACCTTAGAGATCGTTGAAATACATTAGAGATCACTTAAAGACCTTGAAGATCATTGAAATGCCTTAGAGATCATTGAAATGCCTTAGAGATCATTAAAAGACCTTTAAGATCTTTGAAAGACCTTTGAGATCGTTGCAAGATTTTAGAGACCATTGAAAGACCTCAGAAATCGCTGAAAGACCTTGGAGATCACTTAAAGACCTTGGAGATCATTGAAAGACCTTAGAGATCATTGAAAGACCTTAGAGACTTTTGACAGACCTTAGAGATCATTAAAAGACCTTAGAGACCTTTGGAAGATCTTAGAGATCATTGAAAGACCTTAGAGACCTTTGGAAGACCTTAGAGATCACTTAAAGACTTTAGAGATCATTAATATTAAAAGAACTTAGAGACCTTTGGAAGACCTTAGAGACCGTTGAAATACTTAAGATATCATTGAAAGACCTTAGAGATCAATGAAATCCATTAGAGGTTATCAAGAGACCTTACAGTCTTCCAAACACCTAAGAGATTATCTAATAAAACTTGGAGATCACTGAAATATGATAGAAATCATTGAAGGACCTTCTGGATCACTAGATACTATTGAAAAGTATTTGAAATCATTTGGAAATCCTCGAGATCATACTGCTCCCGCTGACTTATCAAGGTATGAAAACAATGGAGTCCATATCTATTTCCATGCATAGTTCGTATTGGAGGAAAGGTTGGTAAGTGTGTTCAAGACCAATGAACGATATCGATTCTACTTAGAGTTTTGTTCATAAAGCTGTCGAAGTGGTTTTACTCCATACGTATTTGTAATTACAGCGGAAACAAAATGACCTTTCAGCGGCTTCGCGTCGGTAAAAACACGCCCCGTGTGTGCGTCAAAGGAAGGCTTCGGGCACTTGAACCGTTCGCAGCGCATTAGTTACTTGGCGTCGGTCGTGACTTACGGGAAAATGGCAAACGCGAACATTGTCATTTCTGATTACGGGAGCACATCCATCATTCGGTAAAGCAAATTGGAAAAAATGACCTTTTCCGACGTTGGTGCACTTACGGTGTTTATTGATGCACACAGCGTATTGACTATTACGTCTGTCTGTACAAATGCATCAACGTTTGATTCTGCTGTTAAGGTGCACAGTGCCGAGTTTACATTTAAGGTGTCACCTTTCTTTTCGTGAAATATTCCCTGGATATGGTAACGGGATTCAATAGAAGGGTATGAAGGCGTTCTACTTTCCAGACAAAGACATAAAAAGAAACCACAGGAAGAGGGAAGGATAACGTATAAGTGGTCCTTTAAGCGGTATCACAATTGTAAGTAATTGACGCCGGTTTCATAGACATAGAGATATGGAAGGAAGGAAGGAAGGAAGGAAGGAAGGAAGGAAGGAAGGAAGGAAGGAAGGAAGGAAGGAAGGAAGGAAGGAAGGAAGGAAGGAAGGAAGGAAGGAAGGAAGGAAGGAAGGAAGGAAGGACTGCCTTTAAAAACGACTATCTTTAAAAATATGACTGACAGTTCATTACACCTGGTATATCTGCTACCATGACAATACAAGTCGGTCCGAGTGGCACGAACCAAAGCACAATTATGATATTGACGGTTAGATTTATTATTCTAAAAATAGACTTTACTAGAGTGCTAGATAGCTGTTGTAAGTCTAGTTTTCCCTTTTCTGTAAACGCTTAACAGTAACTCAAGAGAATTGATTTATGACAAAGTACGGACTTGGTGTGGGAGGCGTGGGCGGAATGTATTGGCTGAAGGACACCCAGAACATATTGATTAAGAAATAAGGTTGGGAAGACAACCGTGTTCCGTCGAGTAGAGTCTTTCATTAAGACCCATCAATAAAGCTTATCTGGGTGCTTCTTCCATAATAATGATTATAATCGACATTTGGTTATTGTTCGTCTTAATCACATACGCATGTAGAGCAAGCGACAAATAACCCTATTTGCTGTGACTTTGTTATAGATAGACATGTAATGGTTGGTTTCTTCATGGGCATATTGCACTCACGTGATTATGACATAAGCATTGTCCGCCATGTTGATTGGTTAAAACTGAGAGTACACCAGTGAATATGAATTTCAAAGCAAATCAAATCTCAATTTGCATGTGTAATTACAGTTACGTAATCATAATATTGTGTATAAGGAGATGTATAAGTCTGACTCTTCTAGGTTGAACCAAATAAAAATGGCGGCTGTAACCAAACAATATGGCGGCTGTAACCAAACAATATGGCGGCTGCAACCAAATAAAAATGGCGGCTGTAACCAAACAATATGGCGGCTGTAACCAAACAATATGGCGGCTGTGACGTCACACAAAATATTTTTGAACGTACAGAAAGGAGAAGAAACACAGCATATCAATTTTGCCATTAGATATGTATAAAGCAGCAAAAACAAAGAAGTCAAAACTAAAAAACTAAAACGGTCTTAGATATCTTTTAAGAAATGCCTTTGCATGTTATTCTACCGTCTTGTTCACCAATGCTTTTAGCCAGGGAAGTGGATTGCGGAGAAATATCTATGAAGAAAAATCGACTTATGTATCAGCTCTCCGTATCGCTACGCTTATCATATTCATCATTCCTCGCTTTCACAAAAGAATGGAATGCGTGTCCAATCAATAAAGTCACCACTGAAATAACTCACGGGGTGGTTGTCAGTGATTAATTGGTAACACCGGAGGCTCCCAGGAAGTTGTCATAGGTAGATATATGAGAAAACAAGATAAGAGACTCACGAAAAATCCGTCATGGTGGTCAGGTTTCTAAACACGTAGCGGGCATAATAGCTGTGTGTAATCATTCAACGTCTTCGGTGATATTTACACGTTACCTTGCGGCCTGGGTAATGTTGTGTTACACACTGTTAATTGGACAGAGAGTATACTGCTATAAAAGGGCGTACATGATGAAACTATTCACGTACAGGAAAAGTCTGCGTATTCTGAAAATAAATGTAAGAAATTTGATTATATGGTATCACGACAGCTCACAGGTGTATATACCTGCACTTTATGAGACAAAAATTATTATGAATATCTGATTTGATGGTATAAATTTGACAACACCTCCCCCCGTATTAATCAACCCTTGCATAACTTGGCATTCATGATGCTAATGATTGTGTTCCGGATACTCCTTTTAGAATGTGAGGCTTTCTTTGTTTTCTGTATTATTGATGTCACTTCATTTTGGTTATGGGAAAACATTTTAATTTTACTCAAATATTTTACTCAAAATAGAAATAAACTTTTAAGCCGTAAACTTGACATAAGTCCTCTGATCTTCTTCGTGATAATTGAGAACCCGGTTACTCATCAGCACACGTGACCTTCCGAAAGTGTTACATGCGCATCGGGTCAAAGGTGGCCGGAAGTCTGTATCGGCCCCCGTCTCTGTTTGCCCTTATTTGGTCATAGAAGTACAATGGAGACAACTACACAATGTGTGTGTGTGTGAGGGGGGTCTACGTAGGTTATATCTAATTATACTCTTTTAGTTATTACAAACGACTAGTGACCACAACGGAATTCTTTTGTACCTGCTACGGCTGAACTTCGTACGTCAGTAGTTTGGCAGAGGCGAGGTAGTTGACCTGGGCAAGTCTTCACACCATCAGAGACGACCAGCCCGAACGTAATGATGAATGCCCTCGTTAATAGGTAGTTAACCATCCTAGCTTCGCTCTTTCGGATCGATATAGGACGAAAGCTTTTAAGACGTACAACTAATTACCGTCGCTGGGAACGCCGGCAGAATGCATGCGGTTCTGGAATTAATTGGATAAAACTTGATGTAGTTACCTTAAAACGTGTTAGGAAATACATGCAAGATTTATTAAATGAATCTTGTTTTACAATAGCATGGAAACGATTGTTTTGCCTTTGAACATATGTTCGAAGATTTCATACCAGTTTTTGTAAGTCCGCAAATATTACTTTTTGTCTATGAATCATTCAACGTTAAATCCTTATTCCATTACAGTCGTGAAAGGTTTTACCCAATCTACTTTAAATGATATATAAACCAACTAGTGGAATGACGTGCTTGGGTGATACTTCTTTACGATTTTATCAGAGCATGCCTTTCTAGCTAATCCTTATCGCAATCTTCTTTTTCTCTTAGGTGACATGGTTCTCTGGTAATTTCTTAGCGAAAAATGCACCGAACGCCCTTGGGAGCGACAGTGATCACCTTCGCCGTACCATCTCCTCATCTGTATGGATTTATACGGAGAGATAATAATGTGCCAAGCACGCAGGCGAGGATTTCGGGTTAATTCTGTGCCTGTCTAACAAGATCACGGCACTGGCGTCACCGCCATCGATCGGCGGGTCACAAATCACCGCGCAATGACCTCTGGGACGGTGATGGCGAAACCAGATCAGATTTCAAAATGGCCGCAAATGACATCATCAGCGAGAACATGGAGGAGATAAGATGAATGCGTATTTCACTCACGTACTTAACGTCTTGCACGTAAAAGCACGATAAGAATGAATCAGTAAAGTAATGGTAAGACTCAGAAGTCTTCGCGTCGCCAGGAGACACGTAAGTCTAGACGATAACTCTCCAAACATTTGTAAAGATTTTCTTTGTATAATTCAGTCACGTTTAGAAGAGTTATGTAGTTTGACACGGCACAATCCCGGTGCGAATGATTGTAACGTCCCCTAGCTTTTCGTCTTGATGTCTAATCTATATTCGAAGGCCATCTCCAACCAATGGAACCCCGGTGACAGGTTTCCAAACTCACAACATGAAATATTCTGACACTCTTTAACATGCAAAAGTTTAAATCAAGACGGCATATTTAGATAAATAGACATTAGTAGGTTTGCAATAATTCTAAAACATGGCTGTATTCAGTTTCCTTCAATATTTCAACGCCCTTCGTTTTCAATCGATTGGCCTTTGTCTCCAGTGAATGGTAGGGTACGGTAGCATGGAATACTTGATTGTGCTTTTGTCCAGTTTTAAGTGTTTCCAATACAGACCAATAACGGAGTCGTTACGGAAAGAACAGCTAAAGCTTACTGATGAAGTGGAGAGCTTTGAACTGCATAAAGATGAAGTCTTTTCTTAATTTAGTTTCGCAGTTTTGGTGTTTAAACTTGGATGCGCATTTATACTCGTCATAGATAAATGGACCATTTTAAGTGATGCATAATTGGGTAAAATAAGAAGTACTCTGTACTCTGGATGTATGGCGTCTAATTTGCAAAATGTGATTGATATTGATAGATTCTATTCAAAAAACAGTTCTTGTTTTTTTACAACTAACATAGGCCTGTCCATATTTCAACCAATTCTTTGTATGTGAAGCTCTCTTCAGTACCAAGGACAAAACAATAACATCTTGTATTATCCAGGGCAGATACAATGTACGTTCGAAACAATATGAATATCTATACATGGTTTAATAAATATGTATTGTAATTCAACATATTGAATATCACATGGTTGATATATGTGTCACTAAATTACAATTCTTAAGCTATGTCTATAATGCTGGAATAGATTACTAGTAGATAGGAACCAGCGACTGGGCATTTATATTAATCTTTGAGCAGAAGATGTTAGTGTTTAGTTTTCATTCTTAAATCCGGAGATTGTGACATTAAATTCAGGTATTGATATTTTAGAGCCTGTCTGTATTTCATGCAAAGTTGGAAAGTCGTAATTACTAATGACAGATATCTCGTGTAAGTTCTGCGTGCAAATTAACGACACTTTTCAAGCAAAGCATCGATTCTATCGGACGGACCGGCCCAAACAAGTGCGAAGAGTTCTGCTGATCGAAGATTGGCCCTTTAATTGAGTCGAAATCGGTCGAATGTGGCCGGCAAGGTCATTATTATCCCCAGTTACCTGCAGCTATTTAAGTAGAGTGTCCTACAATTGAGTTCTTCGATCCAGAACACGATATAGAATCACCGGAATGAATTGAAAGGCTGTTGTATTCAGTGTATTCAAAAGAAAATTAACAAGAAATAAAACATGGGAACGGAAGTGATATTTTCCTGCTGGGTTTGTCATTCTTGGTAACATATACATAGATAATGTGCCTTTATTTGCATTACTTGGTATTTGGAATAAACATGAATACAAAGCCCAAAAGTTTTAAAAAGGTTCAGGCTAAGCGTATATGGGAAATATTTGTATTTATCATTGAGTTGCAAGTTACAATGATTGCAACATTTCCAAAGTGACATAAAACATAGCACGTCAATTGTACTTGAGTTGCATATTCGAGTGTTGTCATTAGTATAAAAGCATTTGAATGACGTCTAACAAGGGCCCTTATCTACGCGCTATCTTACATCACTAATAACACCTTAGGCTGCACCTAACTCATGACATACTGTGACTTGCAACGTGACTTTAGGGACAATCTCAAAGCAGACATTTTTACGAATAAAGGTATTTTATTTATAGTTATTTGACCGAGTAACACTGAACATTGTCACGATGCTTGTTGGTCGTTTTTAATGACCCTTTTGAGATACAATTTTATTGTCAGTTGTCAACGAAGTAATTATACAAATCACAAGTTTGAATCGCCCTTGGTATATGTAAACATCCATGCTTTACATGGTCTAATGAAAACATATGTATAACAAATCATGATCCAAACAAATAACGGAAAACATTAGAAATACATTGTAAACATGAAATAGCACGTTGTGAAACAAGCAATTTTTATGAAATATAGAAATGAGCGACAATCATGATTTCTCTTTTAAATAAATATCATATCATTGTGAAATGGAGAAAAAAAATTAATTTGCAATCTTTGGATTGTTGTTTACCGCAAAATTCTGAATGTTTGAAACCTTTCCTTGGTATGCTAATTAGCCGGCACGACCCTCTTACTCTAGTTGAACCACTAATGCGTACGTCTTGATGAAATCTTCACGTTTTATGTAACGGTGTCGTATGATGTCATGTGAAACCACTTTGCTACTAGATATGAGCTACTAGATATGGATAACAGTCATAATCGGAGACTTTATGTATGAACCTTTTAGCGAA
The DNA here is from genome assembly GCF_035083965.1 of Branchiostoma lanceolatum. Lineage (NCBI taxonomy): Eukaryota > Metazoa > Chordata > Leptocardii > Amphioxiformes > Branchiostomatidae > Branchiostoma > Branchiostoma lanceolatum. The sequence continues at coordinate 13,932,943 of NC_089729.1, forward strand.
ATGAATGTCATCTTCGCTTCGGTGTTATTTGTAAGCTAACCTTGACATCTGAAGACTGTGAAGCGTTAGAAATGGTTCTATTACTTTTTTTGTCGCCTTTTTTCCTCTTTTTGTAAATTCAACAGCAGGTTTACGCGTGTGTGTTTTGTGTGTGTCACGATGAGTGTGTGTTTGTGTGTGTGTGTGTGTGTGTGTGTGTGTGTGTGTGCGTGCTTGTGTGTGTGTGCGTATCACTGTGTGTGTGTGTACATGTCTATGTGTGTGCGTGTGTATGTGTGTGAGACAGTGTGTGTATGTGTGCGTTTTAGTCAACGTAGATTGATTGTCTTTGTGAAAACAGCTTCAAACTTCTATTTTGGCTCTGCCAACGTGTTTATATCCATTTTCTAGCCTTTGCCATCAAATCTATCTCGTTCAGTTCAAGGTTAATTAAGGAGATTTCAACCTTTCCCCTTGGCTACGACGTAACATTTCACACTCCATCCTACGTAGACTGGCGTTTCAATCCCACCCTGGCTCCGGTTATGGCGGGAAAAATCATTGCATACCATATATGGTCATGTCGAGGACGTTCGGTGTCGTCCGATTCAGACGTTATTGACAGGAGACGTTTACGGCCGTCTTTACGTACCTGGCGTGACATATGCGTAATCCTTTAGAATGCCAGAGAACTGGCACGACTAAACGATAAACATTGTTGGCTTGCTACACGTTTTATGAAGGGCATTTTCTATCTGTGCACGATTCTTTGAACGTTTTTTTTTATGCAGGAGACGTAGCCAAGGTGGCTAGGGAGTATATGGGTTGACTTTCTGGGTTACTTGCCATCAAAAAATAAGTACTTGAATTAAAAACAGGGCGTTATACGCACTCCTCTGCTCCCCACAATAGTAATTTACATAAGCTGTCAATCTTAGTGAAGTAGGCGGGGTTTATGCGACGATGCCCCTCCTCCTAAAGTAACTGCAGACGACGTTTTACCTCAGAGCTCCAATGTTCGATTTTTTTTCGTAATTTCACCACTTCCCCCTTTCCTAATTCCCAATATGTATGCATGACGATTGTACAGTGGTCGGACTATCTACCAAATGGGTTATTTGGACGGTGAAAATCAATAGACTTGTAAAGTGTGTGTGCTTCGAGTTAGGAATCTGTCAGTGCAAGTCGTGGTGTCCCTTTGCCTAACTGATCGAATTCAACTCCCTCGCGTAACTACAGTCTAAATGAATATTCTATGGCTGTTCTATTCTTCAAGATGAAATATTTTTCAACATGTCATATTTCAGATTTACGCCAAATAGCAGTTACTCATTCAAGCAACTGGATAAGATTTTGAAACAGTCAGGTAGCAACCACTATCTTTCGTCAGTGACTCGGAACAAGTTCAAATTTTTGCACGTAATTTTCCAGTACTATAGCATGATCAATTTCACATACCATACGAAATTCGTCGCAGATGTATATAATTATAAAGAGAAATTTAATTGTATACTATATAACAATTAGGGTGATGAAATTATTGGGAATACCATGATCTCATCAAGATTAATTATTCTCAAATTATTGTATCACCTATGAAACAGTTGCCTGAGGATAAGCAATAATTGTGTAATATTCTCATTAAGATATGATGTTGATGCTGGTAAGACATCCCAAGCGGAACGATTTGCAACCTAAGGCATAACCTGTTATCAAATGATGTTAATAATAAAGAAAATTAGATTGATCATGCGTAATAAACAACAGATGCTATTTCGTGCGTTATTAGTTTATTTCAGTCGGAGCATATATGATAGATGGAATAGTATGCTGTTGCACGGTGTTAAAACATTTATTTCCGTAGCTGATATTTCGATACGGCTTTCGCAAATAATCTTACAAAATCGTTGATTTTGTTCAGGTTTTCCTGTGAAACTGTACTGTACCACCCTCCTGAGCAGGCCCGATATGCTCGGTACGTTACCTCCCATAGCGGCCCTGCCATTTCAAGCCTGTAAAATCGCTTCTAGCGATCGCGCGCGACGTCACCGACACTCGCTCATGTACAATTGATGAGCTACCCTTATTTGGCACAAACAGCCGTTATCTTGTCCTGAAACCGAATATAACTATGTAAGACGTAACCTGAATGGTTGATATGTTCCCAGCGCCCTTTGCGGTCTTGCTCTAGAGAAGCTTGTGCAAACTCTCTGATTGGCTGAAAGCTGTTTTGGTGGTGACGTCACCATTAGCTATCATTTGCATAATTTATATCTGTAGAATCTGCATATGTCAATCATCACTAAAGCTGCCTACATATGACAATGATCCATTAACCCCTTTTTGAGTTTCTTTCAAACAGTTTCATAAACGCCCCTACAGTTCCAGAACAAGCTGTTAGGAGGCTCAAACCCACGTCACCCAATAATCGTGACTATGGCTACTTACCTACCTACTCCCTTATTGTCCAGGATACAAGATGTCAAAACCGGATGTTCTACTGCAGTACCATGAAAAACTGTCAGGGGCCCATAATCGAATCATTTCCAGTTTTTGTCACAGCGATGAAAAGGGTTCAGGTCTCTTCAAATAGCACATTGTCCTGATCTTAAGAATGCGTACACAATATGGGATGTAATCCTTGTGTTTTATTCTCCAAAAACACGTTTTTTCTATATCTATGAAACAAGACATACATTCGTATGCCAGTAAATTACAAGCTTTATTAATCATTTTCATCAGGCAGACTTAACGGTTTCCATGATTATTATTAGTATATCAATTTTCCCAGTGTTCCGTTACAAAACTACAGCTATAGACGATACCTTATTAGCCCGTTTGTTGTTTTGCACTCTTCCGCACGGCGGCGTCGTTTCACTGTTTCCCTTCTTTATAACATGAGTACGAGTATGAGGTATCGTTTATACACAAACGTTTTCTTTTTACAAGGAAGACAGCAGTACCATTCGTAAAACAGAAAAACTCTATTCTTTAGCTATTTTACACAATCATAATAAACCATATCACTTGCGAATTAACTTGCAAGCTTGACGTCTTCTACATTTAACACAGAAATATCCTAGTTTTTGTTCTTTTAATTTCAAACCGATTCCTTTATAGTTTTCCACTTTGTAGCGAATTTATCCTGATGACTTACACAAACATCTTTGTGGCTATTTTTCTTGAATTTGAAGGCGACTTACTCCACTAGTGGTGTGAATCAAAATCAGACGTGCCAAAAAGGACATCGTTCAAATATTAATATTTGTAAGGCATATCTTGATGTAACGTTACGTATATGAGAAAAACACGCACACGACATTCCATGATGATATTTAGTAACCGACGAAAACTTTTTGGTCTTTATATCTTAAGCTTAATAAAAAAAAACGTGCAACAGTTTTACAAGACCTTCAAAAATGTTAAACCATGTTAGGGATTTGGAAGAAGATACTATAGAAAGAATTTACGTAGCCAAATTTACGGCAACTTTTCACGTTTGGGAACGCAGTCTTGTCGCCACCATGCGGCAAGGCGCAGTATGGCAGATCTCAGTACGCTCTAACGATGGCAGCTTACTAGTTATCGACAACATGGAAACAATTAGACGTGTTACCATACCGACAAACCTATTTTGGCGACGCCGAAGGGGCGGAGCCATTTCTTCAGTATTACGATCGCTCTGAAATATTCTAAAACAATTTTACTGAAATAAATGCATCCGCTTTAAACACTGTTTTTGTTGGTGGCGTCATAGGTATCACATTTTTCAACATCTGTTCATCCACCCATCAATCTATCAGTCTCATCTGTTATAGATTGAAGTCGTGTTCAACCCACTATGAATCATTGACTCTTTGGTACTCAACATAATCTAACATGATACATACAAACAAAGTATCAAGCATATATAAACACCAAAATGAATGTATACGGCAACTTCTAAATCATGGGCAAATACGACATTTGAATAAAACTGCTGGTCACCTTCATACATTCATGAATTCACTAACATAATATGAACGGAATATTCGTCGTATTCCAAAGGCTATTTCATAAGACGAGTGTTGTTAAGAACATCCAGAATTACAACATATCATTGTGCCTGGTTATATTATTGTTTTGAAGTCACGTACGGAAATATATCGAAGTTTAAAAAATTGGTAGCAAAGCTTCAAGTCACAAAATTCACGAAGGCTCAATTACAGCTTTTACGTATCTCCTCCTATCTCCTTTTGGACTACCTACTTAGCTACCGAGTGGACGCAGCGACCGAGGCAAGAGAACATTGGTCACAGTCCGACCGGGACTTCAGAGTGTGCCACTGCGCCACTGGCGACCGATGCGATGCCTGCAGCCGCTCCCAGTGTGCAGTTTCCTGAGCACCCGTTGGGTGGCGCCCGAGTACAAACCTGCCGACGAAGTCGTCTCTACCTTTGCAGTTGTAGTCCCACACTACAAGGTTTTGGAAGAAAGTTTCAAAGATAAAAATTATTTAATTATAGCCATGCATTTTTTTTACCTATGTACATATGCAGGCAATAGAACCGGCTTTATCAAACGAGACATAAATTTGATAATATCTACATTGAGCCATTTACAAACGCTTTATAATTTCTATTCTTAGTATTCCATTCTTGGTTTTGCCTTCATGAATATGTTTTATGAATCATGTAATTTCAAGATTTCCCTGGCCGGTAATATGTTACATACTAACAATATGTAAGCCATTTTTGTTGCAGTACGGACTTGCACTACGAGGTGTGCCCCCCTCCCCCTAGAAAGGATGTCACGTGACCCACCGGTGACGACGAGACTGACGTCATCCAACACGTCAGGCGTGACGTTGAAGCTGACGGACTCGTTGAAGACCGGGTCGATGGTGTTCTTCTTACACGACGTCTTCTTCGACTTCAACAGTCGGGTCCCCACCACCATCTGCACCTTCACAAACGGATCTAGAATAAAGACGAAAAACTTTACGGTTAAAAGTGAAAAAAGTCCAAATAGACATAAAGCACGGACATCAACAACAACAACACGACATAAAATGTCCTACTTGTGAAAAGACATTGCTAAAATATGCCACAATTCCTGTTAAAGACATACTTTTTCAGGTAATAGTAGCTGGAAGAACTTTTGTATTGTGTATGCATAACCTTGATATCTTATTGTTATCTAATCACCTGCGTTATTATGACCAAAATTATTGCCTATTAACTAAGACTATTTAGTATTTCAGCTCAATACATATGGCATTATGTAATTTTGCTATTACATACTTGAGGATGTGAATTTTACCAAAATAAATCAGGCTGTTGTGCCCAAAAAGTCATGCACAATATGTCGGGTCGGTTGTTGAGGTACACAGACAATGCAAAGCATGCTGGTCATGCAGACACGGAAATGACGTCATACCACATCCGCTTTTGTCACTAGTATTGGACAGGTGGACGGACTGACACGGACAGACAGAGGGACAGACGGACAGCCGTACCACAGCCGCCTATGATGTCCGTCTGTAACAGCTGGTTAGCCTTGATGACGTCAACGTTCAGACGGCCGGCACTGGGCAGGTAGTTGATTGACAGCAGCACGTCGCCACGATCAGGGCTCAGCTGCAACATGGAAAACATCAGTGTTTTTAATCAACATCCCATATAAGGCGTTCGCACTCACGTGACTATGACGTAAGAACTGTCCTCCATTTTGGAAGGTCAAACCTGAAAGCTACCAGAGAGCTTTGAGTTTGTTAGATTTAAATTCGTTTGTGCTTTGATTGAATCCCATATAAGGTGTTTGCACTCACGTGATTATGACGTAAGAATTGTTCGCCATGTTGGAATGTAGAACCTGGAAGCTACCTGCATGGTTAGTTCGGAGTTTGCATACTTAATTACGGTCACATAACCATGACATCATACACATGCAATTTGATACGTCTGGGTCTTATAAGTTTGACCAATTAGCATGGACGTCAGATGCAAAGACGTTATCAAAATATTTACGGCGACGACTACTTTTGGTTGGCCCTGGAGAGAGATTCTACGGTCGTTGAAGGTAGTATATAGTGATTTAGTTATCTTGCTGACATTAAGTATAGAACATTCAGAAAACATTATATGTATTGCTGAAGATTAATGATAACCAACTGCACCGTTATGCCTTTGGGCAAATCGGAGTATCTTATCATGTGGCATATTTCTGATCCACCATTACTCTATCTACCTCTCAACGACGTTACTGATGGTTTGCATACTAATCAGCTTCTGGTACAATCTTTCATTGTAGATATGATGTCTTCCCCTAAAATTATATACGGTATGACACAGCAAAAGTTTATAAAAAATTATGAATGTGCATGAACATATATGAAGACCCGTGACAGTTACGTAATTGTAATCACATTATGCAAATCAAGATGTTTAACCATTTAACTTGGCGGACAATGTTGTTACTGTCAAGGTTGACTCTGTAATAATGCATGACACTTTAATATCTTGAATGGAAAATCGTTAGGTTTTCTCTCTCCCCTATGCTTGTTTTTTTAACATGCAACCGCCCTATAGTCTGTCACAAGAACGGACGTACTGAAACGTGACGAATTTCCATCGCAAGATCTCCTTGGAGATTGTATAATACTTTTGCCCATATCGCATACCCTTAAGGTGTTATCGAAATGTCATCATTCTCGCACTCACGAGCTCCCAGAGATCCGTCATCGGTATGTTCCATCTCTTTTCAAACGGCTTTATCAAAGGATTTGCGATTGAGCTGCCTTTAAAAGTGTCGTAAAGAAGATCATATCGGTCAAAACGCCGATGCAGCGAGAAGAAAACTTGAAATGTGTCTCCTATAAGCGCTTAAACTTCCGATTACGCATGCGCGGCGACAGGAATTATATCAAGGGTGAAGGCCAGTGAGACGTAAACAAAACGCGTCTTAAATTGCTACGGACATGATGGAAATCGAAACAATAGTCGAGACGAGAACTGTTTACAAGCCAGGGGCTTTCACCATTTTAGGCGATTTCAAGTATTAGTATTACGTTTTCGATATGCCAGGGTTTACGTACGATATCTATCTGTGCAAATGAGGTTTTCCAAGCGTAGTAAGAAATGAACATTTCAATTAAGATCTATGATTGAAAACGGAAAAGTTATACACTGACTGAAATTTTACTAAAATATGCAAAAATGACAAGGTAGTTGCAGTATGAGTTGTGTCTTTGACCCGTCTTATGAAGACTAGATATGTGGATTTATTCCATTTAGAGAGAAAATCTTTCGTTACGTTTTTCAGTATCAACAGACTGTGATTGGTGAACCCATCAGTAGAGGTCTGGCACCAGCTTTGTCCGCCTGGATGAACCGAAGTAGACGGAGACATATTCAGCTAGCAAAACTACGGTATTATCTAAAAAAAGGTATATTTAGGACAAAGCGTACGGTCAAGGTCTCAAAGATATCAAAAACGTCTTGAGAATTTCCTAAAAGATTGAAACATAATTCTAGTATTGTCAAGGTCAACAACAGGTAGCAGCCTCACAGTTGAGCTTCTGGTTCTTATCAGTTGGTAACTGGGAGACCCTGGTTCTGGTTCAATCCTGGGGCAGGACATCTAGGTTGGGGATGCACCCGTCTTTCGAAAGGGAAGTAAAATGGGGGTCCCGTGATTGAGGAAGTCTTGAGCACGTTAAATTTAAGTGGAATGGCTAGCACCCACCCCCCTCCATGTAAAACTATACCCCGCTGCTGAAACAACAGAGAACCTTGCTGCCCTATATGCCACTTAGTAGGTACTACAAGGGTTTGAACTAAGGAATGCCACCATTAGACGAACAGTGATTTCTTCGGCATAGGATATAATATTTGGGTCTTATATCTAGTGTTATAGCGTAGGTCTGTTATCATGCCATTTTCAGTTGTTCCGGTCAATGACAAACCATTATTTTATTCGCGCATCCACTCATTCATTTATTTAGTCATCCAGGCATTTCATTCGTTCACTCACTTTTTCCACCCTCCATTTACTTATTCCTTCGAGAATAAAGACGTTTCGTTTATAATTATTTTTCCTGTCTCAAATGTTGCATGGGAATAATTGCTATCCAAAAACTACCTCCCGTACATATTTTATAGTCATACCTTGGTCATGTTATTTTTTGCGAGTGTTCATGAATTTCTGAAGGTTTTTTTCCAATTTAGAATTCCAAGCACATAATGTAACAATTCCTAATGATGTTTCATATTAAAACCCAAAAGGATGCCAACGCACAATAATAACCTGACTAATATATTACTGTCATGATAACCCGCCTTTGCGCATTTATACATTAGTGGGCTGGTTATAAGACGATTTACATGTCTTATTGCGGTACTGTCATGATAACCCGCCTTTGCGCATTTATACATTAGTGGGTTGGTTATAAGACGATTTACATGTCTTATTGCGGTACAAGAAATCTAGATTAGGAGACTTCGAGACGGTGGCGCCATATAGAGCCTTGCAAAGCATCCTCCCGAGGGTCGGAATTACCCCTTGCGAATGCTTGACTACAAATTGGAAACTGGTTTTATCTAAGACAAGTCGTTTGCAAGAAAAGGTCATAGATCATGTTCGGGAATTGTAAACATTTAAAAAAAATGTTGTTTTGCTGCTTAATTATTCAAAATGCACACAAGGACATCAGATGTGTATACGTTTTCTTCAAGATTAGTATTCACTCCTACAAATCGAACAGGTTAACATTCACGGACTGTAGAAAACGTGAAAGGTACTTAGGCTGGCCACTTCTTGCTTGTCCAGCTCTCAGACCTCGAGTTACTTTTCTCTAAGCCGTCCACGGTTTAAAAGCACTCCGAATCGTCCGTGATCAGCAACATCTATGTGATGTTTCCGTCGAAATTACCCGTCAAGTAAATGATTTTATGTAGTCTTGTCATCAGGGGTCTTGGGAATGGATACTAGTATGCTTCTCATGTACCCCCCCCCCCCCCAAAAAAAATCCCACAAACAAACACTCCTTTAGTCTGTCTGTCAGTGAACACTCAACCACAGGACAAGTATTTGAAAAAAAAATCAATATAGAACGGAAACCGTACTAATTACATACAGCATGTGTTAATTAGAAGGGGGCTTATCTGAGTCTTTCCTTGTAAGGTTTGTATTTTTGTCCCCTCTGTCAGTGTTGGCATTTAGCTCCAGGAAACGTACAAATACGTCCCGGATGCAAATAAGAGGACCGCCATCTTGAATCTGCTGTCTGTAGTTTACCAGAAACTTAGCCGGTCCTCTTTGAAACGCTAATACCGCGCTAAACTAGATGTGACATTTCAAAGGCATTTTTAGAAATCCCTAGCTCAATCGTTAAGAGCTCATGACAACTATAAGTCTAGTCTTTTTATGATCAAACAGTGCACACAGTCACTGTGTAGATGGAAAAGTTAAAAGCTAAGTCTATGTAACGTCTATTGCGAGCGTGGGTGGAGAAAGCCGCTTCGAGTTCACGCCTTAAAAGAGAATGTACTCAGTCCTGTCGAGATATATCAAGTGCATGTCTGGGTCGATGAATGGCGAAAGAAACAACGCGTTAACGATTTTTCAGAAAGAAAGAAAGAGAGAGAGAGTAAGAAAGAAATATAAATATCCATGGGAAGCTCAAATCGGCACGTAGGCCGCTTTTCATTGAGGTCATGAGGGAAGAGGTAAGGGTCAGATACAATATAACAGAGATACACAGTCATCTAAATCCTAACTCTATCAACATGTATCATTATATATATATGGTACAACATATACAATCGGTACAAGAAGAAGGAAACAAAGAAGGAAACAAATAAACAAAGCTATAGAAAGATCGAATTATGACTGGAAAGTAATATTTATGGACTAGGAAGAATTCGTTGAGCGCAAAGCCTCAATAGACAAGTTAGGAAAATCCAACCCGTCACTCTGTGTTGCCCTAAAGGTGCCCCCCTCCCCAACACACACTCAGAGGTCTCCTCAATCGCCCACTCCACAATCTCGCAGACGACATTTCTCTCAGGAAGACCGACAAATTACCCTCCCGGAGGTACAAATTGCGCCAAACGCCCACGGAAGTACTTCGAATGCGAACGCTTAGTTTCGTTAGTGACAATTCTTTGGCTTAAGTACGGGGTAGCTATCACAGTGATTTAAGTCCTGTGACTTTAAGACTTAGATGTTAAATTACGCTAAAACAAGACTTCATAAAAGTACTAAACCAAATTCCAATGTTAAAAACTTGAGCTACCTAGAAGTCATGAAGATGGAAAGAAAAATGGATGTTAACCAGCTCAAACTTCGAGCGAGAAGAGATGACATTAGTAAATAAACCCTACCTTTGACCCATTAACTTTTTTCCTGTATACATCCGCTCATCAGGCCCAGGAGGACCCAACAACTCACACATGTCCTTACGCCAACTAAACTGCAGACCTGAACACATTTTACTAACATGGGAGAACTTAGACCCTACATGTGCTGTCTAACCAAAAAGGTCTCCAGATTGGACCAGGATTTTCTAGGAAAAGAAGGATTTTCAAGGGTTTTAAGTTGGGATCATGATCGTTGAGCCCGCAACTGATCAGCTCAACTGTGACGTCTGCCCTTATCATTGACGTCTGGACCAGTAGAAAGCAAGGCGAATGAGCTAGCATACAGATGTTTTTTAAGAAGGCCGCGATGCCATTTTGATTAACTAGGTACTGTAATAACTTTCCATGAAACAATCAGCCATAGTTAAACACATTTACTGTAGTTGATACTCTGTGTAATGTACCGTTGCTTGAACCATTACAAAGCAAGGTACTGAGCTTAACTTACTTCTAATAGTCCATGGGCCAGGTGACCCCAAAAAGCAATTTAGTAAACAGAGCTCGAGGGTCAAAGGGTGACTTACTTTTTTGGAAGGGTTGATTATCACATGATTTTGTGACATCACTCAAATCCATAAAACTATCAAAAATCGTTTACAACAAGGTTTCTTCAATGAATTAACTAACCTTATGTCAACCAATCAGTCCTAGACACTGTTGACTGATTGACACACAGTCAAAGATGAATACACCGTCTTCAATGCCATTGAAATTTTCACTAAAATCTGAATCACAGAACAAATTATGGAATACAAGCATTGCGATAATTTTTGGAAGATTTACATTGAAAGATATGGTGCATGCAGTAACATACCTGCTCACCCTTTCTTTTATGTATTTCATTTTATACCTATATGTACGCAAATGAAACTAATTTTGTTCACGTATGTTTCTAAAATAATTCCCCTGATATCCACCCATTCAAAGAGAGGATACCACGGATGATATTATCTATTTTGGGTACCATCAGATTAAAATGTCTTTAGGGAGATTATCTTCGGATAAGACAGATGGGTCCCGGAACTCGTGGTAAGACTTTTGACCTCACTGTCAGTCTTATTCTTCAAAGAATATGTATAATAACCTGGTTCTCCAGGTCTTCCCTTTAATCACTGACGAAAGATAGCGGTTGCTGTCTGAAACGTATGACTGACTGTTTCAACATGTATCCAGTTGCTTGTCAATGAGTAGCTGTGATTTGGCATATATCATAACCTGGATGTCTATCCTTCATCAATAGATGTATAAGATATCAATTCTCATTTCCCAAACATTGCTCTGATATAAAAAATCAATATGGAACCATTTTTGTTATCTTTGTCTTGTGAATTGAAAGTATCATAAAACTAGTAAGATGTAAAAGGACACAGTTCCTTCTTCATTTTATTTCTCTCCCCAAATTATTCATAAAAACTCTAACGTCTCCGCTTAATCCACTTTTTTCTTGATCACGGCGATTGGTATATTGTTTCATTTATGGTAAAATTACAAACACATAGATGAACGTAGTTGGGGCTATGTAATGGACAGAGTTGTATTAATAGCCATAAAATATGCATTGTACAAATATAGCTTCTTTTTTTGTGTCCAACCTAATGATTAACCAAGATAGTAAACGCAAGCCACTTAGTCTTACGTTACCATGAGGGTCATGAGAAATGTCTACGATTATGACTTCGAAGGGTCAGTAGGGCATGATAGAGTCGTTATCGTTGCTTGTATGTACTTGAAGAGTAACAAGAAAACTATATATAGGAAGGGGCCGATGGCGATCAATCGAGGGGGCGGGGTGAAGTGGGGAAAAGGAGAAATAACCAGCCTTAGCTGAATGTATTTTGAGACATTTTGCTTCAGCTTTCTTTCATTATGTTGCATCACTTTTCATTTTGTTAAATAAATTCGCCCTTTTTTGTATCGATATCATTTTTGTTAAACTACAGGAGTTCAATGTGTTTGCGTGTTTTTCTTACACCAATGAACTGTGTGTGTATGTGTGTGTGTGTGTGTGTGTGTGTGTGTGTGTGTGTGCATGCATATCGCGTATTTGAGAGAGTGAGTGAGTGAGAATTAGTGAGTGAGAATTAGTGAGTGAGTGAGTGAGTGAGTGAGTGAGTGAGTGAGTGAGTGAGTGAGTGAGTGAGTGAGTGAGTGAGTTCCTGAATTAAAAAGAAGACATGTCTAGTCGTGGTACATACATGGTGCGCTCTCCCTAGTAATGAAACATTCACACCTACCAGACCTTCAGCACCAAAGACAGTACCCACCATAGATAAAATCGTTCGCACTGGTTATTCAGTAACTTTTCTGTAGTAAAACATAGACCCACCACAATGACTTAGTACACTACACACATATTGGTGTGTACCGCTTACATTACAGTACCTGCGCAAAGGTAAAGGTAGTCCAATAGCCTTTTTAGGCCATAGGGGAAGCGGGTTGTTATCCATGTTTAGGGCAGGATATTGAAGGGTAAAGTCCACCCCTCTCCTTCGACTGCCTCTTGCCCCCCCCCCCCCCAACCAAATTCAGGTACCCATTTTTACACCCGGGTGGATTGATCGAGGAAAGTCGCGTTGACTACCTTTTCCAGGGACACAACGTCTAGTCAGTGATGACAGGAATCGACCCCACGACCTCTCGATCTCGTGTCCTCTTGCCTAGCCACTAGGCCATACGACGCCGCAATGTACACATGTATATACACAACCGTTTTGATAAGATGCAGACATCATAGCAGAATATGCAGTTCAATCCAGATAGCTATAGGTTCGATACGTCCAATGGCCTGTTTACTTCAGTATTAGTTCGCGGAGCTTTAGTAGAACTCTTTGCCCACAGAGATGGTGGCTGCCCCCTCCCTAGCGTCTTTCAGGGACAGAGTTACCCACCTCCACTAGACCTAGCTAGTCACCAGACACCTCCCCCCCCTTCCCAATCGGTACAGACAACAGAAAACCATTCCAAGCATCAGCACTACCCGTCAAGCGCAGCAGATTCATCAACAAGTTAATGCTGGCTGCCTAACCCCAAAGAAGAAGAAGTCACGTGGACTCTCATCCATTAGAAGTACAGACTACGTCATCGTCGGAGTGAGATGGGCCGGTAACACTTACTCTAAGCTTCTGGCTTATCAGATGGGCAATTATTCAGACCTATAGCACGGCACGGAATAAAATAATGGGGGAAACCTTCTCGCACAAGTAACGTTTCAAATTCGTCACACATAACATTTCACAGCACCACTTTGCAATTGAGCGAAGTGATATATATAACAGAATGACTTACTAACAATTTTCGCGAAGTTGTCACGTATAAAGAATTAACATAGAATTCTATTTTGTAATTATGAAATGGTTGATATTTTTAGATGCTATATATTGTGTAGGCGGAACGCATTAAAGATTGGCCTTGTGTATATCAAGTTTTTTTAAAGAAAAGATGAACAACAACAGGACTGTATGAAAAGAATAATGTAAATCTGTGTTATTCTCTCGACCTCTGTGCACAACGTTTTCTGGCGCGTTGCAGTTGTAAGTTATGATTTTGCAACCATTCGTGTTATTGCCTGCGTTGTTAGCTTTTATTGCCGTTGTTGTTATTGTTGTTGTTACTGTAGCTGCTTTTGCTAAGTTACGTCACTAGAAAAAGACAATAGCTTGCAATAGAGACAATAGGGACGGGGGGCAACACAGACTTTCTGCAACTTATGATCCACTGCTCACTGAGTCGCATGTCTTATCTGCATAACGTGACGTCATCTGAGCGGTGAATTGTTCATTCCTTCACAAAGACAGGTGTTGTACAGTCGAAAATTTGGGTAAGTCCAATTTTTGTGTTGGCAACTACAGTTAAAACTTGTTTCAGAAAAACGTGCAATATCATCAATAAATCAAAAACATACCTGCGCACTTGGTTGTAGTGGCTTCCAGACGTTGCTGACCTTCAGAAGGTCATAGTTCTCCAGCGGAAGGATGACCTGACCTATGACACAGTGGCGGGAAAACTTGTCGTAGTCCTGGAGAGACAACAGCAGCATCCTCCTCTGAACCTCCAGGAAGGGGACCTCGAACTTGAAGGTCTCGTGGAACTCCGGGTTCTGTGTTTTCGGCTTCACTGACGTCTGCTTGGCACTCTTCTGGTCGGGTAGTAGGCACACCTTCACGTAAGGGTTCGAGTGGGCGAAGTCCTGTCGGGTTTCGTCGCCAATCATCGGAAACGGCAGGTTCCGAGCCTCTCGGACGGTGACGATGAAGACGCTGTGGATGAGGTTGTAGTGGAAGTTGAAGTACAGCTGGCCGAGTTTGTACTTGGCGACTTTTTCTTCGTCCGTCATGTCGTCGTCTTCGTTCTCGTCGACTTCGTAGAGCCTCGGCTGGAACTTCCGAACGTCGACGCCGCTCGTGCCCATCAGTCGGTTGGCTCGGCTCCGAGGTTGGACCGACTCCTTGTTCGTCGCCCCGGCCGGCCAGAACTCGATCGGCCGCATGTCGATGACGGGAGCGCTCGTGTTCCCTCGGCGATCCGAAGTAGAGGCGATGTTGTTGGATAGGGTGCTCGACACCGAGCTTCGGCGGGACTCGGAAGTCGAGGATGCCCGACTGGAGGTTTCCGAGTACGTCCGATGGCGTCCGGCGTAGACGTAAGTGTACTTGTACCTGCGCTGGGGGAAGACATCCTCATTCTTCTCCAGACAACAGTCGCAACAGTACGAACGGCAGCAGAACAAGTCTAAAAACCACTGAAACAAACTGGAAGCCTGGAGAAATACAACATAAGGAAAAACATTAGGCATTCTGCTTGTGGTCCATTGTTATATACAGTAGCAGCATGTTATCCTTTAAAACACTGAAGTAACCATTTTGCACCCAATTCCCTATTGGTTACGGATATAGGCAGCAGGGAGAAGGTTAAACGCCTTTCTAGCTAGGTTTATGCTTATGGCCATGCTGATTTCATCAAATGAGTGCAATTTCTAGACACCCCAAAATGATGCGAGCGTCCAAAAAAAAAGAAGTTTGGGAAATAAAAGCTACCTTCATTATGATATCTAAGTGGCCAAGAACGTTGAACAAAAGACTGAAATAACAGAAGACGGTATGGTCAACATGTTTAATTTAGATGTACGGCAGCATATATTTGCTCATGTAGCAACTTCTTTGTATGATTTGCCGTATGTTTGCAAAATGTATTGGGGGGGGGGCGTACAAAAATAGGTGCGCGCGCGGATGACACCCAAAGAATCAAGTCAGTGTGGCATGTTTGAGAAATGAAATATCAATACGTAAGATAGTTGCTCAGATGCAAACGTACTCTAGAAACAATAATAGATTTATTGCATATTTTTCATCCATATGGACCATTTCGATATTTGCTTTGCTTCAAGCTCCCTTGTAATAACAAGCTTTACATCACCAGTATGTTTAAATTTGCAAGTGTGCCTATGGCAACATCTCAAAGCGATATACCAATATGACGTTTATGACGTAAATGCTTTTGTGTATCAGCATTGGTTGGATTGTAATGGGCAGTTATTATACTTGAAATTGATCTAATAGCGGTCCTGTATGCACACAAATGATTTTAATTGACCTAGATTCTGAGAAGGAATATTCCATTTCAAAATGATGGGGACAGGTTGACTTAGAGAAATTGTGAAAAAAAAAGGAAAGCATGCAAAAGGTAAGAGAGTGTGTATAGTCCTTTGTGGTATTGTAAGTAAATGGCAAAGCATTTGCATACGGTTACGCGCATGCGTATAGTAGTATAAAGGATTTAGAAGCCGCCATTTTGAAAAGTGAAGTTTTACAATTAATCTTTCTTTTTTTCCCACGTTGACGCTATGCATATATGCTGACTGAATTCAAATCAGATTGTGTGTTTAACGAACGATGAACATATTGACGTTTCACCTCCATTATGTTTGACTGCGTTTTTAGACGATGGTTTGTGCAACCTGGGGTATTCTTAGAACGAAAGATCGAAAAAATTAGGAAACTGATTCAATCAAACAGTAAAATATCGAAATCATGTGCAAGTTAATCAATATGACAGAAAAATAACAAAAAAGGCAGATTTAAAAAATAATCTAAACAGATTTTTTTATGTGTGGGTCAGGTTTAATGGTATGCCATTTGTTTACGATAAACAATACGGTTTCACATTATCATATGTTAATGAAGTTATGTGAGCACTATGTAACAACATAAATTGTACATAAAGACGTATGCAAATTTGATCTAATCAGCATAATTTATGTATCCTCATGCCCATATCATAGATAAGTTTGAATTGAAAGTGCTGTAGGTAGAAGTCCCTACAATCACATGCAACTTTATTCAAAATACAACATTTCATCTGGGGGTTAATTTTCTTTCATTTTATAATTGCTGTTATGTGTTTCCAACAATAACGTATTAAACATAAACACGCGTACAAGGTAAAACAACAATATTTTGCGAGCTTATCCCCGAGGGTTTCTTAACTCAATGCTGTAACAAAAACAATAACATTGCCCAATGCGCAATGTGCACTCTGTAAGAAGGCAAATATTTTGACAAGTGACATTTGTCTCAAATATCACAAACAATCAACGTTAGAACAAATACATACGAATATTCATTATTCCCCCGCACCATCCCCGAGTGGAATGCTCTGCCTGGCACGGTAGTGACGGCTCCCACCGTTGAGTCGTACCGTGCCAGGCTGGAGGCCTGCCCGCCTAACCCTGGGACCTCCACCCCCTCCCCCCTACTTTGCCCCTCGCGGGGTCATCAGAGGGATTCCCATAATGATTATGATGATGACATACATTTATGCAAGACATGTCTGTTTTAGTACCACATATGACTGCCTTTGGGGCTATGAAGCAATATCATTACGAAGACATCAAATATGACTTCTATGTATCACCATTTTACAATATTCATCTACATATAATTGCGGTATAAAGATATGGACATACCATTTTTGTCTCAATGTAGGCGTCTATGGACGTTATTCCGTACACATCCAAACATCTTCTTGCTGTTGTTGTTGTTTACCCTCTAGTCACCGCTTGTGTAAACAATAACGACACAGCGTCCCTAAACAAAGCGTAAAATAGAAAAACCATATTAGAACCACGTAAATCACGAAATATATCAATTATTTCTAAATCTTAACAAGTGTTATTGCTGAAGCGCTTTCACGAAGTGAGGAACATAAAAAGACCTTTGAAATAATGAAAATCATGGTTTAGCTTATTTTGTTTAGCTCATTGACACTGAGTGTGCTTTTTATCGTAAATGTCCACATAAAACGTTTCATGTTTTTTTTCCATCACATGCACAGCGCTAGCTAGCCCGATTTAATCGCGCTCATAGCGGCCGCCCTTGTAACATAAAAGCCCCTGCCAGCAGGAGTTTGCGTTATACAGACTAAGCGCTAGCCTTCTAAGGCTAACCCACTCACACTAACCATGTGCGCCGTTGTTTACTCGGCTATGGCGCCGGTTTATTTCAAACGACGAAAAACAGACATTTTCTCTCTCTCTCACACATGAATCAAAAACAGCTATGAACATGATATTTCTTTCTTGATAACATCTAGAATAAATCCGACTGCACAAACCACGTATTGCATCAAATCTCAACGACAAAAACGTTACGTTCGAAATAGATATAGGTATATTCATGATGATGTTGTCAAAGGATTAGAACGTAGGTTCGGTGAAAGGACCGGAGCACAATATGACTGTGGGGCGCCTATCTACGGCGCTGGGCCCGCCATATGGCAAGGGCAGTTCGCTCGTTCCATCCTGACAACGTATGATCCCCTCACAGCAAGCCGGTTCAGAAAGACTTACCTCTCCGAGCAAACCCCATCCCCAAACAAGCTCATAAAATATTGGTTCTAGCTCTTGTGTGTACTTAAATAATCATTAAAAAAAACAAAATCAGAAGATAATAGATACCAACCGGTTAGTCGAAAAGGGTACCGAAGGTCGGGAGTGGGAATCGGCGGGGCTGGATGTTCTCCTTCCCGCCCGGAGTGGCCGGTGTCTCCCGGTCGAGCGAGCGCGCGATGCCTCGCGGCGTGTGTCCGCCGACGCACTGTGTGTATGAGAGCGAGCGAGCCGTACGCGGCGTCGACGCTTGACATCATGCATAATTCATAACGCGCGCACGGCACTCTCGGGTTACCTCTGCTTACATCTAACCGCAACTATCGTCACAGGGTCATCTGTGGACGGATTACGACTACTGGCGCGTGCATACACGGCCGTTATTGGTTCTCTGCGACTACGCTACGTAGAAACCCAGAGAGATTTTCAAATATCCCAACTCATCTTCCAAAGCTTCGTTCCAATCATCCTACCGGGATATATGGAGGCATATAGATGCGATATACGAGTTAAGCGGATATGTGTGGCATTTCGGATAAAGATGAACGCGGGGTACATGTACTATTTTTGTTATTTGATGTAACAAATGGAAATTGCTAGTTGGTGAAAAACAAGAAAAGAGCTTATTGAAAATACGCCATATTTCAATTTTCGATTAGCTCAATTTCTTACTAGTATTAGGCGAACTTAGAATATATATGTCAAAATTGCCAATATAACATTAAAACAGTAATGTTGAACCGCAGTCAATACCTTATCATTCCAATCTGAAAGCACTTGCTAACAAAATGGGTAATGTACAAGCATATGGAATATATGAGCTCGGCTTGTGTACTACATGAAATAGAGATCACCTTTATTTTCTATCGCTTATTTGTTCAAACTTGAATGTGTCTATATTATTCTTTTACGATCTTATATAATCCCCATACTTATAAAAAATATCATAATCACAACTGTCCTAACTAAATACGGTAATTTATAGACCATTTATATAAGTGTTAAAATAACGACTTTCAATGACATTCAGAGATAGGGAATTGCAAAATATTAAATACTAACAATAGCTAATTTTCGTTTCCTTCTCTTCTTTTGATTCGCGTATAACAGGCTTTTTTATCAATTGCTTTTCCGGATATAGAACAATAGTGCAAACTAATAAGTGAGAGTTTCAAATTTGCGTCTTTGTGGCAATCCTGAAAACACCTGAGCCACTTGTCACAAAAGAGGACTTTCCCTTTCAGGGATCTCCGCATCTTCCTGGTCGCTAGGCAACCACCTGCGCCATCCCGCATCACTGACGTCGCGCCCACGCACGCCGGCCTCTCCATGTTGTATGTTACCATGGCAACGGCGTGACGTCATGTGCGCTCGGCTGCCGGCAGTTATTTTCCAGCTTATCGCGGTTTCTTGTTGACCTTTAGAATGAAGCCGCGACAATTAGAGAAATATCAAAGGAATAAAGCTGATTTTTAAAAAGACGTTTGGAGCTAAGGTTCCCGCGGCTTTTTAGCCTTTGTTACGTTTTATGACGGCATTACATAAAGGACAGTTGATCAGGCGGCACGGTGTCACAGTAGGCACGTACATGTACATAGGAAACTCAGTCAGTAAGGGATAAGTGTCAATGTCCGTACATGTTCTACCACAATCTTGTTTACAACAAGTTGTTCACCATTCTATAACGACCAAATGCATGAAATGTGGAAGAAAAGACCCTAGTTGCACATGTATAGAAAAACTGCTTCGTACTGCATACGAGTAGTTAACGTATTTGTGACAAATGATTCGACCGTTTTTTTACTTAAACCCATACATACATTGTCGACACCAAACGCTTGAATTTGACCGAAATTTCCTACTCATAAACAATTTTAAATATGACCCTGTCTTAGAGTCTCTATTCCAACTGTGTTTTAATTTGTTATTGTAACTTTCTCTGTCTTTTTTAGTCTTAATATTCACTTTTAGGAGGTGATGTTGATATTAGTCGTTTTCTCGAGTATCCACCTCTGTGTCCTTTACTTTTTATTGTTGATGAATAAATTCTTTAAAAGATGAGTTGCGATAGAAACCAAAAATATCAATCTTACTGACAAGATAAAAGGTAGGTAAAGATAGCAGTGTGTTGTTATCCACTGTGACTAGGGCCCGGTATTGGAAGGTGGGAACCCATCCCTGTCCTTCCACTGCCTTTAAGTCCCCAACCGAATTCAGGTACCCAATTGTACACCTGGATGGAGTGAGGAAAGTCGTGTAAAGTGCCTTTCCCAAGTAGATTCAGATTCAGTTTTATTTCTCATGACCTTAATGCATGTGACAATTTCATAGAAATATGCACATGAAATGCGTCATAATTTACAAATCGCTCATCATTTGTAAAATATGTGAAAATTGTCTAAAACATTACGAGTTTAAAATAACATTGCTCTAACAAATTAAAAGAAGGCGCCAATCCAAGTTTCCCTTATACATAAAACTTTAACAACTCGACAGTTCGAGCAGTTGAGATTACATTATATAGTGGCTCAATGTTCATCCGTAACACAGTAACGTTACAGTAAGAATTTGTGTCAACAGTCAACTGGTAGAGCAGTTTTAATGCTCGGGGAATAAAGAGTTCATGTCTCTTGGATCTACTCCTTGTCAGTGCCCGGTAGCGGCCTCCACGACACAAGCACACAACGTCTGGCCAGGGATGATAGAAATCGAACCAGTAACCTTTCGTGTCCACTAGCCTAGCCACTTCACGCCACAAGACATGGTGACGTCAAACCGCAAAAGCAGTTCATTTCATAAGATATCTACTTCTGAACTCTCCTTTCCGTAACGTTGTCTAAAGACGGCTGTCAATTGGGTCCAATTCTCTTGACGGTACTTAGGTGAAAGTAGTTAAGATATTGAATGTGCGTCATAGATGCTTAACCCACATATGCATTCTAAAAATAGAAACCTCAAATCCCACTTTTCTTCGATTTACATCCCACTTTCATTCCACTTGTTTTCCAGAGTGATGACACTCATTCAGACGGGTGTATAGAAATGGAAGGATGAATTAGTCTATTAGATAAAAGTAGTCCGTAGGGGATGTACTCAAATCCTGAAGCCGTTAGATAGTGAGATAAGATGATGCGTAAAATGAGCTCTGCACTGTTAACGTCATTGGCAACTGCGTACGCAGTACTACGTACGCAAGAAAAGGGGCGTTGTGGGAATTAGCGCATTTCTGATGACGATTTAGATTAGCTGTTAACATGATGTTGTACAAGATGAAAGGTTCTGACTGATATGGTAGAAATAATATTCACTCCTCACACCGGAAAGGACACCTACTCATTTACATTTTGAAAAGAGTGGTGGGTTCCTTTACGTGCTCGATGAGTGACTCTCCTCAAACACGAGGCCTCCATTTAACGTGCTATCGGAGGACGTCCCTAACCGACGCTAGGTACTCATTTTCACCCGAGAGAAGTGATGAAATTCGTGTTAAGTGCCTTTCTTAAGGGCCCAGCGTTAACAGGACGAGTCAGGGCAAGGCACATAACACACAAACCGTAAAAATACTCGCTTTTAGCAAAACACTTTGTTGATCGCGTTTTGTCTATTTCAGGTCGCAGCAATTTCGCCGCCTTAGTGGAACGGGGGTGTAAGCGGAGATCTCCATTAGCTTTTCAATGGGAGAGGGAAATACTTGTGTGGGCGGCAAACACGTTTCCTCAAAACGTGCGATGCTATTCCCGGATGTTGAACTACTCGAAGAACGGCCTTGCCATCTTTCTCTTCCTGTGAAAAACAGCTTCGTTGAAGGACGTCCGGCTTACAAAATACTGGAAAGAAACCAAAAATAGTAGACAATTTAAGAAAAGATAAAGATTTTGGATTGTAAAAGATGAGTGTATAAGCACCGGATGCTCAAGTTCGCGCTGTAGAATAGTGTTTAAGCCCTTGTCAGACATTCAGGACCCTCCCACGACTTATAACTCCCAACCAAGGTCGGCACTGGGTTGGGAGTAATGCTACGGTCACATTTGCACCGGTGCCCGTAGGGGTGTAGCTTCGGCCGGGCCCCGAAGGCACAGATTTTGTCCCGATGGACTACCAGATACCGGGGGGGGGGGGAGGGGACCTCTCGGTGTTCTGACGATTAGCTTAGGAAGTCTATTCATTACCGGGACCCGGGTTGATCTTAAGTCCGAGTTAAAAAATTCCCGGGTCCCGGCTGTGCCCCAAATAGTCTGGTAGCCGCAGGGTGCCCCACGGAGCCACGTAGGGGTTACGCCCGAAAGTGCAAAATGCAGCCTATGAACTATCCGGCACCCTTTTTTAAATTTTCCAAAAATCATTCTACAATATGACTTAAACGAATATCACTTAATAGCTGGCTGGTGCATGACGACTTTAAAGACTAGTAGGCAATCTCGCCGACTAACTCCCAACCTCTGATGACCTTGCTCACGATTCACTCCCGACAATGGTCTTGAAATGGTCGGGTGGCCATCGTCGCCGACATGTATATGTATGGCAAGTACCTGTCCTTCGTGCTGAAATACATTCAGACTGCTATAGTACACAGAGACTTATAACCTGACCTGTATATTAATACTTAGAATCGCTTCATAGAAGATATTTTGTTACGCCTCGTAGCTAACTATTAATGAATCAATATTCCTGTACAGACATCATACCATTCATCAAATGGTTCATTATTGTTTTTTTATTTTTCATAATCAGTTGGAAAAGACAGAATACCACTTTCAAACTTTCAGTTTCAAACAACGGGGAATTCTTATATATAGCCAAAATATGATATACACATGACATCTCAAATAGATAAAAATGATGCAATTGTCATCAATAGGTACGCTTGTATAGAATTCTGAATCATGATAAAGACTTTCATTTGTTTTCGAGTCTAAAACAGAAAGTTGCATGAGCGTTTTAAGCGGGCCTGTGACAGAAAACGTGACACTTACCTGGCACGTTGATTTTACACGTGGTGTCTTTTTACCGTATGGCAAAACCTCTCTAGGCTACTTATGAATGAATATCCGGCAAACGACCTGCGCAATAAGCCCCCATAAGAGGCATACTGTTTCCATATACGTTTTTGTTTGAACAAGATCCTCCCAGTTTAAAAAGCTAGTACGTCGTTACAACGTCGTGTTATTATGTGTGATATATAAAACGATGTCCTTCAAAATTCTAAGAAAACATCTCCACAAGGATTTGTATTTGAGTTTGAGTTCTAAGTTAAGCCACAAGATGATATTTGAAGACCTTGGCCTCAAGAATGAGCCTTAAGTATGAAGTCTTGGGTGTTAGAAACGTTCAGCAATGGCCTTATATAGTCATGTACTATTCTGGGTCGTATGATTGAACTTCATCCATTGTAAGTGGGGCTGAGTTCAGGTACTAATGGCCATGAATTGTATCGTGTACAATTTCCGTAGCGTGCTTTAAATAGATGTTTAGGCGCCACTTTGAGTTCTTGATCAAAGCTGCTTCAAAAGATATTTTTAAAACAATTTTCTTGTTAAAGACCCAAGTAAAACGATATAAATACAGGATAATGTAAACTATGGGCTTCAGTATGCGTCTGGCAGCCGTACAGATCACGTCCTGCATTTTCTCTTGACGAGTTTATTCCGAATTTCACGATAATCCGGAAAATATTTACAAGGTTTCAGTTTATAAGAGTGATTGATTTCTAGGAAACTTTTAGTTTTTACACTTGCTCGATTTCCAGGAAACCTTTGCATGTGTTTGATTTCTAGGCAACCTTTACACGTGCTTGATGGCAAGGAAACATTTACACGTGCTTGTTTTCCAAGAAAATCGGGTACGTGCTTGATTTCCGGCAAACTTTTACACATGTTTGATTTCTAGGACACATTAACACGTACTTGATTTCTAGGAAACTTTTACACGTGTTTGATTTCTAGGAAATCTTTACAAGTGCTTGATTTCCAGAAAATTTAATACGAGCTTGATTTCTAGAAATAATTCACAGGCGCTTGATTCCAAAAAGCCTTAACTTGCGTGCACAATAAAGTCGGCCGATTGTACGTAATACCAATGATACCCACATCTTAAGGCTTTACGACCATGCAATAGAAGATGTGATTATCAAATAAATGTAAAAACTTAAAGGTTAGACTTAAAGGACATGTGGGAGGTGAGAGGCCCACGAGACTTGTGTTTGATCTGAGATAAAGGGTAATGCTTTGGGAATACATGTATATAAAAGGTCACTTTCCCATTGGAACCGTAGCTTTGTACAAGACACCAATGGAGACTATAAAAAGAGACTGAAAAGAGTCTGAAGCAACTAAAATCTAACGTTGCCATCACATGCACTATGATATAGTACACCTGAAACTTGGTCTGCAAGGGCCTAGAACAGGTTTTCGCAGTGTTTGAGATAAAAGGTAATGCTTTAGGAATATATGAAAGATCACTTTCTCTTTGAAACCATAGCTTTGTACAAGACACCAATAGAGACAATGACTGAAGTACTCATTGAACAATCTATATTTAACCATTGTCAGCAGTGGTTCAACACACCTGCAATTTACTAGAATTTTCGTAACATACTTTAAATAGATATTTTAGCGCCATTTGATGTTTGAGATCGAAGCTACTACAAAGGTATTTGAAATAATTTTGTTGTGATACAATTCACCTGCAAATTGGTCTCCAAGTGCCTAAAAAGTTCTGCTCTTGGTTTGAGACATGTGTCAACAAAGGGCACTCCTTTGGGAATCATGAAATATAACTTTACCATTGAAACTGTAGCTTTGTGCAAGACACCAATGGAGACTATGAATGAAAAGACTATGATGTACTCATTGAACAATCTATATATAACCCTTGTTTAGCACTGTGATACAATACAGCAACAAATTGGCCTGAAGGTGCCTAAAATAAATATTTTTGTATAAGCCCTGTGCATATGTCACAGATTATGAAACAAACATTGGTACGTACAAAAGTTTATTAAATCTCTTGACATTATAAGGCACAGAATTTCAAGTCTTGCTTCTACCATGATACTTGTATGGATTCAGCATCTACTTTCTCGAATCAGTTCTTGTGACGGCAGTAGTATCTTTACAGGGCTCGAAATTTATTCTAGGGAATAGGTGCACCTATAATCACCTATAATCACCAACCTTATTACCTCTTTTCAGAGCTTGGATATAAAATTCTATAGCTAACATCAAATATTGAACAAATGATACATATTTCCGAAAATCACTGTATATTTTCTCTACAAATATTTAGGTGCACCAGTGCACCCACAGTCGAACACTATGCGCACAGCTCCAATTTTGGATGCACAAAAGTTGGATGAAACAAACATTTTAAGCCAGGAGGTATTGTACAGTGAATGCATAAAATTGTATGAAATTGTTTCAGTCCGAAGTTGGAGTCAGCTTTCTTGAGCCGGTTTGGGTTTTTTACTCCTCAGGAAAGGCTGGTGTAAGGCATCATATACTCTCTTGGCCTACGCAACAAGAGACATCATAATAAATGTTAAAGTCAGGAATACAGTTCACTCATTCATTCATGTATCAATTCACATCATCGTGTCATTCATTTTTTCGATCATTTTTTCCATTAAAAAGATTTTAAACCATTCTAGAAGTTTAAAAGGAATGTCATATTTTTCATGTCTTTAATAGTTTAAAGTAACAGAGTGGTAAATTATGTTATAAAACTTAATTTCATAAGCTATCCTCAATTATCAGTTGGTAATGTTGGTTATAAAACTTCTTTTGATAAGCTATCATCAATTATCAATGATATCATTGGTTAAAACATCATTTGCTGTTTCAAAATCTTAATCTGCCACAGAAAAGATACATCTCACATCTTAATGTATACATGTACTATCGTTTGTGCATACTGACTACCACTGTAGGTCCGGCTACAAATCTTGGCCTTGATTGGCTCACTCTAGAGTTTGTTGATTATGATTGACAGATGGCCTGCTGCAAATAATGGGAGCAAAATGAATTGTTTTGTATTACCTTCTGAGGTCCAAACCCAGGACAGAGAGCCAGGTCTTCTTTGGATGCTTTTATTATTCCCTCTATAGACTAAACGAAAACAGGAAAATTTCAATGTCATATTTGACATTTTGGATCACTGTTACACATGATATGAAATTCTGATCTAAATTTCAAGTCAATCACTTGATCTTAAGTGACATGAATCAAAGTTGGAAAGTTCTGTCTTTTAAAGGTACATATTGTACAGCAGTATTTTGGGGCCAAAGCTGCAAATATTCTTGAAATTGTCCATTCAGATTGACATTTGTAATTAATTTACAACATATTCATGTTATTTTGTCACATTGCCATCACTGATAAACAACGCAAAAGCAAGCCGCACAAAACTCCATTTATTTCTGGTAGCCTACCGAAAATACGCCAACAGTAGAACGTAAAAGTCAGTTAGAGATACCCGAATTGACCGTTGTGGTTGGAGATCTTCGAAGCTTTGTGAGGGGATCAAGCGCCATAGAAAAATCCCCACAAAAAAACAAACCTCAGAATTTTGCACGTTCGATTGCGCGTCCGGTGGTTCATCACAATGTTGGATAAAATGGTGGACAACAGCAGCAGTGCAAGTGTGCATATTTCAAGACATTCTAACAAAGTCACATTCATACGTTGTGAATATCCCTGTGCAGTGTATTTTGATTCAACTTTTAGAAGAATGACGGAAAACAGTGAATTTATTTTTATCGTTTTGATCGGTGAGATACTGCAATACATACTTTTAATCAATGCATCTTCAAATTTACAGACTCGTGATCACTGCCAGATTTTAATCTCCATCTTGATGTATCTATCAGGGATCTCCCTAAAGAATGGTACAGTGGCACTGCTCCATCCCGTTCTAATCGCAGCTCCATCCTGTTGATTTTCAAAGTTAAGGTATTTCTCCCAATATTTCCCTAGCCCAACCTGTAATTTTGCTCAAAACTCGAGATTTCATTCATTCTAGACAAGATGTAAAGCTGAAGTTTTTCTTTTGTGTCTGGAACAACCCCCCCCCCCCCTTCCAGACCTTCCCGGCCCCTCGGTGACACACATCCTGTGCTTGGCACCCTCCCCACTTCTGTATATTTCTGCGGAGATCCCTGATCTATGTACTAGTACTTACTCTGAATGTTGTAACAAGTGTGGACACATCGGTCTTGTTCACTGATCGAATAGTGGTCAGGAAATCAGTTGCCTGAAACATATTGACTAGTGATTACTTGAGGTCTTCACTCATGTGCAGAAATATCTACAAAATTAACAGATATCTTTATCTATACCACAATGGAAATCAAGTGAGTATAATTGCTTGATTATTTGCAAGGTGGTAAGGTGGTTAGTGTTCTTAACTTAGAATCTTAATGTTATGGGTTCCAAACCCTAGCAGACCCTAATATTGTGCCCTTGGGAAAGGCATTTTACACCTATTTCCATACTCAACGAAAAATGAGTATTAACTAGTTTCCGGGAGAGACATCCTTTTTGATGGGACTCAAAGTTGGAGGCCCCGTGTTTGAGGAGAGCAACACCTTGGGAACATTAAAGATCCCACCACACTTATCGAAAAGATTAGGGGTCCTTTTCGGTGGGAGTAGATAAAATTTTACAGTCCAGTCTTAGGCAACTTGTACGTACGGTACCAATGATGCGAAACAAACAAACAAACAAACAAACAAGTCACCTTTGAGAGGTAGTCCTTGTCAGTTTTTTCCTTGATCAGGTCAGCAGGTTTGCTTTCGTAAGCCTTGTACGTCTCCAGATACTTCCCAGCCTCCTCTGGACTGTATTGAAGGCAGAAACATCTATCAAATTTACTGCAGTTCTACCACTGGATTAAAAGGGGGCACTGTTAAGTCCTACCATGTAACTGACCAACAACACTAAGAAACTGGGCACTTCAATTGACAAGTCACAAGGTTTTTTTTCTGTTAAGTTGTTTGATACATGTACATATTGAAGCCAAACTTTTTATTTCAACAATGATTTAAACATTCTTCAAGATATAAACGTAAGGGACTTTTCTATCTTAAAACAGACCAATTCAACATATGGGTGCTTACTGTAATTCACTTTATCTTCACGGTAGCAAAATTTCAGTGTAAGAAAATGGACATTTTCACTGAACCTTATCTTCACAGAAAGGATGTGTGAAGGAATTATAAATGATTACAACAGGTTTTTCGCATGATGATAAGTTCACGATACAGAGGTACAGTGAAAACAGTGAACATAAAGTTACAGTGAAAGAAACAAGAATTACAGTACCTCCATGCTAATATGAGAGTACAGTCTGCTAGGATACACATTTTAGCCAGCTCCTTCAATGAGTGGTGAGGATCTGCCTATAATGAGAAATACAACAAAAGTCATTGGAACATACATTTACTACTTAGTATCATTATCCTTCCGTCACTAAACTAACAACAACAACAGAAGGTACTAACGGTGCACACCCCAGTTCTTTCGTGACCGGGGTCCGTGGTAGTGTGTGACAAAAAGTGCCGAAAGGGTTTCGAGGGACTGGGTTTGAGTTCACATTTCTCATAATGTGCTTCAAACTGATATTAGATATATAGCATGGCTGAAAAGAGTATGAATCAATGTGTTTTTGGTGAAAATTGCGTTTCGGTACAAGCCGTATTTCCGGATATCTATCCGCGTTGATAGTCAAATGTCCCTTGGCCTAAGATTGAACTTTGTTGCGTTCTGTGGGTGATGTTGACATGCCTCTCACCATCGATGATTAAAGAAATTCAAGTACTAGAATTATCTTCATAATTGGCTCGATTATACGCTAGGTTTTTCTCTTTCTGACAACATCAGTCGTTTCTACCTCAAAATTTTTTTCTACGAGAGAAACAAAACTCAGTTGGTCTTGTAGCGGAAGGGATAGGCTTTCACCCCATATACAGTTTATTTACTTCGGAATAATTTCCTGGAAGTAGAAGAGACAGTACCTAGACTTGAGGGTGCACAGCCTCCAATTGAAACCCCAAATAAACTGGGGTGTTCGTCCTTATGCTTCAGCAGACAGAAATGTTTATCATCAATTACAGTCTAAGGTGTTATAGTATGGTATGTTTCAAGAAGAATTAGATACAGAAGGCAGATTAGAATCGAATGCAGTAAGGGGGGCCAGAAAAAAGCAACTTCAGAATCTCCTACTCTGCTCTAATATAATAATTGTTAATGAAATAGTGCTTTGGTAATGAAATAGTGTTTTGGCAAGTTTTGCCAACATTACTGGAAAGCTCTTCTTGCATATATGTTTTTTTTTTAAACTGTCATCTGAACACTTTCTTAAGTGTAGTGCAACCATACAGTATGATATATGTCTTGATGAACATTTAACACTCATGCCAAACTGGTTGGAAAATGTCCTCCTCTAAATTGTCTACTGAACAGCACAAACACTACTACTCACCACATCCACCTGTACCAGCAGTATCCTGAGCATGTAGCTGTGGCCCAGCTGCTGCAGCCGGTCCTGGATGTAATCTGGGTGCAGGTGGTGGTACCGCAAGCTATGGAATGGCACACTTGTGATTGCAAAACACACATAATAGAAGGCAAGGCTGCATGCGGGTTCCACAAGGAACAATACTTGGACCATTACTACTTGTATCTTTTTAAAGACTAAAGTAATTACTGCTGATGTTGTTACTGTAAAAGATAAAAGGAAGCTTATTGATTTGAACTTGACATGTTTTTCCTTCAAAATGTAGAATGTATTATTTATTGTTCAGAAGACACAAACAATAACTTAAGCCATACTAGTTCTTGGGGTGTTCCCCTAGACTTTTGAAAAATATGCAAAATATACAGTAACAGTGTTGTAGTTGTACTAATGGTAGATAATACAGTGTCAAATCATGCAGAGCTAAGACCCAATCAGATTGCTTTATACAAGTGAAATGCACAAAGAACAACAGCATAAGAATGCTTATAAAACTAACAACGTCACCCATTGGTGCCATATGATATACTAGTAGGTGAAATCATGATGATGACACTCATTGGTTCTTACCTAAGGAACAATGCACAAGAAGTCTTCCCTAAGACGTAGTCTGGAATGACGTCTCCAAATTCCCAAGCAACGTTCCTAATATTCTTGATGACTGGGTTTCCTTTCTGTGTAGTGATAACAGATAGTACAACAACAAAATTTTATATGTAGTCTTTCAGATCATTGATTGCATTGACATATATGGACTATTTTAGATTAATTTTAAAGTAAAATAAGCTGTATTCATATAACTCTAGTAGGCAAACTTTCCCTTTAGTAAAAAAATGGCTTGTAATTATATAGGTTTGAGAGGAAGAAAGATCATCATATCGCACTATAAATCTGAAATGTTTGCGATAGTTTTATTTTCGCAGCATATTAAGTCACTTCTTATTACAAAATCACAACACAGAGAATATGAGTTTCCACCATATTGCTACTGCACTATAGAATTGTTTCAACCACAAAATTCAAACACTGAAAAAAAAACCTTTCCTCTCTTTATCAAATCAAGTCTCTGCAAAAAATTGCAGTATATGAACTCACTGACTATATATATGCATACAATAACTATATATTACCTGTCTTGGATTTATAACAATACTGTTTGACTTTGTTGCTCTCAACACACCAGGTCCTCTGAAAGATAAAACAATCAT
Source organism: Branchiostoma lanceolatum (assembly GCF_035083965.1). Taxonomy (NCBI): domain Eukaryota; kingdom Metazoa; phylum Chordata; class Leptocardii; order Amphioxiformes; family Branchiostomatidae; genus Branchiostoma; species Branchiostoma lanceolatum. The sequence continues at coordinate 13,963,920 of NC_089729.1, forward strand.
TTTCAACTTAAACAAAAAGCAAATAAAAAGTAGTACTACTACTAGATTAAATGATGAAAACTCTCTACTAAAAAAAAGCAAAACTTTTTGCCAAATTTACTTCACCGTTCAACACAGTATGTATTTCACCAAAATTGACAGGCACATTGTATCATCCCTACAAATAACGTATGTGTGGAATCTACTGACACTACAAATTTTTGGAATCCTTACAAACTGGCATATAACATACTAACAGGCTAGCCCCTGAGCCATGGCAAAAAAAAAATGCTCTTACGCCTTTGGTTTTGCGGCAGCGCCCCCTGGGTTGCAATTCTCTCCCTCAGGAAGTCCGAAAACATCCAGAAATGTAGATCCAGTGGTTCCTCGAGCACTTGTACTAGGACCACTACTACCACCGGCAAGCATTGTCCCACCTAAACCGTCTCTGGTGTCCATGCCGGTAGAAGTCTTACAGTCATTGCTTGTCGATGGTACTGCATCGTATTTTGCCACCTTTGACGATTGCGGTTCGCCAGTTGTTGAAGGACCATCTGAATCTGCGTATTTCGTACTTCTTTTATTTGCAAGGTTTGTAGTTGCGGTACTTTGTTTGCTTGTGCTTGCTGCGCCATTGGAAATGCTTCTTTCTTGCTGTGCCGATGTCTCTGGGATAAAAGTTTTGCTAGGTCTAGTAACGGTAGATATGTTGCCTTTAGAACTGAGAGAGGTTGTACTAGTGGTTGCAGCGTGTTTGTTGTTAGCAGCTACTGGCCCCTTTTTGAATGACGTAACTGTCCTTCCAGCTTTGAACAAGGACCTTACCTACAGAGAAAGAAGTTGTGTTCATCATATAATAAGAGAATGTTTATTTGCATAATAAATTATGGTTGTTAAGGGTGAGCAACACTTTATCAATTTGAGTCATATTAATTCGCTATGAATTCAAACAAACACAGGACATATACAAATAACATGTACAACTAATCAAGGAGGTTTGAACTAATCAAGAATAATGAAACTAGCCATATGGCGTTTTTGAATTTTCAACATAAAACTTTGATAAGTGCTATCAAAGTAGAAAATAGTCAAGCTTTCCTCCATATTTTATCATTTATGTTTTCCTTTTCCAAATATCATAAAAGAATTGGCAGGTTTCATGAAACGAATTTTTGATACAGTCCTATAATATTGTGTTCACTTCTTTTTTTTTTACAAAAATCAAGAGCGTTGCGTCTTATTATGCATGATGACTTGAATCTAGTATTATGATTTATTTACATATTTTCAGCTGTAACCCCCTCCCCCTTAAGGCCTAGGCCTCATGCTTGAAAGAAATTATGGCACGCAGATGAACTATGTTTTTTCGCTAAGAAAAATATTTTTTTCTTACTAGAACACATACGGCCGTATCCCTAACTTCTATACTACTGTAGAATAAATCGTATATCGTTACCGGTGCGTTAGTATCCTTATAAACGTCGTCTAGAGTTGGAATGTTGAATTTCTTCCCGCCGTCAGCCATGTTGATTTACGTCACCAGGTCAAAGTTCACCGGCAGATTCCTCTTTTGCTCGTGACGTCAAAGGCATGACGTCACTAGCTAGCAGGTGTTCCACGCCGGTTGGAAAATTGCCAATATCTGTGCCTAGCGTTACATAGTGCAAAGTTGTACTTTTTAGATTCTTGTTTTTATAAGAAATAATCTCTCTTGTAAACTAAATTTTCTGAAGGTAAATTTGCGTGAGGAAATAGTGTAAACACTTGTATGGCAGGAATGTATACGACATTTTGGCAAGTTTTGATGTATTTCTAGGAGCGCACATAATTCAACGCTGTAAACCTATACATATTGTAAACCTATACATGTTGTTTATGCCAACAAAATATTCGCATGGTCACAATCATAACAGATACAGTGTAACGGTAGGTTGTATAATGAAAAGCTGACGCTATATTTGAAAGTATAAGTAATATGTCTAATGGCATATAATATCAAATGTAGCGAACGATGGGGCCAAAATCTTCTCTTTGGCGAAGTCGTGTGTGTGCCGGTGTGCGTGTGAGTGTGTGTGTGAGAGTGTGTGTGTGTGTGTGTTTATGTGTGTGTGTGTGTGTGTGTCTGTGTGTGTGTGTGTGTGTGTGTGTGTGTGTGTGTGTGTGTGTGTGTGTGAGCGTGTGTGTATACGTGCACGGTGTGTCAGTGTGAGTGTACGTGTGCGCGCGCGCGCGCGCGCGCGCGCGCGCGCGTGTGTGTGTGTGTGTGTGTGTGTGTGTAGATTCTATCGTGCCATTCTCTTGAAAAAGTCGCACTCCACCATAGGTGACGTGTCTCAAAACAAGAATCCGAATTCTGATACACCTTCCTCAAATACAGCGTTATCCATTGTACATCCCCACGGGATGATTTTTCTCTAACTACTCGCAGTTCCCAGTGATAGCTACACCGCGCTCTGATTGGCTTGCGGCCGACATCTGATCATCCCAACGGAACAAATCACAAACTCATTAGCCCAACATGTACAGAACATGCCAGCGACACAAAATACAGCAACAAACGTCGACGTTTAATTCAATGTAATTCTTTTTTTCTTGCTGCGCTTTAAGTTGCATTAAGAACACTGCAATTTCGTCCCTTTGAGAAGGAGACTTACGCCAATAAAACCAAGACGACATAGCCTGGAGCGGAACGTTTTAAGATGGCTGGGTCATGCCTATAGCAACCGCCGCGCTGCTAATACACAACGGGCAAAGTATCGTCTGATTAGGTATTGATTGCTTTCAGGGACGATTCAGAAACTACCGCGGGGTATGCAACAGAAACCGACATCGCCTTAAACCGAATCCTTTCACTATATATAAACGGATTACTACTAAAGAATACACGTTTAATGTAGTTATATCTTTAAGAAAAAAATTCGTCTTTCGTTATTTCATTATCTATGAATTTCGCCCGTTGATTGCAATTGGATATCCCCTCTTATGACATAAGGGATGGCCTTATTATGTATAGGAACTGAGGAGCAGATGTAATTGCAATTCTTCATGGTACATGATCGAAAGACAAGATAGCTATGGGCGTCTCTTTCGTCCGTTTCTATTCTGTCTACGGTACTTACGATTAAATCGTATCTCTTACATTTTTATATCGTTTCTCTGACAAACATATATATCTATCTACAGGGCACAAATGCGATGATTTGAAAAATAAATGGCACTATGTTTAGAAGCCTATTTCTGACCAAAAACGTTATGGTCGCGTGGAATTTAAAAGGATGATTGAATGAACCCGATTGGTCAATATTTGATGAACAACACAGCGAAATGCACACAAGACCTCAATCGAATTGACCTTTGCACCAAAAAGGTTTATTAAAATAATTCGATCACAAAACAGTACACACCGTTAAACGTCCCTGTGTCTTTTAAACAAGTCCCTAGGTCATCAGTTCAAACTCTATGGAATGTGTTTCAAAGATAGACTGTGTGGTTTTGCAAGTCATTGAAAGTAACGTAAACAAATGTCGTTTCTTTACCTATACCGTTTGCATTGAGTTCACTGCATGTAAATGAAACTCCGCCCCTTCCACCTCTAAAGCATTTCTGTCAATTCCTCATTTGAATACAATGGAGAGGGGGCGAAGAAATACATTTTACAAAATAATGAAAGAAAAAATAATTTTTTACACAATCCTCCAATAACGAAAATATACAGGATGTCATAATATCAGTGTAACAGTTCTCTCTGATATGACGAATGTTCATCATGACCAGTAATACTAATAGTACAGCAGCTGGAACGCATCGTATGCTCTGTATTGTCTGTAACATCTAACCTCCCATCGGATGTTTGCACTCACGTGACCATGACGTCACCATTGTCCACCATGTTGGATGGTGAAACATAAGGTTGTCAGGTAAATTGAATTTGCGTTTGTAATCACTTAATTATGACCACATAAACATCCAAATTTATGGATATGACTTTTCGGTTTAACCAAACAAAATGGCGGCTGTGACGTCATGTGCAAACATCCTATTGGCTCTTATCACCTCTTATTTAAAGCAAACACATTATGTACACATTCGACTACACTCAACGTCCTTCAATATTGGTCCTGTCGACAAATAAAGTAATTCAAGTAGTCTACAATCTTTACATGCACTAGAAGGCACTGTTTGACAGTAGGATACTGCAGATTTTTTCTTTCTTTCTTTGCTAGCTAGTAACCACACGCCTTTATCAAATTCGGGCATACATAAATACATAATCAAATCAAAATCAACAGAACTCGGCAACAATTAAGAGAAATCAAACAGCAAAATAATTTAAGACGTCATCAAAGCAATTGCACTACATTGGATCTCTGGGTCTATTTTCTACTTATAACACTGCAATACTTAAGAAATCCTTTTCCGTTTTTCTTTTTACAAAATATGACACAAGGTTACAAAAGAATCAAGTCTTTCACTCATCTGTTGTGAATATTTGGAACAGTTTTGAAAAAAGAAAAAAAATCGAAACATTCATTTTCACCTCAAAATGTTACATACATGACAGAAGAAATACTGTCAAAATGAAATCTTATTGTAACAAAAATACCCTGAATAACAATATACACCAGATAGACTGTAGAAACCATTTACAAACGGAAAGTAGATATTTTCATCATTGTAAACCTAAAACAGCACCTGTTTTCTCTATCTGTATCATGTGAAAATTTGAGCTGCCTTGAGTTTTGACTTATTGTTAGAAAACCTGGAAAATCGGCACAAAGTCTCTGTCTCTCTTTTATTTCCTGAAATTTGCATAAGAGATGTTTCTGTAAAGAGATGAGTCTAGGCTGATGAGGGCCTCTGCTGGTAGTGATGTGAGCGGCACCAGCTTGGCTTGGTTGGCGGGGAGATCCGCCTCATCGACCCACACGTCGGGCAGGACGTTCTCGGGAACCCACCGTAGCAGCAGCTTGACCTGGCCGCTTGGCTCCACTCTCCTTCCGAGCACTTGACTACGGAAGACGACGTTCTGACCACGTCCCACCGTATCCACGTACGTCATCATGTTGAACGTGACGAGTTTCTGACGTATCATGTCCATGATGCGCGTGTCGAAGAAGTCCTCCGTTCGCACGATGGACGTTCGCCGGCGGAAACGCGTCTTCTTCCGCTTGGTGCTCTTGCTCGGGCTCTCGTCCTTTTTGTTTGGCGTTGATTTTGGGGTGTTGGGCTCGACGAAGTGAGTAGGCACGTGGCGGGCTAGCCCTCCCTGAGAGGCGAAGGCCGATCGGCATCCTTCTATCATACACTTGAACGGCCGGTCTCCGCTGTGTTGTAACACATGTCTACTTAACCAACTCCTACTACGCGCTGGCATGTTATACACGCGGCAACCCTGCCACAAACACACCACCTTTTCCCCTTCCTCACGCACGTGTACGTTCGAGAGATGGTCCGCTAAATCGCTACTACTAGCTACGCTTTGGTCACACTGTTCCCACTTGCACGCGTACGAGTTTTGGCTTGCGCTCGAGTTCTGGTCGTTCGCCGACGAAGAGTGACTCGACTGGCTTTCGTCGTCCATCGTCATTCGGCTATCTTCGGAATCTTGTTGACTGTTGGTTTCCTGGGTCGACTGTGCTGTCTCCGGTTTTTGAATAGACGGTAAACTGGCGGCTGTTGCTTCTTCCTTACAGTTTTCTCTTCCTATTTCGGGCTGACAGGGTGTTGAAATACCGTTTATAGACACGGTCTCTCTTGAATCTACATGTGTTTTTCTTGTTTCTTCGTTTCCTAGAACTGTGGCGTTTTCTATAGTCTTGTCGTTGGCGGTTTCTTTGCATGGTGTTTCGGAATCTTGTTGGCCAACTTCCATGTTTTCGTCATGGTTAATAAGTGTTGACGCCGTTTCAGGTTGTTCATTTACATTTTCTTGAGTTTCTTCCCCATTTTCAACGCCGTCAGTTATTTCGTGCTTAACGCAGTTGAGTTGCAAGGTTTGGTTTGCGTTTTTATCGGGCTCACTTCTACGATCTTCGCAAGTCGAGGCTAGGACAGAATTCTCACACATTCTCTCGGAAGAGTCTAGTTTACCTGAGATACCGTTATGTTTGGAGGTAGTAGTAGTAGTAGAAGACTTGCGTTGGTCATCTGTGGTGGTCACTCTTCCTTTGGCTGGACACTCCAGCTTCTGTAGGCTGACCACTGCCCGTAGATTGGTGCCCGGGTGGTGGTGGTGTTGTTGTTGTAGGTCAGCATCCGTGACCGTAGCCCTTGTTGTCGTGGAGAGTTTCTCTCGTAGCCTCGTCGCTATCCTGAAGGCTTGTTCGCCGGGGCTCGGGGCACTTCCGTGGTGGTTGGACCCCAAGCTCCGGCTCCGCTTGCGAGTCCCGTACGGCGATGCATCCGTCTCGGAAAGCCGTCGCCCGTGCTTTGCTGAAAGAGGAGGGATCGTAGCAGCAGTGTTTTCCTTCAGCCTAGCGCTAACTCGGACGGGGGAGGTCGGTGGTGGTTGGGTGGGTTTCTTTGTTCTCGGTCCACCCCTCCCCACCAAACCGCATTCCTCCCTTTTTTCCGGGCGTATATCCCTCGACCGTAACGTTCTAGTATCTCCAGTAGGCACCTTAGTTGTAGCCACGGTTCTCTCGCGAGCAGAAAGACGCTCTGAATGCCTCAAACACAGGGAATTGTCCAAGTGTTTAGATCGCAAGGAATGTTCTTTTGGCCTGGAGTCCGCCATTGTGACTGAGTGAGTGAGTGATGAGGGGACAAAGGTCACCACAGGCCTACTCGACTTCTGATTGGTTGACAAAGGATGGACGTGATCATGTTTTTTCCAGAGGGGGTGTCAGGATGGATTTATAAGACAATGCACAGGTGAGGGCCTTTGGGCATCCCAAGGACAATTCGTTGTTTCTTGTTATAGAAAATTAACTTTTGACATAATTTCACATCATCCCAAGAAAAATCTGGACTTGCTCATTTTTGAGAGGGGGTGTAAGGGTAGGGCATGCAATGCAAGACTTTGAATTTGTAATCAGCATTTGTTTGACAGTTTATTGCTCCTTTTGGAAATAAAATTTTGATATCAACTTTTTTTTCAATATGAAAGAGAAACTAAACTCTAGGAGAGCTAGGACTTGTTCGAATCAAGTGCACAGAGTTTGGCAATTGATTTAATGACAGCATTTCTGGATTTGTAGCTTCCATGTTAATCATGTACTCTGTATGCCAGTATGGCCTGTGCACTATGAAAATTACTATAAATTCATTTATTTTTACAGGGATTAAACTTCAGGGTTGGAAAAGAAAGGAATTTTTTGCTGTGGTTACTATTGAAATAATTCTGCAGTACAACGTATAATATCATGCAATACAGTGGAAAGTTTGAAATGCATACTCAGTATCATGATTTTGCGATGACAGGGTCACTACGAAAACTGTGAATATAAAACCACCGCATTTCAATATCTACAGTACTTCAAGGACATTATATAATGTCTTTAATTACTTTCCCCTTTCATAAAGAAATGGACATAGAGCCTGCTAAGAAGGCCAATGATATGCTCAGAAACACTACAAGGTATCTTGCATGTAATATGTTTTTTCCCTTCTCTAAACATGTTTTATTTGATACCTTAGGCCACACCAATTTAATTTTCTTGGTTAACGGATTTAAAAAAAATGATAGATTGGAAAATCAACATGAAAACAGAATCTCAGAGGAAAGTTTGTACTTTGGTGCACACAGTTTCAGGGAGTGAACAGGGTCAGGTGCAAGTTTTCACCCCACACCTTACTTCTAAAAAGAAAGAAACTTCATCAAAACTTAGACAATGGAACAAAAATGCATCATTGTGAAAAAAGGAAATGTGACCAACATCCCTATACAGCTACCTTCAGTATAATGTCAGGGCTATTCGAGCAACAGGACTTGTTTTTAGCCAAGCACACCGGGTCACCCCTATTCTTCTCAATAATGTGTTGGGTTTTTTTTTACATCATAATTGTAAACGAATATCAAAATATCATCATCATTTTCCATGCCACATTATGTCATTTTTCTTTACAGCCTTGTTGTAGATAATGGACAGATATCAAGCTATGATATTAATCATAATACCAGTAGTTAGAACAGAGCTGAAGAGTCCTGGCTCATTTAACCTTCTAAAATGGGGTGCCAAGCGGCTACATTACAGTGTGCTAATGGTTAAGCAACCACATTCTACTAACTGCCCTCCCACTCACTAACTTTATCTTCTAAACTTCTAAATATCTACCCTCCCTTAGTCTACATTGAATTTCTTATACAGTACTTTCTTTTATTATGTAATCCAATATCATGAACCCTGAAGATATATATAGTCAGATTTCATATTCAATAACATTTACACCTCAAAAAACAGCAGACTGTTAGTTAGCAGAGGCAAATATACAAAAGTATAATCAATCTTATCTTTATGTACATTCTACATAAATCTATTTTTTGCTCATAGTCATGTTGGATCTAACAAAGTGTAGCACATGTGCAGTTTGAACCGTGAATTGGCGTATTAATGTATTCCTTCTTCATCCAAGTCCTGCTCACAAGTAGTCGTCCATCAAGTCGTAGTCCAGGGCGTGTTCCTCCAGGACTAAATCATCTGCTTCTGGAAACCTTTCTTCTGAAAAACAAACAAACAAACAACTAAATTTCAGTGGCCTAAGCCTGGAATCCATACTACATACACATACTACATGTGGTTCCCTGCAACAATTGTTTATAATAGTCTGGGCCTGATTCAATATTTGGTGTTACTTTATGTATCATTTCAGAAATCCAGTATTTCTTTAAAGCAGTGTAACAGGGATCGAACTTCTGAATGCCTATTTGAACCCTGTTACATTGTTGTTTCAAAAACTGTGTAACTCTGAGTCAAATATTAAGCATGATGCCTTGATGCAATTATCCTAACTTCCTATCTTTTTGCCACTATATAGTATTTCCCATTTTCTAACACCAGAAGAAGTATTATAATAACGCAACTTAGCAGAATATCTAAAAAATGAATATCTCTAGAAGTCTGAGTCAGCATATCTTAATATAGAATACTAGTGCTAAAATCAAGAAAGAATATTCAAAGATAATCATACAGTTTATGGGTATGTCAGGGACAGAAAAATGAAAATAAAAATAAAAAATAAAAAAAAGGTACATTACATGTAGTTTGTATCATACGTTCAACAGCAGTTGTCAAGACTAGATGCAGGAACATACATGTAGTCATACGAAAGATTGAAAAAAAATTCGTTAAAAAAAAGCTTTTGAAAACGTGACTCAGAAAGACTAAAATTGCATCCCAGTGAAGAAAAAGAGAATTGAAGTTAAGAAAACTTTCCAACAGTATGACTATTCTATTTTCTGTTCTGTTTACAAGAAAAAATAAGTGTCATATTGAAAAAAAAAGTTTGAAACATTTCAAAATATGCAAATATAATGAAAGGGGTTAAGAGTACCTTTGTGGTACAGAAAAGTTGTTCTATTTCAGAATATGACATACACTACCTTGAGTTTTGATTTGTTCTTTCAGGGTTTCTACTTCTTCTCGGAGTTTCTTGTATTCTGCGTTGCACTGTTGAAGGGTTGTGAAGTCCCCGTCCTTTGTCTTGTCCTGACTAGACACAGCGGCCTTCAGTTCTTCCTGCTTCTTCTGCGACAGCTGATACCCTGCTGCTTCAAATATTCTTCTCAGTCTTTTCTTGTAGCCCTGAAAAATCATGTAAAAACATATAAAAAACGTTGTATAATCACTGTAGAAAATATGCTCCTACAAGACAGTACACATGGTTTTTCATTCCCTCAAAAAAGACCACTGTATACAATGTATATAGTTTTCAGAACCCCAAAACTTATAAGATTACACATAATAGTAGACAGAATACTCTTTATATTTGCGTCAAACAGCAAGACTGGAAAGATGATTATTCAGAACTCTATTTCTCTAAAAAATCACCCAATTAAATGTTACATTCCATGGAAACACTTCCATGGAAATTTCATCAAAGAAAAATTAGAGTGTGGATGGCGTTCAGCACCAGGGACAGGCAAGTGTGTGTGTGAGTGTGTGTGTGTGTGTGTGTGCATGTGTGAGTGTGCATGTGTGTGTGTGTGTGTGTGTGTGTGTGTCCATGTGTATTTGTGTGTGTGTGTGTGTGTGTGTATGTGTGTATGTGCATATGTGTGTGCGTGCACGTGTGTGTGTGTTTGTGTGTGCATGTTCGCATACTTTCTCAAAGACAACTCATCCAAAAGCATCGCACCTTTTGAGTGATTTGTTCTTCATACAGCTCCTGTTCTACCTGGTCCCACTGTAACTGGAGGTCTTCACTCAAGGTTGGGTACACTGGGGAGGGGATAGGATTTAATCACTCAAATTTGAAAAACAATTTGGGAAAAGTGCAATCCACTTCAGGGCTACATTCCTGTAACATCAGGACTGGTACAGGTACAGAACTTTAGGTACAGGTCTGAACCGGTGCCTAAGCAATTTGACAGAGTAATCTGTGGTCTTAATTATATATGACAGAAACATCAACAAACAGAACATGTAAATGTATGTTATAAGCACTGTACAAAGCTATCTAGTGAGGATGCTCCTATAGTACTTGGCTGGCAACAGTTTCCACTCTACGATAGTTCTAGGGAAAAACAAAATCATAATCTATAAACAATGATGATAGATGGAATATTATCATTATTTTGTGTACACGATAGATTGTGTGATGTGATGACACTTCTCAGTTATACTTACCTAACATGACATGCGGGTGGCAGACCAGAGGGGTTTTAAACTCTAACATGTAGTTACAGGTGGTGGGCTCTGTCACGTTCATCACTTGGTTCTTGTTCCCACACCTGAAATAAACCTGTACAAACAAAAAACTTTGTAGTAAACACAACAAAATGTCAGGTATTCAATTCATGTCAAGTATGAGGGGTACAAAACATCTTTATTAAATAGGTTGGAGAGTAACATGTACAGGGAAATATAGTGAATAGTGATTATGATTATATTCTATATGCTACAGATGCCTGGAGAACAACCAGCTCTATCCAATTTAATTTTTCAAAATATTTTTAAAGCAAGGTTCTATCGCTTCAATTTTTTTCCATCATTCCAATTCACGATGACAGAAAAATCCTACCAAGAGATTTCTTCTTTTTCTACCACCTTGTGCAAAGTTCCATCAATCTATTCAAATTTGGACATTTTGACAACTTCTTTGTCTGTCATACTGGTTGGAAATGTCAGATCCTGACGTCACCTATCATGACCTGACAATCAATTGAATCATCAGGCCAGTAGCCATCAGCACGGCGTAAGTTGCAAACGGTGGGAGAGCCCTGAACTATGACAGACTTATGTAAAACAAGTGAGTACTTGACTTTGGGGTATACTCAGCATAGTATTGTCTAGGCTATTCAATTTTAAGTTTCTACAATACTAACCTTGACTTGTCTTCTCCTGCTGCCACCACAGTCGTCCCCCTCCGGCATGACCATAGAGGTAAAAGTGTTGTTCTCTATCTCCCATTCCTGCCACACACTGTAAAAAAGAATAAAAAAAATTGTTTGTCAAGCCTAGGAAAATTAATGTTGCGTTTCCAATTATGAAAAGATTAGGGATTTGCTGTTTGTTTGTTTGTTAGTTTTTTAGACTTTGGCCGAAGTTATACTGGAATCTGTAAGAAAATTTGTTTTGAATTCTGTTTTGAATTTTATTACTCAGATATCAGGTCAAAAATTATGTCCCTTGCCGGCCATATTATACATGTACATGTAGTGGTAGACCCCCCCAAAAGGCTATAGCTATAGGGTTGGCAGGTTTTTGCTCTAACTTAAGGTCAGTTGGTTAACTGGAAACATAACTTTACTTGTTGTGAATTCGTATCAGTATTAGATAATGTTATATTCTCAAAAATTGCTTCTTAAAGTAGTGTCGCCTGTTATATGTGCAACATAATGAGAATGTGATGATTCTTCCAGATATGGAAAAAACATCATACAACTTTCTCAATGGGATGTGGTATGCCAATTTGCCAAACCAAAGTTGAATTTTAAAAAAGGATTAATTGAAAGCAGTCATATCAACAAATTGTTAAATATTAATTCAAATACATGTACTATGTAATTCTAAAACTTACCCCAGTATACCACTGTAGGGGTTCCATCTTAGACTCTGCTCATATTGTGTGACATTGTAGAATGGGCAGAACTTGTACTTATAACTGAGGGTACAAAAAAAGAAAATTACACAAACAGTACTACTAGTAGTAGTAGTCATTAGGGGTGGATACCGGTTCGGCTCGATCAGGTTCGAGTCCAGGTTCAGGTTCAGGGGTTTAGGTTCAGGTCCGGACCTGAACCTAAACCTGATCCTGTCTAATTGAAATCTTAGTGTACTTAGGTAATATCAAACCAATATGTATTTGAATGTTGCACTTACTTTCAATACCCTTTTTGTCAATGACAAACAAGCAGACTTACAACACTTTTATTTCATCAAAATATAATTAGTTGCCTTAAGTAAAATCTCCAGAGTCCGAAATAAATTCAATAAAACTAATAAAGAAAACAGATCTTGATAGTTAACTCCTAGCAGCTCCCTCTAGTGAGCAGGTTGATAATTGCACTCTTGCGAGATTTGCAATTATCAACCTGCTCACTAGAGGGAGCTGCTAGGAGTTTAGGTACAAAAGCAAGATAGCCGCCTATTGTTTTTGCTGGCGCTAGAGGATTTCTCGGTTCAATCAAGGAGGTTAATGCGTCCCAAACTCGTAAAAATGAACTGAATACACTTGTACAAGAAAGAAAAAATGTTGTTTGTCCCATATTTAATTTGTTTGAGTGCTGGTTCTTACATTTGGAGTGAAAATTTACGCGAGTTTATGGGGATACATGCCGCCGATTCGGCATCAACCTCGTGGCTGTGTGGTAACTTTTAATGTGTTTTTTTCGTAGCGCATTTCAGTATCAACCTAAAACTGAACCAACAGTTATAGAAAGAGATGTTATGGACTTATTCTTGGCTAATCTAGTTTGATTCAAGGCTATTTTTCCCCTTCTGTGGCCAGTATTCTAATACTTCTACTTGTTCCAACTTCCGGGTCCAAAAAACCGGTTCACGACTTTCGTTTTTTTTTACCCGGTTCTTGCATGTTTTTCCGGTCCAAACCGGTCCAGCCGAACCGGTATCCACCCCTAGTAGTCATACATTTCTTTATTCTAAGATTAAAACACTGCATGGATACAACTACCTTTGGAAAATGAATTAGAAAATTTCATAGTCATGTACATATATCATCATTGTATGTGTTGCTTATAAGAATTTCAATAAGAATCAAGTCCTAGTAGAGGCTTTTAGGAATCATACTTTCTTGGACAACAAAGTTCTTTGCACACAAGTGTTTCCAACATCCTGACTGATTCTACATGTAATAGTACTGCACCTAGGTGTCGCTGCTGCAGTGTTAAGAATGTGGTCCCAGACATGACTGATTTTATATCCCCCTTTAAGTTTAGATGCCTTTAAGTTGAACTAATCGTGAGAATGTCGGGTAATCGGCAGTCCACCAGGACGAATTTGTGGCTTTGGGGCCTTGCGGGGCTACACCGTACGAGCTCACAGTACATTGCATAATCAGGCATACTCACTTGCCAAGGACTTTGGAATAACATCTCCCCGCTAGCTGCTGCAAAGGAGCAGGGCCTAAAAAAAATAGACAGGTCAAATTTTTTACAAAACTGCATTTTGCTATAATTGTGAAAAGCACATCTAAGATTTTATGTTATAATATCATTGCTGAGATATCCACAGCTTCTTTATTTCAAACTTAGCACTCCAATAACTGAATATATACACATGTAAGGCTTATCCATGTAAATTCAAAGTAAAGCATCTCAGGCAGGTTAAGGCCTGTGACACTTTCTGTCGAACATGAATTTCGAACCGCTTAGTAACCGCAGGTAACCTGGAGAGACCGTGACGTTTTCAGAATGGTCAATTCGGATACAATATAACGTTATATTGCAAAAACAGGCATTTACTAAATATTTGGCATACTAACTACTTTTGGCAGGACTTATGAATAATATCAGTACAGATATTGATCAAATATCTATCAAATATTAACATAAGTAGAGGCTATTAACAAAAAGGGACCCCCGTGGAAGCCACAAAATGGTACCGTCCGAACATGTTCGAACGTTCGAACGGCCCCCCGGGGTGTGGTATGGCGCGAAAACGGCATGAACGGCGTGGAATTTAGACATCAGCGGGGAAAGAGCAGTAAATCAAAAATCGTTATTTTTAACCCCAAATCATGGTACAGCAAGTAAAATTGCAGATGTATTCCATAAATACCCTATAATACTAGCTGTTTGCGAAGTTGGGTATTGATACGACCACGCGTTTAACAGTTAAAAAACCATCAATTACGTAACTCTCAAGTGTCACAGGCCTTAAATCCCCGTAGTATGCCAGCTTTAGATGCTATTTCCCCGGTCAAAATCACATGATTTCTAGAAAAAGCAATGAATCTGTTAGTATTATACCTTGCTGAAAAATATTATCCAAGGCTATTTTACCTTAAAATGATCATATTTTAGCAAGAGCAATTTTTTTAGGGAAAATTAGAAAAAAATCAATGTTTTTGATGTTTTGGCCCCAAATAAAACACGATATCGTCAAATTCGACCAAATAGCCTTGGACAGATTTATTTCGTTTCTAATAATCTCCTATGTCGTAAAAATTCAAGGTTAAAGTCCCTGCCCCCGCCGGGGAATTCACAGATCAATGAACAGAAGTATTTTTTTACCAAAATCTTTACTTTTAACCCCAAAATATATGAGATTGAAAATTTTCTTGTTTTGATATTCTAAATATTTGTTATTTCCATCATCTGGCCAATTTTTTTGGAAAATAGATATATACATCAAAAGTTACGTGCATATAACTGCTAACCTAGGCAACCCCCAGGTGTCACAGGCCTTAATTGGGCTGAGATACGTAAAACATTGAAACTTGAAGCCGAATGCTTGAAACAAACTCACAAAAGGAAATACTTTTTCGATAGCTATAGTTCAACATGGCTTTGTTACGACTTGCTTTTTTTATGCCAAGCACACCAGCTGGAGGCTAGGACTCCCTACTCTACTCTTCTCGATAAGTGCAGGGATCTCCCTAAAGAATGGTACAGTGGCGCTCCTCCATCCTGTTCTAATCCCAGCTCCATCCTGTTGATTTTCAAAGTTAGGGTATTTTTTCCAATTTTTACCCAGCAAAGCCTGTAATTTTGCTCAAAAATAGAAATTTCAGGTGTAAAGCTGAAGTTGCAGAAAATAACTTCCATTATGCCTGAAAAACGCAAAAGGCAACATCCGCTCTCCTTTTCAGAGTTGTGCGCCCCCTCCAGACCTCCCCCCTCGCGACAGTGCCCGGCACCCTCCCCCATCCTGCTATATTTTTCTGGGGAGATCTCTGTAAGTGTGTTGGGTTCTTTTGTGTATGTCCAGAGGCTTGATTGCCAAAAGCCCCCTCATACACAGGGCTGACATCAGAAATGACAATCATGCGACTCAAGACATATCTGGCGGAAACCTAGGCCGTTGGCGGTACGGACTTTGAACCAGAGCAGCAGAGGGAGTAGACTACAGTACTGGTACACTATCGGGACAGACTGTATATAACAGGAAAAGGAAATGTTTACAACAGTAAGACCTCACCTGACACATTTGAAGCTTTAACCCGTGGTGTAAGTGTCCTCACGCCAGAATTTACCTGATTACCATATCTGAAAATTACAAACAAACAAAACAACATGGAAAATGATAATCTTATGTATAACACTGTTTTGTTAATTTGCATTGATACAAATCTTGGTGTTTTATTATCAAGATCGACTGATACATGTATCTTTTAGGTGCCCATATATTTTCTATATTACTGATATTTTTACTTCACCTTCAAGGGAATATTGAAAAAGGTATAAATTGTTTTCATTTCTGCGTTTGCCCATATGTACTAGTATGCAGATTTTTTGTGTGTGTGACTATGCTACGTGTATTTGCCGTATCTGAAATGGCTCTAATAAGACACTAGTACTAGGAGGAATATATGATGAACATTCTGAATTGAGAAATTTGTTATCCGTGTTTGTATTTGATTTCAATGAAATCATGAAATCAGATTTCATGTTGAAAGTTGTTGTTGTTGTTGTAGCGAAATTATTGCCAATACAAATAAAATATAATTACCCGTAATTTGATGGTTCTTCCACGATCCTCATCGAGATTTTCCGAGGTTTGTCTTCTGCATAACCGTCTGAAAAAACAGACAACCACATGCCGTCTCTCCAGTACAGACGAAAGAGGGGCGATATGATACAAGTCTTCAAGATTGTTACTAGGAGGGAGAGAATACAGCCAGAGATTTTCTTTGAAAGTGCAGGGAACGCAGTAACAAGAGGGCACAGCCTCAAGCTTAAAGTACCCTTGGCCAAATCAAGAACAAGAGCACATGTGTTTAGTGCAAGGACAATAAACACTTGGAACTCCCTACCAGAGAGTGTAGTCTCCAGTGAAACAGTTAACCAGTTCAAGAAGCAACTAGATCGACATTGGAAGGAGCTAATGCACGAACACGGCGGAAGCGAATAGATCAGTCCACAACAGGCGCTGCCTTCCTCGACTGAAGATGGTATAAAGGTATAAAGGTGTTTCTTTCCGAAAAAAAATACAACAAATTTTCCCTCATACGTGCGCGCCCCTCCCCAAACACCAACGTTTTCCTAAAGAAACACGTACAAATAAAATATTCTAAAGACAAAGGGACTTATAATCTTCGCCGAACAATCTTAAAATCTGACATAAAAGTATATTTTACCTTGTAAAATCAGAAAAAGCAACATCAGTGACGTCCAAAAAAGTCTCATGACCGCCATGTTGGCAAGAATTGTCCATTACTAATAATTAGGGGGTCAAACTAATATATTACAAAGACTTAAATGACATAAATACTCAAAAGATGAATAGAGGATTATGAAATTAATCTTTAAGTCACGATTGCGTGTTACAAATATGTGTTGTTTTGTGTGTATCGTGCAAAAATATTATCAAAGTCTTTTGAACTTGTCGCTATAGATAAGTGAGAGCTTCCAGCAACCTTTGACATCTCAACCATTGCTTTGGCAAGAGTTCCCATGTTCCACGTGAAAAATATGTAAACCTTAAATTTAAGGGTTTCTTGTTGTATAGACTCTTGTGATGGGTAAAAGAAAGGGCCATGGTAAGGCTCAGAAACATGGCCGCCAGGAAAAACGGGCCGGGAAGTTTCAGGAGGGAAATTTTGAGCGTTTTTCGGCTAAAATGAGAGAGGCTGTGGAAGAGACCGAGTTTGGAGAAAAAGGGAACACGTGTGAAGGTATCTATATATATTACATCTACATCTACATCTACATATAATATATGATTATCTTAAGTATATCTAAAATCATACATGATAAAATGATATGATAGGATATGTCTAAAATTGTATATGATTTAATAATTGATTGAATTATAAAATACATAGTTTACTTAAGACACAAAATTATGTGGAAGAAAGTTTGATTTTGAATATTTATGTTTTATGTTTTCTTCCCTGGTGTTAGGGTTGACAGGATCATGAGGTGTTATTCACAAGATTACCATCCTGTCAATAGTGCCAAAATATTTTTATTGACAGGAACATCCTATAGCCTCGGCCGGAAAAATCTTATTGAAGGCAGATAATAACTTCATACTTCATAAAATCGTGCTGTATGATGGTCACGGCGAAGGGTGCTAGGAAAACGGAGGACCAAGAAAAAGTTTTGATTTTCTTTGTCCTTAAACATCTGCTTGGAGATATATATAAATAAGTCCTCACTAGGGGTGGGTACCGGTACCGTGTACCGGTACAAAACCGGTATTTGTTAATGGACTGGTCCAAAAAAAACGGTCCGTAAAAAATCAGTGGACCGGTCCTATGGACCGATTATAAAATTCATAGTACCAGGCTACCAGCAGGCGGCCACATAACTGGTCTAGGAAAATACAAAACAGCAGATTTAACGAGTCGTTTTCGAAGTACCCACCCCTAGTCCTCATGTGTATCTGTTATAAAAGGAGGGGAGGATCTCAGCCAATCAGAGGGAGCAACATCTCAGCCCAGCCAATCAGATGGCAGCATTCCCATTGCCATGGCGATGTGGGACCTGAACCACTGTGACCCCAAGAGATGCACTGGTAGGAAGCTGGAGAGACTGGGTTATGTCAGGACACTGAAACTGTCTCAGAGGTTCGGAGGGCTCATCCTCACACCTGTGGGGACCAGGTGTGTTTCACCGCAGGACAGGTGAGAGCTTTGTTGTTGTACATCTATTGTCTCATGTGGTGGCATGCATTGTTCTATATGATGAACAGCTTATGGGCTAAACGCATGTTGTACATGTACTAGTGAGCTATAGGTCGCAGGACTTGTACAATTCCCTGATTTAGTCATATATGTATATGTGCAGTGCTAATCTGTACTTTTTAAGATCTTTGTTACAAAGATCTTAAAAAGTACAGACCAGATTAGCACTGCTTCTCTGCCTAGCGATCAGCATGTACATGGAGAATTCTTCTTGGTCTATGAAGTTAAATATGTACAGAAGTACACACACCACTGTCCGTGGACCTACCGCCTGCTGTAGTATTAATTATTTCTTAAGATGCTTGCACAAATACTATTATGTGGCCAAAGGGCCAAGGAAAGGGAGATGGGCACCACCCTACCATATGGTGTGGGAAGGACAATAACTTTTACCATATGGAGATGCCCATGTTTTCCACTGTTTATCTCCTTTCCAAAATAAAGCATTTTTTTTCCATGTCCCTACTTTTTAAGTTATCTTAAAAGTAAAATAACTGATATCAAAATTGCTGTCAGAATATTAAAGTAATTTTCATATCATGACATGCCATGACATACCATTATCATCCCATTATCATCCGTGAGACCTTCACGAGCAGATGATGATGATGATGACATGCACTTACAATTACATGTGTATAGTATACATACACCAACTAGACTAATCTGAACTAACATAACTGTATTATGTTTTTATAGGGAGATTGTACAGCACAGCGGCCTTGCAGTAGTGGACTGTTCCTGGGCCAAGTTAGAAGAGACGCCATTTGGGAAGATGAGGGGAGGTTACCCCCGCCTCCTGCCTTACTTGGTTGCTGCCAACCCTGTCAACTACGGCCGCCCTTGTAAACTATCCTGTGTGGAGGCATTCGCTGCAACGTTCTACATAGTTGGTAAGTCATAATAGAACTGTACAGTATTATGTACTTCTGATCATGCATACATTTTATCGTTAATATATTGTTAATTACAAATACTAGTATTGCCATGTTCATTCAATTATATGGATTACATTATCGGGGAACCCCAAAACTGATGTGAGCGTACAAAGAAAGAAAAAGTTGCCTGTTTACTTCATTAAATGGACCGTTCCAGTCGAACACCAACTTTCAAATCTTAGCGAGGTTCAATATATTAAGCCAGCTTAGTCTCTAAAATCTAGACTCAGTCCAAGTTAATGCTCCACCAAAAAGGAAGAGTAATAATGATCACGATAAAGTCTAGGCTTCAGTTAGATACAAGATTAGCCACTGAATTAAAACCAATGTACAAACACATCAATCGATCAAACAACAACTTCAAGTTGACTCTTGTTTGTTTGTTAGGACTTAAGGAGTATGCTTGCAGGTGCCTTCAAAAGTTCAAGTGGGGAAAGGGTTTCCTTGAGCTGAACAGGGAACTGCTGGACCTGTATGCTGCCTGCAGGGATGGGGCTGCAGTGGTGGAGGCACAGCAGGAGTGGATGGACAAGCTGCAGCAGGAGGCAGCTGACCAATCAGGTTGACTAGATCTTAAGTGGTTTAAATGGCTAACCAATCAGATGAACTGTCTCTAAAATGATTTATGCTGCTGACTAATCAGGTCAATTTGCTCGTGAGTGGTTTATGCTGCTAACTAATCAGGTCAACTAGCTCTTGGAGTGGTTAAGTGGCTGACCAATCAGGTCAACTAGATCTTAAGTGGTTTAAGTGGTTGAGCTATCAGATCAACTATTCCTAAAATGATTTTAGGGGCTGACCAATCAGGTCAACCATGTCTAAAATGATTCAAGGGGCTGACCAATCAGGTCAATTATCTCTAAAATGATTCATAGGGCTGACCAATTAGGTTGACTGTGCCCCTTTAAAATGATCATAATGGCCAATCAGACCTACTGTCTCTAAAATATCTATAATTACTGACTGGGCAGTCAGGTCAACAATCTCAAAAACAATGCATGGTCTGACCAATCAAATCAAACTTTTCAAAATTCACCTGAATGGCCTACCAATCATGTCAGCTCTTTGTAAGGTAATGTTTGGTGTGTCTCTCTTCACATTCTTCTATGTCTATTTCCTCATTGTATTTATTCTCCACGAAGTTTTGATTCAAATATTTAACTTTATATTATGAATTATGATATCTTTTTGTTGAACAACAGAACCTTTAGAGATGGACATGAGTCTGGAGCACTACAACCCCAACAGACCTGTCTATGACTTCCCTGAATCAAGGTATGAAAACTTGACTATGTTTAAACTATACAAAACTGTTAGCTTTGTTCTGTGTATGAAGGATCCTAGGCATTATACTCTGCATGTAAAAGAACCCAACACACTTGTCTATGTCAGTAGGGACGACTGGATATTCTTAGCTGAAATTTGTCCCTGCATTGCAATATTAGCCAACAGAAAAAGCATCATGCTTCAGATCAAGAGAGGACTACTTTACCTTACCTTTCATAACTTCAACCTTTCCCAAAAGACATTTGTGTCAAAACCATTCTTAAAAGGATCGGACAACCTTTGAATGTAGCATATATATACATTTGTGTTTTCCTGTAGGTTCCGCTTATAGGACAAAGCATTACATTGTTGCCAATTGCAGTCAAACCTGTACAAGTCAGGATCTCTACGTAAATGCCACCTGCCCAATGTGACCACTTTTTGGTGGTCCTTTGTGGATAATTTTCCCCATTGACACAAGCATTAAGAATCCCTGTCTACAGTGACCACCTGTCAACATGTAGATAGACCAGATTTTATCAGTCCCAAGTGATCTTGTTGGGCAGTTTTGACTGTATAAACTGAAATGCCTTCCGTACTGAATTGGTACAGCTCAGATGAAGAGACAGAAGAGGAAGAAGATGATAAAGAAGATGATAAAGAGGATGATAAAGAAGATGATAAAGATGATGAGAAGCAAAGAGTCGAAGAAGACACACACCATGACAGTGAAGACGGAGGAAGTGAAAATAAGGACAGCAGCTCAACAAAGGACAAGGACAGTAAAGAGGATACAGAAAGTGAAGATGATAACGATGATGATGATGTTAGATGGAAAGGACAAAAGGGATGGGTTAAACATAGGAGGTGATAACAAGTTAATGTTAACTGAAACATAAAGTGTATCATATAATCAGATATGCAAGAATATCGCACTTCAAATTGTTATTTTTGAACCTCAGAGAGAAATACAAACTTAGAGATGATATGAAAATTAAGTTATTCTCTTCCATAGTCTGAAACAAAATCAGCCCCTGCAGTTTAGGAAAAGCCGTTAGGGGGCCCAAACCTACAGCATTTATTCTGTTCCAAGAGTATAGTTAACCACTCAAAAATCACGACCATAGCATGTCCAGAACACAAGATATTAAAACTGGAAGTTCCGCTGCAGTACCTTAGAAAGCTGCTAGCAAGCATATTATATGATTATTGAACTTTTACCATTGTTTTCCCCACCCCTTCCCACATACCAAACATGATAAGGATCCATCCACGGCTTCTCGAGTTATGCTGTCCAAAAACACACAAATATTGAAATAGACAACTGGCACAGAAAACATAACTTTCGTTAAAGTTAAAATGAGACATTGTGATTAAAGCAACAGTAGTCCATAATTTTAATGGGAAATTAACTATAACATATACATGTAACTAATGTACATTCAATCTATATTTACGTGGCAATGTAATAAATGTTCTGTAAACTTTATTCTTTTTCATTCTTGATAACTTTCATTTAGTGATCTACTAAAGCAAAAAGAAATATACAACTGCCTAATTGATTTATTCAGTATGTTATATGGTATGTTGTTATAGCACAGGAGTTTCGGCATATCAATATGAACTTTTCATTTATGGATATTTGTTATTGTATAGCAGAATGAACATCTTGCACTACCTCAAGATTTTCAGATAGTATGTTATAATTTCTTGAACCCCGGAGTTAAACCAGCCCTGGTACCTTTAGTAGCATAGTGAAAATGGCATCACTTTGTTTCTATGTTAAACATTAAAGTTTTAAGGTCAAATTTTTTCTATGTTTAACATTACGCCTGACAATATTGTGGGATAAGGTTGCTACTTAAACTACAGGATTTGATATAAGCTGGCGTTATACATATATCTTGTAGTTTCTCTATTTCACTAAGATCGGCATGTGTTGTACTTTTTATATTCTGCAATGTTCAACACCCTCCTGTTTTTATCATAGACGATAACTATAATTTACAGATAGAGCTCCTGAATAGTTCTCCAGTTTATTGTTGGTTGATTGTGTAAAATGCAGAAATGTTCGCGAGGATTTAATTTTGCGGTAGGGAGAAAATGGATTTAATTTTGCGGTAGGGAGAAAATGGAGTGTTCGCGGTGGTTTTGAGTTTGCGTTGGAAACATTAGCAGCGCTACAGTCACACAATGAAACGGTGGTTTTGTGTTTGCGCTTTTTGCGGTGAACTCTTTACCGCAAACTTAAAACCGCCGCGAACATTTCTGCATTTACAGTTCAAGAAGGAAGGGTGACCGCACAGGCCGCGACACCTTGTAGCGGCTCAGGAAGGCTCTTGTAGTACCACCACGTGTTCTCGTCAGGACGATACACCTGCACCGTTTTCATTGGCTCCTGACTCTGCCAACTGTAACCACCGACGAGAAAGATTCCGCAATCCGTCACGACTGCACCTGCCTCGCACTGCGTGTGGATCAGTGGTCGCTTCATGATGCTCCACTCGTTCCTCGCGGGATCGTAGGACTCGACGATGTGCGGGATGGTGTGGAAACCCAGCCTCATGTTCGGGTACTGTTCGTTCTCGTTCGTTTTCCCACCCATCACGAGGAGCCTGTCCTGCATGGCCGCCATCCCGTGCCATCCTCTCCGATAGTTCATGTTACGCGAGCGCTGCCATCTGTCCGTCAATTGGTCGTACACCCAGACGTCCTTCAGAAACCTCCCGTTTTGTGCCCCCCCGCTGACGTACAGTTTGTTATCGAGAACAGTGCTGGCGTGCGCGTAGAGGGGCTGTAGGAGGCTCGTCACAAACGACCATTTGTTTGCCTTGGGGTCGTACCTTTCTACCGAGTTAAGAATCTCGGCAGAGTTTCCGCCTCCGATAACGTATATGCATCCATCTAGTACGCTTGTGGTGAAGCACGCTCTAGCTTGAAGTAACGGCGCGACTTCTATCCACGTGTTGGTACGAGGGTCGTATCGTACCACCCTGTTTGTCGTTGACAATCCGGTGGGGTCCGTTCTTGTCTGCCCGCCTACGACGTAAACAAAGTTGTCAATCGCTGCAACGCCGTGATGGCTGACAGCGTACTGTTGGGGCAATCCCGGTCCAACATGCCAGGTGTCGCTCTTGCCTTCCGAAAGTCGGTACACAGCGTTTTGCGCCACACCTCCCCTTGCTCCACCAATGACAAGAATGTCCTGCATGGTCTGACTTGCGCGTACTTGAGTCTTATCAGTCTGTAGTAGCGGCTGCGTCAACGGAGAGTTTAGGTACGATATGGCGTCGGCAACCATTTGCCTACATCGCGCGTCCACCGTCATGAAATCAACAGTCTCCACGTGACAGGTCATGTCTGCTCGTGAGATCAGCACAAACCTGACGTTCTCCATCACCCGACTCGCCAAACTCTGACGTGAACCGTCGTGTTCAATCCAGCGTACGGCCAAATGAAAGAGCTGGAGTTCGGACAACTGTTCAATCTGGTTACTGCCTAGCAGTAGCTCTAACTGTTCTAGAGGTAAAATGCACAGACTATCCTGGAAACACGACACCCCATCTCCAGATTTGTTGATGGTCTCAAGCAGATAACTATGCACCGCAAGTCTCAGAGTCTGTAAGTCATACAGGGAAGCGATTTTTGCCAAATTTTCCCAGTTCTCTTCGTCAACCTTGACTTCTTTCACCATGAACTCTTCGCAACACTTGACCAGTTTGGAGATCTGAAAATGGTGCGCCGTTACCAGTACTTCGTGTACGTTGTCAGATGTTAAGACAGTCTTGGTCGTGTATATGAACTGTAGTACGACCTTCAAACCCTCAGCTGTTACACCGTGTAGAACCACCTCTTCTTGAGTCTTCTCTTTCATGTCTGTGGAAAACATGATCTTAAAGTATTCGCTGGCGGACGTGATGACGATTTTGTGCACGGGAAAGCGCTTGTCCTCCGCTACGAGCACGACATCGCAGAGGTATTCGTCGTCGCGACTCTTGTTCAGACCCTCCAAGATGGTGGACAGCTGGGTTTCGTCGCAGACTTCAGAACTGCAAGGTGTGGACGTATCCTCCTTTGATTGGGCCATGGCTAGGCCCTGAAACGGTAAAAACAATTGTTGTAGCTTGTTACTTACGGACAGACTAATTTTAAACAAAACAACTTAGTGAAAATCTAAACTCTAACCCTAACACACAAATCCATTGATCATGATATGTTTGGGCTAGAATTGGGCTAACAATTTAACGGCAACATCTACAAATATCTGTCATACTTGTTAATTTAACGTAAGCTTCTCTTTTTTAGAGACTTGTTGTTTAAATGATTTCTTTGCCTTCTGATGTTGTCAGTACAAAGTTACAGATTATCCTAAAAGTTTACATTAGTCTAAGGCAATCACGAAGTCTCACAAAGCAAAGAGGACCCAAAATTTAAGCGAGTGCGGACATGTATAACGTTTACGTTAACGTTACATGAACAAACCTTAACATAACAACGTTACGATGAAATCAAAATAACACTGCATGCAACCGTTAATAACCGTCACCTTTCAAAATGCCGTAGAGATAGATCTTTCACCCGTGCAGTCTCCTCTAGTCTTGTTCCAAAACAAAGTATTCAAACCAGATCACGTTTAATGTTATGAAACTGTTAGGCGGAACTATCTCCTCAGTTTCGCGGGGGAAAAAAGACTTCATCATCAACATCCGGTTCAGAGGTCGTAACCTTTGACATTTACGCGCCAAGGGGAATCAGCTGATCGGCGGTTCTTGTTTTTGTCCCGGGTTTTTTTGTTGAGTCAGGATCATGTGATGGGACTGTTAGCTAAGTAATACGGAGCTGTTTCCCAAAATCCAGGTTAGTAAATATAGTTTAACTCTGTTTGTATGTGCTGTGAATGTTTTTGAAGGGGTTTGCACAGCGCTGAGTTGTTTTAGGAGGCTGGAAAACATTTTGTGGCGCAGCTTGAAAAATATGTATTTTTTGTGTTATGCAAAGCGCTGTAAAAATGGCATGGCGTTCTTTGTTCTTCTATTTCTATGGGATATATGCCATTACTTCTTTGGTACAAAAGATAAAGAATATGACATTTTCAATACAATTTTGTATGTGGTAACTTATTTTACTTATTTTATATTTGTTTTGTTTAGTTCTTATGATGTTATAACGTTACCATGTACCACAGCTCGAAAATTCAGCCATTTTTGTTCATCTTGAAACTATATTACAAAGTCAAAGATGCCACGGAACCGGGTGATAGTAATTTTCTTTTCCAATGTGAATATGTATTTAGGATAATTCTGACTGTTCTTGCAAGTCACTTAAGCCTGACAAAACATGATACATAGAGAGCCTACGTAGAGGGTTCCACGTCCGGATTTTAAGCTTTTTTTTTACTGAAAGTTAGACATCTGTAACTTTTTTGCGCTATACTAGGAAGTACCGCAGGAAAAAAGAGCTGTATCCCCTATTTTTTTCCTTGCTGCCAGCCTTCTTTGTTTTATATATTGTGTGTCTCAGCTTGTTTTAATAGTAAATTACATATAACTAAATCATTTGCTTAACAATGGCTGTTGCAATACTAAATGCACTATTCCATTCTATCTGCCCAAGTTGTCTATTAAACAGACAGGCTCGGAATTCTTCACCACTGGATCCTGAGACCGCTGCACACGGGACCGAGAGCCATGCTCGCAGCCGTGGGAGTGTGTGTCGTGTTCGCGGGATTCTCCGCAGTCCTCTCGCAGCCTTTCAGCGGCGTGCACTTGGAGCCTGATCAGAGCACAAGGTTCGACATTGATTAATTCACCTGTATGTTGTAAAGTTGGCTGCCATTGGTTCAAGGATAGAGATGGAGTGGTCACTGACCTAATTAGTATATTGTCAATCATTTTGGTCTTTGCCAGATTTTTTCTTAATCTTAATTTGTCCTTTTGATATTAGTTGGAATATACTAAATGTAAAATATTGAGAGAGTGTTTGCCTTGCATTTGGTAGGTTGTGAGTTCAATCCCCAGCCATGGCAAGTCAAACCAAAGACTTTAGAAATGGCACATATATACTGCTTTCTCTGCTTAGTATTCAGCATTTGGCCATGGGAAAGAGTATAATGGTAGTTGAATACAGTAGACTACCACTACCAGTGGATTGGCCTTATGCTTTTGTGATTGCACAAAGTTATGTGGCCCAAGGGCTTAGAAATGGAGATGGGCACCGCCAGAGCCATATAGGTTGCAAGTGGACTTAAATTTCTGTTCATGTAAAATGTGCTGTATTGGACGGATACAAAATGAATGTCATTATCATTATCAACAGTCTTCTGCAAGCAGTTTTGCAAAATTATCTATCATGGTAAGATAGCTTTTGAAAAAGAACTTTTTATTTTCCTAAATTCGGCCATTTTTTTCTTTTCAGAGTTCCGAATGGCTGGAGGCGGCTTGAGCGAGTTGGAGAAAGTGAAAGTGTGGTGTTGACCTTTGCCCTGAAGCAGCAGAATGTGGAAAAATTAGAGGAACTGTTCTGGAAAGTGTCCGACCCAGATGATGAGAAATATGGTCGGTTAAAAATAATTTCACAACACTAAAAAAGTATAATTTATCTGTAGTATCTATGATATGAGTGAACATTATTTCCTTCACTGATGAAAAGTGTCAGGTGGACACTTGAAATGTCTGAAAATAAAATGCGGTGATCCAGTGGTATAAATTCAATTACAATTTTATTCTTAATTTTTGTAATTATACCTCTAGTATCTCCCCACTGAAGTGTAACTCAGAGACACTCACAGACATGTGCATGCTTCTACGACTGCAATCTTTAATCTACTCTCTGCTCATGTAACACTGTACAAGGATACATTGTATGTCCTTCAGCAGCACACTTGCTGTGTACATGTCTGCATACGTTAGACATCTAGTCTCATGGTGTTGGTATGCTAAAGGTCACTACAGCATCTACAGTGTGTATTACAAGTACATTCTCTTCAAGCTATCAATATATATTACTTGCCCTTTCCACCAAAAGAAAATGAACCACTTTAATGTGGAAGAAATTCCACATTGGAGTCCTTTCTTTGGATTCTGAAACGTAGCTTTAATCTTTGTTGCCTTTCCTAATGCAATGTATTAGGCATGTATACATGTATTGTAAAACTGCACAAAGTTATATCATATAAGTGAAATATTGCAATATCTTTCTGAAACTGCAAAACAACATGAATTTTCCATCATTCATTCCTTATGATGTTACAACAATGTGACTTGTAGTTCTTTTCACATTGCCAGTCTGCCCAACCTCTGGTGGGCTACTGTACTTGGTCACAATACTAGTAAGTTCCATACTGCTTGTGTTGTTCACAGCAAAATGGAAGACCTCGATCTCAGAGCTCTTTCTGCATGGAGGGTCTGCATGCTCTTTTCCGTAAGGCGTAGGCAGCCTATTTTTATTTCCCATAATTAGCAGGGAAAGCCGTCCAAGTCACGTAATTTGTACCGACTACGTAGGCGACCAAATTTTGTGTAACCGCCTTCCTAGATTTTACCGTAAAACGTCAGGGGTTCTTCTCAATTCAGCGTAAAGTGTTGTCAGGACCCCCCATGCTGACCCTCTCTCTGTCCTGACCAGGTGCGTACCTGAGTCTAGAAGACGTGACGTCCCTGGTCGAGCCTTCCAAGGAGACCGTGGAGACGGTGGGAAGATGGCTGAGGGGGTCAGGGGTCACGGACTGTACCACCGTCCTTACCAGAGACTTTGTGGAGTGTTCCATGCCCGCAAGGTAAACAACTTATAAGCCAGATCATGGTTTCAACTGCACATGCAGGAGGTCAGAGGTGAAGGCTCCTAACTAGTAAACAGTTCTTGTCTAGACCATGCTTGATACATGTCCAGACGGGTTTTGTTTTGAGATCTTTAACTTCGGTATACTCAAGGAGGTTGGTATACTGTAAACGCAGAAATGTTTGCGGTGGTTTTATGTTCGCAGCTTTTGCGGCGACCGTTTCACCACTGCAAGCATTTTTGTCCAATACCGTAGCAGTATGTGACTATATAGCACTGCCGTGAACACTCCATTTTTCCCTTAGCGGGAAATAAGAAACAGGCGAACTAATAAATGAATTTACAGTATTACCCGCAATCACATTGCACTTTGAATGTGTCTTCTGTACAATAGCAAAGACTAGTTGAAATGGGAAGTGATTAAATTTCTAATCTTCTATGAAAGGTCCTAAAAGATTTGCAAAATGATCTCTGTTTTCTGGTTGTGGTAATAGAAATTGTTCAGTTTTCTCTGATGACCTCCCTTCCTTTTACTCCCTTCATTTTAAGTATGTGATTATGGCATGACTCACTTCTAAAAATGCGAGCTATCATTATAATACATGTGAAGCTGTACAATGTATTGCATTACTAGCTACTTGAAAAAGCATCATGCTTTACAGTTGAGAACAACAAAAGTAGAAGCCAGCACTGTCTTACATGGCTATTTTTATGGTACCCTGTTATAGGGTTTGGTTTTGAACATATATCTTGATCAAAATTGTCTTTAGGAAAGCAGAGAGGCTGCTGGGAGGAGTGAAGTTCCACAGGTACACAGATGGGAAACAAACAGTCATCAGGTCTGAGGTAAAGTACCTCGTACCCAGACATCTCAAGGACCATCTGGACTTTGGTAAGAAACCAACTTGTATATAGGGGCAGATATGTCAATCTGTGTGTATGTGTGCATATGATATGAACTGAACTTTTTGATATATTTAACGTACTGTAGTATACTTTACAAAAATTAGTTAAGGCTCCTTTTAACATGGTATACAATAGCATTGGTAAGAAATTATGTTTCAAAAGAAACATGGAAAATACACAAATGAATTGAAGAAAAACAGTTGATTTGAGATCAAAAGAAATTATTCAGAATGATATATTTCACACAATCATCTACCCAGCAGATATGATTATAGACAATAGAGTTTTTGAACAATTAATGAATGCATTTAGAATGTCCTAAAACATTCAGACTATGTGGTTGATTTACATAATGAAAAACAAAACTTGTAGATTTACCCAATCAGTAAACAGCTTACAAAAACTTCTACTTCTAAAAAGATTTTTTTCACCCCCACACCACTGTCCAGTTGGTGGAGTCGACAGGTTCCCTTCAGGATTAAAACTACAGAAGAAAGAGAAGAGTTATGAACCAAACTTCCACCTGGGGGTTTATCCAAGCATCATCCGGACAAGGTACAACTTATCAGAAACCGACATTGGCTCTGATCCCAAGAATGCCCAAGCTGTAGCTCAGGTGAGTACTTGAGCAAGGTGCCTATAGCTGCAGTTTGCATCCATTCTGCAAGGTGGCGTGCATGCCATATGGAATCATTTTGTCTGAGAAAGTTTCAGTCCTTGTGAGATCTAAATGTTTCTTCTATCGTGCTTGTACATGACATTATGCATTTTAACTGCAAACTTGATTTTTGCAGGGCCTTAATTCCCTGTTCGAACTCACTGGGGAAATGAGGCTTTTGCTGTGTTTTATTTTTGCATTTTAAACAAATCTGTGGTAATGTTAAAACAAATTCTAAACACATATTATTAAATGTATTTGCAGTATCGTGATTTTGAGGGAATGGGTCAAGGCAAAAGTGAAACCACTGGAAACCTTTCAAGATTAACTCTACATATTTTTCTACTATTTTTGGCTCAGCTCTTTGTTTTTTTTAGAAATGCTTTTGATGCCATGTATATATAATGCAATGAATGCTTCAATTGACATTATGAGAAGATGTAACAAATTATAATGAATATCTTCACAGTTCCTTGAGCAGTTCTATCATGCCACTGATCTGGAAGAGTTCATGCGTCTGTGGGGGGGAGGCTTCACCCACCTGACAAAGACGGCCAAAGTGGTAGGGCCCGACAGCGGGAGTGCAGGGTTGGAGGCCAGCCTGGATGTACAGTACATCATGAGCAGTGGTGCCAACATATCAACATGGTTCTGGAGTACTGCAGGTCAGTATGGTTGGGGAGGGAGCAAGCGAGCGAGCGAGCGAGTGAGTGAGCAGGGTGCGAAATACCTGGTTGCGCACTTGCGCAGCGCAACAATATTTTGGTTGGCGCAACTTATCTCTTAACCCAGGTTGCGCGGTGCGCTACCTGAATTTTGGGCCGGAGAAATCGATTTTGCGGCAATTACTTGACGAAGTAGAAAATAATTGGACCAAGGAAGCTCACACACCCGTGTGGTGTGCACACACACTCGCTCTCAGTCTCGTAAATTTTCAAACCAAAAATATAAATCGACCCCCAACTAAACAAGTTAATAAAGTTACCGATACTTTTTCACTCGTTTGCATCCATAGTCAACCTGTTTTATTGTGCCTGAAACGCAAAATTCGTCGGAAAGAGAGCGCGGCTCAGCGCTCGGCTCTCTGCCGCCATGTTGAATTCATCGACTCTCGCTGGATATCGCGTGATTGCGCGAGAGTAATGACGTGCAATCTGCAGTACCAGCAACATCTGGTAGAGGGCAGTGTTTGAGTTGCTGTGTATTTCTATGGGCGAAATGTTGCTAGTGTGCCTTTTGGGGGCAAAATTAAAAATTGCAGAAGTGGAGATGGAGCCACTTTACTAATAATAAGCTGGGATTTAAAAAATCTTTACTTGGCAAAAATGATGATAGAATAAACAAAGTTGTTAAAATGTTGTGACAGTGAGATAAAAACTGGACAATGACATAGACTATAATTGTATTTATCTTATGATTATCATACATGTATATCATTAATAACCCACCTGTGAATTTTTCAATAAAAAATATAGGTTATTTTATTCCGGGGGTACTTTTATTAGATTTTGAAAATATGCCCAGTAGCAACTTTTATGTGAGGGATGAGAATAATGTACAGGTACAAGTCCTATTGCAGTGTAGTGTAACTCTTCCTAGAGCAGAAAAAGCAAAAAGTCTATGGGGGTTGAAAAAAGGATTTATTTGTACTCAAAAAATAGCCGTGTTACACATGAATTGTATAAGTTTGTTTGTTGTGGGTTGTGGTGTTTTATGAATTTTATTTTGAAACAAAGGCACATTTTAGCACCAGTTATATTGTTAAAGGCTATTTAATACTATGTAGTACTACTTACAAAATATAATTTCAAGAAATCAGTGAATTTTAGGTGGGGTAACCTGAAATTCTGACGGGCAACCTAGCTTTCTACCCAGGTTGCACACCGTGCAACCTGGCTCAAAAAAGTATTTCGCACCCTGGTGAGTGAGTGAGTGAGTCAGTGAGTCAGTGAAGAAAAGAAGGACAGAAGGAAGGAAGGAATTAGCAGAGAAGGTTATCTACAGTACTGATAGTGATTAATAGGGGGCGCTTTTGATCCATGCAACATGACCATAAACATCTTAAGATTTAACGTTGGGTAACATAAATTCGGGATTTTTCCGATAATGGTTGACTGAAATCAATCTAGCAGAACAATAAACCATCCTTTTTTTCTATTATTCTGTCAGTATCATGTACTATCTTTGCACTAATCATATATATGGTAGATTTTGTCTCTGGTCGTGCTGATACCATAATATTTCAACTTGAAACTACCGTCCGCCGCACACACAATGACGGTGCTGTCGGACAGGGGTGCACATTAATTCGGGAGAGAAGACTCGTCTTGAATATCTTACCGCTAATCACATTTTATACAGCAGCTACTCGTTCCATCCTTGGCTTGAGGAGAGTGCTATGGATATAGACGTGTCCAAGTAAAAAAAAATACACGAAAAAACGGCCGCACCGCACACATCAGGCCTTTGCTAACATCCCGTTTGTTGAGTCGGTAGAACGTCACTCAAAGTCGATCCCCACCGTCATGGCAACGTGTACATTATTCATGGCAAGTTAGCTGGATGCCGTAGCAATGGTTATTCTACTATGTCCATGTGTTCCTTGTTGTGTTAGGAGCAAACTTTGAGGAAAATATCGTCTTCAGTCCACTATCACACGCAACATTTAGACAAAAAAGTGTTCCTCACAAACCTTTTGTCGTCTGCTTGACGACATGATTCTGGGTAACAATATGGCGGCGGGAAAATGCACGTGCCGTAGATTGTAGCAACAAAGAGGAGTTTTGATGATTGATCACACTTAGAATCCAGTTGCAGGTTAGCAAAAGAGATTGTAATAAGTTGTCTTGTAAATAATTGTGCTTAGCAGGCAGGAGATGTGACATTTGTCTTATAAACCAGCGAACAACCGTGCAGTGTGAGTCTCCCACGAAGCCCCCAGACTCTGTCGATAAGGGACGGAGAGTTTTTGACGTCGCCAACTTCTAATATATGCTTATCGAAGCTTTTCAGACAGTATTCTGAATACGTTAGTCTGTCAAGTTTGCATTTCTAGCGGTATTACTGATGTTGCATCTAGCACATATACCTAAATACCCTGTTTTCGAAAAATCCCGAATTTAAGTACCCCACGAATTTATGTTACCCAACGTTACATGTCTATACATGAAATGCTATAATTACCTTTGCCAAGAAGGTTATGTTTTGGGGAGCATGTGTCTGTGTGTGTGTGTGTCTGTCTGTGTGTGAACACGATAACTCAAGACCTCTCACCACCAGCAGCCTTGAACAACATGAAGTTTTACATCTTGGCGAAGGGATTCGAGGAACTCTAGCTGTATTGTATTTTTTTATATTACCACTTACACATGTGTAATTGACACCCCTCAGGTCGTCACGAGTCCCAGGAGCCTTTCCTGGTGTGGCTGACAGGCATCAGTAACATGACGTCTGTGCCGTGGGTCCACAGTGTGAGCTATGGTGATGACGAGGACTCCCTGTCTACAGACTACATGCAGAGGATCAACACTGAGTTCATGAAGGCTGGCACCAGAGGGCTCACTATTCTATTTGCTTCTGGTGAGTATAGAAAATTTTAAAAACTGGACTTCATTACTGCACTGTTCTCACCAGTCAGATACTGAAGAAGAGTGATGGATGGCACTCAAAATATCTGAAAGTAATCTTCGTAATTTATCCAGTAGTAGAGTTTGAATTAAATTTTGCAATGAATACTGTTTAGGTGGATGTCTAACCTTCGTTAATGTACTGTACAGTTCCATTATTTTGGGCAAGGTTAGTACAAAATCAATGATGTATTAGGTATGCCCATCTCTGTTATATAACCCTTGGGCAGCACTACAGCAGGGGCTAGTCCACCAGTGGTGCTGTGTGTTCAACTGCTATATTGTGTCATGATTTTCTTTCTCAGCAGTATGTACCTTTTTTTTTAAGTCTTTGTTATGACCCAGCTGGGTTTGAAACCTACTGTATACCACGCAAATACAAAGTGAGCCCTCTACACACTACTACTGGGACATTAGGTATAATATTGCACCGGAGTTGGCAAGCTTTGATTTAAAAACTTTAAGTTCATTGCTTAAAATATATGCAATGGATTGTACATGTTGCAGTATTGCTTAATTTCATGTAGTTTTTGTTGAATACAGGTGACAGTGGGGCAGGGTGTAGAGAAGTCTCAAAAGATAAGAATGTCTTCAGACCAAGCTTCCCTGCATCCAGGTAAACGGCTTTTTTCTTTAGATTCAGTGAGTTGAAAGAAATAAGTTGAGTTACTGTAAATGCTTTTAAGTTTGCGTGGTTTTAATTTCGTGTTAGAGAGTCAGAAAATGGTGTGTTTAACTGAAGTTCACCTTTGAGACAATAGTACACTAGTGGGTTTGACGGCAAACAATTTTGCGGCGGTTTTAAGTTCGCAGCGAAGAGCTTACCGCAAAAACCTCAAACATAAATCCACCACGAACATTTCTGCATTTACAGTAATTGCTGCATATGCTCTTCAAGAAATGTCTGTTGTTATGCTAAACTTTTCTCAGCACAGTCCTTTACAGCCCCATTTACACACAAGTTTGCTTGATCATGAGTGGCCTAGAGGTCTCCTTGCACAGTCCGGAGTCGCCTACTACACACACGTACAATTCAACTCAAACACATTTTGTTTATAAATCGGGCCTATATGTAGCATGTCAAGTATGCATACTTCTATTTAAAGTCTTTATTCACAACAAAATGTGCATTACATTTTGTATATCTATTATTTTGGTAAGTTATCTAAATACATTCTAAAAGAGTTGGCAATTTTGGACATCTTCCATTGCAATGTCAGTGGATATTGCTAGAGGGTGCTGTATCCTGGAGCGGATGTCTGCATCTGCCCTGATGTCTGCAGTTGATTGATTGATTGATTGATTGATTGATTGATTGATTGATTGATTAACTTTAGTGCAAATTTTACACATGTATCTGTCTTAATTAAGTTGTTGTTGCTTTTTTCAGCCCGTATGTAACCACAGTTGGAGGGACCATGTTCCATTCACCGTATGAAGTTGGGGACGAGGATGCTGATTACATCAGTGGAGGAGGCTTCAGTAATATCTTTGACATGCCAGACTATCAGGTACGTAAGGGTTGTTATGATCTCTCTCAGTGTTTAAAATGTTAGTCTAAATTCTGGCTTTGTTTTGTCACTTTGCAGGTCTCAGACTGCAATGTTAGTTAGCAAAAATGCTTTTTTTATATAACTTGACCTTAATTTCATTACATCCAACAATATACATTTTACATATGACAATGCTTAACTTTCTTCCAACTTTAAGGTACACACGGATCACATTTTAAACGACCAATTGAGAAGACTCAAGTTTATAATGCTTCCTGGCACGTTTGAACAATTGCTGAATGTCACATATTTCTAAAGACATGTGTCAAAATGGTCACGTGCCTGTAACTCTCATGAGTTTACCTTCGACAGTGATTGGTCTTTATTGATCCTGAAGAAGGCGATCCGTGAATACCTTAGTGTTGGAAGAAAGTTTAGCATTGTAACATGATTACTACCAGTACAGATGAGCTTCCATTATATATTTGAAGTAGATTGAGACAAGAAGCAAGCTAGAAAGGATAGGGGAGTAGTCTACAAAACAAACTAAAGTCAATATCTCTTAAATTAAGGAAGGTCAAAGTTCATACAGCTTGCATGATTTTCAACTCAAATCACATTACAGTCACAAGTGATTGTGAAAATTTGCAAGTTAGAATTGTCGAGGGGGTATGAACTCTTAGCTAATTGATACGTGTGCATAGTTTTGCACTCAAGTATATGTACTAGATAATAATAATATGAATCATTTAACCTTTAGCACACTGAAATAGCCATTTGGCACCCCATTCTCTATACGTTACAGAGTTAGGCAGCAGGGAGAAGGTTAAAAAGTCATGATAGGGATTTGTTTGTTCAATTTACCACAGACAGATGCAGTGGAGAGCTATCTGAACAAGAGTACCAAGTTGCCGCCCAAGTCGTATTACAACACAAGCGGCCGGGCGTATCCGGACGTTGCTGCCCTCTCCGATAACTACTGGGTCGTCATGGACCTGATACCGACTCCCTTCATCTCAGGAACATCCGTAAGTTTTGTTTCAGAACTTCTGTAAGTTTTCTTTTGCAACTTCTGTAAGTTTTCTTTTGCAACGTCTGTAAGTTTTCTTTTGCAACTTCTGTAAGTTTTCTTTTGCAACTTCTGTAAGTTTTCCAGCTAATATTGTCTTTTTGAATATTTGGCCTGTGATTTTGAGATTGCAATTACCTGGCAGAATGTATGTGACAGTGTATAGTCATTCTGTCTTTTATTTAAGATGGTCTTTAAACCACTGCCACATGTTCAGGACCTTTCCATGACTTTCTCTCCCAACCACTCCCCAACCAAGGTCGGCCCTGGCATGGGTTGGTGTAGTCTGAATCCCATCTTATTCCAACTCAAGTTTGCTCATCTGATCATGGGCAGTAGGCCTCAGCTCCGCGAACTCAAACAATAGCGAGTTTGTCTTCCCCGCTGAGCAGTTGCGTAAGACATCCTACCCCATAGTTATGCAAATACTCCCGACGGCCCCCCGTCGTCCAATGTGAGACAGCCGCTCGGAGGAGCTAACTTCAAAATATCTCAGCTTCAAAATAACTTCAAAATAACTTCAAAATATCTCGCTCATTCCTCGCTCCGCGAGGAATTCGCTTGGCGCCTGTTTAAAGTAGGTGGGCGCCTTTGGGCGCACTTCGGGCGAGGTCGGCTTTCGGGTAAGTTCGGAATCCGCTCAGCCTATCACCCGATATCCCGGTATATATTCGGTATATATATAGACTCTCCTTCCGAGGCCTACAGCCTATGATCTGATCAGATCCAATCAGATAACAGTTTTGAAAGATTTACATACCCTATATTATACATATATTATATATACAAAGGAGAAGTACATTTAGAAAAATGTACTGGCCCAGGCCAAGGTTTTACAGGCCCCATATTTATATGACATATTTCTATGCATTTTTACTTGCAGCAAGAAAGCCCTTTCATTGTATTTTCTAACAAAGGAGCATACCATAATATCTTACATGTAATTCAACAGGCTGCTACTCCAGTGTTTGCTGGGATTCTGTCCCTGATAAATGACATGAGGTTTCAGCAAGGGAAGCCTGCTCTGGGATTTTTCAACCCCTTGCTTTACAAGTCTGGCTGGGACCTTCTGTATGATGTAAGTAGTCATTATACCATAGTGTGTTTTAGTGAAATACAGAAAAATCATTTGAAAAATCCTACACAATATATTATCACTTGAAGCATATGGTAGATTTCCAAAGACAATTATAAGATGCTAATAATGTGTCATACTCAATGCATGGGACAATATTCAAATGTGGAACTGACATGGCTTTACAGTTATTGTGCTGAAAATATATAAATCATAATTATGATAAGAAATGTTAAAGCGCACAGTCGGCAAGATGTGAAAACAGTGACTGTAATCATAATAAGGAGTTTTAGATATATTTTCATGTTACTATACACCTTTAGTTCATCTGTCCAATGGATTATGACTTGTGTATTTCCAAGCAGATTTAGTGTCTGGCATGTTTTTTACAAGGTTTTACACCATTTTTTATGTATTTCTAGTGGTTAAAATTTTTCTGTCTTTGCCGTCCCCTTACCGTGCCCTACATCTGCTTGGAGATTGTCGAGGATGTTGATGTTCTATTTTTGATTGACAGGTGACGGTGGGTTGTAACCTGGGTTGTCTGGACGACCTGACCAACCTACAGGGGTTCTGCCCCACGGAGGGCTGGGACCCCGTCACAGGGTGGGGCACGCCCAACTTTACACTGATGAAAAAACTGGTGTGAACTACATATACTTGAAAGCCTAGAAATATTCACAGGATTTCTTAAAGTTTCACCATTTTCACAATCACTTCTCTGCTTTACCCTTCTCCCTACTGCCTAACTCTGTTGCCAATAGGGAATTGGGTGCCAAACGGCTACTTCAGTGTTCTAAAGGTTAAATTCGTCACATAAAACAGGCACTGAAATTTACTTTACGTTGCGATTAGTACTACCGTTTCAACCACAAACTGAAGAATACCGTAGGCTCACA
Organism: Branchiostoma lanceolatum; assembly: GCF_035083965.1. Taxonomy (NCBI): domain Eukaryota; kingdom Metazoa; phylum Chordata; class Leptocardii; order Amphioxiformes; family Branchiostomatidae; genus Branchiostoma; species Branchiostoma lanceolatum. The sequence goes on from NC_089729.1 coordinate 14,002,076, forward strand.
ATTTTCAGCATTGCCGTAAACTCGAGTGAATTTACAACATTACTGTATGTACTGTAGTACCACGAGTGGTTTAAAAATTTAGACAAAATCATGAAAATTGAAGATTGTAGTAGTCACGTGGTGGTAGAATGGACAGTGCAGTCATGGTGATTGATAAATATATGCATTTAAATTGTGACAATGGAAAAAGGTTGACCTATATCACATAGTTATCATGCAGCTTGAATGTACATCCTTTTGCACTTCACTAAATTGTATTTTCTGAAGGCTTATCACTGAATTTGAAATTTAAAAGCACCGTCACAAATAAAGTGCTGTAACAGTTATAATGCTACATTGTCAATTCGTAACTCTCATAATTCAACTTGATACCCTGAGACCACCATCTTTTAAAAAAATGGTGAATTCAAAGAGATATTGAAGCATCATAAAAAAGCTTATGTAGCAAAATTCTTTTATTCAGTAATCCCTGAGTTACTGTATGTAGACTTCATATATCCCAGTGTACATGTCCAAGACACACTTGATAATGCTGAGATAGCATTTTTTTTATCAGAAAGATCTGAAATTTAGCAAGAAGCAGAGTGCAATGTGAGCATGCTGCTATGATGACGAAGTCATTGAGAAGGAACCCACTTTCAGACTTAGACCATTTAATAAAAGTGTTTCGTGTATTCACGAATATTGAGTTTTTGTGTGTGCGTTTGTATTTGATACCCTGTACAGCCGCCCGTATGGCAATGGCTGGTTCCATTACATTGAACAACCTGTCACACCTAACCTCGCTCCAAGCATCCATATAAAGACACTAATGACATTGATTAAGAATTTCCTGCAATTACATAAACCATAATTATTATACTAGTGTTAACGTTGAATAACATAGAAATTTTCACAAAATATTCACAGTTAGGATGTTATTGAACATCGAACCATCAAAACATCATACCTCCATGCAGCTTTTGATTCTTCCCACCAGGTAATTACATTAATCAGGGACTTGCCTGCTAATGACGTCACAATGAACATGGCAGCCGATTTGAAACTTTGCACTGCAGCTCGAAAAGAACATTATTTTTTGCAAGCAAACAAAATAGATATTGTTATGTTATCACGATAATTAAGCACTGTTTGCTCATTAAATAATGTTTTTCACAAGCCGTGGTGTAAGGTTCAAAACCGGCTGCCGTGTACATTGTGATGTCATGAGTGGGCAGTAGTCACTGATTAATGTAATCACCTGGTGAGAGGATCAGATAAGAATAAGGACCTGGATCCATGGGAGTATGGTTCCGATGGTTCAATGCTAAATAACATCAGAAGGGTGTGTATTTGTTTTAAACGTTTGTATTCCTTGAATAATGCTACTCCTATTTCTCAATCAGATAATAAGAAAATATTGCATTTTGGTGTCTTATGCCCTTTAAAGCCATCTGTCAATTTGAGCTTCATCATTTTTTGTGTAAGGTAATAATCACATTAGGAGAATCCAGATTATTGCACTAAAAACTTGTGATAATCAAATTGTTTTTTGACGTAGTTGAGTTTTCTATAACCTGTTATGATATAGGCATGAGGACTACCTTGAAGAGCTATAATAATTATTATTAAATATAATATTTCTGTTTTTTGCTTTTTTTGGATAAAGTTGAATTCCCGCAGTTCTAACTTAAGCTGAATGGGGGAGGGCGGTCTAAGTGTTTTTTTTGTACTCAGTAATAAATGGTTATGATTGCACGAAAATAATATAACAGCAGGTTGGGAGTGGTTGTAGGCCGATTCAAGGGGAGATAAGTTTTCTGGCCAGCACACAACACATCCACATCCAAACATCTGTGTGCACACACACACACACACACATACACACACACACACACACACACACACACACACACACACACACACACACACACACACAAACACACAAACACACAAACACACAAAAGAAAATTTGCACACACACACCAACAGGCACAATCCTTGGGGTGTAATAATATGCCTATCTCTGGTAGAATTACATTTGTATCATATCTGTGAATAGTTTTATCAGGTTGGTAAGTCACTGAATAAAGATGCTCTTTTTTACACATCCAAGAGATTCATAATCCACCGACAGTCCGTGGAATAAATCTCTTGGTTGTGTAAAAAGAGTATATTTACTAATAGATTTGTATCATATATACTAAGCTTTCATTTCAAATCAAATACCTGCAGACATTTTTCCAGGCTTTACCTTTATTCATTGATATGATTATGGTAATAATGATAAGTAATAAAGGTTGCATACATCTCGTCAATCTCAATATTCCATACTTCATGTTAAATATGTCAAAGTTTGTAACACAATACTTTAAACCATATTTCAACAGTCTTGATAAAACAGGGACCATCTTTCCACTCTGCGAAACATAAAACAACCCTATCATTTCTTAATCTACTTAATATGATAATATGATAATTATGGTAGCTATTTTAACTTAGCAGTATCTTAGATGATTAGGTAATATCTTAGTACATTAGTCAATATTAATAGATTAGATATGATAATTAGATAAATATAACAGCATTGGTTTTATCTTTTTCATCTTGTTTCAGTCTTAGGCAGTATTTGATCATTGGCACTGCAATCTCAGAATTGCTTTGTGTAATCAGGAAGCTTTGTGATGTTATTAGAATCCTCATGCAGGGGTTAAATGTTACAGTTCAGGGCATACAATAGACTTTCAAATTCAATTTGATAACATGATGTAAAAATGATAAAAAGCAGAAAAGAAATGTAAGCCACAAATGAAGGAAGAAAACTTTAAAGTTTCAAAGTTCCAAAATGATCTGTTGTTGTTGTTGTTGCTGGTATGTTGTTTTCCTGGCCCCTGCATCATTTTATATGAAGAAATTTAAAGTAATAGATCAAAATGGATATGAAACTGACAAATTTGAAGATATGTATTTTGCTGAGTTACTTCCAATTAAAACAAAAACTATTGTGTTCACCGCTCCCTCAACTTCAAACACATCTAGTTTTGCTTGATTTAGCAATCTAAGATTTGTAATAACCAGTGTTGCTGTATTAAATCAACTAAGGATTAAAATATATGTTGAAGGTTAAATACAATTATAAGATAAAATTCACTCTAAAGGTGAGGCTTAAGATCAATCAAAAAGAAGTGTGCTACAAGCAAGCACTTCAAAGCAGAGCCAAGCAGCCATTTTTCTCCATATCAAGTCTCACTATGACTGGGCGCACTTCACCTTGACACTATTAAAATTATAATCAAAGGAATACTATGGAATATTATTAGGTTTTACTACACTTCATATAATAGCTTACTAATTTTTAGACTTAGCAGAATATTAGATAATAAGATTAGTATATATATGATTATATTCAATACTCAATAAGTTTTTATATTAGATTAACTCAGAGCATATGTATAAAGCATGCATGTGACTGCGTTCGAACAGGAAATTATGCAATGTGTCGATTGAGTATGTTGGGTGAACCATTTTAGGTAACAGTCTTTAAGAGTATTTCAGACTCGTGCAATGATTGCATTAAAAGCTGTAAAGCCATTAACATTTCAAGCAGGTATTTTGCAGTTGTCATCATATGCGGAAGTGGAATGTTCCAAAAATCAATGTTAACGGAAATGAAGGTGTCACAGATTGATAGAAAATATAAATTTTGCCCCCTATGCCATGGTAGGATGGGCAGAGAATATTCAGGACTTTGTAAAATTCATTTTTGTAGATTTACCTGGACCAAATAAACATGGTGCATGCATGTATACATACCTGTGTATACTAAGAAAAAAATGTAATACTATATAGAATAGATATATTTCATTCCCTAAAGGTGTTATATAATAATGTATCATTAAATTCACTTAATAAACAAACTTAGGCGATGCTTAGAATCAGATCTTGAACACAAAGCAGATGCCAACAGTTCCTTAACAACATTGAGTATTCTGCAAAAGAATGGGCATTTCACCTAGCTTGAAAGAACTAAAAGAGAGACTTAACGAAACCCTAGCTACTTGGTATTACCAAGTAATATTTTGTCTCACACACAATAGCATAATTGAATAGTATAATGATAGCATAATATTATATAATAGTTTGATCAACATCCAGAGAGCACATTCGATCAATAGATTGGTTCTCAGTTGCCTAACCTCCTTGGAAATACCATCAAGACTTCATTTATGCACAGTCATTGGCAAGCCTACACACTTTTGTGTTAACTTGGAAATGATTTATTAGGATAAAAATTAAATTACAGTTCATAAATATCTTGCCGCGATATGGAAAGGTTATAAAAGCAGAATTTTGATAAATGCATTGCCTGTTACTATATTGGGCCATAGTGTCTAAAACATTTGTTTTTGTAGATGAAATACATACAGTATATAGTTCACCAGTATTTAATGATTTGTGTAATATTTCATTTTGATGTGTAATGCTCTAGGACAAATTTCCCTTTTGTAAAAAAATGGATATCTTTTGTCAATTAATAATAGACTTTCTGTCAGACTTGGTCAAAAACTGAAATGTAGTTTGAAATTTTGTAGGTTGCCTCAGTGCACAAATTTATTGTCAAATTGGTTATTTCGAAGGATTCCATATCACATTGTAATCAGACATCCATCACTGCCTTTAGCATGGTAGGGAAGTTTGGGTTGCCCAGTCCAGTCACAGGGTCCCATCCTTCCTCAGCAAAGAATCCCCTGTCGTAGAATTCACTCAAATCGCACCCAGCGTTGTAGCCTTTGGTTACCTACCAATCAAATCATCATAGAAAAATGTAGTCACTCAATCAGCTAGGTAGAAGCATGTAGTCACATTCATTTTTTTAATATGGCTGCTCACTAAAAGCATTTGAGGATCAGTTCTAAATCTTATCTAAGGCCACAGCAAGTAAATTTCTTGGATGACAACCTCCGCAGACTCCAAAACTATTGAGTTTGAGCCTCAAGTTTGCTGCATCATATCAAACAATTACACAACACAGAAAGCCTTCGGACATATCTTTGGAGGGCAATGAAATTTCATTTTCTTTTTTTTAAATGAGGCGAAAATTAATGAGCGCGCTGATGTCATCCATAAAATGTACTTGCTGTGGCCTAACAAAACAACCACACAATCATCTTTGCTCTGTTTCTTCCCACATTGCTTGCAAACTCTAAAAGGTCAAAAATAAATGTTTACTTACGTCGGTCAACGTTTCGGGATTTTGGTAGAGGAAGGGGTTCACAAATCCAAGGGGTGGCAGACCTGCGGCGAGCCTGTGGTCATTTAAATGGGCTAGAATCCCAGCAACCACTGGACAAGATGCCTGGATGACCAAGAGCAATTATTACAGTATTATAAATACAATGTAGTATCACTTATTCATAAGGATATTTTTGCGAGAATGATCTCGATCAGGACATCCTGCTTGCCTGGTTCTATTAAAAAAATATCATGGAAATCCGACGTTTCTCTCTTCAGTTATTCTCCTTAGAATATTTTCACAATAACGCCCCTGCAGTTCCAGAACAAGCGGAAAGGGGGCCTACCCTACACCAATTCTTCATTACGTCACAAGCTATCTGCCACAAAAAAAATCAAGACCATAGCACGTCCAGGTCAAGGTTGTTTGAACACCCGTCCACATACCAAATTTCATCGTAATCCATCAAGAGGTTCTTGAGTTATGCTGATTACAGTAGTCCGGAAACACAAAGGCACAGACAGACAGAGACACAGACACGCCAAAAACTATATCTCCATTTTTCATGGAGATAATAAACATGCCCTTCCAGAGGAAGACCGTGTGTGGTCGATCAAATCTTAAATAAACACATTAATTTTCACTTTTACATGTAGATACCACATATTTTTACTAAGTCTAAAGAAGTACACTTTGACTAGATACAAATTTAATCTTTTAGAATCATACTTGCACACATATCAATTATCCTGTTTTCCTTTCAAAGAATTGTACTTAAGAAATACGATAAAGTCCTACATGACTGTACAGTCAATGTAAAATGTGAAATGATGAAAAAGTGTAAAAGCGTAGTTATCGAAAAATAATTGTTTTACCTGATTTAAAAAAATCCTTTTCTAATGGACACTTCAGATATCAATTTGTCAAATGTGTCAAAAAACACTGCCAGAAAAGTTTTGTTAATGAATGCGTAGATTTTGAACCAAAAACTTACAGATGTTCCTAAGACACCTGGAACAGGGACTATGTTGTTAACAACCCAGTAGTGGTTGCTGACAGCGGCTATGTCAGGGTACCCCCGTCCGACTCGATTGTAATATGATGCTGGTGGCATTTTCTCCGGATCAGACATCTTGAAGTATTTGTCCACTAGCTCTTTCTGTAAAACATCATGGATCACTCTTTAATGAAAGAGTTTTGACATTAAGTACAAGACTTAGTTATACTTATTACATGTATTTACATATTAGAATCTGAATGACAGCACGATGTTCTGCAACAGACCAAGATGAGTATATATAAAAACATTTATGAAAACAATAATTTAGATTATGAAAATAATGTAATAAAGAGCCATTTCCTGGCATTATGTTGATGAAGGTTAGACATCCAGGTAAACAATACATACAGGAAGGCAAATCAATCTCTACAATTTATTAAGATACAGCCATCCAGATGTTTTAAGTGACATCTGTAATCTTCTTCTGAATCAGTGGCACGTATTACCTCACTCATTGTTACCATGTCAGTCATGCACTTGGAACACCCTCCAGATTAATTTTGGAAAATACATTGCACTTTGGACTAATGATTGTCGCATTTGACAGTTTATACTTACAGAATTGATATTTTGTGAACAACTTCCTTGCCACTAAATGGATTATAACTAACCCCAATGGGGATCGTCACACATCGTTGAAAATTGAAAAATCTTCAAATCTTTCTAGAAAATCTTCAGATTTTATGGAAAATCTTCAGATTGTTAGAAAGTATCTTCAGATTGTTTTGCGATTGGTTTCAAACAATCTTAAGATCTTTTATGTGATTTTCAAAGTTATGTTTGAACTTCCTTTAGTATTGATTAGTATGATACGAAATTACAAGAATGCTATTAATGTTTTTTTTTTCTTTTTAATCAATTCGTCAGAGGCTGATGTTGCCATTGATTTACGAAGAAATGCGTTTCAATTGTTACTGTAGCAGCATCTCTTCACCCTAGGTCAGAAACATCAATGCTCGAGACAAGCATGACTTCACTGACCCATTAGGAGAAGAAGGGGTTACGAAGGCTGCTCGGGAAATTCCCTACCCCATTTTTAGGCCGGAATGTTTTTGATCCACTCACATCGGGGCATGCCCCTACTCTTTTTTGAAAGATGTGGTGGGTTCTTTTACGTGCTCAATGTGTGACTCTCCTCAAACACGGAACCTCCATTTAACGTCCTATCCGAGGGACATCTCTAACCGAAGTTCAAAGGTACTCATTTACCCCTGAGTGAAGTGAGGAAATTTGTGTTAAATGCCTTTCCCAAGGGCACAACGACGGGGCGCATGTCCAGACATGTCTGGGGGCAACTCGGGATCGAACGCAGGTCCCCTTGTTTGACAGTCGTATGGCTTACTGAGACTGTAAGAGATTACAGGTACCTGATAGTCTGGCGCGTCGAAGAAGTTGCTAAAGCCTCCACCGCTAATGTCATAACCTTGCTCTTCACCGATGCCAAACGGTTTTATAAATGCGGTTCCACCGACAGTTGTGACATACGGACTGTAGCAACAGAGACAGGAGAAATACAGAGTTACACAATGTCTCGCTGTCAGGGGCTTATCGGTACATGGGCCACTAGACGGTTGATTTAATTCAAGCCCTGGTCAAACTCCTGCTCACTGCCGCACTGATACTTAAAGTTTTCATGCTGCTGGCACAGTGATTTCACAGCAATTATGACTGTCCAAGTTTCCCCCCCTAAACTGCCAACCCATCAAAGCCTTGAACCAATTAGTTGGAGCAATACCCCATTGATTCCATTTACTGTCACGGCAATTATCTAGTGGTCATGCTCCATCTATAGATTAATTGAGGAGGATATATGACTGGACTGAGACGGCATCAATGCCCAAATTCTGCGTCGTTTGGCATCAATGCCAGGCCTGTGCAGCACTGAACACAACTTTCGCAAGGGCTTAGGCTAAGAAATGCAGTGTTCTCAGGTGTCCATTGCAGTTCATGTTGATAAATTGTTTAGTGCAGCCCTTTTAGATTCTTAGGTGACAGTGACCGCATTTTTACACTCAATCTGTCAAATGCACATTGTTAAATGGAAAAGCTAAAGTCTGTCACATGATAAAAAGACGATTGCTCCAACTAAAGTCATATCACAATCATGCAATTACTTCGATTGGGTAGTAAATACTTGTTGAAAACTTGGTATAACATATAAATATATATACATGTATATACATATATACAGAATTTGGGAAACAGAGTCTTTGAATTTGATTTGAGCTTAGCCTAGAAATATAATATCTGAAACAGGTGACATAGGAAAATATGTTATTTTCAGGTCATTTTCTTAAACATCTCAATATCTTCTACATCCGTTTGGAAGAATAGCTGAAATGCCAGGCTAATTGTGGATCCAATCTTTGGGGATCAACTCCCTAAGACAGAGAACATAACTGAAGGTCTATACAGTCAATAGTAATAAGCCATGAACCATAATATAACGTGGCATTCATCATTCAGTTAGCACATGACTACATAGAAGAATCCAGGTTGCCAATGATAAAAACATTTAAAAAATTAGGTCATTCCTACCTGGTTGAAGGAAACTGTGGCTCAAAGTGTTTATTATCATGGCATCCTGCTCCATCATCCCCTGTGCATCAAACAAAGTGTATTCGTCAGTGAAATCCAATACAACAATGATCTTACATTTACACTATGCAGCCTTAGATTTCAACCATAAAAGATGACAAAGGATAAATTTGAAAGATGTTACAGTATTGGATTGTCCTTTGCACTAAAAATGGATTAGATATGAATTAAATTTAAAACAGATATCCATATCTGTTCACAAAGTTATTACGTGTTATTACATTATATATGAATATATCAACAATCAAGAATTTAATATATATAGCTGCTATTAGCTAGACTAAGAATTATGGCATAGAGAAAAACAAAACTTGCTCATGGTGATGAAAGTGGTATGACGTAATGAAACAAGCGACTTTTTGGATTGAATCAGCCCATTTAACGTTGCTGTCAATGAAGCGTCATGTATTAAACTATTTTCCCTAGTGATATCATGATATTACAATATCTTTGCTCCTTTGAAATTACAGGAAAGGCAATTTTTCATAATGATTTTGTTCAGTTAAGTAATTATATACTGGACTCATGTACAGACCTGAAGCAAAAAGTAATGTGAGTCCCCTTACACCAGCCTTCATGAACTCTGTGTTGATCCTGTTCATATAATCAGGGTCAACTGTCCTCTCTTTATCTGAGTAGCTGGCGCTGTTAACAAGTGGTGCATTTTCCATATCACTGAGGTCAATCAGCCACTGAAGAAAGGGTTCTTGCTGCTCATGTCGGCCTATTGGTGTGAAATAATGATTAGGCCACACCATTTGATTTTTTCATTCTCGGAATCACTTTTATCTTTCCCAAATTGCAAAAAAAAAAATTCACCACACCTCCCATGTAAGAAATTTTTACTCACTACATCTCTATAAAGTCATTCTACAACTTTCCAGTAATAGTAAAATCGCCTAACTGCCTATACATGATAACCTAATAGTAGTACCCAGATGAGTTGGTAGTCTGCCATAGAATGTTTTTGATAATCCTATTATCCTTTATGTTATATAAGCCCCTATTATATATATCCTCACCCCACCCTTTCTGCAATTTTTTTCCGCCCTGTCGCAGGTTCCCGGAAAAGGTGGGGTGGGCTAGTTGGGTGGGCTATCTCAGCATGCTACCCTTTCTGGGCCCCAAGGCTATTAATGGGGGCTAGGCCTCTGATGGAATTTCCATGAGGAAAAGATGGGTCAATCTGTGGGTGGTGCTAGAGGGAAGGCAACAGCTAATCATATGACAGGGGCATAAACGTTCTTTTGAGAAGCAAACAGTGCACTATCATTTTAAATTATGATACATACCAGATTGCAAATGTCTGTTTTTGTAAATTCACTTTTCTGCTCTCAAAAGAATGTCTTTCAAGAGTCACGGTACCAGGTTCTGAACCCGGACTGCCGTCTTTACTATGACGTCATGTGCCGCAAATTAACTTGATTACTCGAAAGAACGAGAAGTATGATTTCTACGATTCAATGTTCGTTAACATTAGAAGTATTTGGTGCAAAAGTCTACGTTCATTGAACAATACTAATTAAGTATGATTATAATGATTATTGAATATAGTCATGAGCATTTTAAGTTCGACATATTTTTATGTCATATATTGTACATACCTGCAGTGTACCAGAACCAAGTGGTGATGTTGTTCCCTGTGCTCATTATGTACTGTGTGTCCAGACTAGCCTCTATTCCCGATAGCCCACCAGGGACTTCACCGACTACCTTGTCGATTTCGTCCCGGTGGACATAGCCTTTTCCATATAACCTCCAGAACAAGTCAAGGTCTCCTTGGTGATAGTACTGTTCCAGGAACTGTGAAAGACATTAGCGCTTAGTGTGACAGTCATATTTCAGTACTGATGGTTTGCTAAGGCACCAAAACAAGGCTGCAGTTGGTGCACTCAGTAGTAATATGTCTGTATAACAGTGATTGCCACCTTCGGTGCAAGATTTGCACCTCACAGGTGAAATACTGCGGCACAATATTGTGCCTATAACTTATAGAGAATATTGTTGTGGACATTTGAGCTAATGATATTGGCCAAATTTTGTTTCTGACGGGTCATTTGAGTACACTTAGCATCAGTATTTAGTCCTCCATTTGTACGTTGCAACGCGATCAGTATAACAGCTTTACTGGTAGGATTAAACTCCGTAAAACATGGAAATATCAAACTGACATCCCATATGTTGTGAGAAGAAATTTAGAACACATTTGGCACATGAAACAATGCAATTTGGAATTAGGAACAACAAAAGAACGAACAAAAATCAAGTGAAATAGATCAGACAAGCTCTATATCGAACAGATCTTAGGCTCACCTGAGGTGTACATTGAGAGTTGGCTTCATGTTTTCCGCCTACTTCCTTACTGATATTGTACCTCTCCCGGATGACTGTTGGATAGTTGCCGATGTGCTGAGGGCTGGAGATGTTCTTACTTTCTGCTGTCTTCAGTTTCAGTCCAGGTGGGAACCTATGCACTCCACCAACTGGAGTAAAAAAAAGAAAATGTTAGAAGGACTCAGTCTACAAAAGGAAATGGTTTGTATACTTTGCTTAAGCCTCAATTTTAAGTATTGAGGTCTAGTATGACGTATCATTTACATGTATTTGCTTGTACTAATCGTATCACTGCCTTGTGGCGGCTACAAATCAGTTCTGTACCCAGATGTAAGTCTTGCAGAGGCAGCATTGTTATCATGTCATTTGCTCCATGAGTTTATGGTTGTATTATACATGCCAACATGCTACTGCTGTAATCCAATACACCAGTTTCCAGTTTCAAAGGTCATTTGGAGCAATTCAAGCCTGGCCCCATTCTAATATATAGTGTCAAGGCGATTGGTGCAAAAAATAAGAATAAATTGTGCATGAATCTTTGCAGTATTGCATACAATAAATTAAAGTAATATTTCTAATATAGATCTTATCTACTTGGCAACCGTTGCTAGGCAACATTTTCCCTTGACAACCAGTGCCCTCAATAGCTAGTGTTTGTTGTATTACATAATTAATATCATGCAATATATATATAACGGAACCTGCCCTAACTTGTGACGCGCCCTAACATGTTACGGATTTTTTACTGATCTTATTTCCCATAACTACGCCGTGTTTGTGTCCAATGACTATGCTGATAACCCGGGAAGGTAAATAACCCAAGTTCATGCACATAATTGTCATTTGCATTCAAAACATACATGTACATATTCATTTCTTGTTTTGTCGAAAAGTAGTATTTTGACAATAATGATGGTAGCGCTGAGTAGAGGGTCACTGCGTAGCTAGACGGCCCGGCACCTAAATATACGACCTGTGCCAAGCAGATACACAAGTCACACAACTATCATACACATAAGAAATATAACTTCAAAAAACACTAAAAATTTGGGTCTTTAAGTGTTTGTTGAGAAGAAAACCGACCAGAGAAAAACAACGTAAACATTGCTGTCGTCTGGCGACTTTGTTTTCCCGCCATTTTTTTGGGCCGCAATGGTGGCGGAACGATGCAACGCACAGCTTTGTTACGCTCTAACATGTGATTGGTACCGTCCATGAAAATGAAACTGAATACAGAGATGGCGAAGATATTTCCCAATTAGTAGATGGAGTATTGTTGATGTAAGCGGTGTCGTATTTTCGTAATGATTTCGTAAATCGGGCCGCATTCAAGACGTACGTCGGGCCGCGCGTACAGTGCGAGGTAGCCTATTTCCCTTGAAAACATGAGCTGGGATGCGCTAGATATAGCCCTTCTCACATGACGTTAGATTAGTGCAGACAGTCAAACTTTTCCTTTCAAAAGAAAGCTAGAATATAGTAGACTTCAAGCCTAAGATATATTTACATTTCCCTAACTTCATCACCAATCCGAAGAGAGCAAAATTACCAAAGCGTAATAAGTTAGGCACACTATCTGGCGTAGCACTAAATCAGAAGGTACATTCGTGAAAATGTCTCACAGCGTTTTCCGCCTGTAACGCGGAGCGTGAAGGGCCCATGAACAGTATGAATACATTTCTTGTCCATGTATGTTCTTTACATGAATGTTTTCAAAATTCATTCATTAAAACCTCAGACCACTCTCTGGCAACCAGCAATGGACCGCCGTGAGTTCGAGCGCGTAAAAAAGCGTAACATGTTAGGGCAGCTCCCGTTATATATATATATATATATATACAATTATACATATAGGTATAAGATTACTAATATATAGACACTTAATTGTGAAAGAACAAGAGAATAGAACACCTGTTCTAGATTCTGCTCATAATTCCGTTTTAGATCGGGTAAGGGGAAAACCCTGTATACGTAGGTACCCGTACCCATATAGGTCCCCGTATAAGTATACCGGTATACCCCATTTGGGGCCCCAACAAGCCAGGAAACACGCTATGACGACCGCCATATGGGGCACCCAGAGCGGCGGTTTTTTTACGGTCTCCACATTGATATAAGACACAGACAGTTGACTATACTTGGTAAGAAAATAGCTGAACAATCATATTTTACGATCTTTTGATTTCTATGAAGGACGGAGTTTTGGAATATACGGAATTTGCGAAGTTCGTACGGAGCTCTGTCAAAACGTGCGAGCACCGATCTCGGAGAGGAAACGGCTCACGCTAAAGACAGAGACCGAGCACGGCATATTCAGACAAATCACGCCGAATGGCCATAATGTTTGTATCGCAATATTTGAAGTGGTTACTTTCCGTCTATTAAAGCGGCTAGTTCGCACATGTGTCATGGCGGACCTTCCGTGCATCGAGAACCGGGCGTTTCCTGTAGGTTTTACGCAGGTTTACTGGCAGCTCCAGCCAAACAGATCATGAGTATTGCATCTGAAGATAATGAAATGCGGAAAGGTTGATAGGTTGATAGTTTGAGTGTTTTTTTCTATTTCTTTTCAGAACAGGTTTAGTTGAAAGGTCTCCGAGATCGGTGCTTGCACGTTCTGACAGGCGCTCCTTACGAACTTCGCAAGTTCCGTATTTTCCAAAACTCCGTCCTTCATAGAAATCAAAAGATCGTACAATATGATTGTTCAGCTATTTTCTGACCGAGTATAGTCAACTGTTTGTGTCTTATATCACTATGTGGAGACTGTAAAAAACAGCCGTTCTGGGTGCCCCATATGGCGGCCATCATAGCGTGTTTCCTGGCTTGTTGGGGCCCTAAATGGGGTATACCGGTATACCTATACAGGTATACGGGTACGGGTACCTATACAGGGTTTTCCCCTTACCCTTTTAGATCCTATTCGTTACGATTTAAAACATTTTTACCTGTGCGCACCTGGCGGCAAGGTCATGTTTGTTTGTTCTCAATAAGGGGCTTTTCTAATAGAGCCCCCTTGGCCTCAGATAAGTGCTATTTTTCTTTGATTATATAGATATCTTATAATATAAGCTGAAGGTATAGAAAGCAGTACTTCTTGAATGAATAGAATGGATAAATATTAACGCATCCCACGATTGAAAATAAAGGATTTGAAAAGAGGAAAAGATTCCCAAGATGCACAAGAAACAATGAAAAGCCAACAAGAATAGTGTAAGACTGCTGCAATTCTGTTTGTGCTGAGGCTATTGATATAATTGGATTTCAATGTCATTAACGAGATTCCAATATGCTTTAAGCCCTTACCAAAGTCCAGATGGTCCTTGAGATGTCTGGGTACGAGGTACCTTACCTCAGACCTGATGACTCGTCTTTTCCCATCTGTGTACCTGTGAAACTTGATATCTCCCAGCAAGTTCTCTGCGGTCCTGTTAAACATATAAATTTCATAGTTAACAATCTCGTCAGGTTGTCTATTATCAAGTCTCAACAATGATGACCACATGCATGAATGACTAGGTGAGAACATAGTTAAATCTATGCTAGGTTTAAGCTAAATCCAATTGTTCTAATTTTGCTACGAATATAAAAAAACTGCAAACATTCCAGTAGTATTATTTTTAAAATTCTTAAGTAACCTTTAAAGTCAATCATGTTTTATATTATTTGAAAGTTAAGTTCTTTATTCACAATTTCCTTACCATGCGCGTGTACCTTGCCAGTATTTTGGTAACATCTCATCTAACTTCATTACTTCATTAAGGTTACAATTTTAATGTCTGTCATATTTGAGGAGGTGCGTTAATCTTTACCACAACAGGACATGAATACAATACATTGATTTTCTTGAAAGTCAGCATTTTTGGTGATACTGTAAGGAAAAGATCTAGTTGGGCTGGTTTTTGCGCAAACCATGAATGGAAGTAAAAATGCAAAATAATAACAGAAATGTGTTAAAAACTGATAAGAAATGTCAATCACATATTTGTTTGGTTGTATTATTTTTTTTTGCCATCTAGAATATTCAAAATATCAAAAATATCACATAAAGCTGCTTTTAATGTTTTGTATGAAGGGGCTCATTGTATTCAATTACTCAGGACTAATAAAATGACATGTGTTGTTTGATTTGGCAAACCTTGCAGGCATGGAGCACTCCAAAAAGTCTTCGGTGATGATTGTCGAGCAATCAGTGACCCCTGACCCTTCCAGCCATCGTTCCACTTCCGCCACAGTCTCGTTGGATGGTTTCACTATGTCAGCAATCTCATGAAGACTCAAATAGTGACCTGTTCATTAGAGTAGGATCAAAATTTGAGTAAGAAGCATCATGATCATAGCTGCTACTGCCTGGCTATTAACAAACAAACTTCTGTTAAACCGTCTTGTGCCAGCAGTAGATCCACTCTTAAGGAAAAACCAGAATGGCTTCAGAAGAGGTAGGTCTACCATATCACAAATCCTATCCAATCCGTAGAATCATAGAAGAAATGAGAAGATGCAATAGAGATCTAGAACTGCTCTTTGTCGACTTCCACAAGGCTTTCGACTCAATAGACATGTTTGAGATACTTCTATCTCCTGTATGGAGGGATTGCGGAAAAAGCTGGCCCTGTCTACCTGGCCTGTCTACCCTGGCTACCTCCCTTTTTCGGACCCCAAGGGTATGCATGGGGGTTAGGCCTTTAATGGAATTTCCTTGAGGAAAAACTGGGTCAATGCATGTCCAGATATATGTGTGTGAGCTGGATGGAAGATAATGCCTATTGGTGTTTTGTTGGGGCGGGTGTGTGGGTGAAGCTGGTAAAGCAATTCCACCAAGACTGGAAAAAAAGTTCCAGGTACATGTATACAATAAACTGCACCTGGAATATTAAACCCAATTGAAGTGGAAGGTAAGACAAGGAAGAAAAGAAAACTGGTAGGATGAGCCAGACAACAATAGGACTCTTGTTTGTCACAACAGCTAAATTCTAAACAGATGTCTGACACTCATTGGGGTTACTGTAGCTGATACTGACGAAATCTTTAGCAGCTGCTGTTCTGGCAAACCATCCTATCAGTTTTCGGTTTTCTTTGTTTATCCTATATCCTGTATCTGATACCCCTTCTATCTAGTTTAACAACAAGAAGTTTGTTTACAAATGATAGATTTTCTTCCAGTGTTGATGGAGTTGCTCATAACTGTCCCTATCCTCCAATAGTATGATCCAGCCCACCCACAGCTGGAATTGCCACTGACCCAGTTTTTCCTCAAGAAAATTCAATCAGATGCAAAACCCCCATGCATGCCCTTGGGGTCCAAAAAGGGTAGCTAGCCAGGGTAGACAGGCCAGGTAGACAGGGCCAGCTTTTTCCGCAAACCCCCTGTATGGAATACCTCAGCCCCATTGTTAATGCAAGAAACAAGTTCAAGATGAGGAATCCTTACTGTAACACTGACATTTACTTTTTTTTAATTTTTTTCATCTTAGACTAGTTCTTTGCTGCCTGATGAAACCGTGATTCTATTTTCAAAGATTCATGGGCAACATTATGAACAATTCTAATTTTAGATTTAAGGACCATTCAATGTAACTCGAAAGGTTGACACTGAGCCATTGGACCTGCTTCTTCAAGTTTGAATCAGGGGGATTCAGTCCTTTTGTGAAACAATTATTTTTCTTTCACAACAAAATTGACTCCTATGCTGGTAGTACATTTCCCTAAGAAGACAAAACAAGAACTTGAAGAGCTCACGCGGTAAAATATAGGGAGATTTTGTGAATTTCTTTTTGCCATAAGCCCTAGCCGTCGTATATATCTGACTGATCTTCCACTTCCCTCAGTTCTTTAATCAATCCCAAGTAATTGTCCCTCCCATAAGATTAGCAATTGAAATTCCCATACCACTTTCAGGAAGGGGGTGATGGCCTGCAAACTGCAGCACCCGAAAATGCTACTAGGGGGCCCAAAATCACCATGTTTCTTTGAGACCTCAATAACTACCAAAATTCATTTTAAAAAATCCATCCTAAGGATCTTGAGTTATAGGTGAGAACACACAAACTTAACCAAAAAATAGTACCCCCCGTTGATATGAGCTTCCAATCTGGAGGTAACAAGAACAAAACATCTTGCAGGGGTGTACTTGAACATGTAAGCAATAGAGGGTTGATAATTGATGGAATTTACCATACTCCTCATGAGTTGGGTCGGACACTTTCCAGAACAGGTCTTCCAACACGTCCACATTCTGCTGCTTCAGGGCAAAGGTCAGTTTCAGGTCCTCGTCGGGTGCAACACGCTCAATACGTGTCCAGCCCTCAGGTATACTGGGGGCAGAAAAAATAGGAGATAAATCTGGGTTGTTGGAATCAGACATGACGGTAACACGTCGGACTTCTTGCCCTTTTCTTAGTTTCTGCACAACCATACGCAGATTGAAACAATCGGACAGCTTTTTCCACCCCAAAATCAGACCAGACAGCTATTTCCGCCAATCGGACTGGACGGCTAATTCCAACAACCCTTCCCATCTTTACTTCAGTTTGAGTAAATTGCCCCCCCAAAATTGTACTCTGAACCTATGTCTTGTTGTCTGAAGCAAGGGATGCACAGTATTTATGCTTTCATGCCTCCCCATAACAATCTAGACACATTTATAATGATTTTAAAAGATGAGTACAGTCAAAACTGCCCAAGAGAGGTCACCTCACAGAGGACCGATAAAATCTCAGGTCTATGTGGCTTGCAGATGATTACTTAAACAAATTGGTTCTTTAAAGGTGTGTGTCCAAGAGAAAGATTATCTCAAGGGTTTAAATCCAAAGTGGTCACATTGGCTCAAGGTGTCCTCATGTATAGGTGCATCTGTGCAGCTTTGACTGATGCAACCTCTGTTGATAATCTTGACAATTAAGTTCTTGTCAAAATTATTTGTATGATACACACAATCATCTATTTCTCAAATAAGTTTATGAACAAAACCAAATCATATTTACTATTATATTTAATGTTCAGCTGCAATGGCCCTATCTTACATTATTACTTAGGAATCAAAGTGTCTTAGTGGAAAAGGGATTGAAAAACCAACAGACTCTTTATTATACATTTTTGTGAAGCATCGGTACTATACTGAGTCCGTTACTAAATATGCATGCAACCAGTTAGTGGCCCCGCAAAAAAATACAGACAGTACTTCTGGAGTGTTCGCACTGGGGGTTTACAGAAACTAGATCTATCTGGACTAGTGCTGCGTACCCGCCGCGGTACTGTGTACCGGTACTGTACCATAAAAACTGATTAGGTACAGGTCCAAAATACCGGATCATGAAGTACCAGTGCTGTACCGATATAAATTTACACCAAATATGTGCTTATTTTGTGACTGATATCCTGACCCCATGGGCACTTACAACACCAAACATGACCAAAGTGACACCTTCAAACAGCGTAACTAATATGCAACAGATCATTCAGGCAGGCCGGGAGTTTTGATAGCAAGGCCAAGGGAGTTTGGCGGTAGAAAAATTTACACCAAATATGTGCTTATTTTGTGACTGATCTCCTGACCCCATGGGCACTTACAACACCAAACATGACCAAAGTGACACCTTGAAACAGCGTAACTAATATGCAACAGATCATTCAGGCAGGCCAGGAGTTTTGATAGCAAGGCCAAGGGAGTTTGGCGGTAGAAAACCTAGTTATTTTCTTTGAATAAAGATACTGACATTATTGAAGAAGTTCATAAGAACACTATCATCATGTTAATTGTTCAGATTGTTCAGGTACAGGTACAGGTCCGGACCTGTACCTAAACCTCTGTACCGGTACCTGTATCTGTACCTGATGTTACGTTTAGGTACGCAGCACTAATCTGGACTGTCTATCCTGGGCTGTCTACCCTTTTGGGCCCAAGAGCATGCATGGGGGTTTGGCATCTAATGGAGACAGTCCAGGGTAGACAGGCCAGGTAGACAACCCAGCGTTTTCCGTAAACCCTTCGCACTGGCCAGCCAATCAGACCTATGCGTCTGCTAAGAGATTACCGTGCACATATATGTACGTGTAGACTCACCTTGTACTCTGGCCCGGCTCCAAGTGAACGTACTCAAACGACCGCGAAAGCACGGCAGAAAACCCTGCAAACAGGACGCACAATCCCACTGCTACACGCATGGTTGGACCCTCGTGTTCAATCGATCGTCAACTGGTAAGAGGTTCCAGATCAGGAAACTAGCACAGAAATGATAATATGATACAATTGTTAGTTGATTCACTTCCGAGAACAATACTTCAGATCTAGTATTAAATTAAAAATTATGCATGTAAAGTATTATGTGTGTGGCCAAACTATGTAAGAAAGATGCTTAAAGTCTCTTTTTGCTTTGAATTATTCCGTCTACAAATACATATATCTTACAACAGCATTTTGCTTTATGTAAATGCACACCACATCTAACAAACCAACGAATGTCCAAACATAGTCCAACAGACTACAATACCTCCGTTTTAACGGAGGTAATAACTGATATGATTGTGTTACTACGGTAATCATAATAGCTATAGCCATACTACCATTAAGTCAGGCTGTATACTATATACAACAGTGTTACCTAGTTACATATTCATAAGGATAAAATTATTATTTAAAAAAACGCAGTTTAAAGAAATCTCCCAGCTTTTAGTTGCGAGGTTTTCAAACTACAGAACAAACAAAAACGCCGGCTTTGTCACTAAAGAAAACTAGCTATACAACGTGAGTGTACCCGGCAAAAATGTAAACACATTTTATTTTATTTCTGAGGCTATTTACTATACGTTACCAAAAGGTCATTACAGTAAAACATTCCTCAAGAAAGAGTCAAAACGCTGCATATCCTACAAGCTGCTAGGGGGCCCAAACCTACACCACTTTTTTGCTACCTAAAAATCAAGACCATAGCACGTCCGGGTCAAAAGATACAAAAACTGAAGTTCTGCTGCAGGACCAAGGTCACATACCAGGGGGCCCAAAATCGACCTTGAATTTTGGCTTCCTAACACCTACCCACATGTCAAATATCATTGTAATCCATTAAGACGTTCTTGAGTTATGCTGACTACAGTAGTCCAGAAACACAGACAGACACACAGGCAGGCAGACAGACAGACAGATACACCCAAAACTATATCTCCATGAACATCTCAATTTTTTATGGGGATAAATATGGACTCTGCAGTTTTACGATGGAGCTGTCAGGTTTTGATTGCACAAGAACAGTCTAGGAGAAGCCGGACTGTACACGGGAGTAAATGCTGGATTTTCGTCTATTAGGATACAATCATGGTCGTCAGCCGCAGTGGGCGTTGCTACGTCAGCTAAATATTGCGCAACGACGGGATGGGTCGTCTTTCAAATTGTGGCAAGGGAAAGAATGTGGGGCGTTCTGTCATGACCATAAGACAACGTCTATATAGTTGGTAATTAATTGCCTTGTAGGGAAGCAACTTGTCCCCTATTGAAAGGGAAAGAAGTATGTATTACTAAGTATATCAACTAAAACTCGTCACAAATGATTCCCAATTAGAGAAATATATGACACGAAAACCACAGTCCTGAAAATAACTGCGTACTCAAACCAATCATTCCCACGATACCTCAGAATACATCTGTTGATCAACAAGACAGGAAATCTACCGCCGTTTGCTTTTGTCGAAAAGGCGAGGCCAACTAATAATAATGCCGAAAACGGAGAAAAATAAGATTATCCCAAGACATCAAGGGATAAAAGATTACATTTATAGCCGTCCTCGATCATTCGTGTCTCTACGCTACATTACAGAGATCGAGCAATCCCCTTGCTTTCAACCATGCAGAAACAACGTCCCTCATACTCAGCTAGAGAAGACATAAAGTACCAAACTTATCATGGAAATCCGTCGTTCCTTTGTTCAGTTATTCTCCTTAGAGGATTTTCAAAATGACGCCCCTGCAGTTCTATAGCAAGCTGCTATGGGGCCCAAACCTAGTCTCCAAGCAGACCTAAGGGTTGCAAAGACCGTATCCAACTGGCAAAAGGAGTTTTTATAGCAACTTGGGTTGCTATAAAACTCCTTCGGCCAGTTGGATACGGTCTTTGCAACTCGTAGGTCTGCTTGGAGACTAGCCCAAACCTACACCACTTCTTTATTACATTACAAGCTATCTCCCACCAAAAACTCAGGTCCAGGTCAAAAGATACAAAAACGGAAGTTCCGCTGCAGTACCAAGGTCACATACCAGGGGGCCAAAAATCGACCTTGATGTTTGGCTTCACAACACCCGCCCACGTACCCAATATCATCGTAATACATTCAGAGGTTCTTGAGTTATGCTGACTACAGTATAGTAGTCCGGAAACACAGACAGACACACACAGACACACACAAAACTATATCTCCATTTTTCATGGAGATAACAAACAGGTAAACTGACCTATCCTTTTTCACCATGTCAATATATCTGCTAAACTATATATCTTAAACACCAAATATTGCTCACCGTACAAAATAGTACGTATGTCATAGTCAAACCTGTACATTT
This sequence comes from Branchiostoma lanceolatum, assembly GCF_035083965.1. Taxonomy (NCBI): domain Eukaryota; kingdom Metazoa; phylum Chordata; class Leptocardii; order Amphioxiformes; family Branchiostomatidae; genus Branchiostoma; species Branchiostoma lanceolatum. The sequence continues at coordinate 14,023,829 of NC_089729.1, forward strand.
CAAAATTGCATTCTAACTCATCAGCACATCCAAGTACAGCAAGATAATTGAACTAAAGTAGAAACGTGGACCAAATGGCAATAAAACAACAACTGAGCGAAGCAAAATTAAGTAAGCTCTATAGAGTCAGAACCTGAGAACAACTCCAGCAACAAATAAAAGGCGGACGACGTCGACGCGATGTTAAGTCCTTACATACCTGAGAGAATTTTTGTTGCTGTTGAAAATTCCGATTTTTAGTTTCAAAATGAAAGATTGCGAAGCCGCATTGCAGTAGCACGTGCTGTATTGGCTACTTGAAAAAGCAATTATATACTTCATCTCAATTGAGGATGCTTGCTTTACCTTGTGGACATCTTTAACAATCCATTCTCACCCATGTGATACTTACCCTTGTCATCATCAGAGACATTCTATCAAATTAGGCCCAATTTACATTACATGGGTCACACCAGCAGTAACAATGACAATTATGGCTTAAGCCTGGGTGCAATCCTATTACTACCGTGGCTTTTACGATCTAGGTCGGGGAACATACGCTACAAGACGGGGTACATACGCTACAAGACGGGGTACATACGCTACAATTTGGGGTAAAAGTTTGGGTACGGACCTTTCAAAGTACTTTGGCTCCGTTTAAAAGGACCATTCAAACACTACAGGTCGGGGTAGATACGCTACAAGTTGAGGTGCATACGCCACATGTCGGGGGTAAAGGTTGGGGTGCTTGGCTGCATTGGAAATGCTACAGGTCGGGGTACATACGCTACAAGTCAGGGTACATACGCTACAGGTCGGGGTACATACGCTACAAGTCAGGGTACATACGCTACAGGTCGGGGGTACATACGCTACAAGTCAGGGTACATACGCTACAGGTCGAAGGTACATACGCTACAAGTCAGGGTACATACACTATAATTCGGGGTTAATGTTTGGGTACGGACTACGGACCTTTCAGACTACTTTGGCTCCTTTGGAAAAGACCATTTAAACGGTACAGGTCGGGGGTACATACGCTACAAGCCGGGGAACATACGCTACAGGTCGGGGTACATACGTATACGCTACAGGTTGCGGGGTACATACGCTACAGGTCGGGGTACATACGCTACAGGTTGGGGTACGTACAAACGCTACAAGCCGGGGAACATACGCCGGGGTACATACGCTACAAGTCGGGGTACATTCTCCGTTAACGTGCACAATTATATTGCTGTCGCACAAGAATATCCATACGTAGTTAATTGTCAAATCGCACATTGTCTTCGACTTTGGTAGTTTAATGTCACCAGTAGATATAAGATATACTAATGGTAACCTTTTTACCGCCATGGCAGGCTATTTTTAGGTCGTAAAGGGCATTATTGTGGTTTGTAACCGTCAAAAAAGACCTGTCGCAGCTATAACTCCGTATAACCATGAATGAGAAAATAAAGCGGCTTCATTCCTCCAATACCTACCAAGTGCCCTATCGTTTGAAAGTAAAGTTTGAAAATTCTGGTAAAGAGATTGATTTTTGGACCTGTGTCACTGGCCTATAATGCTTAAGTATGGGCGGCGAAACTGTCAACTTTGGTCAGCTATATCGCCGTAACCATGAATGAGAAAATAATGCGGCTTCACTCCTCCAATCCCTACCAAGTGCCCTATCGTTTGAAAGTAAAGTTTGAAAATTCTGGTAAAGAGATTGATTTTTGGACCTGTGCCATTGGCCTATCATGCTTAAGTATGGGCGGCAAAACTGTCAACTTTGGTCAGCTATAACTCCGTAACCATGAATGAGAAAATAAAGCGGCTTCATTCCTCCAATACCTATCAAGTGCCCTATCGCTTATGTTATCATTTCCGTGTCAAAATTACGTACGTAAAAACCGTCAGTGACGGGCGGTGGTGTTAACACCCCTGTTCTTTTATAAGAACGTGGCTACAAGTATTCGCGAGGACTAATGGGCAGGATATCTGCTCGCACACATCGATCGTACTCGGGGATTCCTTCTCATGAACTTTCCAAGCCCCTTTGTGTCGGTTTTTCAGACACTGTGACAGACTACCACACAACATGGCGGTCTTACATCTTCCTGTTGTAAACCATCAGAGTCACAGAGGGTAGTAAGAGACAGTCAGGAATTCGAAGCCCGGCAGTCACTCAGAAAACAGATCTTTCACCAAATAGCGATCTGCTTAAAGCTCTCTTCATCTGCTTTAGAGTCCCAGCATCTGCTTGAATCGCAAATATCTGCTTAGAGCCCAGACATCTGCTTGGAGCCCAGACATCTACTTGGAGCCACTAACATGTGCTTTTCAAGATCATAGATGTGTCTTTCTAGCCTGAGTGTCAGCTTTTTTAGCTTTCGTCTGGGCCGGAAGGTGGGCCTGCCCACGGACCGTGGCCAAATGTAAATGATTGGTACATGTAATTGTTCTGTAGAAATTAAAGGAAAACGGGCCCATATGAGGTGATTGGTAATTGCTCTGTAGATTAAAGGGTAGATATGAGATATAATGTGACCAAAGGATGTCTACAGAGCACTTGATACACCTTCTCCAAGTAGTTGTGGGGTCAAATCCCACACACCTCATAATCGCAGGAGACTTTAACTACCCTGAAATTGACTGGAAACAAGTCACTTCATGTGCAAACGAGACTCGCCCTTCCCATCAATTTATACGTTGTATGCACGAAAATCTTCTGTACCAGCATGTCTTCAAGCCGACTAGGTACAGGGTAGGAGAGTCACCGAACATTCTGGATTTAGTTTTAACCAATGAAGATGGGATGGTGGAGAAAATTGAGTACCTTCCAGGCATCGGACTAAGTGACCATATAAGGATACAATTTGAAACCAAGCTATACACTGACAGAAGGGACAGTCTAAAGCCAAGACTCAACCTATACCGCGGCGACTATGCCAATATGGTTGCGGACTTATCCGGTACTGACTGGGACTCCAGGCTTGAGAACAGGTCCTTCGACGAGGCGTATAGTGTTTTTAAGGACATCCTACAGGCCAGCATTGACTTACACATTCCCAACACGAGAAAGAAGGCGTGCAAGAAGAACTTGTACACCACATCAGAAGTCAAGAGACTAAGCAAGAAGAAGCGGGCCAGTTGGGACCGTTACACTGCCTCTAGAGACGTGGTGGACTACGCCCGCTACGCTGCTATACGTAACGACATTAGAAGGCTCACCAGGAGACTCCGATACGAGTTTGAATCCAACCTTGTCCAGGACATAAAACAGAATCCAAAGTCATTTTGGAAGTATGTCAACTCCCGTCTGAAAACAAGAACTACTATCGGAGACCTGAAGAGGACAGACGGCACCATGACAAGTAGCAATAAGGAGAAAGCTTCTGCAGTGTGTTTACGAAAGAAGATACCGACCACATGCCAGTGATGGAAGCCAAATACTATCTGCCTCCCTTGAAGGACGTCCTAGTTACCCCTGAACTCATGTTGAAAAAAAATGAGAAACCTTAAGAAGGGGAAGTCCCCCGGACCCGATGGGTGGCACCCCAAGATCCTGGCTGAGGTCGCAGAAGGAGTCGCCAAACCACTCGCCATCATCCTCCGTAAGTCTTTAGATGAAGGCCGCCTGGCAGATGAATGGAAGCTCGCCCATATAACTGCTGTACATAAGAAGGGACCGAAGACTGAACCCGGAAACTACCGCCCGATTAGTCTCACATCCATCATTGTGAAGCTCTTCGAATCTGTTATCCGGGACGTGATCGTAGACCACATGATGCTGAATGAACTGTTCTGCGACCAGCAACATGGCTTTGTGCCTGGCAGATCTTGTACAACACAACTGATAGCCACCATAGACCAGTGGACTCGAGCGGTAGAAGATGGTGAACCCTTGGACGCCATATACCTTGACTTCAGAAAGGCGAATTGTTCTCACTCGAAGAGACGGAGTCTGAATTGGCACTTGACATCATTTTAATCAGTTCGCGAGTGATGGTACAGTTCTTATGCATCACAGATGTCAACGGCCTAGTACTGCAACTAGGCGGGTAACTGAAGTTACACAGGTCACGGGATACCTGTTGAGTAACCACTTAGGATGGAGTTAGCGTGCCTCTTAATATAACAGACTATAACGAGACTAGATTCTATAATACAAATCAGTCATTAACTAAGAGAGGTAACTGGCTCTGCCAGTGTAAAATCTGAACTGGGAGAACATTAAACGCAGTAACTAGCCAAAGCATGAAGTTAAAAGCTGATACGAGGTAAAATCGTGCGGTAGCACTGGGACGAGTGCACATATTCTGTCCCAAATCACAAACAGTCAACTTCACGTACAGTGTGGGCTCATTCTTCTCTCTGATGAGCGACTGGTATCAACAAACACAGTATTTAACAGGTGGCATATACAATATATACAGAAAAAGGTGCAGGTGAGTGTGACTCAGGCTCTGCCCGGATCTGCCTCGCGTCTAAAATGGGAGCTTCAGTGTTCGCACTGACTATATACATGGCTGCAAGACTCAGTCTTGTGTACATAGCCCATAGGGGTTGTCGCTGTCACTGTTTAAGCTCGGAACGATGGTGCAAACTTAAGTGAACTAAACTACTCACTACCACATGTGCGTAACTTACAATGTGTCGGAGACGGTAGAACAAGAGTGCTTAACTGACAAACTATACACAATGCTTGATACTTAAAGTTTGCATGACATGAGTCTGATGTGGGGACGGCGGTGGCGTGTCAAGCTCTGAGTCCCAGATTCAGTTAATCTCCGAGCTCACGTGTGTTCTCGCGCAATCTCGTGTGACATGCGCCATTCTCGCGAGAACAATTCCGTCATATGCTGCCTACTGTCATCATGTGTGCCTAATTGTTCTCACTCGAAGAGACGGAGTCTGAATTGGCACTTGACATCATTTTAATCAGTTCGCGAGTGATGGTACAGTTCTTATGCATCACAGATGTCAACGGCCAGACCGAAGGCGCCAAGAAGACTCCGATGAGAGGTAAGTTTGTCTGTTGTCGTGCAGGGGTCGCCTAAATATTGTTTGGTCGCGGTACCGTTGTTGACCGCGGACCCTGGGGGAAAACTGAGATCCACAACTCCTAGCCGATACCTTCGGCGCGTTTCTGGGCGGTCTGGAGTGGGGATGTGATGAAGTCGCTTCCGAACGGCGGTAACTGGAAGGGCCCCTGTGTGGCTCCATGCCCGGTCTCCTTGTCGATGTAGCGATCTACGGCCTTGCTGTAGGTTTTTGGCGTTGTTGTGGTTGCATCTGAGGCATGGATGACTTCATGTAATGAACATGCTGCATACTGCTCTGCCGACGAGGGTGGTGGGACTAGCTGTCTGAGCTGGGCGCTGGTGGTTGAAACTACAGGAAAGGGACTCGCCATCTGTGTGGCTGCGGGCTTCAGGGTAGGGAGCTGCTGGAACGTGCTTGCCGCCTGGATGGATGAGGGCTTGAAGGCACGGTCGTCGGGGCGGGGAGTCACTGACGTGGGTGCTGTGGTTGAGACTGCGGGGAGGGAACTCGCAATCTGTGTGGCTGCGGGCTTCAGGGTAGGGAGCTGCTGGAACGTGCTAGCCGTCTGGACGGATGAGGGCTTGAAGGCACAGTCTTCGGGGCGGAGAGTCACTGACATGGGTGCTGTGGTTGAGACTGCGGGGAGGGAACTCGTCATCTGTGTGGCTGCGGACTTCAGGGTGGGGAGCTGCTGGAACGCGCTAGCCGTCTGGACGGATGAGGGCTTGAAGGCACAGTCTTCGGGGCGGGGAGTCACTGACGTGGGTGCTGTGGTTGCAACTGCGGGAGAGGGACTCGCAATCTGTGTGGCTGCGGACTTGACGGGACGGTCTTCGGGGCGAGGATTCACTGACGTGGGTGCTGGGAGCGTCAGTGCGAGTGGTCCTGGGCTGGTACTCGCCATCTCGGTGCGTGAGGGCTTGAAGGGACGGTCTTCAAGGCGGGGGTTCCCTGACGTGGGTGCTGGGGGTGTCAGTGCGAGGGGTCTTGGGTTGGTACTCGCCATCTTGGTGCATGAGGGCTTTGGGGCAGGGCGTGGGCGTACGGCGCTGACCTTTGGTGTAGGGAGGGGCGGAAATGGGGGGTTGGTGACGTGGCTGGAAGTTGTGAGTCCAATCAGTGTTTTTTCCAGATTGGGCAGTTCTATGTTGTGAACAGGGCCTAGTCAGAAATTGTCCCGCGCCGCTGCGTAGTTGCCTTGACCATCCCGGTCCTTGTTGTGTGGGCAGTAACTTGCCGGGTGCCCGGCATCCTCTCCCGGTCTATGTCTGGAGCAGAACTTGCATGCATGGACGTGCAACACGCCTGAGGCAGCTATATGGTCCGTGGCGAAGGAGCATGTGTTGCCTTTGTATTTGTAACAATACGTGGTTCTTGGCCCGGCAGCTCTATCCATGTAGGCTGTTTGGCCATGACTGGCTTGCACACTGCTTGCACTACCAAAGTCAGCTGAGGGATTCCGTAGATTCTTTGAGTTTATGCACTTCTGCTGTGGTGGTCTCGGAGTCAATGGTGACGAGTCCGTGTTCGACATGGATCCACAAAATCTTGTAAAAGTTTCTGATACCGATGAAAGAATATGTGGGGATGTCGAGCATCAGACCCCTCAGTATATGGCCCCGGTTCCGGCTCTCCTTGGGATTTGTGTTCGGGCTCAAGATAATGGCCATTTCGCCTGCAACTAATTGATCCCATGTTAGGGAGTCATGGGTGACTGGTTTGGAGGCCGAAAATACGAACTCATGAGGCCAATTGACTTCCCTAACCACTCTATCGTATGCCTTCCTTGATAAGCCACTGGAAAGTTTTTTTACCTGAGAACAGTGGATCGCCGTCCGGGGAGGACTGAAGGTTTTCGGGGGGAGGGCGTTTCTCAGATCCGAGTGCACCGTCGGAGGCCTGCTGCCCGGTTGAAAGTCTTGGGGCAAGTGGTGGCGGGTTGCTGTGCAAGGCATGGAAGGCCCGCACCTCCCGCAGGGTGGGCACGCTGTTGTGAGACGGCGCGAAGTGCCTCTGCACGCCGACGGGAACACTCGACTGCTGGCGGCGGCCATCTTGTTGGGAGCTGGGCGCCGCTAAGCCCCCTGGGAAGATGGCCCTGTGATCCGTGACGTCGTCTTCTCGTGGCCGCGGAGAAATGGGGAGGGGGGTCTTCGCCGTCTCAAGTTCTGCCTCCTGAATGCCCAAGTCGGTTTTCATCTGTTCCATCTGCTTGCTCACGTCTAAGAGTTCGTTGTGCAGCTGCTCCGTCAACCTGGCGGCCGGCGTGGAGTGCCATCCGTGCTCGTCAGGCTCTTCGGTGGGGGAAAGTGCGAACCGCGCCGGGGGCCTCGTTTTCCGTTTACCTGCTCCGTACATACTTGAAAGGTGGAGGAACGGCGGTTGTAAAGGTTGCTGGTCTCGGGGAGAGAGGTCTGGGCGAGAGTCAGAGGAGTAGTACGGGCGTCGGTGGGAAAAACTGGCGCGCAAAAGGGGGAAATATCGGACGGAAATCGGTGCAGTCCGACTCGAACCAGATCGTGTCAAGCTCTGAGTCCCAGATTCAGTTAAGGTTGCAGACCACAGTATTTCTCCTATAGGGATTTATATAGTTAAGGATCCCAAGGTGAGATGCTTCGACGCTTGAAAATTTATAGAAAGGTGCAGAATTAGGGTACCAGATTTTTATATGCTTGACTTCAAGGTTCAATCTACAAAATATCTGCAAAATAAGGTTGAATTTGCCGGCTCGTTCTCTTTTAAAAGCCACTTTGATATGCCGCCCGGCGGAGGTCACCGTACTGCAGGCGACTTACAGTAGTCGGGCGGTAACAATATCCAGGCGCGAATCCAACCCGACCGAACAAACATCGTAATCAAACTCGTACTGTCTCAAAACTGACGTATTCCTCTACCATTCACCACAGTTTCAGCCTCGCTAACGTGCACAGAAGAAAAACTATGGCCTTTTCAAGTAATGTGACGCACTACTTCATACCCGAACTACTATTGCCCATTTAATACTGTGTTCTGCGACCTTAATCTCCGAGCTCACGTGTGTTCTCGCGCAATCTCGTGTGACATGCGCCATTCTCGCGAGAACAATTCCGTCATATGCTGCCTACTGTCATCATGTGTGCCTTTTGACTCAGTGCCTCACGCACGTCTGTTGTACAAACTGAGCCAGTATGGAATCAGGGGCAAGTTACACGGCTGGATCCAGGCTTTCCTAACGGACAGGAAACAGCGAGTGTGTGTTGACGGCGAAATGTCTGACTGTTCCGCTGTGACAAGTGGAATTCCCCAGGGATCCGTCCTTGGACCGATTCTTTTTGTTGTTTTCATTAATGACATGCCTGAATGTATCAGTAGCACCTGTAATCTCTTCGCCGATGACGCTAAGGTGTTTCGCCGAGTGAACTCTCCACAGGAGACAGCTGTCTTGCAAGGGGACATAAACAACCTGGCAGGCTGGTCTAACGACTGGCAGCTCAGCTTCAACATTGAGAAGTGTAAACGAATGCACATTGGGTATGGAAACAAGAGTACGAGATGCAAGGTCACATTTTAGATGAGACCAGTGAGGAGCGTGACCTTGGTGTAACCGTCGATCATAAACTCAAATTCCACGCCCATTGTACCGCCACTGCTGGCAAAGCTTTTCGAACCCTTGGTCTCATCAGGAAAAGCTTCCAACGGCTTGATGAGAAAACTGTGCCCATATTGTACAAAACCATGGTTCGTCCAATAATCGAATACGGAAACGTCATATGGGGCCCACACTACAAAGGTGACCAGCAACTGCTCGAGAGAGTACAGCACAAGGCGACGCGACTTCAACGGTTCCTGGTTTTGCCGATATCAGCTATGAGGAGAGACTACGCCGCCTCAAACTTCCAACCCTTGAACACCGCCGTAAGAGAGGTGACATGATACAGGTGTTCAAGTTCGTGCAAGGATTCGACCGTGTTAACCCAAGCCGCCTGTTCAACTTCAATGTTGACAGACGCACCAGAGGCCACCCATACAAGATGGTCAAACCTCAAGCTAAGAAGCCGGCCAGGTCGAACTGCTTCAGTGTCAGGTCTGTCAACTCATGGAACAGCCTCCCCGCGGATGTTGTAGCTGCCGAAACTGTGAACACCTTCAAGTCAAAACTGGACAACCACTGGAGGGGACTGGAGTACTCGCCCAGCCCAACATAAACTCTAATCACAAACTCCAAACTTTTAGCTTAAGACGCGGATCTTATAGGCAATATGCCTCCTATCCGAGCACTATGTTATGTTATGTTATAATAATTATACAAGTAAATACAATTCATCACATATGCTTTCCATATGGAAGAATTCAACGAGCCCCAACGTCCGGCCCCAGAAGCACAATACGCACTAACTCCAACCGTTCTCACGATACTTCAAAATATATCTCGTGATCGTCACGAGATCGTTGGACTTTTTCGAAAACACGAGGTTAAATCTTGCAAAAGAATATAAAATATAAGTTGAAACCAAGATTCTAAGGATTACTAGTGTTGGTCGTAACGATTCCCGACCATATGGGTTTCTACGCTATAGTACAGAGCTCGAGCAATCCTCTTGTTCAAAAATCGAAAAACAATGTGTTTCACACTAAGATGGTGCAACAGGTGATATAATCAAGCCTTTTTCATCATTTGTTAACCTCATCTGACTACCTTAAGAAAATTGCAGACAGAAAATGTACTATATCATAGTCAACCCTGGACATTTCAGATTTGCATTCTTTAAGCCATCAGCGCTTCCAATAGCAGCAAGATTATTGAAATGAAGTAGAGAGGTGGACCAAGTGGCAAAACGACAATAACTGAACAGAGCATAGAAATTTCTAAGTAAGCACTACAAAATCCAGAACCTTTATAGATGAAACTTTAGCAACAACATAAAAATTGGACTATGCTACGGTAATTCCTTACCTGAGACTTTAGTTGTCGTGTGTTCTTCCTCGGAACGCAAAGGTCAAAAGAGACCGATTCAATGATGTGCGCAGCAAGATCTAGAGTTATCCTATCTGCGCATGTACGTGTGGGTGGTGCACCTCTCAAGAACGCACCATTTCAATATAGGGGTTGTTTGGTGTTACAGTAGCATTTTAGAGTACACCTCTGTTATTAGAAAATATCAATTTTATCAATTTTCAGTTTCTAAACTAGACTTCTACTGCTTCGACGAAGTCTTTAACAACCCACGCCTATCCACAGGATATTTGAATTTGTCAAAGACCGATTGAGATGGAACTACTCGGAAGTGTCTTTTTATAACAAGTGTGGTTCCGCCCACAAGTACGATTCAATAAAAATCTTCACATTTAGCAGAATACGACGGGTGTACCAAATGATAGCTGACAAATATGATCACGCTGATAGCATTCAAATCCTGGCGAAGCGACGGCTTATTACATTAAGATCAACTGCAACATTAATACCTGCGAACAATCTCCTACGTTTGTAATGACATCATGCATGTTGCATTGTTTTCTTAGTAACTTCACAAAAAATTACCGTACGCGATCATCATTGTTCTTAACTTGAGTGGCATGTAGTAATATTGTTACGCAGGTAACAAAAAATATGAACGACCAACTAGCAGACTACGCAAGAAAAGACTATTCCCAGAAGTGAAAAAAAAACGTATGCTGATATTTTGCCTTCAGAAAATAACTTAACGATGGTACCTGAAATGTACATCTGCAATTTAATGCATAACGAGGGGAGGGGCCTATTTGTTGCAATAGAAAGAAGGTGGGGCTGCCTACGGACCGTGCTCAAACGTAAATGATTGGTAATTGTTCTGTAGAAATTAAAGGGAAGCGGGCCCATATGAGGTGTTGGTCATTGCTCTGTAGATTAAAGGGTAGATATGAGATGTAAGAATTATACAAGTAAATAAAATTCATCACATATGCTTTCCATATGGACGAATTCAACGAGCCCCAACGTCCGGCCCCAGAAGCACAATACGCACTAACTCCAACCGTTCCCACGATACTTCAAAATATATCTCGTGATCGTCACGAGATCGTTGGACTTTTTCGAAAACACGAGGTTAAATCTTGCAAAAGAATATAAAATATAAGTTGAAACCAAGATTCTAACGTATAAGGAGTACTAGTGTTGGTCGTAACGATTCCCGACCATTTGGGTTTCTACGCTACAGTACAGAGCTCGAGCAATCCTCTTGTTCAAAAATCGAAAAACAATGTGTTTCACACTGAGATAGAGCAACAGGTGATATAATCACGCCTTTTTCATCATTTCTTAACCTCATCTGACTACCTTAAGAAAATTGCAGACAGAAAATGTACTATATCATAGTCAACCCTGGACATTTCAGATTTGCATTCTTTAAGCCATCAGCGCTTCCAATAGCAGCAAGATTATTGAAATGAAGTAGAGAGGTGGACCAAGTGGCAAAACGACAATAACTGAACAGAGCATAGAAATTTCTAAGTAAGCACTACAAAATCCAGAACCTTTATAGATGAAACTTTAGCAACAACATAAAAATTGGACAATGCTACGGTAATTCTTTACCTGAGACTTTAGTTGTCGTGTGTTCTTCCTCGGAACGCAAAGGTCAAAAGAGACGGATTGATGTGCTTAGCAAGAGTTATCCTATCTGCGCATGTACGTGTGGGTGGTGCACCTCTCAAGAACGCACCATTTCAATATAGGGGTTGTTTGGTGTTACAGTAGCATTTTAGAGTACACCTCTGTTATTAGAAAATATCAATTTTATCAATTTTCAGTTTCTAAACTAGATTTCTACTGCTTCGACGAAGTCTTTAACAACCGACGCCTATCCACAGGATATTTGAATTTGTCAAAGACCGATTGAGATGGAACTACTCGGAAGTGTCTTTTTATAACAAGTGTGGTTCCGCCCACAGGTACGATTCAATAAAAATCTTCACATTTAGCGGAATACGACGGGTGTACCAAATGATAGCTGACAAATATGATCACGCTGATAGCATTCAAATCCTGGCGGCTTATTATATTAAGATCAACTGCAACATTAATACCTGCGAACAATCTCCTACGTTTGTAATGACATCATGCATGTTGCATTGTTTTCTTAGTACTGACTTCACAAAAAATTACCGTACGCGATCATCATTGTTCTTAACTTGAGTGGCATGTAGTAATATTGTTACGCAGGTAACAAAAAATATGAACGACGAACCAGCAGACTACGCAAGAAAAGACTATTCCCAGAAGTGTAAAAAAAACATATGCTGATATTTTGCCTTCAGAAAACAACTTAACGATGATACCTGAAATGTACATCTGCAATTTATTGCATAACGAGGGGAGGGGCCTATTTGTTGCAATAGAAAGAAGGTGGGGCTTCCTACGGACCGTGCTCAAACGTAAATGATTGGTAATTGTTCTGTAGAAATTAAAGGGAAACGGGCCCATATGAGGTGTTGGTAATTGCTCTGTAGATTAAAGGGTAGATATGAGATGTAAGAATTATACAAGTAAATAAAATTCATCACATATGCTTTCCATATGGAAGAATTCAACGAGCTCCAACGTCCGGCCCCAGAAGCACAATACGCACTGACTCCAACCGTTCCCACGATACTTCAAAATATATCTCGTGATCGTCACGAGATCGTTGGACTTTTTCGAAAACACGAGGTTAAATCTTGCAAAAGAATATAAAATATAAGTTGAAACCAAGATTCTAACGTATAAGGAGTACTAGTGTTGGTCGTAACGATTCCCGACCATTTGGGTTTCTACGCTACAGTACAGAGCTCGAGCAATCCTCTTGTTCAAAAATCGAAAAACAATGTGTTTCACACTGAGATAGAGCAACAGGTGATATAATCACGCCTTTTTCATCATTTCTTAACCTCATCTGACTACCTTAAGAAAATTGCAGACAGAAAATGTACTATATCATAGTCAACCCTGGACATTTCAGATTTGCATTCTTTAAGCCATCAGCGCTTCCAATAGCAGCAAGATTAATGAAATGAAGTAGAGAGGTGGACCAAGTGGCAAAACGACAATAACTGAACAGAGCATAGAAATTTCTAAGTAAGCACTACAAAATCCAGAACCTTTATAGATGAAACTTTAGCAACAACATAAAAATTGGACTATGCTACGGTAATTCCTTACCTGAGAGTTTAGTTGTCGTGTGTTCTTCCTCGGAACGCAAAGGTCAAAAGAGACCGATTCAATGATGTGCTTAGCAAGATTTATCCTATCTGCGCATGTACGTGTGGGTGGTGCACCTCTCAAGAACGCACCATTTCAATATAGGGGTTGTTTGGTGTTACAGTAGCATTTTAGAGTACACCTCTGTTATTAGAAAATATCAATTTTATCAATTTTCAGTTTCTAAACTAGATTTCTACTGCTTCGACGAAGTCTTTAACAACCGACGCCTATCCACAGGATATTTGAATTTGTCAAAGACCGATTGAGATGGAACTACTCGGAAGTGTCTTTTTATAACAAGTGTGGTTCCGCCCACAGGTACGATTCAATAAAAATCTTCACATTTAGCGGAATACGACGGGTGTACCAAATGATAGCTGACAAATATGATCACGCTGATAGCATTCAAATCCTGGCGGCTTATTATATTAAGATCAACTGCAACATTAATACCTGCGAACAATCTCCTACGTTTGTAATGACATCATGCATGTTGCATTGTTTTCTTAGTACTGACTTCACAAAAAATTACCGTACGCGATCATCATTGTTCTTAACTTGAGTGGCATGTAGTAATATTGTTACGCAGGTAACAAAAAATATGAACGACGAACCAGCAGACTACGCAAGAAAAGACTATTCCCAGAAGTGTAAAAAAAACATATGCTGATATTTTGCCTTCAGAAAACAACTTAACGATGATACCTGAAATGTACATCTGCAATTTATTGCATAACGAGGGGAGGGGCCTATTTGTTGCAATAGAAAGAAGGTGGGGCTGCCTACGGACCGTGCTCAAACGTAAATGATTGGTAATTGTTCTGTAGAAATTAAAGGGAAACGGGCCCATATGAGGTGTTGGTAATTGCTCTGTAGATTAAAGGGTAGATATGAGATGTAAGAATTATACAAGTAAATAAAATTCATCACATATGCTTTCCATATGGAAGAATTCAACGAGCCCCAACGTCCGGCCCCAGAAGCACAATACGCACTGACTCCAACCGTTCCCACGATACTTCAAAATATATCTCGTGATCGTCACGAGATCGTTGGACTTTTTCGAAAACACGAGGTTAAATCTTGCAAAAGAATATAAAATATAAGTTGAAACCAAGATTCTAACGTATAAGGAGTACTAGTGTTGGTCGTAACGATTCCCGACCATTTGGGTTTCTACGCTACAGTACAGAGCTCGAGCAATCCTCTTGTTCAAAAATCGAAAAACAATGTGTTTCACACTGAGATAGAGCAACAGGTGATATAATCACGCCTTTTTCATCATTTCTTAACCTCATCTGACTACCTTAAGAAAATTGCAGACAGAAAATGTACTATATCATAGTCAACCCTGGACATTTCAGATTTGCATTCTTTAAGCCATCAGCGCTTCCAATAGCAGCAAGATTAATGAAATGAAGTAGAGAGGTGGACCAAGTGGCAAAACGACAATAACTGAACAGAGCATAGAAATTTCTAAGTAAGCACTACAAAATCCAGAACCTTTATAGATGAAACTTTAGCAACAACATAAAAATTGGACTATGCTACGGTAATTCCTTACCTGAGAGTTTAGTTGTCGTGTGTTCTTCCTCGGAACGCAAAGGTCAAAAGAGACCGATTCAATGATGTGCTTAGCAAGATTTATCCTATCTGCGCATGTACGTGTGGGTGGTGCACCTCTCAAGAACGCACCATTTCAATATAGGGGTTGTTTGGTGTTACAGTAGCATTTTAGAGTACACCTCTGTTATTAGAAAATATCAATTTTATCAATTTTCAGTTTCTAAACTAGATTTCTACTGCTTCGACGAAGTCTTTAACAACCGACGCCTATCCACAGGATATTTGAATTTGTCAAAGACCGATTGAGATGGAACTACTCGGAAGTGTCTTTTTATAACAAGTGTGGTTCCGCCCACAGGTACGATTCAATAAAAATCTTCACATTTAGCGGAATACGACGGGTGTACCAAATGATAGCTGACAAATATGATCACGCTGATAGCATTCAAATCCTGGCGGCTTATTATATTAAGATCAACTGCAACATTAATACCTGCGAACAATCTCCTACGTTTGTAATGACATCATGCATGTTGCATTGTTTTCTTAGTACTGACTTCACAAAAAATTACCGTACGCGATCATCATTGTTCTTAACTTGAGTGGCATGTAGTAATATTGTTACGCAGGTAACAAAAAATATGAACGACGAACCAGCAGACTACGCAAGAAAAGACTATTCCCAGAAGTGTAAAAAAAACATATGCTGATATTTTGCCTTCAGAAAACAACTTAACGATGATACCTGAAATGTACATCTGCAATTTATTGCATAACGAGGGGAGGGGCCTATTTGTTGCAATAGAAAGAAGGTGGGGCTGCCTACGGACCGTGCTCAAACGTAAATGATTGGTAATTGTTCTGTAGAAATTAAAGGGAAACGGGCCCATATGAGGTGTTGGTAATTGCTCTGTAGATTAAAGGGTAGATATGAGATGTAAGAATTATACAAGTAAATAAAATTCATCACATATGCTTTCCATATGGAAGAATTCAACGAGCCCCAACGTCCGGCCCCAGAAGCACAATACGCACTGACTCCAACCGTTCCCACGATACTTCAAAATATATCTCGTGATCGTCACGAGATCGTTGGACTTTTTCGAAAACACGAGGTTAAATCTTGCAAAAGAATATAAAATATAAGTTGAAACCAAGATTCTAACGTATAAGGAGTACTAGTGTTGGTCGTAACGATTCCCGACCATTTGGGTTTCTACGCTACAGTACAGAGCTCGAGCAATCCTCTTGTTCAAAAATCGAAAAACAATGTGTTTCACACTGAGATAGAGCAACAGGTGATATAATCACGCATTTTTCATCATTTCTTAACCTCATCTGACTACCTTAAGAAAATTGCAGACAGAAAATGTACTATATCATAGTCAACCCTGGACATTTCAGATTTGCATTCTTTAAGCCATCAGGGCTTCCAATAGCAGCAAGATTAATGAAATGAAGTAGAGAGGTGGACCAAGTGGCAAAACGACAATAACTGAACAGAGCATAGAAATTTCTAAGTAAGCACTACAAAATCCAGAACCTTTATAGATGAAACTTTAGCAACAACATAAAAATTGGACTATGCTACGGTAATTCCTTACCTGAGAGTTTAGTTGTCGTGTGTTCTTCCTCGGAACGCAAAGGTCAAAAGAGACCGATTCAATGATGTGCTTAGCAAGATTTATCCTATCTGCGCATGTACGTGTGGGTGGTGCACCTCTCAAGAACGCACCATTTCAATATAGGGGTTGTTTGGTGTTACAGTAGCATTTTAGAGTACACCTCTGTTATTAGAAAATATCAATTTTATCAATTTTCAGTTTCTAAACTAGATTTCTACTGCTTCGACGAAGTTATTAACAACCCAAGTTTATCTGTTAGATATTTGCATTCGTCAAAGACCGATAGAGATGGACCTACTGGGAAGTCCCAGTGTGGTTCCGCCCATAACAAGTGTGGTTCCGCCCACAAATGATATTTGCCCTCTAATTACATGGCAAGTGAAAAATAATCTAACGTCACATGTAGCGGAATACAACGGGTGTAATAAATGATAACTGACAAATATGATGACGCTGATAGCATTCAAATTCTGGCGAAGCGACGGCTTATGACATTAATATCAATTGCAACATTAATACCTGCGAACAATCTCCTATGTTTATAATAACATCATGCATGTTGTATTGTTTTCTTCGTACTGACTTCACAAAAATTACCGTACGCGATCATTATTGTTCTTAAATTGAGTGTCATGTAGTAATATTATTACGCAGGTGACAAATGATACGAACAACGAACTAGCAGACTACGCAAGAAAAGACTATTCCCAGGAGTGTAAAGAGAACATATGCTGACATTTTGAAAACAACGACGATCCCGAAAATACATCCGCAAGATATTGCATAACCAGGGGAGGGGGTCTATTTTGTTGCAATAGAAAGAGGGTGTAGCCTTCAACCACGCAGACTAACCACGCCAGCTATAGGGGGATATTTGCCAGGAAGGTTTGACCACCATTAACATTTGCAGGCGTTGGGGAATCATTACCCTTACCGTACACTGACTCTACTGAACAATTATTCACTTTATTTGTCAAATTCTATGATCCATACGCCCGTAAGAAGGCCTGGTGGAGGCTACTTCGACTGTGCGACAGGGGCTATAGGAACTAATGTTATTTTACAAAGTTAACGTTGTCAGTGAAATCACAAAACCGCTTGTCAACTGACTTTATCCTAACAAGTACGTTGACTAAAATGCTAGTTGACGGAAATGCTGTTCTGAATAGAAACGAACTTCAAGCCAAACCAAAGTAGGTTCTATCTTTGAATTGAGAGAAACTCTTTTCTCGTTGGACATGCCATAACAAGGGAAAATAGACAACGTTCTGTAATTTGTTTCATTACAATTTATGCTAATCATTCCAATTAAGTAATTTTCCTAATAACAAGTGCTACAATGAGCTTGCCACACCGACAAAGAGTTAACATTTGCAAGTCAAAAAGGTTGTCTTCTTCCATGAACTGACCAATCACAACGTAGGTTATTGCAATGCTAACCAATCACACGGCATGCTCATTCAAATCTACATAATCCAATTAGTGAAGGCTGTATAAATCCGGTCTAAAACGTCCACAGACTACTTTATTTTTCCGTAGCTCATCCAGAACAAAACAGACGACTTCCCGATCGAACATGGCTCGCATCAAGCGCATCGCCCGCAAGTCCACCGTGTACGTCGTACCGAAGAGAGTCACCAACGGCGGCGGCGCTGCTAGGAAGTCCCGCCGCTACAGGCCCAGCACCGTGGCCCTGAGAGAGATCCGTAGCTACCAGAAGACGACGAAGCGAGTGATCGTCCGCAAGCGCTTGGTGAGGGGCATTCGGCTTGCTCGTCGCATCCGCGGGGAGCGGGGATAAACAGGACGTCAACATGGACAACCAACGGCTTTGACGGATCACGGATCGGACTCAACATCACGTGGAACCCCCGGCCCTTTTCAGGGCTACGCACATACCCACAAAAGAGCTGTATCGTCTCACATCACGATCGTTGTAAATCTGTGCGTTTCACGTGTTTTCTCTATGACCCCCGCTCCTGGGGCGTCACCAAAATTAAGATTGCATACAAACTATATAATCTAAGTTCTCTCTCTCTGACCAAGGAGGTCTGACAAATGCCCAAGCTTTGATTTCGAAAAATTGATGCAAAATTAGTCTTTTGCGTTGTTGGTGAGCAATTAGTCCAGTACTCTGCACACTTGTGAATATGTAATTAGTTACCATGACAACAGACTATGATACAATGTATTTAGTTGTCTAATTCAGCCAAGCAAAAAAAGAAAAGTTGTGTTTTCCGGTTACCTGTCCAACCCTACCCGAGAGTTGTTTGTGGCGACCGCCGCCAAGGGACATAAAATTTTCAATCGGACATTTACCTTCTCATTCATTCTTAGCAAGAGCTGTTTTGCTAAAAGGCACAAATAAGTCCAACCCTAAATCAATTCAAGTAGAACAAGTAGATAACAGTTGGTTTATTACTTACAAATAATGTGGAAAATCTACCTCACAACCTATGCTAATACAAGTAAAATACAAAAATAAAGTTTGTTTCATATGAGGTATATAGTACATAAAGTTTTGTCATTTTTGGTGCCAGTGGTTTGATTTGATGGTGGTATGGTACACACATTCTGCTGTTATGTTAGTCAATGCACTATTAATATGAGGTAGTTTTGCTAACTAACATTAACAACATTACTTTTGGTATTTATGTTACTGACTAACTGTTAGTCAAGGCACATATCACTTAAAACTTGAAGGTTTTGTTAACTAAAATGCAATAACATTGATTGAAAATAATAATAGTAAGAAGATGCAGGTAAATGTAAGTTAAGGTATTATATAAAACGTTTTCTTAAGTAACAACATGGCTTAAACATAATATTACTACTGAAATAGGCTGATCAGGGCACTATACTACTAGTAACACTATATCAACATGGCTTAAACATGAGTTCTAGATAAGGCACTTTTCATAAAGTCTTTTTAACTACCATGGCTTAAACATTACTCTGTTAAAATTTGAAGCATACGCTCGTACTCCAAGCATGATATTTTAGAAAACATTCAATGACTCTTTTAAAAAGTTGACATTTAAAGCAACAAGTAAGTAAGGTGGCAAGTTAGGTGGCAGGGGAAAAGTTCCCTATTTTGAACAACTGCAATATGACTTCTAGTACAAGTAATACTAAAAGCTCAACTGATAATGTTTACCAGGGCTTTTTTTAAGAGAGGACGCAGCACCCCCATGCCCTGACTACACACCCCCTTACCCTGGCAAGCACATGATCTACATGTAACAAGCATAACATTTTGATCGATCAGGCCCGCTACTACCACATGCAGCCAGTCTTCCACTGTGAACTGCCTGACAGTGATCTTGTCCCTCAGGAAGCTTTAGAATGGTCCATTTTCACTTAAAATTCTCTAAACCTCTACAGTATGTTCCCCCTTTCAATTTTTTCCTAGAAAACCCTGTTTACTGTTGCATGCTTACATTTCTTTTACAAGGGCTTTTTCTAAAGAGGCGACCAAGGGCGCTGTGCCCCCATGCCCTCACTTGGAGAACCCTTTCCTAGAGAATCCCGTTTACTATCGCATCCCATAACGTTTACCAGCCTGAGGGCTTTTACTAAAGAGGGGAATAAGGGCGGAGTGCCAAATGCCCTCACTTGCACAACCTTTTTGTAGAGAATCCCTGTTTACTGTCGCATCCCGTTGCTAGTTCCTGTGGCTTTTAAATCTTTCAGAAACTTCTCGGACTCCTCCCTTCGCTTCTTCAACAGTCCCGGCTCGTACATGTTCCACAATCGCTGGAACTCTTCCGCGTACGGTCGCAATATCCGCCTGCTGTTGGTGACCAGGAGGTTCTCGGAGTTTCCCGTGATGGCCTGCCGCGTCCAGTTGAAGGACCCGTTGATGAGGATGGAGTTGTCTACTATGGCAAACTTGTGGTGCATGAAGTATGGGCTGTTGTCATGACGGACTTGGATACCTGGAACATAATACAAACATTAGTGAATAAGACAGTCCTATAGTAGAACTATTTAAGGCCATGTTGATTTGATTATATACAAATGTAGATAACATCCACGCGCACGGCTTTCAACCATACTGTAAATCGTCAAAGTAGATAAATGCCTTAAATTGCACACAAAAATACATGTATCACTAATGTCATAGAATGCTTCAATTCCAAAGTCAAAGAAGATGTGAAAGAACAAGAATGCAAAATCTATTGCTTGTTATACTCTGTGTCTTCAGTCATTTGTTCAATCTTTCTGACCACTTATAGATTTCCTAATGAAGAAAACTTTCCCATGTGCGGTATAAACTGTGAATCAGCTTATCAGAGCAAACTTAGACCCGATTCACAAAATTTCTGAACGTACAAGACGAAATCGTATGTCGAAGCCTTTTGTCTTGGGTGTGAACTGGCCCGCGCGTCGTTCGGCAGCCATTTTTATGGCCCGTATGATTTTGTCATACGCCACCTCCAGGCCTAAGGTGAATGTACAACCGCCCAGAGCAGAGCAGGCTCGTACATGAGTTGCCAAAAAAATATGGAAAAACTGATATTTTAATCAATGTCGTAGAATGCTATTCCAAGTCCGAGTTTCTTGCAATTGTGTGTGAAAAGGAAACTGCTGTATGTCGCACACCATTGTCGTGCGTCCAGAAATTTTCCCAGCGTGGATAGGGTCTTCATCTTTCTTTGGAGAAACGCACTCACCTTCGCTCCTGAAGTACCACACTTGGCTCCCGGTTTGTTCCATCTGCTCCTTGTCTGTGATGATCCTGACTAGGACTCCCTTGTGGTGCAGGTCAACCACAGTTTTGGCCAGATCAAGACAAGATATCGTGTACACACACAGGTCTAAAGTCTTCTTGGCACTGTAAGGAACAAGTAACTTGCATATATGGCATTTAAAAAAAGAATAGAAACTCAATATACAGAAATACTTTTCCAATAATTACATCGTACATGTATCATACAAAGACAGATATGTTAAAAGAGTACAGCAAGTATACACAGTACATGTACATGTGTATACAACGATATTATAGATGAATATCTGTGTACAAAAAGAGAGCTCGAGCATTTAGTCATTGGATAAAGCTTTCTTCTTCTTGAAGTGATTACATGTACATCTAAAGCCTTAGTTGTAAATTCACTATTTTTGCGGGGACTTAATTTTGCAGTAGAAGAAAGTACCTTATATTTTAGCAGTGTTTAAGTTCACAATTAAAACAAGTCTGTAGTATACTCTATAGTAGGAATACAATGGAAATACACATTGGTAGTGTCCTGACTTTGTGATGAAGAGGTAACTGCAAAAAATACACTGCAAACATTTCAAGATTTACAGTAGCATTGCAGCTGCTTGAGTTTTCTTTCTTCTTTTTTTTTCAAAACTGAACCAGAAAATAATAAATGGCACAAACCTGCATAAGTATTGTTTGAGCTGACTGAGAGAAGTGGTGTCGTGTGTAAATTTGCATCTCCTCATCTTACAGCCACCTGGCTGCGACTGGCGGGGACAGGACACCTGCGCATCTGGGAAGAACAGCACCTGTGTAGAAAAATCAAAAAGTCAATCATGATCACAAACAACGTTCTTCCGTACCCAACCAAAGGGGAGTTGTCCAGAAATTTTAGTCCGAGTAAACAAAGAAGAACAACACCACAAATCGCAAACCTGTAAAAATGGCAACATTGAAACAAAATGGTGGCGCCCATTGACGCGAATTAAAACAATACATAGTGCATATGGGAGTTGGGAAAGTTCTGAAGGAAATAGAATAAGCTTACTGTCAATTATTTAAGTGTCATGTTTATCAATCTCATATCTTTAAACATAATAAATTACCAGTAAGAGACACCATGGACATTATTTAGGAATGTCCTTGGAGACACTAACCATAAAACATTAATATAAATATTCCAGGTTTTCGATCAGGCAATGACACGAGGGAACCAACGTTAAAATCTATGAATGTTGAAAATACAATCTTTTGCAGACGACAAGTACATGTATGACCTCCATGTATATGTACCTTGTGTATCACGTGTCCCTTCTGTGCCTTCTCTCCAGAACTCACTCTCTTCCGTCGCCGGAAAATTAGAAGATACAACAAGTCTACCACACAACTGGCTGCTAAGGCGATGCCAAACAACTTCAGATAGCCCATGTTTGCCAAAAACCAGATACAAAGGGAAAGAAACCGTCTAAAAAGATCGTATTTTGACGAAAAAAAAGGTAAAGCTTGACAGATCCTACTGATGAGTTACCGCCATTTTCTTTAAATTTTCACCAATCAGAAGACGTTAAAATGTATAAATATGGGGGTTGTCTCACACTATTTGTTTTACTAATACGTTAGATATGGTTTCTAGAAACCATTAAATATTGTATGAGTATATTTCAATATGATATTAACATTTTTTAATAAGGGAATACATTTTATCAGCATTTCAATATAATATTTTAATAAATTAAAGAGTATTATATCCCCGTAAAAGTGAGGCAGTCCTTATTGTGACCTTTGACCAGAAGGGTATTATGGGTAGTGGTCTTTATCGTCCATCTTTGTAAGAAGCAGAATGGCGTACATCTTCCGACTCGGCTCGAGACAGGTCAGGTTTTTACCACAGATCTTTTATATTAAGCGTTAATATACAATTATATGTATGCTTTTATGATTTTTCGATATTTTTGCTAGGTAGTGGTGTAAAGATTTTGTCCACGGCGGTAGAAAATGGCCCACAATGTCAGCGGTGGATTGTGACCTTGGTTTGAGGACACTTTCACATGAAAAGTTCAGATTTATATGCTTTAATGATAATTATGATAACCTATTTCAGTATTCATGAAGCAGCGATAAATGTTTGGGTTTGTCAATAAAATAGAGTGGTTTATTATCTAGTCGTGGATTGAAATGAAACGGTATACTGACTGAAAATGATGGAAAACTAAACAGAAAAATTTAAAGTTTTATCCGTCCAATATGAAATTATTTGATTTTCAATCGAAGAGTGTTGTACCTTGAAAAATGTCAGAATTTTACAAGCAAAACTGTTGAGGATAATATTTCTATTTTCTTGCTGTACAAAAATATGTATTAAAAATCTGTTATTGACACTAAATCTGTTATTGACACTAGTGTACTAGTAACTGAATCCGCATTTGGACAACATGTTTTACATGATTATAGTCATAATTTTCTAGTCATAATCATTCCCCTTAATAAGTTCTATCCTTGATGATTTAGTAGTGTACACAATTTTCAAAATTCCAGATAGAAATTGATTTTGATTCTGACTTAAGCCCCCCAACTGCTCACTACATGTATTATTAATTGTTGCGACATAGTATATACTAGTATATATATGTAGCAAGACAAGTTGCGTAATAATGAATCACCATATTGAGGTCATTTTTACTTCACTCCTTTCTGGGAATCTCCCTTTAGCTGACTTTGTTCTTATTTATGATTCCTTCACGCCCCATTCTGTAAATCAGCCACTTTCCTTTTGGCACACCTGACTCCACAATGAATATTTAGTTCCGAGTATACAACTCCATTTTCCTCAGACTCACATTTTGCAACAGTAAAGTCAAAGTAGATAACAGTAATGTCCTTTGAGCAAATACAAATGTTTTGGTTGAATTTTTGGTTCTATTATTATTAAACACAATCCATGTCAGTGTTATTGGCCCTTAATTACCACAACTGTGGTTTTTTATATCTCGGACCGAGATTCTCGGTGTTGTTGACTCCATATGGAAGAAACCCATTTGAGTAAATATGGCCAAAGTCTAGTCATGTCAAATGTTTTCAGAAAAATAGTGCAATTGGTCAAACACATGATCTATGTACAGTTAAAGATTACTTGTAGAAGGATCAAGAACAAGTTATCTGTTTCAATTTGAAAAAAAAAATGAAATAGTAGTTTTGTTGAAATGTAGAAAGTAATCAAGGTTCTTGTTGAATATTGGCGCAGTTTATGATTAGGTGAGAAAGTTTTGTAAATACCATCCATAATTGAGCCCAGAATCCACCTTACATCTATTTCCGTTGCTGTTGGTTTGTAATGTACTTTACTGTTATACATTTGTGTTATGATTTTTATGATGAATGTTTTTCCCCTCCACAGGCTAAACGCCTGGCAGAACATGCCAACCATGCACGGTTCTTCCACTCAAGCAGTGCCCTGGCACAGAAGGTAAATACATGTACTAGTAGAATTAAAAGGTTGACCAGTTGTATGTTTTTTTGTCTGTTTTGTTCTGTGTTCCATTTTTTCTCACAATAGCTTGTGTTTAAATGTTATTTGAAAGCACCTGTTTAAATTGTGAACTCCAACTCTGCTTGGAATCAAACTTAAGACCCTCTTTTCATATTATGAACCTTCTCTCCATTCTATTATCATCAGCACATATGTAAATGTGTGCCTCCTTTACTAATATTAAAAGTAATAAGGAGACCTGTACGTACTAAGTTTGATTGAGATGATTTTTTTTTTCTTTCTAGGCGGCTATGAGCCGCTTTGAGCCAGACAGATTCGTCGAATATGAAACACTGGACAAGAAAATCAACATCGTAAGAAAGAGGTAAAAGTACATTTTGTTTTATTTTCATTAGAATTTGATAGATAAAAGTGATTTCAATAGAAGAAAGTATTTATCACCATAACTTGCAGTGATGAATAAGACCATTTAGAATAAGCTTATAGTACTGTCTGTATAATGTTATTTTTCAGAATGTCTATTTCTAAACCGTAGTGATTATGTTGCAGACTTGACGCCCCCATGACACTGGCTGAGAAGATTGTATACGGACATCTGGATGATCCAGTCAAGCAGGTCTGTACAAAAACAACAATAACAACAACAACATTGCATTGTGTAATAAGTTATCAAACAATCTTAGCACCCATTGCAATTTATTGTGTCTCAAGTATGTCATAGACTTTGTGAAAAAAATAATATTTTATGACCTGCTCTTCAGTTTTAGAATATAGAAAGAGCCATACATTGTACACATCTCTTCATTCACCCTACCAATACCATGCAGTTGCTGGAAGAGTTGATAGGTGGCGCTAATGAGTGTAATAGATTATTGTTTGTCTTTCTCACTACAGGACATTGAAAGAGGTGTATCCTACCTGAAGCTGAGGCCTGACAGAGTAGCCATGCAAGATGCCACTGCCCAGGTATGTCTTCTCATAGCAATTTTAGACTAGCAGCTATAATACAATTAGAAAGTGTGTTAACTTGAACTAGGCACTCAGTAAAATCATGTCACTTTTGTCAGTTTTGCTATCTGATACGTTTCAATAAAAGAGTAGCTATTGTACTAGTAATGTCCTAATCATACATATCATACGTATACATCTATGTAAGTTAGAGCTATTGTCTTTCAGTTGTTACATATCATATTAATGATGTTTGTGTTTATTACTTGACAGATGGCTATGCTACAATTCATCTCAAGTGGTCTACCAAAGGTACGAACCTACGCATACCAACTTCCAAAAGTTCTTCTAACAAACCTTAATATCATGTACTCTTTTCAATTTTGATAGGTGAAAGTTTTTGACATTTGTTGTTATTGTAGAATAACATTGGATGTGTGGTTTTTTTAATGTTGTCAGGTTGCTGTTCCTTCCACCATCCACTGTGACCACTTGATCGAGGCTCAGATCGGAGGAGAAAAAGATCTTAGCCGTGCCAAGGTAAGTTAAACCCCTATCCTGCTGGCGTTTTCTAAGCAAATTATCTCATTTATTTGATTTCTTAATCAGGTCATTTTCCTTTGACTTTTTCTGTGCTGCTGTGGCAAAGTTACTTCTGCATTCACTGCGTTTTGCTGCAGTGTGATGCGTTCAGCTGAAAAATATCCCCAACCTGTACATATACAGGACCCACATAAAGGCTCTGTAATGTGCAACCCATATTTGCATAGGGGTCCTACAGGACAAGGGTTTTAAGGTGTTTGACTAGTTTAAGTGTTTTTATGGCTTGAAATTGACCTTTGGGAATAACCTGAAAATCTAGGTGCTCAGGAAAAATTAAGTAAAATGTCAGCAAAATATAATCAAACTTGACTCCCCCCCCCCCCCCAGAACTTGAATCTGAAATTCTATTAAATTCAAAATTTCAATCAAAAAAGTAATACAGCAAAAGTTTTGTAATGTTTTTTAAATTGTAAATATAAATATAAAGAACTTGCTGTATGCTATTGTACAATTATTATACTACCTTTATGTACATAACATAACATTCTGGTGCACTAGTAAAAGAACCCAACACACTTATCGAGAAGAGAAGGGGTGACCGGGTGTGCTAGGTCAAAAAACGCAAGCTGCTGCGACGCCGCATTGCAGTACCACTAGCTACTTGAAAAAGCATCATGCTTCACCTCAATTGAGGATGACTGCTTTACCCTTAGTGCAGCCACAGTCACATATCGTAATTAGTTGTGAGGCTCAAATATTGAGTGATATTGGGTGCACATACACTCATTTTTTCTATTCCTTTCTTCCATCTGTTCTTCTTTCCCTCCCCCTCCTTCCTTTGACTCTTTCTTTCCCACATTCCTAACATGTTCTGTACTTGCAGGACATAAACAAGGAGGTGTACAACTTCCTTCAGACGGCCGCTGCGAAGTATGGGGTGGGTTTCTGGAAGCCAGGCAGCGGAATCATCCACCAGATTGTGCTGGAAAACTACGCCTTCCCGGGAATCATGCTCATTGGCACGGACAGCCACACCCCCAACGGAGGTCCGTCTACTTTGTTTTGTGTCATACATTTTTAATAGAGAAAAGAAGATAGTAAAAGTTTAATAGCTATGAGGCTGTAGGGGCAGTTTGTTATTGATTGTATCTAGGGTACGGTATTGGAAGCGGAGACCAACCCTCTACTTTAACCCTTACCTCTCCAACCAAAGTCAGGTACCCATTTTTACACCTGGGTGGGGTGAGGAAAGTGTCAAACACAACGTCTAGCCAGGAATTTCATTATTTTTTTATACTTGTGACCTCTCGATCCTGTATATGCTTGTCTAACCATTCATCCATTGATGATGCCTCTTACTGAATTGTGTAGAAAAAGTTGTTTCTGTGTACTATCAAGGTACATGTAGTGGGTCCAAGCAGACGTAAGGAGAAAAAATTGTAATGTGAACATTATGATCTTCTCATCTGTTTGGAGGTTAGGGGTCCCCTTCAAAATCACCCTGAGTAACTTCAGTAAGAACCAGGGCTGTTTCCGGCTTTAGATTTTTTTCAGTCCCTCATTATTTGAGAGCCCATGTTGATTTTTTTGTGTTGAGCTTGTCATTTTGAGCTTGCAAAAATACATTTTTATGCAAATTTCTGTCCCGGGACGGAGAGAGGAGTCCTGGAGACAGCCCTGGTATGAACTAATGTATAAAAGTGGTCGAACCTCAGACTGAGGACGAAGCATGACGCTTTTTCGTTAGCTAGTAGTACAATGCGGCTTCGCTACGGCTCGCGTGTTTTTTACCAAGCACACTGTGTCACCCCTACTCTTTTCGATAAGTGTGTTGGGTTCTTTTACGTGCAGAGGTTTGGGGCCCTAAAGCTCCCTCATACACGGGGCCGCCGGCTTTACGTCCCCATCCGATAGGACAACGTATAAGAATGGACAAAGTTTTTAAGATGTGTGTTTTTTACGTGTTCAGGTGGACTGGGAGGTGTGTGTGTAGGTGTAGGGGGTGCGGATGCTGTTGACGTCATGGCAGGGATTCCATGGGAACTCAAGTGTCCGAAGGTCTGTATAAGATGTTTTTCAATTGCCTTAAGCTCGTAAACTATACCTGTATGTGTGGCTTGATTTGAATGGGTAGAAACAGTACTACATGTTGCCACGTTTACTGTCAAACTGCTTTAATGAAGATGAACTGCTGAATAGGCTCATTAAAAAATGTGGAC
Source organism: Branchiostoma lanceolatum (assembly GCF_035083965.1). Lineage (NCBI taxonomy): Eukaryota > Metazoa > Chordata > Leptocardii > Amphioxiformes > Branchiostomatidae > Branchiostoma > Branchiostoma lanceolatum. The sequence goes on from NC_089729.1 coordinate 14,052,129, forward strand.
AATGCAATTTTATAATTAATAAGTTAAACATACTTAGACATTTTTTTGGTAAACCCTGACTTGTTTTGTAGGTTATTGGTGTGAAACTTACCGGTGAAATAAGTGGATGGACTTCACCTAAAGGTAATTGTAGTTACATGCATTTTATCAAATTGTTGTAGTAACTATTAATAAGAATTCATAGACTTTGTCGGAAGACTAGTATTAATCATTCAATGACCTTCATTGCACAATCTTGCCTCAATATATCAAATTATAATTCAAGAAAGTTTATATAAATCATCTTTGCTAATTTTTTTTTTTTTTTTGCAGTCACAATTGCAACTTGAGATAAAACAATTTTTTCCTGTGTTTTCAACTCATTGGTACTAGTACTGCTACTAGTACTTAACTACATACATTTACTGGATATGGTAAACTCTAGCAGTATATGACAAACTTACAAAGAATACGTCTGTTTTTGTTTGTATAGATGTCATCCTGAAGGTTGCGGATATCTTGACCGTGAAGGGCGGTACGGGCGCCATCGTTGAGTACCATGGTCCTGGCGTGGACTCTATCTCGTGTACCGGCATGGGAACCATCTGTAACATGGGCGCTGAAATCGGCGCCACGACCTCCATCTTCCCGTACAACAAGCGTATGAAGGACTACCTCGTGTCTACCGGACGTGAAGGTACGGGTGTTTTTGTTCCTGTCATCGTTGGTAAAGAAAGGTAGTCCCATAACCTTCTTGAGGCCGTAGGGGCAGTGAATTGTTATGGACTGTGTCTAGGGCACGGTGTTGGAAGGTGGAGCCCATCCCTCTCTTTGTACTGCCTCTTGCCTCCCCAACCAAAGTCAGGTACCCATTTTTACACCTGGGTGAATTGAGGAAAGTCGTGTAAAGTGCCTTTCCCAGGGGCACAATGTCGGTGACATATCACAGGATCGAACCCAGGACCTCTGCGTTCTGGGCCAAACACCCTAACCGTTATGCCGACACGACACCACAGTTAGTAGAGAAAATCACAATTTGTTGCACTTCTATGATTTCTTGTTTATCGTAACTCTCTTTGCTGTTACCGGGTAAAGCAATTTGGTTAAAGATCGTTAAGGATTGTTTGAATGTCTAAAGGACTGAAATCACCCCCACTTGTTTTGCAGAGATCTCGAACCTGGCTGACGAATTCTCGGAGCACCTGAACCCAGATGAGGGATGCGAGTATGACCAACTCATCGAGATCAACCTCAGCGAAGTAAGCATCCATCAAAACTTTCTATTTTGAAAAAGAGAACTGTAAAAAGCTGTTTTATATACATGTAAGCTCTTTCAACAGTGCAATGTTTTAAGGTACAGTTATAGACTACCTTTGGTTCTGTTCATTTCTGCAATGTAAATCTGTTTATTGTGTTTGAAATACTGTAAATGTACGCAGGGATTTAATTTCACAGTAGGGAGAAAATGGATTGTACGCGGTGGTTTTGAGTTCCCGTTTGAAACAATAGTAGCGCTACAGTCACACAATGGAAGGGCTTGTCTCGGTATAATTATATAGTTCTAAATAAAAAGACTCTTTTTACAAAGTAAAAAGAGTCTTTTTATTCAGTGACTTACCAACCTGATGAAACTATTCATGGATATATAGTTCTAAGATTGCGGTAAAGAGTTCATGGTGAAAGCTGTGAACTTAAAACCACCGCAAACATTGCTACATTTACAATACTCTAAATCTTGACATGTTTGCAGTGGTTTTGTTTTTGATTAGTGTCTTTTTGTGGTAACCATTGCAAACATGCATTTCCAATGTGTTACTACAGTAACTGTACTTACAGAATTGTTTTAACCCCAAAACACTGCAAAAACCTTTTCTTCTACTGTGAAATTAAGTCTCCGCAACAATAATTGAACTTACAGTAAACGTCTTGATACTTTCAGCTGAAGCCGCACATCAATGGTCCGTTCACCCCCGACCTGGCCACGCCCGTGGCTGAAGTTGGAGAGAGAGCCAAGAAGAATGGCTGGCCACTGGACATCAGAGTTGGTAGGTCACTGTAGATGTAGGTTCATGTTGTAAGAAAGTAAAGATTGTGTCTTATTAAGAATATGCTCTGAAAATGTCCTGTATACAATGTTGTTTTCAAGAACTGTCTTAGAAAGTAGCCTGACGAATCACGCTCCTAGTGGCCAGCCGGTCCTGTAACCGCCACCCCCCTTGGGCTTGGGGGTCAATAACCTCCGGCCGAGAGCTTGTGTAAATACAGGCTATCTTAGAAAGCAAAAGTACATAGTTTTTAATTGTTGAATTGCAAAGAAACTAATTTTCACTACTGTGTTGAGTGCTTTCCTTACTATAAAGTAGAATATTCTTTTTATCAATGGTCTTTTTAAAAGAATTATCACTTTTCTGTGTCTTACAAAGCAACAATATGATGGTAGTGTTAATCCACAGTGTAAATATTTACATATTTTCTATGAAGTTCATTTTAGATATATCTAGCAGTTGTCATCCAAAATGGAAGGATCTTTACTAGGTCCAGATGTAAGGTAGTTGTTTATTTTTTGTCCAGGTCTGATCGGAAGCTGTACCAACAGTAGTTATGAGGATATGGGACGGGCAGCCAGCATTGCCAAACAGGCCTTGGACCATGGAATCAAGTCAAAGTAAGTGACGGGTGAAGTCCTAGCCAGGTATCCACCCTATTCTAAGTCCGGTTTGCTGCAAAGATCAGTTCCATGCAGAATAGTCCGACCCCTGTTGACATTAAGATGCTTAAATGTAGTCTCTACTTTCTGCATCGTTATGGGAATTCATGTATTTGTCGGAAGCAGTGTATTGGGGGAAAAAATTATATCATGTAGTAATTGTTGTATTTTATATTTCAAGTTCTACTGGTATGTGCGTTTTGGATGGTTTTGCGCCTTTAGGGATTGCAGATAAGTATCCTTATGATTTTGATAAAAATTTTTACCAGTTTGTTTTGCTTTATTTTAGATCATTGTTCACCGTGACTCCTGGTTCAGAACAGATCCGAGCAACCATTGAGAGAGACGGCATTGTAAGTCAAGTTCACGTTGTCACACTAGATATTAGTCCATACACTGCATTATGCTACTCTCTATGTCTTACATATTACTCTGCATCTGACAGGTTTTCAAAACCAAACTTTTTTGACTGCTTGAAACAATAAAAATGATCATTGTCTATAGAAAGTTAGATTAGAATTAGGCTATATCATTGACTGAGACTACCTTTTCATGATACCAACACAAATAATGTAGTTTTATCTGACACCTGTAGAGTGCTAAAGGAAAGGAAATTTGGCAGCTCTTTTCATAAGCTAAGAGGAAAATTATTGTTTTTGTATGTAGATACTTATTTACGTTTGCCAAGGTTAACAGTTTATGGGTATGAGGTTTGCCCCCCTAGCGGCTCTCTATGGTACTGCAGCAAAACTTTCAATTTTGATATCACATTGGTCATGATTTTTCAGTGACAGAGTCATGTAGATCTTAGGCACAGAAAGAAATTACATAGGTCTGGGCCACCTAGCAGTTTTTTTCGGGAACTGCAGGGTCTTTTTTGTTGGCCTGTTTTTTCTAATTTTATGAAGACCCTGAAATGAGAAGTTTTCTTTGTTCTTATAGGCTGAAGTGCTGAGGGATATGGGAGGCGTAGTCCTAGCCAATGCCTGCGGACCGTGTATCGGCCAATGGGACAGGCAGGACATCAAGAAGGGCGAGAAGAACACCATCGTCACGTCCTACAACCGCAACTTCACCGGGCGCAACGACGCGAACCCCGCCACTCACGCCTTCGTCACATCCCCAGAGGTCTGTATAGATTTTTGTTCCTTGCGCTAGCTGTGTTATTTTGTTCCCCCTTTTTTTTGTTACCTGTGCCTGCAAAGTGTGAAAGTGGTTACTCTTTGCAGCTATGCTAAATGCCTGACTATCTTAATCAATGGCCCAGAGATTAGGCTAGTGAACCTTGGATGGTAAGGTCAAGGGTTTGATTCCTTAGCTACACTAGGCCAGGCGTTGTGTCCTTGGGAAAGGCACTTTCCTCACTCTGCCAAAGTGTAAATGGGTATACCTGACTTCAGTTGGGGAGGAAAAAGGCAGTGAAAGGAGAGGGATGATGGGCTCTCTCTTCAAATAGTAGGCACAAGACACAACCTTACGTCCCCTAAATATATGTCCTAATAAAGGCTATGAAAAAACCTTTACCTTTTTACAATAAGCTGGTTCGCGATTTTGAACTGCATATGCACAGTATGATGCGTTGTAGGTAATGTGTCAACCGTTGAACTTGAAGGCCCCTGACACATAAACAAAACACATTCTGGACAGGAACTGTTTACAAGTTAGAGACCTTTGACCCTGTGCATGCGCATTTGAAACCATGAACTAGCTTATAAATGAGGATTATTCTGTATGCTCTCTTGACAGATTGTCACAGCCCTGTCCATAGCTGGTACCCTGGATTTCAACCCAGAGACAGACGAACTGACTGGTGCAAACGGTCAGTATGGTAGACTCATAACGATGAGCTTGTTCAACTAGCAGTTCAATCTCCCATGTGGGGTCCATGACATATGTCTTTATTGTGATCAAAACTTCACCTTAGCATTGTCAAGTATAAAGTTGATGATATTGATTAGAAACTCATCTACCCATCTAATTTTTGTATAAAAATTTGTGAACAAATCTTTTACGTAACTGTGAAAATGTTACTGTTAATGGAGTAGGAGAGGCTAGGTAAGTAGTCAAAGAATTATGTGGTTCTTTTGTCTATTTTCAGGTGAGAAGTTTAAGCTGGAGAGCCCATTTGGTGATGAGCTACCCGCAAAGGTAAGTCTTAAGTGTTTTTTAAAATCTTTTTTAGTTGGTACATTCAATGACCTAGGGAATCACTGTAGCTCTATTGGTAATACCCTCACAGTTAAGCTCCTGGTTCCAATATTAGTTGGTAACTGTGGGACCCTTGTTCAAATCCTGGTTGGGGCTGCACCCATCTTTTGGTAGGGACATAAAATGAGGGTCCCGTGTTCCAGGAGGTGCCTCGAGCACGTTATAATAAAGGAGAAGGGCTAGCAACCCCTCCCTGTAATAATATACTCTGCTACTGAAACATCAAGGTAACAACATTCAATGTCTTGCTACGTAGTTACATGTACATCTCGTTTGATAACATCTCAATGATTCTGGCGACTGATGTTAAGATAAAAACGAAGGTTTTACCAAAGTTTAGCTTATTCTCACTGGATTAATTACTTAGGGAGCATACGGTCAATGGGGTGAAGTCTGCTATCTCTTACTTGTTCTGTAGGGCTTTGACCCCGGACAGGACACCTACCAGCACCCACCGGAAGATGGTACGGGAGTTGGGGTCGACGTGGATTCCAAGAGCGACCGCCTCCAGCTGCTGAGTCCCTTCGACAAGTGGGACAGCAAGGACCATGAAGACATGGCCGTACTTATCAAGGTCAGTCTGTGACCTTGACAATTGTCTTCCAGTGTACGCAGCTGTTTTTTTATGGTACCGGTATGTATGTCTGTGTTTCTGCAGTAATTTCCTTCAGCTATATGTAGGCAGGTTTCACCACAGCGTGACAGGAAGTAAAGGGTAAAAGATCAGAGTTGTGGGAGTAACAGGAAGTAGAGTTCAGAGTTGGTAGAATTAGTCATTTGCCAACCTTGGCTGACAGCTGGAAGACATTCCAGGTCATGGGGTCAATGGAAGGGGCTATCAATTCATAGGGAGATATTATTTTTAGTCTGGTTTTCTGTGTTTTTGCGATTGTTTTTCAAACACTTTGGATGGCTACATTACATACGTAAACTAAACTCTTTCCCAAATGATTAAAAATGTATGCTAGCAACAGTGTGAAACTTAAGCTGAAGCCACCATACAAAATAGTGTGGACAAATCACAGTGTTGGTTGCACAAGTATATATAGTGAAAGCAAATAAGGTTGTGTGTGGCTGTTAACATTTGATAGGGAATGCATTATGTTTTCTAAATGGAATAACTATTGTGGTTTTGTGCAGTGTTGTCTTTGTCATAGTTTCACAAATTAAACTAGTTTCATGAAACTAACTTACTGTGCCTCCCCCCCTCCCCCAAGGTAAGGGGCAAGTGTACAACTGACCACATCAGCGCCGCCGGCCCCTGGCTCAAGTACCGCGGACATCTGGACAACATCTCAAACAACTGTTTCATTGGGTCAGTTCAGAAATGACCAAATATTCTAATAACATTTTTTACAAATGGACACAAAACATCTACTTAACTGTTACATGTATGATAGCTAATGGAGGAAATAAGTATCCGTATAATATTTTCATCAGACTTTGTTGCGATGTGAATTCTATATTTTAGGTTGAAAAAATATGTTCCTCGTGATTGTTTCAGAGCCATCAACATTGTGAATGGAGAAGCCAACAATGTGGAGAATGTGTTAACCGGAAGCTGGGGGGCTGTACCTGACGCTGCTAGACACTACAAGGTAACCAGGCTGTTAGCTAGCATGGCGTCAAGGCGTCTTCCGGATGGCATACACTAAGAGAACAAAGAAATTAGACACCCAGCTTCCCTGGTAATTACATACACGTGTTCCCCCCATACACACTGCACACTGTGGTTTTTTCTTCATAGCAGACACTGGGACAGCATGCAAATTGATTGACAAGCAAAACTACCAGGTACTTGTTAACCCATAGAGCCCATTATATTGTATTATTAGGGAACTCCAACTGGTACCAACTCCCACTGTTGGATGCCCTGTCTATAAATCCTAGCTAAAAGCCTACAAGTAACAGATAAGCAGCAATGGTCTGCAGAGTAATACTGAAATAAAGTTTTTGAAAGCCATACTAAGCTGACTTGTCAGAAAAACTTTGTAGTAACCTCTGCAACTAAGTGTTATGTCTTAAACTTAAAAAGTATTCTCAGTACTCCCTGATTAAAAAAAAAACTGGAAGCTAAACTTTGTATACACTCCAACTTGTTAAGGGTATGAAATACAATGATGATGAAGGTTAAGTTTATACGTGTAGAAGCATAGTATCTAACTTAAGATGAGTCTGTCATAGAAATCCAACATTAAGGCAAAAGTGGATCTTATACTTAAAGGAGATTTTTTGTTCTTGCTGTAGGCACATGGTCTGAAGTGGGTGGTGGTCGGAGACGAGAACTACGGCGAGGGCAGCAGCAGAGAGCACGCAGCGCTGGAGCCCAGGCACCTCGGCGGTCGTGCCATCATTGTCAAGAGCTTTGCTCGTATTCACGGTATGTCAACGCCAAAGTGCCAACTCGCAATTGAAGACATTGAAAATAAAATACTGTGTTTTTGTGAACTTTTGCAGGTCTCAAATAGAGATCAATTGCATTTTGTATTAATATTATTGTCTTCTTTTCACAGAAACCAATCTGAAGAAGCAAGGCATGCTTCCGCTTACATTCGACAACCCCGCTGACTATGACAAGGTCCAACCCAGCGACAGAATCTCGCTAGTGGGGCTCGCTGGCTTGGCGCCTGGATCGGTAAGTTTCCATTTTCATTTTCAAATTGTGGATTTTCAGAGAAATGCTTTTGTGTAGTGCAGTGCATTTAATTTCATATGGCTTCTTTACGCAGTTTGTCTTAATATTCTTTTCTGTCGTGGCATCTTTGCTGCTTTACGCGGTTTATAGTAATTATTTTCCGTTTCTGTTCTCGCATCCTTGTAGCTTTACGCGGTTTATTGTAATTCATGTTTTATATTCACACCCATGTAGCTTTATGTGGTTCTATCGTAATTCATTTCTGTACTCGCAACTTTGCAGCTTTACACAGTTTATCGTAATTAATTTGTGTTCACACCCATGTAGCAAGTGACGTGTGTTCTGAAGCACGCGGACGGTAGCGAGGACACCATCCTGCTCAACCACACCTTCAACGAGGGACAGATCGAGTGGTTCAAAGCCGGCAGCGCGCTCAACAGGATGAAAGAACTACAGGCTTAGAGGAAACTCAACTGTAGCAAAATAGGACATTTTAACGATACCTGTTTCAACAAATATGCCAGATTCATTTTATCACAATCGTTTGCCTGTAAAGCTGAATGAAATTTATTCTGATATCAGACCATAAGCCCATAAAGAAACAATACAATGTAGTAAACTTGCTGTGTAAAGATTATCTGAATGTGTATATGTATACATTTCTGTATACATTTCTGTATACAGGTTGGTACACACATGTACTTTGTTTGCCAAAGCTTTTAGTGCTGTGTAGTACTGTGATTTGTGGCCTTAACTTTTGATTGGCGGCTGAGTATACAATATTATACTGAGTATACTATACAATATTATAATAGACTCTTCTTCAATGTGTACATTCGATGGTTTGTAAAAATACACGCCATACACACACACTTATTGTACCTGACCTGTTGGTTCAATTTAAATGTATCATTGAGTTTTTCTGTGACTTCCTTTTTCAATTCTATGAAAACATATGTATACACATGTTTAAGTCCAGAACTTTGAGTATTGTATGTAATATGCTTCTCCGCTTTGAATTACAGAAGTGACGATAATGCATTATTATACATGCAACTTTAAGTATAATACCTGACTCTCACAAGTTTTTCAACAAACAATGCAACTTAACTACAGTACTGGTAACACCTTTGTTCAACAAGGCATGAAGTACAATTCTTGGTCAAGTTTGATATATTCTTGAAGATGAATTATATTCCATGGAATTTATTATTTGATAATGGGTTGATTTCCTCAGCATTTAACTTCATATATGTCTGTCTCTACAGATGTCTAGAATAAATTATTACAATTGTTTTGGCTATTCCATAAAAGAGATTTAAAGAATGATTAACTATTGTCACACAGTTGTTTAGAAACATGTTGTCTTCTGACATGTACCATGTGATAAGGACATATTGAAGATTAAAGTTTTCGAAAAAAAATGTTTGCCTTGTACTTGGATTTTAGTTGATATGTTTTATTTGTAAGGATATTCATAAGTTTGCCTCAACGTAACCTCGGCCACTGTCCCTTATTTGGTCTTCGACAGCTTCATTTTAACAGGCAGGCCTGTGATTGGTTACTTGGTCTAATTTCGTAACACCTGTTGGTTGTCTTCTGTCCAATGTAAGATGACTGAGGATAGAGCAGTATGGAGAGAGTTCACCATGAGGCTTACAAGTTACAGGCCATTGGCCTAAAGGCGTCATGGTGAGAAGGTGTGAGAAGAGCAGGTTGTCTTCTGTCCAATGAAATGACGCTTTGAAACTACAGGTGCACGGTTTGAAATAGCTTGAACCCTTAGCTCCGCCCACCTCCGTCAAAACGTAGAAATGCAAAATAAAAGCATAAAAATGCAAATCATCTAACGGACATACAGTCACTCTCTCATTGGGCGAACCGATAATTGTCATACTATCATTGGTCGAACTGCTAATCGTGATGGACAGTAAGGATCGGTCGATTACAACATCTGTATTCGGGTCTGTCGTGGAAGCCGCCATGCCGGAGAGAGGCACGCAGTTCCCCCTGCCAGAAAAAGGGGTGCAAACTCCGGCCCACTGGCCCCCTCCTGCACCAAAGTCGGTGGTGCTTTGGGGGACAAGATACAAACATCCTCAGCGGCCAACTTTGCGGGTATCCGCGCTTTCCCCTGTGCAAGAATGTTCCGAGACAGAGGCACGCGACGAGACTCCAGGCCGGGCGGGTGGTGGTCGACGGCGTCGCCGCAGACGGCGTAACTCGGCCGCCGAGAGAGGACCCAACGAGCAGAGTCAAGAAAAGACCCGCCCGCGACGCCGTAAAGAGAAACCCGACCTGCAAGCGCCTTTAGATGAAACGTACGAAACCGTGCCTTTTGACGAAACGTATTCCGTCGCCAGCGAGTCCGGAACCGAGCAGTTTGGAACGACAGTCGGCGATGAAGAAAATGTGAAGGAAGCAAAGGCGCCCTCTACCGACCATCAGGTTGAGCGCTCCATGCCTAAACCCCAGAGAACGCGCACTCGACGAGCAAGACAGAAGAAAGGAGAAGACACCGCCGAAAATCTCGAAGACGGTATGAAAGATACGAAGGTGAAAGAAGAGGCAAGGAGAGAAGAGACGCCCACGGCATCACCCGAGGACGTGAAAGGGGTTGTTGGAGACACCGCACGTACGGAGAGGTCTGGGCGCCGCTTGTTCTCAGAATCCTCCACTGGATCCACAGAACATCAGGTAGGTTAATACCCATAATGATGATGAGGCTATGTTTATACAGGCTTTTCATTTAACGTCATTTGCGTCATTATAGTATGCGTCGATGTGCTACTTCTTGATCCAATTACCAAACAAATTTGAAAGCCTCTATAGTAGCATACACATACACATACACATCACACATTCACATGTTATGAAATGGCTGTCAATGTCAATGATGCTCTAATCGTCGAAATTTGAATCCTACATAGTTGTCTTAGCGATGGATAATTACTTTTATTTGGAAGTTCTTATAATATATTTACTGGCGAATGTAGTGACGTGCATAACTTACTTATTTTACCAGGGGGATACATATCGCCTAAAGGCCTTTTTTCAATGTTCCCTGGGTTAACATTAACTCAAAGATACAACAAAGTTATGCAAATTATTAAATTATACAAAAACAAAATGATATATACTGTAGATAAAGTCATACTACCAAATGAATAAAACAACATGATATCATATAACGTAGAATGTAACAGAATTAAATCAGGATGGAATTTGCATATTGAAATCCATTATTAGGATGACTGTACCAGTCAAGATGAGGACGCCTCCGGGGAGAACAAGAAGTCGCGGAAGGATCGCAAACGGCTGTTCTTCGAGCAGAAGTACGGGTACTTCCACTGCCACAGCTGTGACTGGCGGTGGGAGAGTGCTTACGTCTGGTGCGTGGCAGGGACTGATAAGGTAATTATGAAGTCGGTCCATAAAACTGCGTCATCTTAATTGTTATTACAATCAAAAAGCCTTAACAGCGAATGCGCAGAAAAATGCATGAATTTTGGTAATATGTCAACGATGAAGGCCCCCAACATAATATATTACTCATGAAAATCTAAGCCCACTCGTAGATTCGAGTGCGCATGTGCAGTGTCAAAGGTGAAGGCCCCTGACTTGCAAACAGTGCTTGTCTCGACATTGTCTCGATTTGCATAACAATGCCCAGACGGGTTTTGTTTATGTCTCAGGGACCTTTACCTTTGACACTGCACATGCGTACTCGACTCTACGAGCTGGCTTATTTTTGCCGATCGAATTATCAGTAAGTTTTGACTGCACAGAAAAATGCATGTTTTGGGGTAATATGTTAAAGATGAAGGCCCCACAACATAGTACATTACACATAGACTATATGCATTTCCCTAGATGGTCATGATTCGTATTTCCCTCTTCATAAGACCACATTTCATTTAAAAACAGCGAAGTCGAACAATTCCATCCGCTAATTATGCACTAAATCATTTCTGATGATAGACATCGTTTTTTCAGGTTTGACTTTTAAAACGTTCTTTTGTGGTTCTGATGTTTGTTTTTTATTTGAAAATCACCTCCATATGCACAGGTATATTTCAAACAGGACTGCCGACTATGCCAGAACGCCATCAACCCCTATTTCGTTGAGGGCCTCTACTGTGGTCGCTGCCACGGGTCTCCCTGCAAGTGTCCGCAGCGCCCCCGGGCGGACATGACCATGCAGTACAACCAAGGCGAGTCCAACGCACGAAAGCTACATCGCCGTGAGCTGTGCCACCGTTGTAGAGACAAACCCATCCCCTGTAACGCTATTCCGAGCTTTAAGTACCAAGTCTAGAGAAACGTCCCTCTGTGAAATGTGAAGCCATTGATATGGTATGAATCGAAGAAAAGTTCTCAGTACTCCCTGATAAAAAGAAAAACGCAGTATGAATTGAAGAAAAGGGCAATAATGCATTAATTATCAAATGATCCTTTTTTTGTATTCAATAAAAAAAACTTATATGGTGGTCTTGACATTTTTGATTCACTAAGACTACATATCTGCTGTTCTTTGAATAACTTCTTAATTTGTTTTTATCATTTACGTTCGATAAAATTGTAAGCCTTGACTTGACTTTGACTTGACACCGAGGAATTGATTAATTAATGTTCTATATTGTGTCTCAAGATTAAAATGAACAACGCAGAAGGGTAAGATATCATGATTTACCTCGCCAAATTAGTGGTCAGTACAGTAACTACTTTGACCAGAAATACAATTTTTCTATCATTTTGATTAATTTTATTTCATTCATCAAGTGGCAGTAAAAGAAAATGCAGGGATATGTACTGAAATTGGAGCAAGTCATCTGTGGTCAAGTGTGTATATCTTGAAACAATTGACTATTAAATGCTGCAAAAACCTAATACTGGTGTCATTAATATTTTCGTTAGCGTATGAAAACAAAATCAATGAAATATTACGCCACCTATAGGCCGACACATAGCACCAGCAAGCAATTAATAAAGAGCTAACTTTAATTTCGAGTTTAAGACGTTTTAAGACGTCACATTAACAGTTTAACAAAACGCTCAGAAGCAGGTATTTGACATATGTTTTCTTTAATTTAAGCTACTGAATAAAATATACAAAGATCTTTTTAATCAGTTGCGATACTGCATTGCAACTATAAAGCCTATTGTCTAACACATAGAATACATAAAATACCCAGGCCCTTCGCCAGACTAATCCAATTTGCTAAAACATTGATTATTCAACTGGCAAGAAACAATTCATGAGTAGCAAACTCATATTGTATTCAATTTGTTTTGAAATATATGCTGACCTACATATAACACATTTAGACACTGTACAGACAGTATGAACAAATCGAATTAACAAAATATTACCTAGTATGCACCTGTTGTAAGACATTTTTCCAAAGTCTTGTCCAACAATCATTTTCTGAAAAAACAATTCCAAGTTACCAAACGAAAGACACGAACAAAAATGGTACATTGAGGACAGCTTTTTTCGGCAGGATGAATGCATGTACGTTTTTATAAAAAATCTATTTTGTTCTTAAGACTTTGTCAACATTGACGTTTGGTTATAAGTCTTAAAAAGCCACCATGGCAGCTTGTATGTTGTGACAATAACGTTTTCAAATTTGTCTAATGCTTAAGACATCTACAGCACAAGACTGCATGGCGTTGTAGAGAAATGGGAAATAAAGTCTTTGGCAAAGAACATTTTCAAGTCTTGATATGAAGGGGTTTTTTCTCCTGTTTTTTTTTCAAATATTATTTTGATCATCGTTCCTGCCCACATAGATTTCATAATGATGGCAGCTTTTTTATTCGCACGCTCGCACCAGTTTTGGGGTTCCCATAGGATGTCATCAGTATAATCAAATCAACATGACCTAACGACATATTATCAAATCAGCATGGTCTAATGTAAAAGCGGTATACCCGGACTTTCAGTTCTTTATCCAGATGGGTCGTACGAAAAGGAGGCCCGCCGGACCAGTAGATGTGTTAAACCAGACTAGTTACCAAATTCATAATTATAATCACCTGCCCCACAGGCCAATTATCTAAAGTGGGACGTCGTGTTATTCTATTTTCTTCTACGGACAAACTAATATGTGTAATAACAAGAGCTGGGTCAGAAGATTTGATTGTCTCGGCCTATTTCTCAAAATATGATTTGAGAAAAAGTCAGTCTACGAATGAAATACATAAGAAATTTGGCTATACTTTCTGATAGAAGCAACACTTCTCAGTGTGACATGTGCTGAAGTCACTAAGATGATAATGTTGCATTTTATTGTAAAATTATAATACAATACTGAGGAGAATTTGCTCAACTTTGCTGTCTTTTGTTTGGAATTGGCTTATTTGTATTCCAATCAATTGCATGGCTAGTAAGATGAGGGTCTTTTGGATAACCATTTTTTTACTTCTAATTTTTTATTCAGTTATTCCATTGATTTGTTTGTTTGTTTGTTTGTTTGTTTGTTTGTTTGTTTGATGACTCGCTGTTTCTTTATTTCCTGAGCGCTTGGTACCAGTAAAGAGTAGCTGAATTTTTAATCAGCAATATAAAGATTTTTCTCTCAAAAGAACTTTTAAAGAATGTGTTCTGTTATACACATGTGTGATATTACGCATAGATTATGCTTTGTAGCTTTTATAGAAATGTCATAATATGTACATCAATAGACAAATTACATAAATATTGACCATCGTCATATGTTCAGATATTCTGATGAAAATAAGCACAAGCTACGTTGATTTATCAAACCCAATGAGAACTTGTCTTTTTTCATAGTCTTCTCAAAGTACAATTTATCTCTAGATTTAGTTGCTAAATGATGCTACGTTGCTGTCCGTACCATGAGTCGTTTCTCCGGAAGGGCTTGTTGAAAGCAGCGTTGTAATCTTTGTGTTCGACTTGGGCCAAACCTTCAAGAAAGAAAATAGTAAATTGGTTAAGTCATTTTTGTACATATGCAGACTTGATTTGATAAACCTATCAAATGGTATGTAATGGTAAATGTCTTTTTAAGATATCATTTACATCAAAGTCCGTTGCCTCTGGCTCTGTGGTTGTTCGCCAGCTCAGATCATCAGTCGGTGATCGGGTAGCAGTTGTGTCAGCTGGTCCATGCTGTAAGGTACGTTTAGGTGGCTGTAGAAAATATAGACATAGGGACGTTTATGGGGGTGAATGTCGTAACTTTTCTTATGTTTCATTCGCTCAATATCTGATATAGAATTATACTATTACCTACATGAAAATTTGTGAAAAATTGTTTTTGGTCTGTCTGTCTTTCGTCTTTCTGGATCTTTTGGCTAGGAGTGTGGCAATTTTTAATGTGACTAGTTTTAGACAAACCAGTCTTGGATTTGAATTGCAGTGAATTTGGTAATCGTTGCGTTCAATATTCTTTGTGAATGACAGTGCCATTAGAACCTGTATTATGTACTACGTATACTTAGACAATAATTTCTCCCTTTTTGGCTTTTTACAGCCCCAAATGGTATTCTTTGGTCCTTTTGTCAATTCATGACAACTGACACGAAATTTTGCATGTGGCTGTAAATATATAGGGCATATGTGCATGTGTCTTTTACACATTTTGTAACTTCACCCCTTAAAGACAATTTTAGGAGTTTGGTTGCTTTTCCAAAAAAATGTATGTAAATGCATGTCTTAGCGTTTAATGTGGTGACAGCAGACTTACATATACTACAACATAGAAATGCTAATGTGACAGTTACCTTCTTCACCCCAAAGGGATGTACACCAATGACCATCAACAGACCCACGATGACCATGACTGATACGATGAGAGCGACGACAACATAGCAGACATGTCGGAAACGGCAGACCTGGAATTTTGCTGCAAAAAATGAGGCAACCAAACACAGCTTAGCCCATCTAGCTACTTAACTTGTGTACGACTTTTTTGGTAGCCAAAGTATCTTTGGATAACAATAGAAGTGGCCCCAATTTATACGACACGTACAACTTAGATGCTGATTACTGGATATAAAGAACAATAATCCCCAAAACATGCACGCTAAAGCCGTTATATCCATTTGACGCGATGTATACCATTTCAAAGACCATCTGCAATGCTAAACATGTTAAACATATTTGCTACATTTTTGTCACGTATTAAAGGACAGTAGGAATGCGAGTAGGAGACACAGCAGTATGTGTGGAGGGTTTTCAAAAAAATTGCAAGTGATATGAGTACAATTGGCGAAAATCATATATTCACCTCCTTGGTTCCCTTGGCGTGGCACGTTATTAGACACGTACATTGGATTTTGTAGCAGAGGTTCGGCTCTACTTCTCACGGATGGATCCTGTCTGTCTGATGTAACAGAGCGAGACCCTCGGTCTTCTGCTGTAGCTTGTCTGCCATCAACTGACGTCTCGTCGGTATAGGTATACACATGATCTTCTGTAGACGTATCTGGGATATACGTATACTCATGGTCTTCTTTATCTGGGATATACGTATACTCATGGTCTTCTTTATCTGGGATATACGTATACTTGTGGTCTTCTGTATCTGGGATATACGTATACTCATGATCTGTTTGGTCTTGAGAAACCTCATCTTTACCGGTGTCGTGTGCCTCTTTGTCATGTGGGCTGTCGATGGTGTGACTTTGGCTGGTATTCTTTGTGGGCGGATCTATATGAAATAAGACATCATTAAGGCCGTTAACAGTTTCGTGATTTTGTTCTTGGTGAAACTTGCATGATTCCAGTTGGTGTGATTCAACTGAATTCTATCGTTTTCATATTACACGTATCAATTTCATCTGAAACAATGACGGAGTATGATCGCATATGTTCAAATGTATCTAATTTTCATTGCACCATGCCATATACATAGCGATCGTCGACATGGTAAGCAGTGAAATATAGTTTGATGAAGACGTCATCAGTTTTATCTACTCAACAAGAAATCCCAATGCAATATTAATTACAACCTTATTGTAAATATGATTGCTAGATTCCGTAATTTTCCATAACTGCAGCTGGCGCTGTCTATATGCAGCCTTTCATCTGATCTATTTTCTTGTTTCTACTCGTGAAAGCGCATGACTATTATCTGAATGATCATGATAGACCAATGTTGCAAGTCCACCTACACAAAGACAAATAAGTATTTAGAATACATAGATTGATTATATAGATATTACAATTCAGATCCAGGAAAAAGTTACCATTTAGAGATCAGATTAAAAAAAAGATATCTAGAACATAACATATCCCAACACAGAGCAGTTAATGTCCATTAGAATTTCGAAAGGAAAAATATCGCTGGAAAAGTGTTTACCTGGATTTTCTGTGGTTAGTATCTCCAAATTATAAGCGGTGAGATATGGTTCGATGTTGCTATCAGGATCATCATCTTGTGTGTGGAACATAAAAAAAGGTCAGTTACTTCCCTGGTCACATTCCATTGTAGTAACTAACCTATTTGCCCAGAAACAGATGTGAAAACAACAATTCGTAGGACACAAATATCCGTGAAGTAAGTATGGTGGTTAGCGGTGAAGGTTTAGGTGTTTGATACAATGTATGTACAGGTAGCTAGCTGTTTATGTAGTAAGCCGGGGCCTAACCTCTGCTTGGAGTGTAGCTAATTGGCTTCAGCTTGCGTATAAAACAGGCCAATCTTAGGCAAACGACAGCTGATTTAATGGACTGTATCATACTATTTCAAGCTAAGATTGACATGGAGTCTCGATCTATTATTCTCCAAACCTGAAGAAAATACTGCTACGGTGCCCCAGATCGACATTTTTCATCGGGACCTCAATGACTAGTAACATGCCAAAATTAAAACAGATCTATAAAAAGGATCTTGAGTTATATCTGCGAACACACACTGAACACAAAACAGTACCTCTGTCGAAGGTGACTAACCCCCTTCCCGGGGGTAATAACATCCTTTACAGTTACACTAAGAGAGAACTAGAATTATCGCTGCTTCGCTTGAAGCTTTTGCGATTAGCTTGTTATTTATGTACATAACTTACCGCTCCACCATTCGTCTTCTGGTTGAGGGCGTATGATGTCGTCTGTCTTCTCAATGTCGTTGTTAGTTGAGCCTGTGTTTAGATTTTCTGAATGAACAGTTTCCAGATGATACGTGACGAGGTATGGTTCAATGGGGTCGTCTTCCTTCTCGTCGTCGCTACGGTTACCAGCAATGACAGTGCTTTCTCTCCTTGACCTGCCATCTGCTTCAGACATCGCTGGCAATGTCCTTAATCTTAGATAACTAAGCAGAGACAGCGTCTCAATGGAACGTCGTGACGTATTTCAACTAGAGCTATTGAAGAGTGGAACTCGTTACCACTGAGTGCATCCTCACTAGATACCTTTGAATAACGCTTGCAACTAGATTTGCAAAGGTTCGGTGTGACAGGTCTTTTGTTGTAATAAAACCAGCTGCTGCTGCGCCGCGCGCCTGCGAAGCTGGTGTGTTACGCCGAAGGGTGGTTATACTGGCTATACACTCAGATACAGATCTGCCGTACAACATGCAACATGCAAAACCTATCAATAGAAGGTGTTATGAATGCATGCAGTGATATATAGGGCTTGTCGTATATTTCTAGCCAGGAGTTTTGTTAGAAGTGGGTCCTTCCAAAAAGAGGCCAAGGGGACACGCGTGGGCAGTAGGAAAATAACCAGTACATGTGTTGAGACAGACATATCAGCTTGAGTGTAATTGTATTCCCTTTAAATACCATCGAATAAAAGCCGACAGGTGGCTCATGTCACTAGACATGATGCGAAATGTCTCACCGCTACTGCTGAGTGTTTTGCCTACCAAAACTAAGGTAGACAATAATCTGATTGTCTGCACATTTAATTTGAAGTAAATATTAGGCTACTGAATGCGTTAGAATTTTTAGTTCCTCTTTTAGCTCCAACGACAACCAATACTTCAAGGCGTGTTTAAGTTGTATGGTTCATTCTGTTCTCTTGAGAAAAAATCTTTAAACTTTCCTCAAGTATCAAGACGTCATGATATACAAACAGATAGAAAACTAGAAAACAATTTCACTATATACATGTTCTTTCTGTCATTCAGGTGGTTCACTTTTGACTTGAAAACTTTTGCAAGCGGACTCTAAGTTGAGACACATGCACCATGCGATACAAATTTGCTGTTTAGTTATCTTAAACTGTGCATTTTTTCATGAAATAGGGCATACAGTATGTAATCCCTTTTTCAATACAAGATTATCTTTTGACCATCATATACTTTTTCAATTTTACTATAACCCCGGGCGACTAAATACATGCAGCATTAGTAACGTTCGTGTCTCTTTGGAATTTCTTTGATGTGTTAGCAAATAAATGATAAATCTTAGGTGTCTAGTGCTTATAAATGCGTGCAAACGTGTTTCAGCTCACTCTGCCAGACAAGTCCAAGCCGGTGGCAGTTATACTTTCTCTGGTAAAAAGTAGGATCACAAGGTTTGTAAAATATGAAAGTTGTGTTACTTTTTGTCTGCGTGTGGCTTGCTCTGGGCTGGACGGACGCGGCGACAAATGTTACTGCCCAGGAGGCTGCGGAAATCTTGAACCATCACAACTTTCTCCGCAGGACTACGGTTCCAACCCCGGCAAACATGCTTCCACTGGTAAGTATTATTGTTCAATCGACTTTTTAAGGAAAAATGTTGTAACCCTAGCCGCAAGCTTTAAGTTGTATTGTGATAGGCCCCATGCAAAAAGTTTAGACCTCATGACAGAAGATATTGGCTAAACCGCAACATGTTTATCCAACCAGATAACCATGTATCAACGGTAATAATTTTATACATTTTCAAACATTTGTATAACTGATCCAGTATTATATCATATCTGGCCGGGATAACGTTCCTTACGGGTGTTCCAGACCGGTCTATATGTTACGGTGCTGCTCGGGCTTTCATCAAATTATTCGAACGTGCTTTACGTGCGCCTGGGCGCCGCGGACGTTGGAATTGATGTTGTTACAATTTTTTGTTCGAGGACGCAACATTTTCTGAACTTCTGGTGCATTTCGCCTATGTTTTGTTTTTGCCTGTGTTTTTTTCAGGTGGGTATGGCATAAATAAAATGCAACACGGTGTATTCCGCATCACCCTCGGTCCCAGCCCACCGTATGCATGGGATCCGCGGCATACGGTTGATCCGACCCGCGGCCGGACTGGTACCTCCGGTGATACGGACTACATCATCTTGCATTCTATATTAATAATTAACCGCCATTCGGTGTAAAACACCAACTTCACAGGGACACGGCAAAGCAACAAGATACGCATGTCAATCAATTTTGACCACAACGGCAGAACGTTTGTCTGTGGCAAAGTGCGTGTTTTGGCTTAAAACTCTTCTTTTGTGACTTGTGCAAATTGTGCCAAAAAACTTTGTTGATGCTTAGAATAGTTCAAATCATGGCACCAAAGCCTTGTGACTTTATCCGAAAGAATCAGAAGGCCTGTGTTTAAGACAACGAGCCTTTTTTGGAGGTACTGATAGAAGCACGAACCGATCCCTAGGTTTTGTTTGTCGTACGGCCGGTTTAGCAGTATATTGAGGGCATTTTGGAGACAGTTATGGATGTGTTGTATATGATTCACATGTCTTCTGACAGCAAAAGCTGTCGTAAATACTTATCGCTAGTCTTTCCCGCGGCCCGTCAAAGCCCATGTGACAATCAAGTCGTGCGATGAACTAGTTACCGCGTTCGACAATGGAGAATAGTCGGGTTCAAATGTCAAAAATAAGTCTCAGAATGTTATGGTTGTTGCAGTATAATGTAGTGCTTTTCTGACATATTTTTCCGTAGGTTTGGAATGAAGATTTGGCAGACCAGGCTCAAGAGTGGGCGCTGAATTGTTCAATCGAGAATGGGTTTCCCTTCAACCCCAACGTGTCCCTTACATTTGGTACATCTGTAGGTAGGTGCTGTATTAATCCACCTTTTCCTTAGTTTATCTTTACCACAAATCGTTCCTTAAATGGGTGATTTGTGTTTATTCCTCCGTGAATGCGTTCCACATCCCATTGCAACGTGGCCGCACAACAATTGTCCGGGGGGTCTATACGTGCTGTTTTTAAAGACGACATTCATAATAGGTGGATTTAGCTACCGCACGTTCAAACTCGATGGATATAGCTACATAGCAATTTGTCATATCGCCCCCCCCCCAACTCCCATACGTCTAATAACCATGGTGACAATGTGATCTTGTGGTTAGGCCTGTTGACTTACAATCTAAAGGTTCTGGGTTCGAGTCCCCAGCAGGCCCGACATGGTGTGCCCAGTTGGGAAAAGCACTATACATCTATTTCCTCACTCGACTTGGTCAATTAGGGACGTACTCTCGAAATCCGGAAGTCCCATGTTGGAGGAAAGCCAGCTGCAGACCTCGAGCATGTCAAATAAATGCACCACATTTATCGAAAAGATTAAGGGGCCTGATCCCGATGCGAGTCAAACATATCAGTCCTATATCTAATACACAGCCTGTACATTGCTAGTCTGCGAAGCAAACAAATCGCGTATACTGTCTTGCTTATAGGGCAAAACATCTGGCTCAGTTCAATGCACAAAATCAACTTCACCGATGTGATCCAGAGCTGGTACGACGAGATCGACTTCTACAACTGGGAGGAGACCAGGTGTGAACCGCCACCTGGCGGAATGTGCACGCACTACCTCCAGGTGAGGCCTCAGAAAAAAAACAATTTTGCATCAATAGCAGCTAAGTACTTTAGAGTAGCTACAGCGTTTCTATCATTGTAGAAGAGAGAGAAAGACTATTGGATGCGTTTTCTTTCGAATCATGATATTGCTCGGGGATTCCCAAAATGTCAGCTTTTGAAGCCATATTCAATAGCATTTATCTTAATGTTATCTTATAATGTACCAGTGGATGCCATACTTTGTACCTTGTGCAATTGTTGTGCAATAAAGTTATTATTATTGTTACTATATTAGTAGCTATGCACATAAGCACATGTAACACAAATAGTGCTCTGCACACATTGTTGTGTCTTGTCCGCTGTAGGTTGTATCGGCCAGTACAACTGATGTAGGATGTGGCTACTACCATTGTCCGAACGGGAATGCTGCCGTAGTTTGCAACTACAGTCCTAAGTAAGACTTATCATTTATCAAGAGCTTCCTTAGTTAATGATTAAGTGGTCACTACAATTGGTGCATTAGGTGTTTTCCAAACATTGACTTCATACCGTTGTCACCATGTATGAAATCTCGGTATGGTCAAATCGACTTATATCGCTGGGTTTACACACGCATTTTCATTAACACTCGGAGCACACTCAGCTGAAGTCGACGTCCGACTCAAGAGCGGTCTGTTTACACACGAGGCGACGAAGTGACTTGGGACGCCCAGATGCGCCCGCGGTGTGACGACCGCAGTATTGTCTCGCTTTGAATCATATGACCATATTGCACCACAGAGTGCACAAATTAAGAAATAGACACCAAAAAAAAATATGGCAGAAAGAGTAAGAAACAAATTTGGGTTCCAAGTTCCTACGCTGATTTTCATATGACCCCTGACCTGAGCATTGCAGTTGACACACAAGTCAACGCGACATGAGTCCTGACTTGAGTCACTGATTCCAAATAAGGTATGTATCTGTGTCTGTGTCAGAGTAATGTTCATTATATGGATATGGCATTCTTCTAATTCTAGTGATACCCAAGTCTTTGTTATTACTACAGAGGACACTGGGCCATTGGCTTTCGGCCCTACCTGGCGGGCCCTCCCTGCTCTCAGTGCCCCAGCACGGAAGGCTGGTGCGACCAGGGAATGTGTGGTGAGTGCTCAACATAATGAATAAACTCATGCAATAATTTTAAGAGACACGAACCTACCAATCTACATATCAAATGGCGACAGTGGAGCTATTGAAGTGTATTAAGTGATCATAGGTCATTGACAGTTCCATAACAAAAGGCCTTTGCATACTCTGTTTATGAACGTATGGCATGTTCTGAGTGACAAAGATTATAGTGTTTTATGAAAGTAAAATGTTTTGAAATCACGAATGAAGCATGTATAAGTATTTCTTTTAACCAACAACTTATATTTTTTTGTTTCTCCAGTTGACTGCCCTGCACAAAATTGTGGTAAGTCTTCGCGTTAATGTTATACAAAGTGTTAATAACATATTGTATTTTTGTTTCAAGAGTAAATGATATCTTATATGTCTTAAAGTCAGGAGACATATTTTCAACGTTATAGCGCCAACATCCGACAGTTCGTGTCATTTGTCAGAGTCATTGTCAGTGATAGAAGTGAACAAGATATGCGTATAATGTAAAATATATCACAAGCATAAACTAACTACGTGAGACCAAACTCTGAACGAATTAGTTACGAATCTATGTGCAACACTGTAATATGTTGAAGTTTCTCTTTCTAGATTGTCCGCTTCAGTGTAAGAACTGTGGAGTGCTCGACACGACTACCTGCACATGTAGCTGTAAGGACGGCTGGGACAGTCCTGACTGCTCAGGTATATGTATTCACTTTGTTTTAAAAACTTACATAACTCAGAGACCAACGCAGTGCATTTAGACATGCAGAGCTTTTGCTGATTTGAATTAAAATGTTCGTCAAAGGTGCAATCATTAAAGCATTATCGATATCGAAAATATCTATTGATCATATCGTACTTGATTGTCACGTGTGTGTTGTGTATAGATATTTGCAGTATTGACTCACATCGAATGATCCCGGAACTGTTTCTTGTGATGGTTTTGAAGACATTTTTTCATTTCTAGTGCCGTGCGGAAACAACCATCAATACTGTGGCTCGAACCCCGGATGGCCGATTGCAGCATACTGCACCATGGACGGATTTGCTGTTGTAAACGACTACTGCAGGGAGATGTGTGGACATTGTGGTAAGACTATTGATTAATTACGATAACTTGTCGCACTTTTTTTCAAAATTATGTGTTCGATTGTTATATTCATGGAAAGGGTAGCAAGTGAGAACAAAAATAGACAGCAATTTAAGGTACTCATACTTATTGCTCTGTTAAAAGCTACACGTGATGTGGTTGTATTAAAAGTAATTCTGTCGATGCGTCACATCTATATACAGTCATGTAGATTTTAGAGTACGATATTGATATTCATCAACATCTTAATCGTTGTTTGAATCATGTTCACTATCTCCCGTTTGCCTAGATTTCATCATGAACGGCAAATAAAAGTTTTTCTAACTTCTTTTTTCAGACTTTGCAACTCCCGGTGACCCGAATGCTTGCTGTGATGGAAAGATATGCTACAATGGCGGCTACCTCGATACAACAACCTGCCTCTGTGTCTGTCCACAGGGGTTTTGGGGCCGAGATTGCACCAGTACTGGTAGGGCTTTTCTACTGAAATTATAAATGGTCAAATTTCTCTATTTGACTCAGTGTGCAAACCATTGCATATATGCATAACAATCCCTGGCATCAGGTCCACGATATAGAATGAAACTTTCTACCCCTTTGCTGCAGAAGTTGATGGAGTCACAGTTTACTATAGCTAATTAAGTGATATCTTAAAGATATTATCTTTTTTTCTCTTTTGTCTCTTTTCAACCCATTTTCGATTCACTATGCGCAGTTACAGTTAAACCTTGCATTTGCATAATTTTACATCAGGTCAAGACAACAGCACAAAGAACACTCCTCTGCTAAAAGTATATTTAGCGAATGGCACATGATAGATTAAATGAATTTGTGCGCCCATGCATGGTCCAGCATATAGAAATTAGGCTGGGTGCTACACTAGCAAGTTTACGGGGAATCTCATACTACCCCCTCGACTGAGGCTATATAACGATGTCAGTATCTGTGTAACGTCAAACCTTTGTTCTACAGGGAATCCCTGCCTGTTCGGAGGGATACATGTGGAGCATGCACAGAACAATGACTTCAGCTGCGTCTGCCCAGAAGGTGTTAATGGAAAACAATGCGACACAGGTACATATGCCCACTACTAGTTATCTGGGAGCAAGTCTATGCTTGTTTGGGGCAAGGGTGATGGTGGTTTCTTGTGCATACTGGCTCATATGAAGGGATAGCAAGTTTTCTGTCGCAAAACGTCGGCGGTGTAAGAGATGGGTAGGGTTAGGGTCCGACTGTATATTGCTCGTGAGCTCAGAAAACGAACGTCACATCCTCAAGTTCGGCCCCAAATTAGATATACAGGATCGCAGTGTTCCCAATGAATCAGAAACCAATTTAAAATACATGTATAATGATTAAGATTCATCAGAAAGAGATTTGCAGCGATCACGCCTGTTGGCGACTAGTTCATTTTTCATTAAAAAAAATCAATTTCAGGCAAATTGGAGCCGATTGGCACCTGTTTGCAATCAGTTGGCAAATGTGTGCAGTCTAGTCCAGTGACTTAGACTTAGAGGCTCTCACGTCGTGCGACGCATGAGGCGGCCCAGTGAGATACTCGCTTAAGCGTGGTGTGATCTTAAACGTGCCACTCAATG
Organism: Branchiostoma lanceolatum; assembly: GCF_035083965.1. NCBI lineage: Eukaryota > Metazoa > Chordata > Leptocardii > Amphioxiformes > Branchiostomatidae > Branchiostoma > Branchiostoma lanceolatum. Next base: position 14,077,203 of record NC_089729.1, read on the forward strand.
ACTGTAAATGATAATGTGTTCTTGTCTCCAACCGTCTTGGCGTTCACAGTGTCTTTTCCCGGGGGATGCTACCAGTTCTCTTCAGACACTGTCTCCTACTCTGATGCCGAGCGGGCCTGCAGTACCAAGAACGGCCACTTGGCGGACGTGAAGGCCGAACACCAGCAAAACATCATCGCCAATGGCATCGCGGCTACCACTAACGCCTCTAACTGGCTCGGGCTGAAGCTGCAGGCAGTGTATACTCTTACGTACAGTGATGGCTTGGCCGCTCCAGGTTTCCCTACACCTCCTTTTACAACCTGATTTGTTGTAACTCTTTTACTCCATACTCGGTCGTTTCGCTACCTTGTCAGGTCGTTTCGCTACATTGTCTTTTGGCATGTCATTTCACTACATTTGGAAAAGCCGTTTCGCTACATTTTCGGAGCGAAACGACTTTTCCGATGACATGTCAATGAGTTCACGGATGAAAGTAAGATTCATACATATTACTATGGTCCAACCAGTGTCACTGAACAAACATTTGCAATGATCCCAAAAGTTGGTGCAAAATAGGACTAATTAACTATATTTCAATGTATAAGATGTCCTCCAGTTTACAAGCCAACGTCCAAGCCACTGCGACCTGTGTGTCTTCATGGACAGCTCGCACAGCTCGAACAACAGTCTGATAAATACAGCGTCATGCATGGAAGAACACAACTACGTCTGCGAGTCAGGTAACCATTTTGTAAAAAAAAAGTATCATACCAACCTGAAAATTTCTCCAAGTGTAGTAGAGTACTAGTGTTAGATGTGTAATGAGAATGGTACATTGCCGTCAGTTGTTCTTAGAAAAGGCACATTAAGTCATGATGAATTCGGATTTGCGCTTAATTCTGTCTGTACAAAGACAGAAAAAGACCAGATTGTACTTGAAAATACTAGCTAGTATGATAATTTTAAGAACAATAACTTAAAAGTTACTGACAGTAGTAGAGGTTGTCTTCCAGAATTGTTATATTTTCACAGACTCCAAACCTTGCGAACCGAATGTCTGTCAGAACGGTGGGAACTGCACCTCCTGTTTCGATGCGTCTATCTGCGAGTGTTCTGATGGATTCGAGGGGAAGCTGTGTGAGATCAGTAAGTTTCTTGTTATCTATTTATTAGTAATCTAATAGACCCGTTTAAATTACAAGCGCCATTTTGAAATGTTGTCTCGCGAGAGCACATCCTGACGAGAACGCGCGTGAGCGGGCACCATAGCGAGGACGGAGATGGCACATGTTGCCTTAAGTTCCAAACCATTAATGCATTACGTCTCGGCACACAGACGGCAAAAGCCTGACTATCACAGTCTGCGTCCAAACGACGTAGCCGCTTACTTTAGTCAGTCCCTTATGAAAGCTCATAGCCTTTAAAATAATTTATTCTCTCTCACTTGCTCTTCAAGTTGCTATTTTATCATTTGCGATTGATGTCATTAGAAAGTTCAATTTCCAATTAGAAAGCCACACATGATTATAATGTTGCAGTTTGGAAGATTTGGAATAAACAGTGGGTCATTTTCTTCCTGAACAGACGTTGACGAATGTGCTTCGAGCCCTTGCCAGCACGGCGGCACCTGCCATGATCGCACCAACTCGTACATCTGCCACTGTCAGCCGGGTTATGCCGGGGACAGCTGCCAAACGGGTAAGTGTGTGACTTTTCTGTATTTGTCGTTTTCCTGAATTTGAATATATAATCAGATTTGATTCTATTTGATTCTATTTGGCTTTAGAAATAGTACAATTCAGGGCTACCCAACTAGTCGAAGGTAACTGATGAACAATATTCAAAATTCAATGCAAAATTTCACAAAGCACATTGAGACGTTTACGACTAAGATACATTATGAAGGCGTACCCAAAACACAAGATAAAGATATAGAAAAAATTACAAAAGAACAAGTACAAAGCAAGACATTTGCTGACGAAAAATTAAGGAACCTTCGTTGCCTTTGAAACAACTACATGCTTTGCTCCACCAGACCTAGATTGGTGTTCCCTTGTGAGCTGCCCGTTCCACTGGACTTGTCAGGATGACGGCACCCACTTCACCTGTCTGGGTAAGAAGTAACGTGTGGACAGCGCTAACACATATATTTTGTCTAGTCTATTATACATTATTATCTTCTGAAGGTCGAAGACTTTTATGATTCCACATACGTCGTTGAATATCAACGGACGCATTGTGTAGTAGACACATGGACTAAAATACATACTATCATAGCTCTAACAGCTACCCAACAAGGAGCATTTCCTTCATTTGGAAATTCTATTAAAGTTCATAATGTTCATACAAATACTCAGACTTCTTGAATATCATGATCAATTTTCTGTCTGTTGGGTCAAGACGCACCCATATAACCAAGTAATCAAAAGAATCTATGACTGTATTTTCTAGTTATCGTATTCACAAATTAACAAGACAACAGACCTATTGGCATTATCTTGACAAAGGAGGTATATATAGAGTGTTTTATTGAATACGTAAGTCTTTAGAGGAGAGCGGGTTTGCTTTCTTATGGCATCTTCCAATTTCACATAATACAAATACGTTACAAATTGTTAGTTCCATTGGCCATCGGATAAAAGACATTTACTTCCAAACGTATATTGCTTCCTTTATTGCACATACTTGTCTCACAGTGCACATAGCAAAGAACGATATGTTTTTCTTTTCCTTGGGTATATATAGCCAATGACTCAAACTTTACAAGACGTATTTGTGAAAACTCGTTAGTTCTGTTCATGAATCAAAAGATGTGAATAAGAACAAGAAAATACTTTGTTTTGTGCACCTAGCTCCGCCACCAATTCTGCGCGTACTTGGACCCTATGGGTGCAGCAGCGCCTCCTGTCCAGATGACATGCACTGCAGGGAGGTCGACGAGGGCGGATCGTTCTCGTGCTGGGCCGACTAATAACATGACGTCATGACCGATGTGCTTGTTTGTTTGTTTGTTTGTTTGTTTGTTTTGAAGCTTTCAAACTATGATCTAGTTAATTGACATCATGCTTGCGGAAAGATTTTAGTAGAAGATAGAACAGTAAAACGAAACTACCACAGCCAACAGTCATAATATTTCACAATGTTGACATAAAACTGAATTCTGGGCGTACAATATACACCTATATCTTTTCTGTTCTTTGCATACTTCTGATGAACAGAGCTTTACTTTCCTTTAACTTTGATATTCAGGATTCATTCAATAAAAGAGCTGCACAGTAACTTCACTTGTTGTGATTATTCTAAAAGGAAATCCAGTGTGGAGTAGGAATATTCTGTGACAACCTGAAGTGTAAAGTATAACCCCTTACATTTTGAAATGAAAATGATAATGTTGATTAACTTATCAGTTGATTTGGGTGTAGCCTTTCTTAGAGGGGTGTGAGGTAGACATCCATTCAACCTATGTCGTGAAAAAAAATCAGTTAGCCTGGAATGAACTCAATGACCATCATTGCACATTTTATACATAATGGCTATCTTCACTTTCAATTGGTCCAGAAGAATGAAAAATCATAGATATCAGATGTCCAATGTATTCCATGTCTTCACTGAATAACCAACTTTAGTAAGCGGATTTGCTGTCTGAAACGTCTGACTATTTCAAAATTTAATTCCGCGGTGCTTGAGTAACAGTCATTTGGCGTACCTTTTTACCTGGATGTGTAGCCTTCATCAATGCATTAGCTGCATCCTCTGGCATGGGTTAGTTGACGACTATTCATAGTCTTGCGGTACATCCATATGAGACGACCTTAAGGATGAAAAGTGATTTTATTTTGACTATAATTTGTATCAAAGGTGGACTGTGTTTTTACCTGAAAGAAGGTCAGTGTCCCCGCTACACAGAAGACGACCACTATGAGCAGCTGCCACTGTAGGAGTAGGTACGTGCTGTAGAAGAACCCAGCCGCAGCGGTCATGGACTGAGAAAACAGAAGAAAGAGAATAGCTGAAATCTGAATGACCCTCGTCAAAGACATTATCTATTGTTGCGAGGATAAATCTCCCTTTAGAATACATCCATCCGTGAGTAAATTCATCAGGCTGGTAAATTACTGGGTAATAAATGCTGTTTGGGTCAGAAAATCTTCTCCAGTCATGAACCGTGATGAGAGGAGATATAAACTCAGTCACGTTTGGAACCGCATTCTTCACACTGCAGCAGCGACACCTAGCAGCAGGGTGAGGTAGAGACAGCCCTGAGGAAGGTTACAGACGGTCACCAAAACGTCCACTAGGTTTGATAACCATCCCAATACATATGTATCGATATCAGCCACAGATTATAGGTTTTTGTACAAAGCTGCTAATAGAATAAAGGAATAAAAAAGGGACAGCAGGGCAGAGCTTACTTCAGTACTCATACTTTGTTCTTACCAACAGGTCATGGGTCATGAGTGAGTGAGTGAGTGAGTGAGTGAGTGAGTGAGTGAGTGAGTGAGTGAGTGAGTGAGTGAGTGAGTGAGTGAGTGAGTGAGTGAGTGACAGGTCCAGGTTGATTAATTGAGTATGTAAATACCGTGTAACGTTAACCTATAAAGGCATTTTCAGCGTGGAACAGGTAAGGCTCCAGCTTTTATTGACTCGATGTATTTAATGTTACCTGAGTGAAGAAGAATAGAGCGAACGCCGGCGCGCTGTCTTCTGAGAACAGAGAGCCGAGGAGGGAGTACACCTGGGTGTTGTAACAGCTGTCCCCTAGCCCCAACAGGAAACCACATAGAACAGCCACGTACTTACTACAGAAGAATAACGTCATTATTATCATATCATTGGTGTAACAGCTTGTACGACAAAAAGAATTCTGTACAAGGTATAAAGAACTTTATAGCTATTACCTCATGATTTTAGTCTTATTCTTGCTACAATGAAAAAGTGAACGAAATATTTATAATGTGTAGATACATGCACGTTAAAATCAATGTGTACTTACATGCACGTTAATGTATCATCTTTAGTGTGCATGCGTTTAACCGGCAAGTTGATTCTGTTATGAATATTTACAAGCAACAACAATATAATCATACACTCGTATACCAATGAAATATTCAATGAGGCTTTGAACATTAAAGTGACACGGTGTTCTTTGTAGCTATACGCTTTAGAAATATACCCTTTTAGAAAAATACATTTATCTATTTGGATTTTTTTCATTTTGGAAAAGACAATGACATTTTGGCGCTGCAATTAAGTTGACAAATTATTTTAACAGTGACACATACCAAAACAAGTAATATACACATCAATCTTGACAATAAAGAAAAATTCATTCACCATTAATTCAAGTCCTAAACGTAACGTGTCACCCTCCTATTACCATAGGTCATAATAAACTACGCATTAATTGTATATCTTTATCCATCTATTTATTTCGGACGTACTTGGAGTCTATAAGTACAGGATAGTAGGTAGCATCAGTGACAATCTCAGTGATAGGTGAGGACTGCGGCAGGTTGATATAGATGAGGTAAAACGCCGTCATGTGGACGATGAAACCGAGCAGGATGATCGGGTCCCGTCCGTGTCGGTTGGCTAACTTTCCACTCAGGCCAAACGCTGCCCCACCTGGTGTGGAAAGAAAAGTTCGCGGGCAAGAGCACCACCTAGCAGTTAATGATAAAACTTCACCTTTCTTCCTCGCCTGTAAAAAGAACATGAACTTCACACCCTGTCAAATCAACGCCAACCCCTGTCACGATAGTAGGTCATAGCATACCCAATTGATTGTGGTAACGGTCAGTTTTCACAAATTAGAGGAATGGTTAGTAGAGATACCCTGTATCTTAAACACACTACATTCTAGTATAAAACTCGGAACAACGTTTCTGCTATATTTGCATCATTAGTATTGTAACCAGTGGGTGTGATTTTGACTGTTTGTTTGCTTGTCTTGGTGTGTGACCATAGTATGCGAAAGTTGCAGAGTTGCATGATATAAAGCGGAAGTGGTGTAATAGGGTGCTTGGAGAACTGGGTGTGTGGGTTGGTTGTTTTACTTTGTTCATTTCGGTTGGTTAATGTATCTATATAATAAGTCAATGTTCAGTCAATGTCCATCATTCTACGTTTGATTGTAGTTTTTAGTAAGAAGTTAACTCTTTTGTAACTCTTCTTCAAGTACATTTTCTGACAGTAGTGTGACCTTACCTATAATTTCTCCAGCTCCAAGGAAAGCTCCCGAGATGCCGATGAGAGACTTGGCCTCTTCGCCAAAGGCCTTCGTGTTACCGATGCAGGTACCGTACACACCGCTGTACAAATTCAGCTCCAATCCTGAAAAAAAGTAGAATGTAATTTCATACAGATTTCATTGTATTTTGTGACACTAGGCAACGTGTAACAACGGCAGACGAAACTAGGTGTAATATACGTTACGGGTTACGGTTGTTATAAAATACGTCTTTCTATCGTCTTCAGATTGATGTTTATGCAAATGTTATCTTACCTGTGTATGCAAAACACACCCCGAGCAAAAGCATCTCTTTTGTCTTAAAAAGTTGGATGGAACGTTCTGTAAACAAAATATTCAAAGTTTGATCGCAAGACTATTGACGAATTCCTGCGGTTTGTAAGATACAATGTAAGTACTTGTCAGAGTGACAACAAAGTTTCAAGACTTGCGCATGGATTTCAAAGGGTCTTGGTACATAAAAAATGCAGTGAGAAAAACTAGAACTGAAAATAAATTTCAACTTACTGAATGCTTGCAGTGGCCCCTCATTAGACTTGTTTCCACTGTTTAACAGAACAAACATTTTGTTTAGTATATCTTGGTACAATATAAGGCAGTTCTTGTACGAGACTGAACTTTGTGATTGAAATAAGGTTTATCTATTATAAATTCATTGTCCGAACCTGTTGTCATCTTGAGAGACTGAGCGATCCTCTGATGGTTTCTTGTTTCTCAGTAAAAGCAACATGAGTGTTCCCACGCAGGACACCACCAGTAGCACCACATACACTTGGATTCGGGTTTTCGCTGGAGGTAAAAGGTGGAAACATGTGTAAGAGCACCACCTAGCAGGCCATGACAAAACTGCACTCATCTGTACGAAGTTCTTTCCCATAATGAAAAGTGTACGGCTCACCATCAATGATCTCCTTCCCAGTGAACTCCTGCCAGACGAAAAGGTTCCCAAACAGTAGACTGGAGGAAAAGGAAAAAAAAAGAATCCAACCATCGTGTATTGAACGAGACAAATACCTAATTCATGATCATATAACCAGATGACGTCGACCAATAGGAAGGCTCTATTTGGCAAAAACCACTGGTCGTTATTACTCATTGTTGACCACTTTTTGCGAGGATTCAATTGGATGACTTTTCACTTCAGTTGAGTTTAAATGTTTTTCACTTCGCTCACTCGGTGATTTATTCAGTGGTTATAGGACCTGACCAAGCCTATAACGTTTCTCCTAAGTAGGGTTTATATGGTGTCAGGTTGTGGCTTTGTAATAACTATTGTCAATCATGAGTTCTACGATACTCGAATTTGTTCAAAGATAACTTTTGACCCGCACGATGATGTGTTTAAAAAGACGAACATTCAGAAATCGGCATCAGCCTTTAGAATGCAAAGCACGAAGAAAGATGGCACTAATGTGTAAAAAATTGTTAGGAAAGCTGACTTCACCTGCTTGCCTGTAGTGCCCAAAAGATGCCGCTGTTTCTTCCGATGGTTTCTGGTGTGGAGTTCAGCGTTAAAAATGAACCTTCTCCAGTCCACAGAACTGTTACAGAATGAGTATGTAGAATACAACACTGTCAAATCTTGCTATAATTGTCATATAATTTGAGATACTATTACTAGAACCAGTATATTCTATACCGATAGAAAGGTGAAGCACTGAAAAGTTCGAATTCATCAGTAGATTTCATAATCAAAATCATCTAGTCTTGTACTTACTCTAGTAGTAGAATATGATCAACACGAGTTTATATAATTAGGCGAAAAACCAATATACAATATCTGTGATCACGTACACTTCAACCTGAACAGATATATAGCTGCAGTATATGTGGTTTATCATCCTTACTTGCCGCGGCCAGTCCTAGTAACACAGAACCCACGTACAGAGCCCAAACCATTGGGTAGATGAAGACGGCTATGAAGAGGCTGCAAAATGATGAAATAGATAAGCGTTACGTTAAACATATCAGCTAAGCCACCGACAACTTCAATAAACAAGAAATCGAAGAGATCGGTCAAAGATTTTCAGTTTTGTGAATTTCTCGTTTTATTCAGCCTTGTGAATTTTTTGCTACTTTTTATCAACATTCATTTTTGATGCGGCTAAGCTTTATTCAATTGAATATGAAATGCAAAACAGCGTTTTAAAGACTAAAAACATATACGATGAAACCATAATCTTGACGCATGTAAGATAACAGAAAAAAATGTACAGTCGTGTTGTATCCGTGTCTCTCTCACCAGTATATGACTGCTCCGATGACCATGGAGTTCCGAGGACCACACACGCTCACTACTGACGGAGCTCCCCAGTTCGCCACAGCAAACACGGTGTAGATGATAGCCAGACTGTATTGGAAGTAGGAATATAAAAGCATAACGTTACAGTATAATATGTGAGTCACTTTGTACAGTCACCTACTGTCTGAGTTATTGAGGTCCCGTAAAAGGTGGGGTTGGCTAGTGGGGTGGTCTACTTCAGCAGGCTACCCTTTCTGTCTTCCCTTCAGCCTATCCAAAGCTTGAACATGGGGCTCAGAAAGGGTAGCCTCCTGAGGTAGCCCACCCCACTAGGCTAGCCCTGAAGGAGTCCGCCTTTTCCGGAAAGCCATATGCATCAGGCACATGTTCTTCTTTGTTACCTGATATAGCCACTGCCTCCGTCGAACTTCCCCTCTTCCTGAACACTTTGTATGACGGTTTCCTGCAAAGAAATAAAAGCAGCCAGTTACCCAGGTTGTGTTGGTGGTCATCAGCATACCACCATAGTTAATTCAAATTTTAACATTCAACATTCACAGGAACACGTATAAAAGTTATACGTTATTCACTGTGTCTAGAGCACGCTATTGGAAGGCGAAGCCAAATCCTTTCCTTCCACCGCCTTTTACCTCCGGCAACCGAATTCAGTTACCCATGTTTGCATTTGGATGGAGTGGGGATCTAGGAGTGTCTTGTAGAGTGCCTAATTCCCAAGAGCACTACGTCTAGCCACAGGAATGCCAGAAATCGAACTTGTGACCTCTCGATCTCGCGTGCGCTATGTACTTTGTATCTAAGGCCTTGTCAGCAACACCGAAACACGTTATAAGAAGCAAGAACACTGAGAATGCAAGCCTATAAATTGAAAAAACACGTGGAAGATCTTATAGGATATCCAGTAGGATCATCGTTTTGCTTCGGTATTCCAATGAAAACTGTGACAGTGCTCTTTTAATGTTTTTTTTGCGTTCGGCGCCTTCGCGCCGGAACGCAATGTCCTGGCTTTTACCTTCGATGCATGCATGCATCAAGGAGGCATGCTGTTTGGTTCAACACTGTGTCGCACACCAGAAGACCTTATATGGCAATACGTTCCCAAATCCTTGTATAGCCGTTGCCTTATATGGCAAGGGAGCACGAAAAGGCAGGCAGGCTAGATTTGCATGACACACAGGAGGGCGACCGCATGTAACTGCTACAACTGTTCGGAAATATCATTGCATTGTGGTTTCGGACTTTGATATCCTGAAAAATGACCATATTACATCTATTCCACAAGATTGCAGAAGAAAAAAAATGATTTCGTCAAGAAAACGACCAAAAATCGACATAAATGATACCATATAGTGAGGGTATAGCATTACGTACAGAGAGTCGGGTTACGTACCGCAGCTTAGCCCATCTGGCAACGCGAAGCACTTCGGACCCAGAAGATCCGGGTTCGTGTCCGTGCATGGTTTTTTTATTTTCTTTTTAGATATTGAATATCAAAAATATATATTGATATTATATTAATCTATCAATATCATATTTATGAATATCAATTTTTCATTTTTTCATTAATAAATAAAGAAATATTTTATATTTGTTATTTTTAAATATTCATTTAATATATACAAGGCCTTTGTCTTATGAACAGGACTTCATAGATTCCAAACCCGGCATTCGAATTTTTCTGTTCATTGTAATGGAAAATACCGTGCAGCGGCTCCTATGCGCGGTAAGATGATTCTTGCAAAACACTCGCCACTAAACTTCTATCCCCGATGTAAACAGAGGCTCTTGATGTTGTTTGCAAAACAGCGATCCTTTGTTACAGTAGCAAATGCTCCATTGTTCAGTATCGACTTCATTCAGACAACACGGACGTGGAAAGTGGCGCCGCTCGGCACAAAACTATGGGAATTTTCATGAATTTTAGCAAAATTACCCAGGAAAATAAGGAAGAAATGTTGTAAATGCGGAAACCAGAATAATACGGATGAGGTAGCTGTTGATTTGTTTGACATTTGGTAGTCATTTTAGATAGAACCTTAGCTGTTATGAATTTCTATTTCACTTAATTACCATAGTGCTGATGATTCAATGGTGCTTTTTCAAATTTTATGTTTTATTGCGTGCCATGTACATAATTACATTGATAGCTTTTATAATGAGCCTATTGTACATTTTACAAATAAGTACAAGTTGTAGGCCAAGACCAGCTTTTTCAAAAGCACTTAAGTTAAGTGACGTAACTTCAAAATTGCTTTCCCCAATCTGCCTTTCTCTATTAAAACAGTACTCATTTCCCAAAATGACAATTTTTCTTATAGACTGAACAGCCCTTGAGTGACTTTCTCTGGCAGATTTTACTTCAAGTAAAGGGAAAAGACAATTCACACTCATAAACGTAGCCGAAACGCCAGCTTTTTTGAAAAGCTCTTGTTTTCTTCTCACGAATGGATTCGTCAGACAAAAATATAAGGCTCCGTAAACATCAAATGTGTTAAGCATCATGCTCGTAGAGACATACATTGAGAAATCTAGAAAAGGCATACAGAAGAATGTAGTATTTAGCAACGCCACATATCGTTCTATATACATTTAGTTTCCTTGAGGTTGAATCCAATGTTGACACACCACCGTTGTTTCCAAGAGTGTTCTATCAAAAGTCTTTCAATGAATAAAGTCTTTAATTACTTACCTCAATCATACCAGCCGTGTTGAAAGCGGTAAAAATGAACATAAACGATAAACCCAAAATAACAACATTGATGGTCGATCTGTCCGCCATTTTGGGAGAGTTTACAGTAACTGTTCCTGTAGACTGAATTACGGCACACGAGTCCAAAGTCCATGTTTACTTATAATCCAATCACGAGGCAGCTCTGAATAGGCAAGTTGGACTTAATTGATAAGTCCGTGCCCTTTCTGAGGCAACCCTGGCCATGTTGGTTCGTAAAAAGCTGAATACGTCATCACAGACTTCATTGGTAGTTCTTGGGAAAATGACAGCGGAGACTGGTATTCGACCGGTTTCGACAGTCATCACAGACGTATTACCTTCGCCAAAAAGGTTATGATTATGTTTTAGGGTGCGTGTGTGTGTGTGTATGTGTGTCTGTCTGTGAACACGATAACACCTGGGTGGATTGTCTTCGTATTTGGTAGGTCTTGATGGTACCTGAAAATGATTCAATTGTGGGCGCCCAGCGACTTTCTAACGTACTGCAATGGAACGTCCGGTTTTGATATCTCGTGTTCTGAACGTGGTCATGGTTTTCAGTGGCAAATAGCTCTTCCGGAGGGAAATTAAGTCGTGTAGGTTTGGGCCCCAAAGCGGCTTCTTTGGAACTACATGGGGCCGAGTTTGTTTCAGAGTTTGATAGAATAACGCAAGGTGCTGTTGGATCGTCATGATTTTTGGTTTGTAGATAGCTTAAGTGATGATTTACATAATCATATGCTAATTATGCAAATCAGAATCTAATTTGAATAATCAATGAGTAACGTTTATAGATCCGTTGCTTTGCATGATAGTACTCTTAAAACACGAGGCAGATGTCAATTGACACACTGGGGAAATATTTCCCTGCTGTCAGGGCCTGTCTCCAGGGGCCCTACAGTGGTTAAAAAACAAAGGGATAATAAGGGAAGGACTTTCACTTGGAGTTGTCTAGGTATGTGTTGTCTGAACGACCTCTCACCACCAGCAGCATTGAACAACATGACGATTTATATTTTGGCGAAAGTATGGGTTCGTGGAACTCTAGTATTCTTTATTCTTTGCTGTCGATCATAATTACAAGAAAACTACACAAATATAACAATCTCATACATTAAATACTGTTACATTAATCTTCATAACAGCTATTTACACCTTTTAGGTGGACAACCAATTGACTCATTACATGTAAATGTACATTAGCCAGTTTACGTCCATACAAAAAACAACAACTTTCATTTCATATCATGATTCGATATACTTGTACAACTATAGAATGACACATTTACCAGCAAGTATATTTCACTGAGGTAAAACATAGGTTCACAGCCCTATCATTTCTATCAAGGAGGTTTAAACCTACCTGTTTCTACTAAGGAAAAAACAAAACGGCCAGACGTCTAAATCCAAACCAACAAGTTTAGAACTGTGCTATTTGGTAACTATAAACGAAGTCTTCATTGTTTTTGTTAGGTATACACAATTGACACCTATAGCTTTGTAAGGCATTTTCTCTTGAGACATTGGCCCCTTGTTTTAGATTGGAGGCATTTCTAGGGGGTAGCCTACTAGGGATATATTGCAGTTTTTACACCACTTTTCGGTAAGTACTGTAAGTTCATCTGTTTTCGATGGGGTCTAATTTTGCAGTTGGGGTGGATGGACTTTAAGTTTGTGGTCAAATATGACATTTGGTATAGCAACACATACTATTCCAGTTTCTGTACACAAGTGAATATTAAAGATTTCACATAGTTGAAATATTACCTACAAAACTATTATGCTTTTTTGGTATTCAACTGATGATTTTGGTTGCTAATACCATCAACTTTCAATTATCTTTAAGAAGATTACAGTGTCCGAGAATTCATAGAAATAGGTTGCGAAGAAACATCATTTATGATAATCTAATTGTAAAAGACACTGACTACAATGCCATTGTTCTCCTCTACAGTGTACAATGCATATGTAGGGGTAAAGCAAAAATGCATATGCTTTAAACATCTGTGAGCAAGGACTATATCAATGTTCTTGCCAACTATGCAGTCACTAAGTGGACATCTGGATCCATAAATTGCATACATTTAAAAGAAACAAGAAGCAGAAGTCCTGAATTTCACATGGAAAAACATAATTCTCGATATACAACAGCAGCATACCAATCTCCATTTTCCACTGATAGTTTTTTCTTTACATACTAATATTTTGTGCAATTTCAAACCATACATTACAAGCTCTGTACATCTCATTTCACAGATCTATACTCATTCTTTCCAAAACACTGCCTAAATAATTGTATCTTCATTTCAAGAAAGATAATAAACATTTTGGGGACAGAGCAGGAAAGTGTGTAGGGGGAGGGGGGGTGAACATGAGCGTGACAACGGATCTTTAAGTACAAGTACTGTAAATTTGTCTATTTTTGTGCAGACTTTAGTCGTAAAAGAAGGGGAAAGGAGGTCTTCATTGTGTTTTTAGTTCCCAATTGACACAATACTGTAGAACAGTAACTTGCATTGGAAATGCATAATCTCGGTGTGAACAGGTGTTAAACAGTCACTAAGAAAATAAAAGTACAGCGAAAATTTCAAAATTCACAGTAGACCCCTCCCCCCACCACATTCATTCATGATCTGTCCCCTACACCACTGTTGTCATCAGTCCCTGTGAGAACCCTGCTGGCTCAAGTTCAAGTTCATCTTCCTCCTCAGACAGTAGCCTGTCCTGATCCTCCCCTCTCAGTTTATCTAGTCACCCTATCTGGGTATAGCCTTTCCTGGAGGCACTGGCTGTCTTCCACTCAACCTGTAGTTAAAGATAAATGATTTAATGTTTTTTTGTTGCAAATCTCCAAGCCATTGCAACACCACTACTGACATAGTGGTGCGTACTTAAACCCGAGTTTAGGTTTAGGTTCGGACTCGAGTCCAGAGGTTAAGGTTCAGGTTCGGACTTGAAAGTCCGGACTTGAACCAGTGGAATATGTGTGCTACGAATATCTTTTTCCTGTTTCATGTAAAATTGCATATCTGCATATATTTTACATGCAATTTGAAAACTATGATATGCGGAATTATATACAGTCAGTAATTAATGCAGAAGTTCAGTTATTAACACAAAACAGCAATGTTTTCATATTTTTCCAGTGCAAATTTCACGATCTAAGGAAGCTTTAAGATGGTTTAAATCAAAAAGGAGTGTAAAAGCAAGAGATTTTTTTTCAAGTCTTGACTTGATTCCTGATGTTTAGGTTTTTTTGGACTTGAACCTAAAGGTTAGGAGCAGGTCCGGAACAGGTCCGGGGTTTAGGTACGCACCACTATACTGACATGCCACATTTTTGTAAGGTCATATGACACAAGTGAATGGATCTACGGTGAGAAGCAGTGCTCCAGTCAGAAGCTCTGAAGAAGGTGTCTGACAGACACCAAAATGTCAGCAGGTGAGATTACCTGGTTGTGTAAAAAGAAAACTCCAATATCCTGTGTTCTACCAACCTGATGAAATCATTTTTTAATGGATCAGTGTTTTGGAAGTAGGGAAAAGTCACCTTTGAAAACTCTGTGTGTACCGCAGTTGTTACATTTTTTATTGTGCAATCAATATTGACAAATTCACTGATAGAATTACTGTAGCATACACACGTATAAACAATTAGATATCTATTGTTTGGCAAAACTTATCATAATAAGTAAAAAATCAATAAATGTAAATATTCTACTCCAAGGCCAACCATAATATAGATAGAACTTGCTGATAAACAATACTAACCAAACTGTACTGCTAATGGAATAGATTCAAAATTACTTCAAAAAAAATTGTACAAGGTAAATTTCAATAAATGTAAATCTTCTACTCCAAGGCCAACCATAATATAGATAGAACTTACTCAATAAACAATGCTTACCAAACAGTGTACTGCTCACAGAATAGAAAAATGTCTTACTTCAAAGAATGCCAAAGTCCCTGCCACTCCGAAGACCACCAGGATGAGCAACTGCCACTGCAGCAGGAGGTACGTACTGTAGAAGAACCCAGCTGCAGCTGTCAAGGACTGCAAGATAAAAAATTGAGAATCAGAAACAAGTATGAGACAACAGCTGTACTACCGTTGTATTACTTGAATGTTTAAAATCCTTGAATAGCTATAAACTTTGGGTTCATTCTAAAAACTTTAAAACCTTGTTGGCTGGTTGTCTAAGGACATACATCTGGGCTCGAAATACTGGGTGCATGTGCACCTTTGTGCACCTAAAATTGGTGCTGTGCACCTAATTTCTTAATGTGGGTACACCCGAGCACCTAGATATATTTGCAGGCTATAGGGTAAAGGTACTTTAACTGTACCCTAGTATGCAAAATATTCCTGAAAGATAAGTATAAAAAATACTTTGATGCTTTACTTTCAAGTTAGCTATAGAATTTCAGGTTGATGTTCTTAAGAGAGGCAGTAGAGTTTGTAAACATGTCTTGCTGATATTCTACTTCATTTCATGTTGTGCACCCAATTTTTATTTTCTGTGCACCTAAATTTCTAGGTTAGGTGCACCAGTTTCCACAAATGAATTTCCAGCTATGTTGTGTATCAAGCAATACTCACCTGGACGAATTTGAAGAGGGCGAACGCAGGTGCGCTGTCCTCTGGGAACATGAACCCCAGGATTGAGTACACCTGTGTGTTAAAACTACTGTCTCCCAGGCCCAGCAGGAAACTGCACAGGATGGCAAGATACTTACTGCGGAGGGGAAAGATAAAGTGATTTTAGAGACAAAATAATAAGATATAAAAACATTTGGTAACTAAGAAAACAGTTATGATAAATGCCATATTTTATTGATATGCAAACTAACATGTGTTAAAGGATGAATGAATGAACAAATGAATGAAGGGATGGCTGAACAGATGAATGAATGAATGAATGAATATATGGATGGCTGAGATAACTGAATGGATAAATGAGTGGCTTATTTGAACAATTTGTGAAACCAGTTGTTTATAAATAATGAGCACAAAGTATTCTACAGCAGGCAAAATGAATGAAAGAATGAATGGATGGAAAATTGTACAAAAAATATATACGAAAATATGATCGGTATAAAACCTTTACACACTGGTTAACATTTATAATGTAGGTTTAATTTACAGTGCTTAAAATAATTCCAAATATAAAGAATACAGATAGTGTGTAAACATACAAATCAAACACTACATAATATTAAATCCGACTTCTGTCAACTTGAATGCTTGGACTGTCACAGTAATAGTGAAAGAGTACTGTATCAACAGTTAGTTACAGTTCTCGTCTGTTATCTGAGTTGTAAGTTTGAAACAAGTTTTGTACGGTTCTTGGAGGCAAATGTGTAGATGTTGGCATATTGGCGCAACAAATCTGTGTGTGTCTTTTGGCACACTTTTGACAGATTAGCCAAAGAGGCTCAATGGGCATCACTCAAACGCCAAGGAAGGTCGTGTAAAGACATGGTGAGCATCGAACCTGGGACCTTGACAAAGACTGGAGCTGATCAGTCGAAAATTTGGGTAAGTCCAATTTTTGTGTTGGCATTTACAGTTTAAACTCCATTCAGAACCTGGGACCTATTGGTTTAGAGTCCAATGCTCTACCGTCGCTACACCGACACCACAATAATAAACAATAATGTCACATAATCGCTATTTTTGTGAAGGCACGTACTTGGAGTCTATAAGTACGGGATAGTAGCTGGCATCATTGACAATGTCCGATATCGGTGAGGACTGCGGCAGGTTGATATAGATGAGGTAATACGCCGTCATGTGGACGATGAAACCGAACAGGATGATCGGGTCCCGTCCGTGTCGGTTGGTCAGTTTCCCGCCAAGGCCAAACGCGGCGCCACCTGTGAAATGGGATAATCATATTAGTCTGATCACCCCTTTGATAGCCTGTATTGACAACTTGGACTGGTCCAAAAACATAGGAATAGAGGACACTAGAACAAACCACTATGGAGCAGAGGTAACTTCAAAAATACAAAACTTGAAAGAAAAAAGGTAGCCTAAAACTCGAACTGTTATAGTAACAAAATGAAAAAAAATTGAAAGAAATTGCTGGTTATATTTCTGATACATCAAGTTCTATAGCACAAAGGATTTAATTGATACTGTATCATATAAACATCATATAAACTCTCTTCTGATTGGTTCTATGGCTCACCTAAGATTTCCCCGGCACCAATGAAAGCGCCCGAGATGCCGATAAGTGACTTGGCCTGGTCACCAAAGGCTTTAGTGTTCCCAATACAGGTACCGTACACACCGCTGAAGAACGTCAGCTCAAATCCTGAAAGAAAAACCAAGATTTAAACTAAACGTATTGTAGTTTTTCTAAGGCCTCTATAGCTAAACCACTGGCTGGTATACATCTAACAATCATGTTTTACTTATGCCTTATACTATTTACATTTGTTGCATCTCAAGAAAACACAGAAAATGTATACTCTCCAAGCAGAGGAGTGGGTCCGGCTGGTTTTTGACGTGATTTTAGGTGTTTTTGTCGGGCTTCCTACTTAAGTTTTAGTTTACTTTGTCATGTTTTTTGTCTCACTAGCCAGACCCACTCCTCTGCTTGGAGAGTAGAAAATGTAAAGATTGAAAATATTATAAATCGTCTATGAAAAGAGAGTCATTTTTTAAAATGTTATGCTTGCACTCAACAAGTGCAATTAGAATATCAGAAAGTATCATATTTCAGGTGGTGGCCATATGAAGTTGGTTTGTGTACATACATATGGCTGTATTCTCACCTGTGTATGCAAAACACAATCCCAGAAGGAGCATCTCTTTTGTCTTGAGAAGTTGGATGGAACGTTCTACAAGACGACAGGAAAAAAAACATGCTGTATGAAAATCACCATAATATCAACCTGATGAACAAATCTAACAATTTTCAGAATAGAAAGGTTTAAAGTTACATCAAAAAAACCTTTCTATTCAGAAAATTCACAATGCAATCCATATCACTGAAAATCTACAATGTAGCCATTGAACAGATTTGAATTGCACTACTAACAGTGAGAGAAAGAAGAATACAGTTTCTACTCACTGAATGCTTGTAGTGGTCCTTCCCCTGCCTGGTCTCCGCTGTTAAGAACAAAACATCTTTTGCTGTATTTTAGCTTTTTTAACAGCAAAAATTATAATTCCAGTATTTTGGGCACTGTAGCAGAAACTTCTTCAGGTTCTGGAGAATTACAGATTGAGACACCTATCTTGAAGGTAGTGTGGTACAGTAAATGATATCAGCTGTTGTTGCTTGCCTACTGGAAGCTCTAGTTGCCAGGGGCTAGAATTAGCTTACACTGTTGCATGTCCAAATTAAATGAAGGAGTGTTAAAGTTTAAACTGATTAAATGCTTCTTGGTCAAAATGTAATGTTACGAAGAAGCAAGGCATTGCACTAACCTGTTGACATTTAGAAGGTCGGATCGATCTTCTGGTCTCCTGTTTCTCAGTACAAACAACATGAGTGTCCCCACACAGCACACCACCAGTAGCACCACATACACCTGGATACGGGTTTTGGCTGGAGGTAAAAGGTGGAAACATGTGTAGGAGCACCATCTAGCAGTTAATGATAAAACTGCACCCCTGCTTTTCAGTAAAAACAACATGAGTGTTCCCACACAGCACACCACAAGCGTACACCTGGAGACAGGTTTTGGCTGGAAGTAAAATGTGGAAACATGTGTAAGAGCACCTAGCAGATCATGATAAAACTGCACTATCAAAACATGAATGTTTTCACACAGCATACTATAGGTAAAAGCCCCACCACACTCAAACACTGGCTTTGTCTGACCAGGGACATTATATATTCTATATAATGTCCTTGGTCTGACCAAAGAGGTTTTAACCTCCTTGGTCTGAAAAGAAAAACTTGGCAACTTATGTATGCACACCACCTAGCAGGTTATGTGAAAACTGCAGAGTGCTCAAAGAATTGTTACATTTCATGTTATATGGATACAAAGAGTTATGGAGGATTAAGATGTACAGTCAAACCTGTCTATAGCGGTCACTCAAGGGACTGGCCAAAACTGGCCGCTAAGGACAGGTGGCCGCTATGGAGAAAATGTCGATTAATTGACCAAGAGTGACACATATTTTCAGTACCCACTGAGATACATTTATTCACCGTACAGTACACATGTAAACATTGCATAGGTAAGTCACATTTTAGAAGTCGATTGTTGTTCTTTTACTTCTATTATGGGCTTGAAAAACGAATTATTGTATCTGCCAACTCCAAAATCCATGGCTTGCTCGGGCTTCATGTCTGTACAGACCAGCATCGCCATACTCTACTCTTGATCCTTCGCGACTGCTTCGCCGTAGGCACACGCGTCACCAACGAGTTTTAATCATATGAAACAAAGTCCTTCGCAGCAAAATGCCACCTAGTTAGTTAAGAACAAAATACATGATGCTCAGTTGCCACTTACTGTTCGTTTTCGACCGTTTTGAAACATAAAATCGTGGCGATAGTTTTCCTTAGTCTGTTGTTGTTTCCCTTCCCGCTTGTCATCATCAGCTTCTACCATTATGCTAATAGGGTACTCAGAAGAAGGTCGCTCTTTTGATGGCTTTTTTCTTTTCAGAAATGTGCAATAGCCCAAATTTTACATCATCTTAATGTTTTTCATATTTCTTTTGAAGCTTTTGGTAGAGTAATTATCCTCAGTGATACTTTGCAGCAAAATAAATTTAGCGCATTATACCTCCGAAACAGTGGTGTCTTCCGTTGACCTTTTTGTTGCTGACTATCAGCGCCACTTTTGAAAATTGCGCGAAACACGTTTTGACTTTGAGCACCGGGGAAAACGGATATTGGGCCGGCATTCAAACATTTTCCGAACTTACCGCATCAGCTACATGTGCGAGTTGTATTTTCCAAAAAGCTGCCGTAATATTTGTCCAGTCGAAATGCACAGAAATGGTCAATTTTGCTACGATGTACAAACGCAAGCCATGTGAAGAAAATTATACTGTCAACTTCGCGTCAGACCATGGATTTTCTAACAAAGATAAAACATTCTGGTTTTCTTTATTATCATCCAATCCAGTTGAGTCCACATAAATTTGATAACTGCGTGAAAAAATGAAGATTTTGAACCCAGCGTGCGGTGGCGATGCGGCTTCTACCGGCGCGCCATGACCGTTACCGACAGTGTTACTGTACTCGCGGGACTGAAAATCGTCTGGCCGCGACCGCGTTGGACAGGTGGCCGCTATAGCCTAATTCTTAATGCTTATGTCAATGGGAAAAATCCAAGGGACCGACAAAAAGTGACCACTATGGGCAGGTGGCCGCTATGCAAAGGTGACCGCTAATACAGGTTTGACTGTATTTATCAAACATGTCAGTACTGAGTACTTACAATCAATGGTTTCCTTCCCACTGAACTCTTTCCATACAAAGAGGTTCCCAAAAAGCAGACTAGAAAACAATAAAACAGTTAAAATCATCAAAACCAAATTTCAGACTAAAATTTCATAGGATTGTACAATTATACCTTATTTCAGAATTGCATTTTAGAGCAATTTGAAGTAGGGAAACCTTTACCTGCATTGTAGCAGTGCCCAAAATATGCCGCTGTTTCGTCCAATAGTTTCTTGAGTGGAGTTGGTGGTAAGGAAGCTTCCCTGTGCTGTCCATATCACTGAAAACAATCATACCATACAATGATACACAATGATTATCATAACCCTTCTGCCATACTTGCACATCATGAATTAATAGTATAAAATCATTGAATAAATTCTCAGATTTTTAAAATGTTCATGTTTGTAATGATATGATAAAAGCTCAAGTAAGATTCTTATGACAAGCTTAATATTCTTAAACAATGTAAAATGTATACCAAATAGTAGTTACTAATTAAAAGCAACTGGATATGATTTTGGAAACGGTCAGATGTTTCAAGTAGCATCTACTACTTTTCGGCAGTGGCACTGAGCAAGATTTTTTGATCAGCAGGTTTTTAACCAACAGGGCTCGAAATTCATTTTTGGAAACAGGTGCACTGGTGCACCCAACCAAGAGAATTAGGTGCACAGAAAGAAATTTGGGTGCACCACATAAGATAAAGTTGAATGTCAGCAAAACATTACAGTTTAATGCTCTTATAAATCTAATCAAGAACTTCACAATCTGTAATCAAATTTCAAACAAGTGATACATCAAATAAAGTGCAACAAAGGGTTCTATTGCTTTTTCTGATACTGTTTACTGTTTACTAGTGTACAATGGTACCTTTACCCAAGGACGTTATATAGCTATATAATATAATGTCCTTGCTTTACCCTATAACCTACAAAAATATCTAGGTGCACCAGTGCACCCACGGTCAAAAATTAGGTGCACAGCTCCAATTTTGGGTGCACACGCACCCAGTATTTCGAGCCCGAACCACGAATTACATTTGTATGAGTACCCCCTCAAACAGTGCACAGAGCCTACAGCCAGGAGTTTGCTAGCCCCAGACCCCGGGGAAGACCTCCGAAGAGATGGAAGGACCAAATTGTGAAGGACACGGGCTTAAACAGTCGGGAAGCAGAGGCTAGGGCAAGGGACAGGACTGCTTGGAGGATCCTCCTGGAAAGCAAGGGGCCAGTTTCTGGCCTGAGCACGTAGGCAGGCAGGCAGAATATGCAAATAAAGTGAAGACAATTTGTAAAAGTGAAATGTAATATTCATACCTGCTGCACCCAGTCCAATAAGTACAGAGCCCAAATATAATGCCCACACCATAGGGTAGATGAACACAGCAATGAACAGGCTGGAAACAAAAACATACATCATGAGCATTCAATATCAAATTGCTACTTTATTCTTAAATCTAGTATGCATAAATATATTCCGTAGGCATTCAATCATTTTGAGTATACATACTTTTCTTGGCAATTTCATAGAAAGACTTGCCAGACAAGACTAAAATCTATACTTTACTCATAATGATAATTTCTATGACAAGCAGTATATTCTCATGATAATAATGTTATTTTCCCTATACTTTACCCATAGTAAAAAGTAAAGTAAAACAGTCCTCCTCAATTGAGGTGAAGCACAATCATTTTTCAAGTAGCTACAGTGGTAGTGCAATGTGGCTTTGCTATGGCTCACGTTTTTGGCCAAGCACACCGGGTCATCCCTTCTCATAAGTTTGTTGGATTCTTTTACGTCAGAGGCTTGATGCTCGAGGCTTATGCCAGAAGCTCCCTCATACACGGGGCCGCCAGCTTTACCTCCCCATCCAAAACAACATGTACGAGCTGGAGGCCACCCTAGGATTGAACTCAGGTGCAAAAGGAGCTCTATAAAACTAGAGAATCTAATTATGAATGATGAATTTTTCCTCACCAGTACATGACCGCACCAATGACCATGGATGTGCGAGGACCGCACACGCTCACCACGGACGGGGCTCCCCAGTTCGCCACCGCAAACACCGAGTAGATGATCGCCAAACTGCAAGAGGAGATATTCAAGATTTGTTTCACAAAACCTTACATATACATTTGTATAACAGTATACAGTAATTGATGTACATTTGCCTAAACCTTAAAAGGATTACTTGTTGCATACTAATAGTAATAGCATACGCTTACTTCCTTTGGACTTTGGTCAAGCCATCATTAAGTTGAGTTGGTTTTATCTAACTTGGTCAAGTTGGTGTCCATACAATGTCATATTGAGATTGTATTTTACAATACATGCATGGAACCATATTATAGACAAATTCAGACCCACAAAAAGTGCTTGCATACACACATCATTTCGGTAAACAAACTGATCGCATCTATAAATGATATATGTTATATAGGTCAATCCATAAATGTATTTCAATGTCGATGGAAATAATGTCAATGGAAATAATGGCTAAGTTCACCTCCTGTGATACAAGTGCATAGTTCAAGTTCTTGTGAGTCTGAAATTGGAATTTATCCATATTCCCTAATATTCAATACGCACCACATGGAAAAATTCTGGCGTGGGAGAGTATACCTCCAAGAAATCTAAGATATTTCAACTACTAGTGTACATGTATTTTGTTATTTTATGGAAGGTAACTGGGATATTAAGGCAACCAAAGCAATATCAATGCCCAAAGATGGAAATAGAATAATGCTGAAATCTTTACAGTACGGTAGTGACATTTACTAACACTGTTAAGCACATTTGAGCATTTTAAAACCGCAAAAAAAACTGCCGTACGATGATCCCCTTAGTTTCCCGAGCCTACAAAAAGTCTGGCAATGATTTTCAGTGAGTTCTCACATCACAGCGACATAATTTTTTTGCATAATGGACGTTGCTATACATTGATAATGCTATTTGAACTGATCATGTATAGAAATGACTAAATACATTGACTTTCAACATCCAATTTTCTGGCCCTAATATTGCTTGGGTTTCCTTTAAGCATAGGCATACTCCCACATATAAACCAAAGCTCACCTGTTATAACCACTGGCACCGATAAACAGTCCCTCTTGTTGAACACTTTGGATGACAGTTTGCTAGCAAGAGGGGGGGCGGCATTCACGGAACAATTACATACAAAGCAAGGTGTCTTATGATATTATAAGCCTTGATATGCACCTCTTTTGGGGCAGACATTTCAACCATTGACCTCTATCAACACTGAAGAGATACAAAATGTTTGTCAATTATAATAATTTCTGAAAAATGCTTCACATGCATATACTAGTATACGTAGCCTGGAATCCATTCTATTCTAGCTCTAGTCTAGTACTAGTATTAGTACATGTACAAAAAATATATATCCTTCATAGGATAGTCTGGCACCCTGTATAGTATACTCAAAGTCAAATGTTTGGCTAAAAAATTACATTTATTTATTAAAGGATTTAGTGAATGATTTCGAATATCGAGTACTTCATAGAAGCAGCGTCATGGGTATGCAACCTCCAAATGTCAATCTCTGTTACCATGGTAACAGAGATTGTTCTGAAGACCGTGTGACTTGGTGCCGATCAGAGCTCTCGTTTTTATTTCAGGAAAATGATTTACAAATGATCGTCTTCCAGACTATTCAGCGGAAGAAAGCGATCGGAGGAGCAGACTAGAACAGAATGGAATCCCGGCTACATGACGTTACATTGTGTATATGATAAGGCCTCCAGAATATACTAAAGAAACAATAGAGGTCAATGGTTGAGAAGTGCCCACACTTCATCTTGAGGTTTGAAGGTCATGTCATCTCCACCTTACCTGGTATAACCACTGCCTCCTTGGAAGGTACCTTCCTTAAGGACACTTTGGATGACAGTTTGCTGTCAAGTGAGCAGAACTCGCATGTTAAAAACAAGCGAATAGCATGTTAATTCTACATTTATGACAGTTATGTGTAACTTAGATTTTAGTTAATTAAATACTATGCCCCAAGCTGCCATGTGGGATCTTGTCTAGTATAGATGTACTAATTGATGTAGATGAACATACTGCTACCAGTAATTTCTATGTATACAACTGAATACAATGTATACAATGCCTACTACTAGTAATATTGATTGTTGTTAATATAAAGACAATGAAAAGAATACAATAACCCATGAGATGAGTGGAAAACTTATGCTGCCAGCTCTCATAGGAATGAGCAGGGTTTTTCTAAAGAGGGTTACATGGGCGCTGCAC
Source organism: Branchiostoma lanceolatum (assembly GCF_035083965.1). Lineage (NCBI taxonomy): Eukaryota > Metazoa > Chordata > Leptocardii > Amphioxiformes > Branchiostomatidae > Branchiostoma > Branchiostoma lanceolatum. The sequence continues at coordinate 14,102,102 of NC_089729.1, forward strand.
CCCCCATGCCCTGACCATGCGCCCCCTTAGCCTGGTTTCAACCAAGCCCCGTGTCCGCTCGCCGCCTGTAACGGCTATCCAGGGGAGAGAAACCCCCGGACAGCTGGAGTTTGCGTTATACAGACTAGCGCCCCCTTACCCAGGGGAGCAGATCCTCTGTCAAGCAAAAATTCTAATTGACAAGGAATGCTACTTAGTAACCTAAGGTCACATGTGGCCACAGTCTTCAACTGTGACCTGCCTGGCTATAATTTCCTCCCCCAATTGCAAGAAGACTTAGAATGCCTTCCTCTAGAACCCATAAGCAATTTTTTTCCTGAAATAGTTAAACAGCCTCATTACCCTACACATTGGGTACCTACCTGTGGCACTGGCTGCAAATACACCTGATATTATTATTATTATTATTATTAAATGAATGTTGCACTAAACCAGCGATAGCTGTTTATGTTATCGTCGACTGGTTGGCCAAATGACATTAGCAAATTAGATTACTTATTGATACCTAAATCAGCTGATCAAATTTTCTATTTATCTGCTAATTGTATGCATCATCATGACAAGTTTGTGATTATTCACACTTTATAACAAATGAGGAAAAGTAACAGAAGTAACACTCCTGCAAACGATATTGAATAGAAATAATCTAAGGTATAGACACTGAAAAATTATATCACTGAAAAATAATAATCAACTTTGCATTGCTCTTCTCTGCACGAATTAAACTTCTTAATTCGTGCAGATGAGAGCAAATTATGCAAATTTGATATGTACAGTATCATCAAGAAGTTACATGAATGTATCAAATATATCAATACAACTTCTTGATGACACTGTATTCATGTGTAACACTACAAGACATGTTGCAAAAGTTAACCTCGTGGCTTCGTGGATTTATTTATAGACCTACATAGACTTTGGTTCCTCAAATATAAAAGTTCATAAACAAATTTTTATGGGATTGGAGTGTTTTCACTTTCAGCGGAGGGACAGTACGCGCATATCATCCTTTTGTCTCTTAAGATTGTCGTGAGAGCTGCCAAGACGGATAGTTAACACTTACCTCTATCATACCACCCGTTTGAAAGGCGGTGAAGATGAACATAAAGGAAAAACCGAGAACCACAACATTGAATGTCCTCATGTCCGCCATGTTGACTGTCATGTGACAACAATGTGAATGCCCGATGTCTTCCGGAGAGTGCCGAATTAACTTCGGCTATATTCGGTTAACCTCGGTATTCTCCGGTGGTTTACGAGACTTAATGAGTAGTGAATCGGAGAAGCTCGGTATTCTCCGGTGGTTTACGAGACTTAATGAGCGTCAGTGACGTAGCATTTGGAGGAGAAGGCACGCCACAGAAGGAGAGAGCTCTTGCGAACTGTAGTTTGTATCCGTTTTCATCGTCTTTTCTTCGCACACCCTTTGGCAATATTCCGTCAATATAGGGTCCAGAACGGTTGCCGACATGTCCTACGGGCCTCCGCCGCCGGATATCGAGCGGATGTACTCCTTGAAGGTCGACAACCTGACCTACAGGACAACGCCGGAGGACCTTCGACGCGTCTTTGAGAAATATGGCGACGTCGGGGACTGCTACATTCCCCGCGACCGCTTCACGAGAGAGAGCCGTGGCTTCGCCTTCGTCCGTTTCTACGATAAGAGGGATGCCGAAGACGCCCTAGATGCGCTGGACGGGACGATCTTAGACGGCCGAGAGGTACGGGTTCAGATGGCGCGTTACGGGCGGCCCACTGACCCTTACCGCCGAGCACCACCCCAGCGGTCCCGGTAAGTTATCGCCCTCAAACAATCGTTATTTGTGGACAGAGTTCCTTTATTTTCCTCAAATTGTGTACTTTACAAGTCATACCCCCTTTGTAACGATGCAAAACGTTGCTGGGGTGTGTTGTGAGCTTGTAGTTTGCACGAGAAATGTGTTGAAAAAATCGAAAATGTTGTTTGAGCTAGAAGAAACATGGCGGCCGTGCGCGTGGTGATACGTCATCACCCCTCACAGTATGTTCCCGCCACAAGAACCCGGATGTACTTTGCTTGGCTGTACACGTGCTCACTTGCCATTGTTCTTTGTTCTTCGTTTGTGGTTGTAGCTTTCAGTGGGCAGCTAGGAAATAAAATAGGTTTGAAGTAATTGTAGAGAAGTAGCTGTAAACGCACACGGCTATGTATCCACTGTACAAAAGCATGAACTTGCAGCATAAATTTTGCTTGTTCCCTAGTATCTCAAGCCAAATTGAATGCAACTCATTATATTTATAGTACCATACCCAAGCCATGATCCTAAACCATGTGCTTTAAATGTTTTCATGATAATCTAGGTTGATTCATATACCCTCCCTGAAAATTTGTACCTTGCAAACTTTACAGTTAAACTTGCAATCTTGAGAGTTTATTTTTTGCAAATGAATGATGAACGTTTTTGTAACGTCTGATACATACATGTGTCAAATTTTTATCGCTTTACTCGATAGATTAAGACATTAGGAAGTAAACTTAATAACTGTGTTCAGAGTATTATTGCTTCCAGAATTGTTTTTGATAAATTTCTCACTGCAGGAAAATGGTTGTGTTGTGAGAATTGTCTCAAGCATTGTCTTAATTGCTAAAGCCAAAATTTGGTTGCTATGAATGTGGCATACAGTGATGCAAGCAGGACACATAGGTTCAATCATACACTTTTGTGCCATGTGAGAATTATGTTCTAAATCTCTTTGGCTCTGTCCCATTCTCCACAGTTACAGAGGATCTGGAGGCCGTTACAACAGTCGTTCCCGTTCACGCAGCAGGAGTCGGTCCCGCTCTCATCGCAGGTACAGCCGGAGTCGCTCCCACAGCCGCTCCCGAAGCAGAGGTCGCCGCTACAGGCAGCGCTCCTACTCTCGCAGTCCCAACCGAAGGTCCCGCTCCAAATCCCGCAGCCGTAGTCGCCACCGCGGCTCCCGTAGCAGGTCCCGCAGTAGACCCAGCCGCTCCAAGTCTCGCTCCAGGTCTGGGACGCCCAACAAGTCACGCAGCCACACCCCGGTCGAACAGCAGCAGGAGGAGAACCACGCCGCATCACGTTCCCGCTCTAGGTCTAAGTCGTGAAGCCTGGACCCAGGGCGGGTGACACCCCCAAGGAGTCAACTGACCAACTACTGAGACTGAGAGACAAACATACAACATGACGTTCCTGGTTTCCTGACCAGTAACTGATGGCCAGTTTATGAAAAGGTTATTGAATGTTTTTCACTGGCATTCTAACTGTTCCATTCCTGTTTCACCCATGCTTTTCACCCAAGGATTGTAAGCAAAGAATGTAGTGTGTAAACTGGTGTAGAATTGCAAATTGGAGAAGTCTTTCCTTGATGAAGTGAAAAGAAAACGAATGTGATTTCCCATATGTACGTGAATAAGTGTCAAAGTCTTGGTTTAACCACTCTTGTCAACAGGACATTTTAGAAGCATTCTTAATGTGATGTTTTAGTTTTGGGATGATGATGATGTTAGGTGGGTTAAGGTATAATAATCATAGTAGTGTAATTTTTCTGTAGTCTTCCCAACACATGTAAAAATGTTAACTCTAAAACTTAAAGGAGATAAGTGGATTTGTTAACCAGTATTTCAGCATGTCAACCTGTATCCCTTCTTACTATTTCTGTGATTGAATAAAACCATGTTAACATTTATACCTGTTATTTTTCATGTCATAGGAGCAGTTAGAAATGCATTGGTGTGGTGAAATGGTGCTCTCGAGGCGGAAATTAGCAGAAATTGGGGTGACGGGCTGCTGGCACTGCCATGCAGTCGAGTGCAGAGCAGTCTTGGCAGAGAGAGTGGAGAGAGAGTCAGGGCGGGCAGTGAGCTGCTGTAGGAGATAGCAGACAGAGAGCTGCAAACACGAAATGCAGAGCAAATCAAGGCTTGCAGTACAGCAGCACCCCTTGCAGTTTCGACTCCTTGCAAATGGGATGCAGTTTGGAGAGAGTGCCAAAAGCAGTCAGCACGTTTGGAGACTAAGGGGATGGCAGCCCTCCCGCACAAGAAGCCCCAACTCCAGAATTTCAACCATTGAAAACCATTTGCTGTTTGGCTTTCACCAAAAATTATGACAGAAAATTCATATTTGGTACTGGGGTTCAAAAATGGAAAAGTACATCCTCAAAATAGATTCATGGTAAAAATGAAACTTGCAAGTTTTCTAAGATGGCCATAGTGTCAAAATGGTAACATAACAAATTTTTTTTCTTCTTTAAGATTGAAGAAGAAAATGTTCATGGATGCTTTTTCGAGATGTCTTTGACTGTGAAAAGCAAATTGATTTGGACAAAACTTGTTGCTGAAAAGAGTGAAAGGGGGAAATATTCCACCATCTGAAAACTGAGTGCCACAAAACCCAATCTTTAACCATATCCTGTGCCATATTTTCTGGCTTTCGATACCATCCAAATTCTAAACAAATTAGGCCAAAGTATGACTTGTTCCAGCTCAAGTTTAACAGCGGATTCAACGACAGAGTCAGCGCATCACTTAACCGCATTTGTTGTGGTCGTTTTCACCCAGTAGCTGGTTTCATCCTTATGTTAATTTGCGTAAAATGTAAGAAGCAACCCACAATCCTCCACTCACCTGCTTTTGTTTTGTTTCACATGCACCGCCAGGGTTCTCAGCCGTAGTGGTTATTTTTTTCCACCCTAGCTGCCAGGAAACTAAGTTTCAGAGGGATGGGGAGGGCAATAATCCTTATTTGCAGAGCATTATAATAATAATAATAATAATATCAGGTGTATTTGCAGCCAGTGCCACAGGCAGGTACCCAATGTGTAGGGTAAGCATTAGGTTATAAGTTTTTCCCAGAAGACTACCACTGAAGATTGGCAGCCGTTCTAAAGAACATTTTATTTGGAAAGATGAACAGATTTTTACCAGGAAGTCATTAGAAGCAGTCAAGACGGAGCGACTATTAGATTAAAAAAATTAAACAAGCACTTTCAGGTATTTGCCACAAACAATAACAGTTGGCAATCGTGATGTTATACATCAAGGTAAAATTTCAGATTACTTGGCTTCACACAATATAGTGCAAGTGGCTGTGAGCATAGGTCAATTTACGATAGGAAGACTCATTTAAATAGTGGGAGGAAAGAAAGGTTCTTTTTATTTTGTTGCACATCATTTCTTTACACACAACATAGATGGGAGAGGGAGGACAACTCTAGTGTTTGGTTTAAAGGAGAGGTGTAAGATTTAATTTACAAGTTTTTCTCCCATTTACTTGCATTTTGACACACAAATCATGATCTCCCCACTAACCAAAAGGGAAAGGCATGAAGACCACTGAAGAATTAATGCAGATAATGGTAAGTTTTTGATATTTTTAAGTTCTTTTTAGTCAGGATGTGAGTAAACAGGAACTTATTTGGGCTGGTGATAAGGTAGGTCTTTTGGTATTTTTCCAAGGTAAAGCACCAAGGTTGCTGTTGACGAAAGAGCTACCTGATGGAAGAGTTGCCTGGAAAAGATCAGTCCTCCGATGCAATTGTGTCATGGAGAAATCACCGCCACAGACGGCTCAAGGTTTCAGATGTTTTCAAATAAAATCCAAGTTAATCATCAAAACCTGTCATGTCGTATTTTCTGTATGGGTTACATGCTTAGATCAAAGTATACACCTACAGCAGACATGTAGGCCCAAGGCTCTGTGAATGTACCTGACAAGGACATTTAAAACAACAGTAGTTTCCCCTCCATGAGTAACTATTTGTCCCTCTATTCTAGCTTCCAAGTTAAAGGTGCCAATGTTGACAAAATGGTAGTTGTCGAAAGACAGCAGTACTTACGACACATTAGGGCATTTTAGTAGTGATCATTTTACACCTGTCATATTGCATTGAATAGAGCCAATAAACATTGCATCATTCAAAAAAGGTCACCCTAGAATCCACCCCCCCTACCTTGCCTTTGATAACAGTTTGCCCTTATTCATGCCCTTCTTTATACTGTCCAATTAGAACAAAACCTGAAGTTAGAAACAAGAATACACAATGCTCAGCTCTCCACACATACATGTTCTATGACTTCAGGTTTTGTACCAATTGGACAGTAAAAGTGCCAGGACTTGAATTAGGGCAAACTATTATCAAAAGCAAATTCGGTTTGATTCTCTGGTAATCCTGTTTTGAATAATTCAATGCTCAGGCCGAAAATCAAATAGAGTGAGAAGGGGGAAATGTAAATGGGCAGTTAAATTTTGCGTAGGAAAAATTGAATCTTCATGCTGTTTCAGAGCTGTAAAACTGTCATGCAGGGTTTTACCATCAACCAGTGGAAAAGGGATAATGTTGGCAAAATAGGGTGGGGTCACTGGGGTGTAATCAATGATGCATCACACAAGGTGCACCATTCTGTGGAACCGCAATAAACTTGCAAGTTGCATTGACTTGCCTGTTGTCATCAAATTTTATAACTGAGTAGAGACCAGGGGGAAGTGTACCCAGGACAAGGATCCAAAGCCATTTTCAAGGAATACCATAGTTCAGAAAACCGGGAAATATTCACTGGTTTTATGTTTGCCGTGAAAAAGGAAAATTATTAAACCACAGCGAAAATGTTCTCTTATGTGCGTCTGCTCGTTTCAATCTTGAACACAGCGAAAACTCAATTTTCTATCTACTACGAAATGAAAACTACGCGAACATTTCCCCTTCTACTGTAAGAAAGCTATGAAAAAGATGTGGTAGACTGTATTTGTGTGACTGCATGCATGGTCATATTTTACCGTTTTTCTTTCAAAGTCAGAGGTGTTATAACTTTGTTTCATACTGGTATTAATGTAACTGAGTTGACTTGCAAAACTATTCTCAACTTGATCAGGTTTTATTTTTGAATTTCATGGACAGAAAACATTCAGTCATGGAAGAGCAAATGAAAGAGATAAAAAGGAATGATCTTGGCCTTACATCACATAATTCAACAACACAACATTAACAAAATGTAAGAAAAATTTGTGTGCTTTGTTGTACAAAACTCACTTGAGTCTGAAGGCTATCATACTGAATAGAAAAGATAGTTAAGAATGGAAATGGGTTTTCACGAATTAAATTACCAAAGACATGGTGCAAGAACCTTTGTACACAACTGCATCCTTCACTTGCACATTAACTAATATCTACCTAAATGCTGAGTCACCATCATACACAGATGAAAATCTAATGACTCTACAGTCTACACATATCCCGTAGTTCTATCCTTAGCAGATTCTATGTTTGAACAAAAGCAGGTTTTGAATTTCCACAGTGGATTGTATTAACCCACTGAACAACTAAACACTGCACAGAGCAATGGCAAAACCAGCCTGGTTGAAAGTGTGGCAACGTTAGCGTCCTGAGTTCTTGAAAAAAGCACAGTGTTTTGGTTAAAACATTTACTAGATCAGTAAATAAGAAATTCTTTCAATGCAAACTCTACATTTCCTTTGTTCACATACACTAGCCACACTTTCAATAAGGAGTCTTCCAAGATGTCGATGTATCTTAGGAATTCCCTCACAAAATAGCCACACTACACCAGACTGACACTGCTGTTGCTTTGTACAGTTTAACCAGGTTATTACTTGACAACTATTTCTGACTATACATGGCACATTGTTCGTTCAATTGTGTGTTTTTAGCTGCAAAGCCAGATTCTAAGACTACTGATCATATAACAACACTTCCTTGTTGTGTAGACCTTTGTTTTAAAAGCCAGAGACTTTTTTTGTTAAATACATTAAACAGTAGACATGACGCCCCGTATCATCATACGGTAGTTCATGTACAATGTCTCTTTTCCAGCTGATCTTTGAACATTGTAGATAGCCTGTTTGGAAAGGTAGAGTGTCTACCAGTTGGTTTCTTGGGTTGGTTGAATGGTTCTTGGTTGTCAGAAGTATTGCCACTTTCCCAGGATGGCGTCTTTGATGGCTTCCACATACTGAGAAGGTACCCAGTACACCCAGTACCTGGAGGCTTCAGTAGGGCCCAGTTGTAAACCCTGAGGAACACAATGCAAAACAAACATTTTGTCTAACACAAAATGTACCAATATATTTGCATCATCTGCTCATATACTTTGGATGTGTTTTTTGTAAAAAATACTGTTGAAAATCACTTAACCAATTTTTTAAAGAAAAAATTATAATTCAGTGTAATAAATATATGTATGATGTATATAACTCACCATCATGCTGTATTCTTCCTGCCCATCTATCTTCTCACTGACAACAGCTTTGATAGAGCCCAATGGTAGTTTGTCTGTCCTGTCTGAAAACAACAGAGGGCAAGAAATAAAAAGACCTCGTACCTCCATGAAATCTTTTATCCTAAGAGTTTTTGTAAATTTCTTGTTTGCCGCTGGCTCCCATGGAACAAAGACTGAAACTGAGAAAACCTTTGATAACCTATTCTGGGACTTTTGACCTAACTTCCTGTGAGTCTCCGTGGAAATAAGTGTGGAAACACACACAGAGAAACACAGACATACCAAAAACTACCTCTCGTATCAAGGAGGTACTGTATCAATTGACACATTACAGGGGTTTTTCTAGAAAAACTAAACAAGAGGGAGCACACACAAGCGAGGGAGAGAATTCTATGTATTTATGAAGAATCGATCGCTGAGGGAAGTCTGTATGCCGGGGATTGGTAAGCTAAAATCTGAATTTGACAAGGGGGCGCTGGGCTGAAACAAGAGGGCGCAGCGCTCCTGTTTCCCAATTTAGATGAATCCCTGTCTCAAGATGATAGTCATAAATCTTAGGTAGTGAGTCCATATACCTAAATTATATGCCCCCCTCCCCACACTTACCTTTTGTACCTATCCAGACTTGGTCTAGTTCCAGTTTGAAGGTCAGACGAACCTTTCCCCCAGACTTGTTCAGCATACCAGACAGTGGAACTGTGGGGAGTTTCTGAAAATAAAATTCCAAAACTATAAATATAATTGAAAGACATATTATGTAAACTTAAATGGAATGTTCTAGCTTAACCTTTAGCACACTGAAGTAGCTGTTTGGTTACAGAGTCAGGCAGCAGGGAGAAGGTTAAGTTTTATTTAGTAAAAGAAAAAAGCACTAACCTCTTTTCCCTTGTGTCCAGGCATTACATCATCTGGCTTTCCTTTGTCAAGAATTTTCTTGTGGAGCTGAAAAGAAACAAGTGACACTAGACTGTAAAATAGTCAAGCCTGTACAGGTGACCACTTCTACATAAGGACCACTTGGTTAATGAATATGACACCTTTTTGGTGGTCCCTTAGAGAATGTTTCCCATTGACACAAGCATTAAGAGTCCTGTCTATTAAGTGACCATCTGTCTACATACTGTAATTCTTGATTTGTTAACGGTAACGTAACCAGTCAACCGCTGATATTTCATCATCGCAAATATTTGATTACTATTGAGAGTTGAGACGGTGATGTTTGTTCCCACCTCTGAAATTAAATGCTGTGAACTACTCCCTTTTAACCCAACCGCTAAAATTACAAACTGCAATGGATCAAATGGATTTACTGTAGACCAGATCTTATTGATCCCGTGAGTTGTCTTCTTGGGCAGTTACAGACTACTATTTCCAGATAGATGTAAGCAGTTGGGAGTTGATCTAATAAAAAAATTAACCAGTAAATAAGCCCACCTTTTGGCCTGAGAATGACTCTTTCTGTGACTCTGGAAGAAAAAAAGTAGATTTTGAGTAAAGAAATTTGCTTGTAGAATGAGGTTTATTTTTGGCTTCTTCGATTCATTACATGTACTGATCTAAACAATGTAGTCTCCTTTGCAGACCCTCCAGGTGCGGACGCTGTTTATTTATGGAGAATGTGAGTGGATCAAACCTTACACTACTTACAGCCCAGTCTTACACAGCTTGTACGTACTGTACAAAACTGGCGATTGAAAGAAAGTTTTCGGGCCATACTGTAAATCATAAAAATCAGCTGCAAAGAGAGAAAATACATGCAACAAAATATATAGGAAAAGGGATACTAATGTCGTTGAATGCTAAAGTCAATTCCAAAGTCAAAAAAGAAGTTTTGGAAGAACAAAAATGAAGAACCTATATTGAAGTCAACCATACTCTACAATTTTAGTTTTGTTCATCCTTCTTGACCAGTTGATTTCTTTTTTGCTAGGATGTCATCAAATATGTATATCTTAGAAGCTCTCTACCTAAAGGCAAAATAATCTGTCTGCACAATGTAAGCAATGAACCATTAGATTGATAAATAACTTACTCTCTTTCTTTTCCTCCTCTTTGATAGCTTCCTTGTCGACTGTCGTAGCTGCAACCACGTCATCTAACGTCGAGCCCACCACCATCATTTTTGCCCCTTTTGTTACTTTCAACTCTCTCAATGTCTTCTGGTCTTGAGCTAACCCTGGAACAAACAAAAAAAACAGTTACAAAAAGCTCACAAGTATTAGTGTTTTTCTTTTGCCTTCTATACAGACATTACTTAGCTGAGTTAGCATAAAAGCAAAATGTGGGCAATGACTTATATTTTAGTTATAAAAACATTACTTCAATAGCATAAACATATCTATCTATATGGAGTGATAGATTTAGGGAGCTTACCTTTGTACATTAATTTTTGCATAGCTGGGGGAATCCCTGAAAAACACAGCGCAAAGATTTACTACGGAGAATATTCTTAGTTACATCTAAACTAGGTTTCCTACAAACATAAAGCCACCTATGCATATACTAGTGAAACACAACAAATACAAATCTAGTTCAGTAGTCTCTTGAGGCTTTTTCTGTGTTTTTATTTTCTGAGTGACCTCTCCACTTGGAATTCATGAAACCCAAATATCTCCTTGTACATTTGTACATGTATTGCCACTGCACAACAAAATCGCTTCAGCCATGAATTTTAAACAAAGTGAAAACCTCTTTCCCCTCCTGCAACGAAATAAAACCACAGCCAAAGTAAATAAATCTTAAGTATGTATCTACATGTACATATAAAAAATTCAATAAATATGACTTAAAATGCTGTAAATGCAGAAATATTCGCAGTGGTTTTATGTCCACGGTTTTCGCGGTGTACTTGACTGCGAACTTAAAACCACCACGAAAAGCCATTCCATTGTGTGACTAGTGCTACTATTGTCTCAAATGTGAACTAAAAACCACAGCAAACATTCCATTGTCTCCTTACAGCGAAATTAAAGCCCCGCAAACATTTCTGCATTTAGAGTAATCTAGCTAGCAGTACAGTATACATTGTGCCTTTACTTAGTATGCATGACTATGGAAATCTTTAAGATGTGTATGTCTCACAGTATAGATATAGGGTGATTAGATGAACAGATATAGGGAGCACTTACCTGTAAGACTATGAATATGTTTCTTCAGCATCTCTACTGTGTCGTCTAACGGAAAGGTAATGTCATATTTCTTCTTATTCCACATAACCTTGAAGTCTATGGTTTCTTTGGGTTCACTTAAAACCTCCTGTAACGTCGTCTCTTCTTGACTCTGCGGTTGAGGGGACCCGTCCACTGCGTCTGACGTTTGCTTGGTTTGCGAGTCTGTTTGTGAGTTTGTTTCCACTTGTGTCGCGGGCGTCTCCGCTTCCTCTTTTGTCGGAGGGTCAGCCATCATTTCGGCGTCTCCTTCTGTGGATGAACAAGTGAAATAATGTTTAATTGCATATCAATTCATAGCTCGTGGTTAGAAACCTGCTGATCGAAAAATCTTGCTCAGTGTCACTGACGAAAAGAAGTGGATACTACTTGAAATGTCTGACCATTTCCAAAATCATATCCAGTTGCTATCCAATTATTTGTCGAGGAATAAGACTAAAGTACAATACAAGAAAGTGCTCTATCAGTCTATGCTTAAATACTTCAAGGTATAATGTGTAGAATTTACGCTTATATACCACAAGACATATTTGTCTGTTTCAGCAAAAATTTTAACGGTATTTCCCTCTTTCAATAATTCCCCGGCTGTCTGACTTACCCAACTAAAGGGGTGTTGCCCAGTATTGAGCCAGAACAGAATAGGAATACACTTGTCATAGACTCCTTTATTTCAAGAGCTTGAAAAGGCATACTAGTACCTGTATGATTGCATAATTTTGCTTTTGAAATCAAAGCATGGCAGTGTTCTCGCCAGGCCATTTCAGCATAGGGGCCCCCTATGCTGTGATCTGGACCCCTATGCTGTGTTTCAACCAGCATAGGGGTGTTTCTTTCTAGTACAAACCTTGTGACCCTTCATAAATCTTATAAAAGTTCATATTTGGCTTTAGAATGAGGCTGTGACAGAGGAAAAACTGTACTTCACAAAATTTACCCCTCAAAATGCATATCTCATTGGGTTATGAATTTACAAATTTTCCGGGAAACATGCCGGACTCCCTACTCTTGTCATGTCTTCAGCACTCCACGCGTGACTTACAAATGTACACCGCGTAAAGTTGGCCTTCTGTACCTGACCCCTATGCTGTGAAAAAATTCTGGTGAGAACACTGCATGGCAATGCATTGAGTCAGCGCACTGTCTAACAAGCTATATACCACTATTCCCAAACAATGTATACATGTAACAGCACAAGTGAAGTCCATTTGTTATGCAACCACAATGCAATCATGATCATATATGATAAAGTCATATTACATAAAATTTCAATGAAGTCAGTTCAAGTTACTTAATCAATCTTTATACATATACCTATTATGCAAACATGTCTGGGCCTCAGAAGTCTACAATATACGAGGATCTGCATGGGGGGATCCTGGCAATGCTTAACAATAACAGTAAATTCAGTAGGACTGGTGATTTGTTATTGCGAAAGGCTTCGGGGAACAATTGTATTGCAATAAAAGGAATGTTTGATATTGTATTCATAGGGTGTCCCGCAAAAACAGTATATATGTAAATGCCAATACAACAGGATACTCTGTTGTGGCTTTTGAGCAATCTGGTGCTGACTTTGTGAAAAACTTAATATACCAACAACGATTTTCCCATGTCCTAAGCTCAGCAGTAGGGTTTGGGTTGGCGTTACGAAGGGCATCCAGCCGTAAAAACTCTTGCTACAAAAAAAGGACTTGCACTTGATGAGGAGACGTTAAATTGGATAGAGAGAGAGAGAGAGAGATTTTCGTTGAATAAGAGCGGGCCAGCTACGACTTAAAATCAAAGCAGCCCCATATGCTTCAGGGAAAAAGGCATGCAAACCCTAATATATACCGACATTTTTTGGAAGATGATTAGAAAACGAGTGCGCTACATTATAATCATAATCATGGCTATTCATAACAAAAGCTCATTCGAGCTGATTAATAATATCCAAGCAGATGTTGGGGGTGGACGATCGTTAAAAAATTATGGCTGAGCTTCACTGCCAACCAGATGGTTACTAGTAGTGACTATCAGAGAATCCAAGCTACCAGAGAAAAACAAAACGTCACAATCTCTCTATCCCAACATCTGCTTGGAGTATTATTACACTTGACTTTGCAACTTGATCATACACATACACACATACACACGTCATGGCTTTCACACAAACGCAAACTCACGGTTACGAACACAACGACAAGGCCGGACTCTAGGCGCCGTAACTGCCTTCCCGTCTTCAGTTTCGAAAGGAAACTGAGACTGAAGCCGTATACGGGCTACCCGCACCTAGATATTACGTAAAGGCGACGTAAGAAGACGTGTTATATAAGATATCGAGGAAAATTCGACGTTACATCAATCACGAACCTTCTGGGGCAGCCATGTTGTCAGTTACAAGGAATCATGGGAGGTCAACAAAAGGTCAATATCCAAACTTTCGATTTTTTCACAAAATGTCTTACAAAAATCCCTCTAAGATATTTTCAATAATGCAAAACATTATCTTAACAGGATGAATCGTTCTTATTTGAAGATGAACTTAGATTATGTACTTTTTAGATAGAAAATCATGGTGAGGTCAAGGGTTACTTTAGGTTAAAGGTTAAACTACTTCCTTGTGGCAGGATTTTCAGTTGTGTAATCGTTATTCAACAACAAATCTTGGCATTTTAAAACGACGTGTTTTCCAGTTCTTGCCGACGGTGGATGCTGTCAAATATCAAGATGTCGTTCTGTTCGTTTTTCGGTGGAGAGAAGTTTAAGGATCACTTCGAAGTCGGTGAGTTTGTGTCCAGAAAAACACATTTTTCGAACTTCTGTCTTGTTTTGACAAAGTATTTTTGTATGGCCGCTTCCTCTTTCACAAGGAAATATTTTGTTTTTAACCTTTAGCACTCTGAAGTAGCCGTTTGCACCCAATTCTCTATTGGCTACAGAGTTAGGCAGCAGGGAGAATGTTGAATTTTTTTCTTATAACTAAGGACCCATGTAATATCATAACTTATAGGAATGTCCTTGATCCTACATAGTGTCAAAATAACATTTTTATAGCTTTAAAAAAGTCTCCATTATGACCAGAATTAATCATGCTGTACAAAATAACGTGGAAGGTAAATTGACACTTTTGTACAATCAAGGAGGTTATATAAAACCTCCTTGGTACAATGTTACAAATTTTTGTTCATGATTTCGGAAAGTGACAGTGACTCATGTTTGACTATGACACATCACAAATTGTCTGTGACCTCATGAATTATTAATGAAGAAACAACTTTTATTTTGTCTTCAACAACTGCAAGAAATCACGATATGGTGTGTATATATATATATATCTATCTTCAAATCAAATCCAGATGCTTGAGTAAATGTTATTTTGCGTACCTTAATAACGCTCAGGGGTGGAATGTAATCTCAATTATTTTACATTCCAGGTCACTATGCCTGTTCCCAGTGTGGATATGAGCTGTTCTCCAGTAAGGCTAAGTACGCCCACTCCTCACCCTGGCCAGCCTTCACCGAGACTATCCACGAGGACAGTCTGTCCAAGAGGCCTGACGGTCGTAACGCCTTAAAGGTACAATTCTTAACTTTAAAAGAGATTAAGTATGAGATACTCATGAAAATAATCAGCAAATACATGATCATCAATTCTTTAACAAGTTTAAGTGTTACAACTTACTACAGTAAAGCAAAGTAAAACAAGGACAGATATTTCAACCAATGATTGTAGGCTTAACATACATGTATTACATGTCAAACTTGAAATAGTTCTACGCTAAATTAAGATAGGCATGTATTATGTTTGATTCAGTGAGTTGGCTTTGCTTTACGCTAAATTCAGGCGCCAAATATGCTATATCATATTTGTAGAATGCACCGATTATGTTGAATTTGAGCAGTCTGGCTATGAATATCGCATGGAATCAAAATGGCTGATTACGATTTACATTAAAGGGCATGTTGGCCTACCTCTTAGTCTATCTGACATAACCATGTTGGTTTTCTTCAGGTCTCCTGTAACAAGTGCGGCAATGGGCTGGGTCACGAGTTTCTTGGAGACGGTCCGAAGGGAAAGTCACGCTTTTGAATATTCTCGGACTCCCTGAAGTTCGTAGCCAACAAAAGTGAGTCGTTAACTCCTACAGTATGGGACTTTACTTGCATAATATTTACATAAGACATTTCTGAAATGCTATGTATGCTGTGTAAGTATTACACTGTGTGCACGTTATGAAATGATACTCTTTATGTAATGATGAAGACTTGTATGAAATTTAAGGTAAAATGTGCCATGAACATATCTCACATATTGCATTTTTCTATAGATCTTGCTATAATTGGTCTTTGAGGTCTTCTGATTTAAACTTTATGTGATAAGCGTAAATATATAAGCTGTTAATGTTGAGGACAATGGGTGCTAATAATCTTTCTTTTTTTTCAGATCAGGCCAATGGGCCTCAAACTAACGGTCAGGCATAACTGGTTTATGTCTACCACAAATGGGCACTGCTTTATCAACAAGTAGAACACAAACACCTGTGCAGTCTTCTTTCTTTCTTAAATTATTAGTAGAAATCTTACAACATTTTTAAATGATACCAAAGAATTTCAGTGTAGTCATTCAACAAGTGTATAAATGCATATATTTTTTTCTTCGAAGTATTGATTGTGTCAGTCACCAACAAAAAGGAGCAAGATGGAATTTGAAAATCAAGGCTGGAATAATATGAGCCTGGTAACCATATCATTAAGCTCCCCGGTATATCTCTACGATGCTAGGAGTATTGCCCGCCCACGTTGTTCATTTGTGCACAGCGTGGGATTTCTACGGGGTTGGTTTCAATTGCTATCACGGAAGGACAGCAATAATCTGAAAAGCAGGCTGGAATTTAGCTATGCTGTCAGAAAAAGGCCTATGCTTAATTAGAAGGGCTAGAGCAAGTTAAGGACCCCTTGCAGCATCCCCGTGAGAACGGTTACCAGGCTATTTATCTGATATCCTTTAGCTGAAATCCACTACCAAGTAGCCTCCATTGCAGACGCTTTCCGCCAGTTTTCTTTTTCAAGTTACCATTTTATTACTCCATTTTTTTCTTATTGCTGCCTGAGAATAAGAAGAATATAATAAGAAAACGGTAACTTAAAAAAAAGCCGAAGAAGTCTGCAAGGGAGGCTAACCAAGAAGAGTGCACAGGTTGGATACGGCAGTGCCCATTTGACCAGGATGCAGCTGCATGATTGCCCAGTTGGGGCCAGCGAATGAAGCGTCCCTGCCAAACCCTCCCCAGGACAGCAGGGACAGCAGACACCAACATGGCCTGCTGGGAAATCATCCACCTCCATTCACCCCCCTCCCACCTTTTCAAGAACCATGGATTGTTATTATTCAACTCCTTGAAAAAGAAATTTAAAACAATTCAGTTCCCTTTGAACAACCAGGAATGTTGCAAGAGATTCCGGGGTTTTTTCTTGTAAGTTAGTGAATGTGAACATTCTCCTATTTTTAACCTTTAGAACACTGAAGCAGCCATTTGGTACCTAATTCTCTATTGGTTACAGAGTTAGGCAGCAGGGAGAAGGTTTATAACATATAAGACACACTTCAACTAAGTTCTAGCAGATGTATTTCAGCCAAAAATATATGGACATAACCAATTCTACAGGACAATTATAAAAAATATGTCCAGTATTCTTTTCTATTTTTCTGCTACATTATGGTATGGTGTAAGGTAACAAAAGAATATGGTGATTGTTATACTCTAAATTGATTTACTTTTACCTCAGGTTAGAATGTTATCTGAAACTGGCTGCTCTCTAAAAATTTTATCTGTATCAATATTCGGTGGTACTTCTCTTTATAATAGGTATGTAATAATGAAAAAGGCTGGGCATATGACTATAGCATAGTTAACGTTTGTAGTTTTGCAGCAATTTAAATTAACCTTGATGACAAGCCAGCTTAGGTAAATGACATAAAAATCTGTAACCTGAATTTTTCTGTAATTTTGTTTTACTCAAGAAGTCTAGATTGATCCTGACAAAATGTTTTCAACTGGAAATTCTATACAATGTACACACATTGACAAAGCACCAACATGCAGTCTTCAATTGGATCCAAGTTAAAATAATTAAAACTCTTTCCAGTGGAATGTTTATTATCAGTCTGTGTCTTTATTTCAAAGAATGGGTAGTGAGAAGCTTGTGGCAAGTGTTAACTTCATGATTCATGGAAAGGCCTAATCTCCAAGCAGATCTAATGGTGGGAAGACTTTGGATAGTCTAGTACTGATACTGTTTGGCCCTTTGGGTACTGTCTTGCCACCAGTACATCTGCTTGAAGATTAGAAAAAATAAGCCATGCTTTATTATTAAGTTTATAGCAAGACATTTGAGATAGGCCTGTTGTTACATGGAAAAACCTACTTATGTCACATGTATTACATTATACAAGTGTACAACACCCTGTATTACATGTACAATCTGTTCTTTAAATACATTTCAATCAAAGAATATTGATTGTTTTATGTGTTTTGTATATACTGGTTCCCTTTGAATAGCCTGGTATACAAACCTATTACAGTTTTCAAGCCTCTTTTGTCCTCTCTATTTGTTGGTACGAGAAGAGAGACTCCGCAGTTATAATGAGTTTGAATACTATACCCTACCCCTTGAAAAACAAGTTTGCAGTTGAACGATGCTGTCCGGCTGTTTGAAAATTCAATCGATAAATAAACCAAAAAAATATTCAGAACAAGCAATAATGTATGATCCATTGCAGCATTGTTTCTATTGGTCTGCTTTTCCTTCTGTGCTTGAACTGATAGTTTCAGAATGATTCTTCTTGTCAGCAATTCTTTCGGAGACATCTTTTTTGTCAGTTGCTCCGGTTGTTTTACGCTGTGACCCCAGTGACGTTGGCAGTTCTGTCCATAACTGGTAGTCCTTCCTCGCGAGAAAACGTCTCACCATGCGGCACTCCAGGCAGGTCACCACCACATGCTTCTCGCGCTTTGCTGGGGAAAACGAAAAAGGGATCAAAGTTAGAACTGTTAAGCCCTTTATTTGCACAGCCGACCCGGACTGGGATCACAAAGGATTTCCTGTTTCCCTCTGTCCGTTTACACCTTGATGTAATAAAGCTGAAATAAATAAATAAACCAGCTTCATATTTGCTGATTGCCAGAAAGTTAACAATTGAAAATTTCCAGAGACTCCATCATATTTTTCACCAGAACATCTATCCCATTACATGAGATGGGGCTCAGGGACATGTGTACATCGGGCAATCTTAAAAATCACAATGATAGAGAGAACACCAAGCGTATTACTGTCAAAAATGTAATTTAGAGCTTGCAGACTCGTCGGTTGGTCGATTTTTGTGCTGAGATATTGTCATGCAAATTGAGACTGGTCGATATGAGAACTGTTCACAAGCCAGGGGTTTGCACCTTTTACACATAATCCACACTTCCTGTCGCCTTGCATGTTTACTTGGAAGTGTGAAAGAGCTTATTACATGGTTTAGAGCATGAAAGAGCAATAAAGTTTCTCCCTGTTGCCTTGCCAAATACAATATATAAGACAGCTATAGAAAGTTTACCTCTTATTCTGACAGTGGCTGTGACTCCAGGAATTAGTAGAGAATCACATCTCTTACAGATGGTCCTCTTAACACTAGGGTCCCTGTGAAAACATACATACATTCTTAAGTCACAAGCTAACAGTCAACTATGCAAAACGCAATCAGTTCTTTTGCATCTCAAAGTTGGTAACACAAACAGTCAATAGGTCTATATTTCAAGCAAGCAAAAGCCACATGACCCTGTAACTCAAACTTGACTTGCATGGAACAGTGCAGTTTAGGTAACAGTAACACTTCACCTGTTACCTAACCTGTTACAGTATTACTAACAGAAATACCTGTACACCTCCAATTTTAAGTGCACCGACATGCATATACATGTATAAGTAAGTTTATTGATTCGTTCATTCATTCATCTTAGATACATGGCAGCGTCCTCAGCAGAGAATGCTGAATTGTGTACTTTAGGCGTACATGTATTACATATAACAAAATCTAAATTAAATCTAAACAACTAGCACTATTCAAAATCTACATACAAAGCTGCAGGGCCCTTCCAGCTGCTTAGATCTAGAGAGACATTAATGTCATACCTGGGCCGCGAAAACGTTTGATACGGGCGTTTGATACTTGCGTTATCACATACACGGGCTTCTACTTTTATCACACAGGCTTCCGTAAATCATTTCAAGCCGTGACTTGCCATGCGCCGATTGCCTGTCAAAAATTCGAATACAGTATTCAGATGTTGGAACTGCTGTTGTAACGGGTACAATTTTTTGTTAAAGGTCACCAACTTCTACGGCCGGAGGGCGATCTGACCTGCGGTCGGGCTGGAACCTCGGGTGATACGGAATACCCCGTGTTGTACATGTATTCTACATGTACTAGTATATATGATGTAGGCATGTAGCTATCAAATTACATGAATAGTATGTATACTCACTGTCTCTGTACACAGTTTTTGGAGATCCTCTTGAGTGTGCTGGTGTAGTATCTGGCCAGCTGGGCATTGTTGGGGTTTACGGACATCACTGTGTGGGCCATCTAGGGGTTTAACAGAAACAGAGATTAACCAGTGATTTTTTTTCTTCAAGTGATAGAACTGTACATGTATAGCTCATAGAAATATAGAACAAGGTCTTTAGATTGTCCCTATATAATTCATTATAAACGCATTTACTGTGAAACATGAAAGCAGAAAAATTTCTGCTCTTCATGTTTCACAGTAAGTAAATGCCTGTAGTGGCTATACACTGTACATTCACATGATATGTGCACATGTTACAGTGTATAGTTACAAATTGTGATTAATGACATGAGTGTGTTGTTTATTAAATGTTAGTATAATATATTAACATGGTCATATATACATAAATTTCAGGTAACTGCAATGGTACGTAAGTTGGTTTTTGAAATGTAAGGAAAACTTCTCAACAAATAGAATGAAGATTTATTGAGTTACATGTCCTAAATTGTTGATATATTGATTCATAAGAAACCAATGAGGTTTAAAAGCTTTTATTTAAACCTCCTTGAACAAACTCACCTGATAGAGAAAGTTCATCCTCTGAAAGTTGTCTTTCCCAGCTATCTGTCCCACTGTATCTGATTTCTTCCTTTTCCCCATAACGTTAAATCAGCAATAAACTTGACTGAATGTTTAAAAATGTCTTAATATTCTACAAAAAGCACAAAGAAAAGATGAGGTAGACATATACACACGTTGTCTCTCTCTGCCAAACATCTGCTTGAACTTTGGACTATACCATTCAGCTAAATGGATCTGAGGTCAGCTAAAGATTTTTGTCACAGTGATTTGAAACATTTTGACAACATTAAAACGTCTTGAGTTATTATTTTAATTTTTGAATAACATAAAGTGAAAAGACGATCGAATTGTATCCATTTTGTATACATAATAATATTTAATCTTTAGTTTGTCGCTCCGAAAAGCGCAGTGGTAGATTCTTTTACGCAAGATGGCGGCCTTGGCGTAAAACTCACGAAGGAAGATGACCAATTTTTACAAGCAAGAAGAGCAAAGTCTACCAAAGAAGGACAGAAAAGTGTCCATTGAAGAAACGAGTTCTTCATGACCGATCATCTTACAAACTGAAGGAATCGCAAGAGCTGAAAGCTGAGAAAGCAAGCCTTTTTCAAGATACAAGAAAACAACCACACATGCGGCATGCGTTCGGCAGTTTACAGTAAGATTTTACATTATTTTTACGTTTCTAAGATACGAATAAGAGGTTGAGAAGACGTCTGTGTTCGTAAGTAAGGGTTGAGAGAATTTTCTTGTCGCCATATTGAAGTAGAACCTGGGAAATCAGCTTCTGCTTCTGTGGTAAAAATATCGTGTCCTTGCCAGGACATGATGCTGATCTCCAAGCAGATGTGGGGTTTTATATAACCCGAGCAGTCTATAGCTAATTGAGGACTTTGGGCTGTGAGAAACCTTTGCCAGTTTTGGCAATAACTAACAATAACCTACATGAATAAACATGAATGATGTGCCAACTTTCATTTTGAGATTGCTTTGATTATGCTTATAGGAGGGTCTGCATGGGGGGTCCCGACAATGCTTTACGCTAAATTCAGAAGAACCCCCTACGTATTACGCTAAAATCAAGGAAGGCAACTACACAAAAGTTGGTCTCCTCGCTACGAATTACATGACTTAAATAGCTTTCCCTACGAATAATGGGAAATAGATATAGGCTGCTTATGCCTAATTACGGAAAGTATCATGCAGGCCCCATTAATAATAAAATAATGCTTGATAAGTTTTATGGCATACCTGTTATTTTCTCCAGTGTTACAACAGAGAGCAGGGGTTGCAGCACTAAGGGTTGTGGTGTTACAACAAGGAAGCAGAACCACCTGTGTATGGAGAACAGGTGATGCACCTGCCAGGTGCCTCAACAAACCATGGGCCAGGAGAGGACAGCTACAGGCATCAGGTGTTAGATGGGTAAGGCAAGGTTTCAAAATTGTTTTAACTTTAAGTCCAAAATAGACGAATTTGAATCACACAAACTGGTTTTGTCATAGACATACATAGAGAAGATTTTGCTCACAAACTGTCCATGTCATCGTGCACATCCTTAGATAATAGAACTCATTTGAACAATACTCCCAGAACCTGGAGGAAGCAGGCATTTGATTACAATCTGAATAATTTAGGACAGATATTAGATAATAATCTGTTTTTCTCAATATTTTGTGCCAGTGAGGAAGGTGAATAGCCACAGACATTATTTAGCAATATCCAGAAACTTGTGGGAAGATAATACTAACAGTAGTATCCACGAGACGCAGGGTGCACCAGTGCACCTATTCCCAAAATTGATTTGGAGCCCCGTGCATCTACATGTGTATAAGTTTCCTTTCTGGCTGTAATAACTTGACTCTTTTTACAGTACACCTCCAAGGCTCCCTCTAGTGTCACACCAACACGCTCGTACAAGGCTGTTTCGAGAAAGGAAATTGGACCTGACCACAGCAGAATCCTGCCCACCTCAGCTAGTGTGCTGACCAGTAGTACAGAACCACTACAGGGGAACAGTAGACAGGAAACTGACCACAACAAACCTACCACCATAGCTGAAGATGGGGTAAGGATGGAGTTTTTCTACATGATTGTTGTTGAGTCAAAAGGATCAACTGTGGACGAAACCAAGAACAGAAATGATAATATTGGCATCGGTAGCATATAATGGTAGGGTGTTTGGCCCAGATCTATAACCCAGACGTCCTGGGTTTGAATCCCCTGACTTGCTCTGATGTTGTGCTCTTAGGAAATGCAAATTTCCTCACTTTGCTCAGGCGAAAATGAGTACAAGTACCTAGCACCCCATCACTATATTGCATGGATGCAGTAGGGTAAAGGTAAAGGCAACGCGGTCGAACCTCAGATTGAGGACGAAGCATTACGCTTTTTCGTTATCAGTGCAGTGTGACTTCACGGCTCGCATTCTTTTGGCCAAGCACACCCGGTCGCCCCTGCTCTTTTTGATAAGTGTGTTGGGTTCTTTTACATGCAGAGGTTTAACGCCCTTATGCTTCCTCATACACGGGGCTGCCTGCTTTACGTCCCCACCTGATAGAAGTATGCAACTCTTTTCCAGTCTTGTCCAGACCCAGATGAAGTAAGCAGTAAAAAGCGAGTCTACTGGTAATTCTAGCATGAAAGTTAATCTGAGTTGGTAAAATACATAAAGAGAAATAAACTGTTCTTCAACTCAAATAGTTTCACTCACCAGAATTTCCGACCGAGTTTAATTGGTCTTCACCAGCTATCTGACCTAAGTGCTGTAGACACGCGATTTTGCACGTGGCGACGTCGGCACTGGTTTGTCGGTATCGCCCTCCGTCTAGGTTGAGAGTGGGTTTGTGTGCCCTGATGTAGATGGCTTCCTTTACTTCTCTCACATTATTTCAAATTCTGTGTATACCACATGTAGGTGCCAGCGACGGGTGTAGATGATGTGGATGCGGACCCTGAAGTTCTGCCACCCAACCAGCTATGGAGGGAACAGAAACTGGACCTGTCCAAACTACTCGGCTACTACATGAAGTTATCCAAAATCAGACTCACAGGTAGGAGTAAAAGTTGTTTCATTTAGTACACACAAAAAAACATTGTTGCAACTGCAGTGTGTCTTTAGTGTAAAAACATGCAACAGAAGGCATACTTGATTCAATACTCTGGTATTACAAGCATTAGATGTACTGTTCCCAATATAGATTTACAGTCAAACCTAAATGTACCCAAGACCCAGACTCAGGGGACCGATAAAATTCAGTGGACAAGTGGTCCCTATTGACAAGATTCTTAATACATTTGTCAATGGGAAAAATTATCTAAGGGACCACCCAAATTAGTGGTCACATTGGCCAGGTGGTCCTTATGTAGAGGTGGTTACCTGCTGTAGGTTTTCCCTCTAGGTCTGTCCATTTATTCAATGCCACTTTTTACATGCAAAAGGTATGTCCTTGGTTTTTGTATATTTAATTTATATGTAGTCTAACTCCAGGAGGCTTTCTCTTTGAGACAAAGAAGGACAATGTAAGGAAAGATATTTGTGCTGATATTATGATTTCTGGATAAAAAACTGATTTATTTTTGCAGGCCTTGTAGTGATCAGTGCCGTGGGTGGGTACTACATGGCACCAGGCAGTCATGACTTCTCCACATTTCTACTGGCCATGACTGGGACTGGGCTCACATCGTGTGCAGCAAACACTATCAACCAGGTAAGAGACATGTATATAAAGTAGTCTAGTGCAGGAAGGAAGTATTGCTATCTAGTAAGTGACTTGCACAAAGTTGTGTGGCCCAAGGGCTTTGGAATCGGAGATGGGCGCCGCCCTATGCACCTAACGGTGCGGGAAGGACTTAAACTAACTTTAACTAACTAAGTAAACATAATTCCACCAGGGTACATGATTCCGCCACCCTAAAAAGACATATCCAAACAGATCTCTAACCCAACGTCCCCAGAAAAACTGATAGAAACTGATATACAATCACAAGCAAGTGATATAAAAAGCAGAAAGGGTACCCCAGATTTGCCTATGTTCAGTTTTGACTATGATTCTATAAAGAACATTGAATTGTTTAACCTTTGGCACACTGAAGTAGCCATTTGGCACCCCATTCTCTATTGGTTACAGAGTTAGGCAGCAGGGAGAAGGTTAAGTCAAGATGTAGTGTATTTTGCACAATCCAGTAGAAACAATTTGAAATTATTTTGCAGGTGTTTGAAGTTCCTTTTGACTCCCAGATGGACAGGACCAGGAACAGAGTGTTGGTCAGAGGGCTGTTGAGGTGAGCTCATGATATAGAAAAACTGCAGATGATCTTGTGGTTAGGGTTGTTGACTTTGTTCAAATCCCTAACAAGACACAAATGTTGTGCCCTTGGAAAAAGCACTTTACACCTTTCATCACTTGACTCAGGTGAAAATGAGTACCTAGCTTCGGTTAGGGAGGTCTTCTCAGCCGATCAATTATGCGAAACAAACCCGAAGAAAATGCATACAAAATGGCAAGTATACTCTAATAAGTGCTATATGGGACCAGTGTTTTATTGTGAATACAAGAAAATTATGCTTAGCCTAGCGTTTCTCTTAACCTTGCGTTTACATGTATTTTACTTTTCTTTATAAAAATTTGAAAAAAACTTAAAGATTTGTTTTTTTTGCTGTTTTTCCCAGTCCCCTCCATGCAGTAGGTTTTGCCGCAGTGGCTGGCTCCACTGGTACACTACTGCTGTACAACTGGGTCAACCCACTAACTGCAGCCCTGGGGGTGGGCAACCTGGCCCTCTACACCCTCCTGTACACCCCCATGAAGAGAATGAGCATAGCCAACACCTGGGTGGGGTCGTTGGTTGGTGCCGTCCCTCCTCTGATGGGTTGGGCCGCCTGTACAGGACAACTAGAGGCTGGTCAGTACTGACGGCTCTGCTTCCTTTATCTTTAGCATTTGAAGTGGTATCATACATGACTTTTGTCATACATAACTGGGCTGTGATAACGTTAAATACGGGTGTTCCAGACTAGTCTGTATTTTAAGATATCCCACAGGCTTCTACTTGTATTACAAACTTGAAAGATGTCCATTGAATAGACAAGTTCAAATGTGCATCATGCATGTTGTATTGGTCACTAGTACTGTCAAAATTTCAAATATCGAATTTGGAGGTTGGCATTGATTGTCTTAGTTTTTGTTTGATGACACCAGATTTTCCCAACTTCTGCCACTCTTCACATTTGAATGTGTTTTTCTAGAGGGGATATGACCAAAAGAATACAACATGGTGTACCTTGGGTGATACAGAACTGTGTTGTATTCTTTATGTACTAAATGCAGTATTCATCTCATTGATACATTCTTGACTGCCTACTTTCATACAATAATGGATCATATTATAGCAAAAATATATGCCAAGAGATAATGATGGCATGCCTCATCCAACTCAATTTCAGGATGTTAGAAAACAAGATATCTACTGTAAAATGCTTTACCTTGCCAGGAAATAGTTTTGTATTTTGGCAAGCAAAATGGCAGGGCTCTATTCAGTCTTCATACTTTTCCAGATACATGTATGTGGACCAGTAAGTAATCTAAAATGAAAGATGAAAGTATAGCTGAAGAAGTGTTATTTATGATGATACTTTTGTTTTACATTGCATGTATCACGTTATGTTTACAGGAGCGTGGGTGGTTGCCGGTATCCTGTATTCCTGGCAGTTCCCACACTTCAACGCGCTCAGCTGGCGCCTGCGACCGGACTATTCCCGTGCCGGCTACTGTATGATGTCCGTCACCAACCCCGACCTCTGCCGTAGGGTCGCCTTACGCCACTGCCTCCTCATCACGTCCGTCTGTTCCCTCGCGCCCCTCACAAATTTAACAACGTGGGCGTTCGCCTTCAACTCCCTCCCCCTCAACCTGTACTTCACGTACCTCGGATGGAAGTTCTATGAGGACGCCAACAACCAATCGGCACGGAGGTTATTCATGGCGAGCCTATGGCATCTCCCAACCCTTCTGCTGTGCATGTTCATATGTAAGAAGTCCTTACACGACAAGGACAAAAAGGACAACATTAAAGTCTTTACGGACTTCTTGGTGGGATTCCATCCCTTCCCTGTGCTGCCTTTTCACAGATTATAACGTTATCATCATCATTCGTCCGGATTAGCGTTATGATCATGTAAAAATGTAAAGAAAGAGATTTTATTGTTTTGATTGTTACATGAGAGTGCACAGAAAGAATTGGTACTTAATGATAGTAAGTCTATACATTGTGTAAAATGTCTTATTGTTGTTGCAAGATTAGTTTTATTGTGTTTTTTGTATATAAAAGTACCGAGCCACTAGTTTCTGACTATGCAAATTTTTCAGTGTGAAACTTGGGTTAAGTGCATACAAACGTGTATATAAAAGGACAAGAAATACAGTATGGTATATACTGTAAATCTTCAAATATTTGTAGCATCACCGCTGCAGCACAGTGAACAGGTGTTTTTTTGAGCTACAGTATTGCTTCTATCGCAACGTCAAAACCCAGCAAAAACCTCCCTTCTACTCCTGTCACATTGAATACCCGTGAAAATATTTAAATGTACAGTAAACATTTTATTATGTATTTCACTTTTGATTATGAGAATGAACATACCACCGTAGAGCAGTCTACTTGAAGAGATCAAGGAATGTTTTCTTAAAATCATCTTTGAGAGAGTTCCTACCATACAAATGTACATTTAGTTAAACACCAGTCTTAAAAAACTTTGTATTCAGAATGCAGTTAAAGCCATAAAGTTTTTCTTACAGAGGTACCATGTTTTATTTCTGTAGATGTTAAAATAAATTAATAAATGAAACAATGAATGCATCAATTGTTTTTATTGTGCAATACTTTGATCTTCATTCTGCATAAATACAGTAGTTTTGTTACCAATCAACACTCAAATGTGTACAAACATAGTTGCCAATAAATGGAATTACTACAAATACGTACAAGTTTTACTACATGTACTACATATTGCACTTCACATGTATGAAAGTCACTTGCACGTATAAAATCATATGTATACATCTTCCAGTATGGGTTTCAAGACCCTTTATTCCTTAATTGTTTGTGAGTGAAAGAAAAAAGTTGCGGTGACAAATTGTCTCACTGTTATCAAAAAGTTTATGAAAGTAAAACATCATAGCTACGACATCGTTAAAAACCGTCATGGCCTTTTGTTTAACCAGCTCAAAGGCTTTTTGAAAGTTTTCCTTCTTTGCTATCAAACAGTGAATAAATATGCCAATAAAAACTATTAAAATGCTGTACCAGACTCATGTACAGGCTACTGTAAAATCTCAGCATTAGAATTTGATAAAAACCTGAGAGAGTTCAGTTAAAAAATCTGTCGTTGCACATTAACCTATGGTGTGCTGTTTATAAATACATGTACAAAATACAAATGTAGACATGGTTTCCAATACATGGTACTAGAGACAGTAAAAATGCTATACGTTAGTTCACAGTTTAAAATGTGCATGCTTTGCGATGCATTGTGGGTGATACATCAAAGTTGAAGGCCCCCCAGACATAATCAAAACACGTCTGGACATGTATCAAGCATGGTCTAGACAAGAAAAGTTATTAGGGGCCCTCACCTTTGACCCAGTGCATGCTCAGTATAAGCCGTGAATCAGCTTATTCTAGTCATTGTACGAAACTGTTTGTCCGTACATCGCTGAAGGCACTCTTCTTCAGCTTAGTCAAATGGTAAACTACATCCAAACACACATCCTTGTACAACAAATACTGTACATCATCTGCCTGTCTTGTACGGCCACAGTAGTGTCTATCGCTTCTATACTTTTAGATACAAAGGGACAGTCAAATACTAGTAGGGATGTCCTTCAGACTACTAGGGTAATAGCCCCATCCACATCGTATGACCACCTCTTCCCTCCTTATGCATTGTATTGACAGGTGCGTCAAGTCTAGGCATCGTGCCCTGACGCTTCTAAATTTGATCTTCATATCTCTTTGCACTATCTCCTCAGTGCCTTCAGTTCCATCTTAAGAAACATCTTCAGAGACGGGTCTTGTATCTGGTTGATGGCTTCCAGAGCTTTGTCTCCCCCATCCTTGTAATGTTCCAACAGTTCCTCCGCATGTTGTAGCCAGACGCAGTTGGCACAGCCACTCATGCAGCAGTTGTCTGGTGGGAGGGGAGGGAGCGCACCTCTGGGAGTCTCCATGGCTATTCTCTCAGATGCCGGCACCCCCTTTGTTACTTGTGAAGAGTTTGCAGTTTTGACGGCGTTGTCTGCGTTCCGTGTTGCCATGGCGGCGATGGATGTGTGTAAAGCGCAAAAACTGGGAATATTCTGCATCTGTAAGTGACATACATGTATTAGAGTGGTAATAAGCCAGTTCAAGGTTTGAACTGCAGATTTGTCTGGTCAAAGGTGAAGGAATTTCAGGCTTAGCTCAAATCGGGTTGTATGAAGCTATTATTTTTCATCTAAATTGTCAAAAGTAAAATTCCTTTAATTATTTGGATCATGATACGATCATGATGGGACTATCTTTCTCGTAGAAAACCTTTTCTTCACTCTAAAGCTCCTTGCTTTTTTCAAGAACATACATGTAAACAGAGCTCTACTTTTTTTTCTTCATCTAGTAGTACTCAGTTGAAATGATCTTAGGAATTATCCTTATACAGTCAAGCCTGTTCAAGTGACCACATCTACATAACAACCACTTAGCCAATACAATGTGACCAGTCCTTGGTGGGACCTTAGATAATTTTTCCCATTGGAGTGACCTATACATGCCCACATAGACCAGATTGTACCGGTCCCTGCATGGTCAGTGGTCTTCTTGGGCAGTTTTACTGAAGCTAACTGAAATCCAGTTATGTATCTATGACCCTACCTAAATGACATTGATATTGCATATAAAGCAAAACCATAAACGTATATCAATATATGGCCAAGATCACGTAGTATTTTCAAAACCAAGGGCACAGAGTGACGACTTCACAACGCCCCCCTCCCCCAAAATTTATAACTCTAAATTTCTTACCTGTTGTACATAATAATTCCCCTCACACAGGGCTCTTAGAGCTCTGGCTCTCCACATCACTGATACGGACACTTCCTCAAGACTTTCGGCCAGAAAATGTCTTCAGAAAACCTTACGAAATGTTCAACATACATCTTGCCACATTTTCCATTTCGCAAAACCGGAAGGGAAATCCTTGTGACGTCATGGATTCGGCTATTACGTGTAGGGGTTTTTCTATCACTCCATCGTTACCTCTAGTTAATTTTTGAAATATGAGAAATTCGCAAGTTTTGGCGCAATAATAGCTTTAAATATATATCTAAGCTAGTTTAATGGCATTTAGTAAAAATAAGCTGACCATAAATATTTCGCAAAAATTAGTGGTTTATTCCGTTGACCTGAAATAACCCGGAAGTTGGGACATCCTTACATGTGCGTACACTAGAGAAACGCGTCTGTATAAATCTGTAGAAGAACGGTTCTTCTTAACGTTGTATTTCAGATTTAGGTGGCTGAAGGAAGCTAGGAGTATGGGGAAACACAAGAAGATTAAGGCAGTGGACCCGTTTTACTTTGGAAACCGAAAACAGTCTCAAAACAGGTAAAATCATGTTGCAAGAATTTATATATTTTTCATGCATAGTTTATAAATTATACGTATGCTACATGTATGATTTGGTGTTTGTATGTTCACGTAGGTTATCTTTTTGTAACACTTGAATCTGACAGGATCACACGATAGTAATTATGATTTATTATTATCATTATTATTTATTGCAATTATGTACAGATTATGAATACTGTTACAAGGTGTTTAAAATATAGTATGATACCTTAAAAGTTTATTAAACTTGAAAAAAACTGAGCTAATATGTTAATAACATGGTCAAAGTCCCACCTAATTACACATGTATATACTAGTAAGAAGTTTTATCAAAACCTCCTTTGTTTCAGGTACTGTAAATGCAGAAATGTTTGCAGTGGTTTTA
Source organism: Branchiostoma lanceolatum (assembly GCF_035083965.1). Taxonomy (NCBI): domain Eukaryota; kingdom Metazoa; phylum Chordata; class Leptocardii; order Amphioxiformes; family Branchiostomatidae; genus Branchiostoma; species Branchiostoma lanceolatum. Next base: position 14,132,655 of record NC_089729.1, read on the forward strand.
TGTTCATGGTTTTTGTTCTTCTCCGCAAAACTTTTTGTTCTCCTATGACTAGTGCTACTATTGTTTCAAACACGAACTCTAAACCACCGCGAACACGCCATTTTCTCCCTACTGCAAAATGAAAACCAGTCCACGCCACTTAAATGTATTTACTAGTACAGTAATCAATTTCATAAGCAATACCAAACCAGTCTAACAATGTCTTCTGTGCCCAACTGCCAAAAATAGAAAAGTAGTAAACCAGGCCCCGAAGAACACCGATGATCAGGAGGTCCCCCGGAAGCTGAGAGAGCTGATGCAGTGGAAACAGCAGGGGGGCAAGCTCGGCAAATCTAAAAAGACTCCGGCACAGCAGGAAAGAACAGAACAGCTGAAGGGAAAATCAAAGAAAGCAGGAGCATCGAGAGGTATACGCTCAGACGCTTTTGTCCTTAAGATTTCTTGTAGCAAGTTGTACTAATGCTACTTCACGGTTCACCTAAATCCGGGGTTTCACATACTAGTATATATCCAGGATTTTGAAGAACAGGGAATTTAGGGAAAATGCTAGATGCAACGTTAGTAATACCGCCAGAAATACAAACTTGACGGCTAACATGTTCAGAACACTGTCTGGTAACCCTGCATTCAGAGTGAGATGAAGATGTCAAAACTCTCCATCCCAGAGTGGAACAGACCAAGGAGGTTATTTTAAGGAGGAGGAGCATTTCTTAGTAAGCTTCATCTTTCACTATAACTTCCTTCGATGCAAACAATCAGTCACATATCAATGTCTGTTTCCCAAACAGAGGCATTTCCCGTCCGGCGCGTAGATCCAGATGAACCGGAGGACGGCAGAGCCGTGGAGAAGGTACCAGACTTCGAGCGGAAGCCCTGGGAGTCGGAGAAGCGCTTCGTGGAGCGGATGCACATGGCCACGCAGGTGGCCTACGAGAAAGCAAAATGGATGCTCGACATCAACCCACTCGAGGAGGAAGAGAAGAAGAAGAAACAGAAGGAAAAAGCAAAACAGTATGTATAAGCCAGCTCATGGTTTCAACTACTCATGCACTGTGTGATGCTTTGTGATATGTCAAAGTTGAACTTCAAGGTTCTTGAGACATAAACAAAACCCGTCTAGACATGTATGAAGAATGGTGTAGACAAAAACTGTTTACTAGTTAGGAGCCTTCACTTTTGAACTTGCGCACATTTGTATGTAAAAGTATAATTCCTTTGCCAAGCCCCACACCCCCCGGCCCCCCCGTCTGGCCCCCTCAAATCAAATACATTTTGTATTGAAATTATGATTCAAAAAGTAGAAGATGTTCCCAGCTGTAGTCACTTGCGGCTACCCTCTTAAATATAAATATTTTCAATTCAGGTTTTATTTTGCTACATTACCACTAAAGTACTGTAATACCAACTACTGATAGTTGTTTTTGATATCGATATTCAAAATAGCAAAGTAATGACTACTGATTATCAAAGACTATATGATTGAAATATACACATTTATACATGTGTATATATAAATATATAAAGTACTATAATGCTCATATATTTCCCTAAGGGTTAGTTGCCCATAATGCCAGTGCAAATGTTCATTATTGCATTTGTAGCAACCTCTGCAGAGAGCAATGTTAAGCCATGGAAATTTTTAATTTGTTTTGTACAAATCACTCACTCACTCACTCACTCACTATCCGGTTTAGCGTCTTTTTTTCCCCATCATCTGGGGGTTTGACGTGCTTGCATGCTGATGGGGGAGCTTGGTGGCCGCTCACCAGGTGCCTCTGTCCTGTGGATTTACATGTGTAGGTTGAGGTGGTGGAGGTCCTCCTTGATGTTATCAACCCACTTCCTCCTTGGTCGTCCTCGTGGATTTCGGCCCTCCACGGTCTTGCCCATGATTTTCTTGGGCCACCTCTCCCTGTCCATTCTTTCAAGATGCCCATACCAACGTATCATGTTTGATGCCCATACCAAATATATTATGTTTTTTGTTCTTTCAGGCATGTGAATAAGAAGAGGGAGAAGTTGAAAGCCAAGAGAAAGGAGAAGGCAGAAGAAGAAGAGGAACAGAAGAGATTTACTGACCACGTGCAGTTTGGAGAGGTCGTGTCTCAACCCCCAGAATTAACAGCAAGACCCAGAAAGGCAGCTGGAAAAAACAAGGTATATGATAATATTGGTTTTCATTATGACTTCTCGCCACAAAGACCACGCCTCGAGGGCGTAGTCCACCATAGCATGCGTAGTCCAGTGGTCAGTCACCCAGCCTATAGACCCAGGGATTGCGAGTTTGAATCCTGGCTGTTGTCACTCACCTGACATGCACGCTACAGGTAAGGGTCGCAGTCCTTAGGACGGGACGTTAATCCGTGGTCCACTAGAGCTGTGTACCGGTACAGTGTACCGATACAGTACCGGGTACAATCAATTAGGTACAGGCCCAAAATACCTGACCCTGCTGTATCGGTACTGGACCTGACTCAGGGGATGGCCACTTTGACAATGACAGGTAAAAAGGTAAACTTTACTGTTTTTTTTTTTATACCTTTTTATTTAAACAATATGATATAAGGGAGTATGACAGCAATTTGTTACAGGGGCCATTCCCACTGTTTTATTTTGGCTACGTGGTGTTCTCGCTAGGACTTTTTTTGACAGTTTACCGGTTATACAAAACAAACATTTAAAACAAAATGATTGAGACTTTCTTTTCTTATTTTCAGACTGGGAAGAAGACTCTTCTTCTAAACAGCCTCCTGAGCCCCAAAAGTAAGTCCACCTCCACAACATCATCCAAGAAGAACAGGAAGAGAAAGGACCGATCTGCTGCGGAACAGAGGATGTTGGACGCAGAGAGAGAAAGAGTCGTCCAGGCATACAGAACGGCCAAGAAAGCCAAACTCAGCGGAACGGCACCACCTCCAGTGAAAAAGATCATAATCGGAGACTTATGACTTAATGTACAGTAAATGCAGATGTAGTTTCAATAAACTTTGTTGTATGTGAGAATGATGGTTGTTGTGATATCATGAATGTACAAGTTATTTTCATCATCAAAAGATCATAATCGGAGACTTATGATTTAATGTGTAAATGCAGAAAATTTTAGTTTTAATAAACTTTGTTGTATGTGAGAATGATTGTTGTTGTGATGTCATGAATGTACAAGTTATTTTCATCATCAAAAGATCATAATCGGAGACTTATGATTTAATGTGTAAATGCAGAAAATTTTAGTTTTAATAAACTTTGTTGTATGTGAGAATGATTGTTGTTGTGATGTCATGAATGTACAAGTTATTTTCATCATCAAAAGATCATAATCGGAGACTTATGATTTAATGTGTAAATGCAGAAAATTTTTGTTTCAATAAACTTTGTTGTATGTGAGAATGATGGTTGTTGTGATATCATGAATTTACAAGTTATTTTCATCATCAAAAGATCTTATACGGAGACTTATGATTTAATGTGTAAATGCAGAAAATTTTAGTTTTAATAAACTTTGTTGTATGTGAGAATGATTGTTGTTGTGATATCATGAATGTACAAGTTGCTTTTATCTATACAGCAGGGAGAGGGTTAAGGAATGACAGGTTGTCTTTGCTTTGACCTTTCACTTTTTTAAGATTTTCTATCTTGCCTAGACTGTTATCCATCGTATTCTAGCCCCAGTTCGTCTTTCAATCGCTTCCCATTAATAGAGCAGCAATTAGCATCTAGGCTTTTATTTAAGACCTCTGATTGGATTTTTAAATTAAGAGTGTCACTGTTCGCTATAAAAGCATCATAACTTCTTTCTGGTTGATTTGTTTTGAAGCATGATGCTTTATCATTAGGGGTACAGTGGGGCTTAGTCAGAAGATGCCAATTCCGGCATCACTCATACTGTAAGACCTATGGCTACATATAATAGAAAAATAATTGTTACCTCCATGAAAATGTTGGGGCGTGTCTGTGCGTGTGAATGTCTGCTTGCTTGTTTGTGTTTCCAGATACTTGTCGTCAGCATAACTTAAAGGACAGCTGGATGGATTGTGATGATATTTGGACTGTGGGTAGGTCTTGTCAAGAACAAGGTCAAGTTTGGGCCCCTGGTGTGTGACAGGATTAGACAAAATATGCAAAATGATGTTCCCCTCTTTGTTACCGGTCTGTCCCCAAGTTTAAGAGAAGCATGACAAAAAAGAGAACATTTGTAGTGGTCAGTATTGGTCAGTCACCTTTATTCTATAAATCCATTCTCTGGCTTGACAGAATTCTGGAATTCTTACATTAGAGGGGCTGCTGATAGGATACACCACAGGTATTATAATGCTGTGGGGACTATGCTTTCACCTTGTGGATTATATCAAAACACTACACTAAGATTGTTGTATTCAATTAAAAGAATTATTATTGAAGTCGGAACTTTAATCCTAGTTGTCCGACTGGGTGGCGGATATTGTTGGTAGTTCCTTTGCACTAGCCTCTACCAGGCTCCATGGGAAAAATAGTAGAAATTGGCCAAATTGACAGATAACATGCCAAGGAGTTAGCTGGCCTGGGGTCGCAAATTGTACTTCCATGCATGTTTTCTGTCTATTTGGCCATGCAATTTCTACTATTTTTCCAGAGACCTATGGAGCCTGGTAGAGACTACATGTGCACTGTTCGAAACATCCAAGTTTGCTGCCCAGACGGCTGCCTGCTCAGTAGCCCGCACCTTTCAGATAGTCTCCCAGTTTTTCAACAACGTCGTTGCAGCTACCCGCCTGGGCACCCTCTGCATACATGCCGATAAGGATACCTGCGGGAGGAAATACAAAAGGGGACACTTTTCAATCGGAAATCATGACTAGGAGAATTAGTGATGTGTTTATGAACACGGTCCTGAAAATTGTTTGAAAGACCTCTATTAGTGAGAGTACGTGTACGAGTGTGATTAAAAAAAAAAAGTTTTTTATCATAGCAGGTTCATTTTTGTATGAAATGATTTGAAAGGGTGTAGTCAACTCAAGAGTCGCTGGCAAAAATATGAAAAACAGATTGAGATACTTAAGTCTCAAGAAGAGATGTTCCTTTACATTTGTGCCGAATTTCAACTCATTTCATACAAAAATTAACCTGCTATGATAAAAAAGGCGTTTGTTTTTGTACCACCCTCGTCTCAAGAAGAGATGTTCCTTTACATTTGTGCCGAATTTCAACTCATTTCATACAAAAATTAACCTGCTATGATAAAAAAGGCGCTTGTTTTTGTACCACCCTCGTCTCAAGAAGAGATGTTCCTTTACATTTGTGCCGAATTTCAACTCATTTCATACAAAAATTAACCTGCTATGATAAAAAAGACGTTTGTTTTTGTACCACCCTCGTATATTATACTTTGCTATACTTAAATCGGTAGGAATTCTCTTCTTTTTATTTTGTTTTTAGATTTCGACCGAGTGATCTAACAAATACACTAGTCTATAACACTGGAATGTTCCAGAACACTAGCATATTCATATATATGTATAGACATTGTACAAGCGCAAGAATATTAATGAACTGAATAAAGATGTACAATTCTTACTACGCGTTCTTACACAATAACTCAAATACCACACAAAAAAGGCTAATGGACCTCTCGATATTCTCACGATTAGCTAACGACATTTATTTGTTCACCCCGCGGTCCGAGTTAAAATCAACCTGGGACCCGGCCGCGGCTGCAACGCAACAAGCTAGTTAAACTGTAACATGATTTCTCAATCAATCTTCCTCAACGACTTGCAGTGGTCTCTCTTGAGGAAAGTGACAGGCGGTCACCGAAACGTGGACCGGTTGTAAATATGTTGTTATGAATAAAGAACTCTGTTATTCATGTACTTACACTGAGTGCATTTCACGATGCACATCCCACCACAGTCCTTCTTTTTCGCGTAGACAAAGCTTCCATCCGCTCGAAGACACATGTATTTCACCTCCCCTACCGTCACTCCAGCTAGAAATGCAACCAACCAAAAAAATCAATCAGGTACTCTAAATAACACTGAAAAGCCTTACCAACAAATGTAATAGGCAACGGAAATGCATGATACGAAACATATTATGTCGTAGCTGGGCCGCGAAAAGCCTTGATACGGGTCAGAGTGTTCCGGACCGAATTATAACTTAGGTTATCACATGGCTTCTACTTTTATCTTATGGGCGTCCAGGAAAATATTTCGAATGCCTTTCGCGTGCGCCGAGTGCACCGCTGTCGAAAATTCTAATACTGGATTCGGACGTTGGAATTGTGGCTGACGTTAACCTTTTCGAGTGACGTATCACAATTGTCTTCACATTGATTCTGAAAACAATGTCTCATTTGCTTTGATTATTTATGATTAGTTGCTCGTTTTGTTTCTCATTTCCTCATAAATTATGTCAATGAGGCCTAATTTGAATGGATTATAATGTTATTCTTTATTTCGCTTTGTGATGCCACGAAATGTTTTGAGCCTTTCGGGATTTAGTGTTTTGACACGATGAAGATGCGTTTGGAACTGGTAGAACTAGTATGTTGATATATGTACATATATGTGAATATATGTAACCCTTGCTTACCTGAACGTATGGCGTCTGCAATAGGGAGATCTTTAGCAATTTTTTGTGCTTCTGTTGCAGATATCTACAGACAGGGAGATATCAGAAAAAACCCGTCATGCACAGAAGATATTCATTGCATGTCGTATCTGCTAGAATAATGATGCATGCATTTAAATACTCCAAGTATTCACACACAGATAATACACACAGACACACAGCCCCAAAACACATACTTGAATTTTAAAGGACCCAGAGCATTTTATGAGGCTTGAAAACTGGAAATATTCTTGTTGCTGTAATCTTTATGAAATTGACATTTGATTTAGTAATCTTTTAGTTTCATGCGCCTATTATGAATAGACCGATACCATAGTCCCGCCCAATTAAAACATAAAATGTAAATATTTGATGGACATGCAGTCACTCTCTCATTGGTCGAACCGCTAATTGTGATGGACAGACAGTCTATTAGGGCTTGGATTTTCTATCAGTTCTCACCACAAAACGACATTGTATCTTTTAATGTCGATTTGCATTGGTATAGTGTTATTGAAACTTACTATGTGCAGGAATGACTAGACATTGGAGTTTTATAGTCATGTTTCAAGCCTCATAAAATGCTCTGGATGCCTTTGAAATAAAGTAAAGAATTGGGATAATTTCTTAGCAGTTTACAATTTGATCCATGTTTCAAAAAATTTCCATTCTTTTTCGGCAGGGTGGTGGAGAAATAAACATTGTATTTCCGCTTGCCTACCAAATAGGTTATTGAAACTTACAATGTGCAGGAATGACTAGACATTGGAGTTTTATAGTCATGTTTCAAGCCCCATAAAATGCTCTGGATGCCTTTGAAATAAAGTAAAGAATTGGGATAATTTCTTAGCAGTTTACAATTTGATCCATGTTTCAAAAAATTTCCATTCTTTTTCGGCAGGGTGGTGGAGAAATATACGTTGTATTTCCGCTTGCCTACCAAATACTGCTGACCCAAAACGTTTTCCAGAGGGGCAATGTACAAAATGATAAAAACTTTGTAGAATCGTTTATAAACATGTACAATAGTGATATAAACAAACCCACCAAACCCATATGTTCCTCGCAATCTATCTGCCCTATTTTTTCCAATACCGTAATAAGAAACACAGCATTACTTTTCCAAGGCCTAATCATATACAGGCTTTTCAATGACGTCATAGTAATTATAATTTGAATCCTCCGGTGACCATATTGGTGGATAATTGGATTAAGCAATGGTATCTTTGTTACTCCGGGGAGGAGGTGTGACCTCCTTCTGGGAGTATTGGGAATGTATTTGTTTGCGCGTTCGCAGCTATAACTCACGATCCCGTCGTCGCATTGGTGTGTAACTTGGCATATCGTTTGCCTGGTTCGGCGTGGTGATGCACAATAGCTTTTTTACACCATAACTACTTTAAACGTCAATCCAATATCGTAATTGCACCCCTATAATTAATGCTATGTCCCACTGCCCTGCCATAGGGACCATGTTATAATCCGTTATGCATGACTGGAATACTTCAGGCAGATACGGGGTATAAATCTTCCTTACTTGCTGTGATCGTATAGTCACTGTTACATTGAAAAATAGACAACGTGCATCACCACACGCAACCTAGCAAACGATATACCAAGTTACATACCAATGCGGCAACGGGAATTGTGAGTTTTAGCTGCGAACATGTGTAGTGTGACCTCCAGTCTGTGTATTAAGTATGCCTTGTCCACTCGCAACTCGCTTACAGTATGTGCGCACGGGACGGACGATGCACTTTTACGCACAGTGTGAGAATGGGAAATCTCTGGACCTTCAAACTTACCACACTTGTAGTTTATAATACGGAGGCTGTGACAATGTAAAAAGTTTACGCAGGGGATGAAAGATTGTTGAGAAATATCTCTCAGAAAAGTGCGCGCGCCAGTGTCACTTCCGGGTGGTTAGATCCGGTGACCTTTGACCTTCGTGAAATGTTACGATAATATAGATTAGCCTTTTTTATTGCAAATATCTTGATAGCTATAGATCAGGTCGGCCTGCAATAAATTGTGGAAAGAGGATTTACTGCATATTTGTGATTTCTGATACATCTTAGTTGTAAGGCTGAATGGTTCGTTGATAATTGAAAAGGGGCCATCTAGATCTAACTTTGTAACTTTTCCCGGAATTTCTAGATCCCATCTATGTCATGCTGTAAAAACATACTTTTCAGCAGGTTGACCACTCCTGTATTGAAAGAAAAAGATAAACAAACACTTTTTCTTTACTTGCTCTAAAACACTACTTGGACTGTGCAGAGATGCAAAGTTTGTGTGGGTCAATACTTGTACATACTATAAATACTTCACGGAGAATTGTGTCCTACGGACTCTTGTTTGCTTTAAAGACGTACTCGTTAACCATTGCGCATATATAGGGTCAAATGAAAAGCCTTACTACTTACATTGAAATCAGCACTTTTGGCCCAGATGCTCCCATCCGAGCCCAGGATGGCCGCCTTGCTGACATGGCCAGTCCCCACCAGGTTAGTGTCTACATACCCCTGCCAGCTCATGTTGAAATGTTTACTGGAATCTGCGAACAACCTGTAGCGTAGGTAACAGACACTGAACTTACTACAACTTACGGGTTGGTGGAATTAGCTGTCCAGTACAATCGGCGGAAATAGCTGTCACCCCAAAATCAGACCGGACCTTTGTTTCCGCTGATCGGACCGGACAGCTAATTCCACCAACCCTACAACTTACTGGCTGACACCTGTGACCGACTGCCCTGGTTTTCTAAGGCGAAATCCCAGTCGGAGGCCTGTATTACCCACTTTTTATCAAAGAATAGCTGAGTAGCTCAATATATCTATCTATATCTATAGTGCGCTATGTACATTGACTTGTACACAAACATGTCTGACTTTCCGAATGGGAATATTTTTTGTACAAAGCATACAAGGGAAAGCGATCAATTGTGCAAAGTTTGCCTATATCCAACTGGAATCTACTGTTACACCTGACTGACTTACATCTACTGTTACACCTGACTGACTTACATCTACTGTTACTGTGACCGACTCTCCCAGTGTTGTAGTAACCTGAGAGTCCATAGCGGGCCCTCTGGGCCTTTTTTGTCCCCAACGGTTACAGGCCGGCTGCACAAACGACCCAGTACAAAATGAGGTCACCAAGAAAAGTGTACTGTTATCAGCCCCAAAAAGGCCCAGAGAGCAAGCCTCCGTTGCAGGCTTACCTCGGCGATACTGCTTGGGATCCAGTAACCGCACACAGGATCCCAAGCAGATACGGGGATTCAAGCAGATACTGTCCACAAGCAGATACGCCCCCACGCCCCCCCCCCCCCCCAGCCAAAGAACCTGGCCCCGGTAAGTTAAGAAATAATCGCCGTGAGGAAGCGCTAGCCTGCAACGGAGGCTACCAGAGAGCCTGCTATAGAGGCTAGTTTTGTAGGTATATAGAATCCAGGTGTGACCACTACACCTGACTAAATCTCGCTCCACAAGAGCCGTCCAACCATGGGCCATAGGCTCTGGAATTTTTGTTGAGGAAAGAGACGGAACCTCATGGCCGTACCGACTAATTAGAACCCACCGCGGTGCGTTAAAACTCTTACCGTGTGCCAAAGATTATACAAGCAGTGGAAACCTTCTTCTACCCCGAAGAGAGCCTGGTCAGTACACGGTAGACTGGATTGGAGATTGTATAACACAGACTATGTACTCACCAGAAGGAGTGTAGTCGACGAATTGCAGTGCCAAAACTGAACCAACCGGTTTTTCAACAGTTTAATATATTCTACGGAAGTTGCCTAAAGGCTATGTTTAAACTCTGACCTCAGATACAGACTACTATGCAAATCATACATACATATCCGCAGATTCAGAGCACCAGGAATCGTTGGTTGATCAAGTTATCCAAACCCACATGTAGGTCTCTTAATCATGGGAGACTTCATCATAGGTACTGAATATAGGGCAACTGGGATCAGTTTGAGGTTGCATAGTATAACGTGGATATAGATCTACCACGCCCACCGAAGTTATTTCATGTCTCACGAGGCCCTCTCCCTTATTATGGAAATATTCATGTGTTAATTTACCCTGATTTTGTCATTCAAACTGTCTGGGTTTTATAATTACGAAGGAGGTTTTATCCTTGGTTTTACTAGCGCCAAATATGAATTCTGTACGTATTGTATGTCTGTCTGGCTTTCTCACTGCCACACATCCAGCCAATGTCTTTAACAGCTAGCAAAATTTGACAAGATATGTGAAGCTTTTGTTTCCCCCCTAGATTTTCTTGGACATCTCAAGGGATTGAGGAAAAATAGTTGCTGTGGATTTGATTTGAGACAACTTGGCCCCTGGGACAACTCGGCCACTGGGACAACTCGGCCCCTGGCCATTCAAGACAACTCGGCACCAAGCTCAGGACAACTCGGCACCTATTTAATATTCAGTGCATGATAAGTGTATTCGAAGAGTGACAATTCTACCGATCTGACAGGCTGATAAGTGGAATAAGAATTTTAAGAAACAAAACTCAGTCCATACATAAGCATTTTTTTATTTTCGTAAGTCTCAAACTTTACAAGACCGTCAAAAACATGTTGCGGGCCGGTGCGGCGACGCCAATTTGTTTGTTATTTTTGACGCTCTTTCACGAACTCGCTACGCTTATGTTCTGTTATGAAAGTGCTTATAACTTATTACCGATGAAACAAAATGTATATAGCAGTTCATTCTGTTTTGTTGGTCATAGATTTTAACACTTTGTAGGCTTTCAAAACGCGTCGAGACAACCGAGATGATAAAACTTCCTTTATTGATATTCAAGCGTTCTGGCGAAGTGACCTGCAGGGTTCCACAATTTCCTAGTTTTTAGACGAAATGTTTGGCAGTTAAACATGTTTTATTCCTCACATGGATTTCAAAAAGTTTCTTTTCTGTTTGCTGATCTATGCCAGTTTTAGGACTCGGTGTCGAGTTGTCCTGAGCTAGGGGCCTAGTTGTCCTGAATGGCTAGGGGCCGAGTTGTCCCAGGGGCCGAGTTGTCCTGATACCAACTGAGCAATAGTATGCCAATATACAAAATAAATGCAAACTTTCACAAAGCGAATTGAGACACGGAGAAGAGGGTGGGGTCAACTATGTAAAGGTGGACAGGACTATTTTAATGTGGCTTGGCTTATATCTATGAGAGGTTGCCACCAGCCCCCCCCCCAATCTAAACGTACACACCATCATTTTTTTCGTATTTACAGACAGCACGTTGCCTCCCCGCAAGGGGGCGCTTTTGTATTGCTGATAACCACACATATACACATAAAAAGCAATATTTTTTTAACAGCAGTATACGTTCTTGAGCATCGCTGAACTTTAAACAGATCACTTGCCATAATACGGTATTTGTTTTTGTCTATTTTGAATCCATCTACCAATAAATCCATGCGCATCCTTCAAGCTGTCTACTAGTATCTATTCTCAACATTGCTCAAGTTTTCCACCTGAAAATCTTAACCAGTAGAAAAGTTCGAACTAGTCGTGCACTTTAAGTCTTCAATACCGCCATACTAAACGGTTTCTTATCACCTAGGCCCAATTTTCAGCTTCGTTACTCCAACATGAGGTTTGACGGCGTGCCTTAGATTGTAAATCTTACGGGGTCGAATTAGGTGCAGTAATGCCCCCTAGGGGGAAACTAAAAATGACAGCCGAAGCCATCCGTGAAAGTACCGGAAAACTCAGTAGCATTTCCTGCAGCTTGTAAGACAGATCTAAACTAGTATCGCCGAGGGAAGAGTTCGACACGTGGTTACCAATGCATGCCAACAGTGGAAACATTATTTCAATACCGGTAAATCATTTTTAACAGACCATACCACATAATATCTCATCATTTTGTATATAGAGTCCATTCCAAGTCACCGCATGGGTTGTTATCGTCATAATTTAGAAATATTTTCAATTCATTGTAATTATTGTGTAAGAGGTTTGATACTTTTGACATATTTGAATGTGATTTCGACTTTAGAAATATTTCTTAAGTTTTCTAAAACTTTAGAAATATTCATTATGTAGAATATGATATTCATTATAGTTTCTACTAAATAATGGTATCAGCACTCTACCATTATTCACCATTTTCTACCATTTCTTACCATTCTATAACTACTTTTATACGTGATAACTCTCGTTACAAAAGTATCACATCATTTCACCTGTATATTAAAAGGTGATAAAAAAATCAAGTCTCATGCATGCCGTTTGCAAGAACATGTCGTATCATATCTGTCTTAACGATGCATTAGACCGTCGAAACGTACAAACTGCACAGTCAATAATGCATTTGAAACATAACGAACCATTCATATCGTTTACGACGCTCTTTAATCTACTGAAAAATTGCTCCCAACGCAAAGCTTTCACGGTTACAGGCGACAGACTTATGGTAATCTCAACTGCTAAGGCCTAGGGAAATTAGCATTGTGTTTTCGTTTAGACCAGACCAACACTACCAAAAAATCTTCCGATCCTAGCATTTTATTTTTGGTCGACTGCTAGCAAAGGACATGCAAATTTCAATTTGACATCTGAGCCGAAGAAGACTTTGCAAAATCGTTTTGAAATATGTTCTTCCTATTAATGTTTCAATAGACAATGAATAATGATATGATTGAAATGTAATACTGAAAATACGCGTGTCCTTGATGCAATTTATAGTTTTACATTGTCAAACAGCATTTGTTATATTCATCGAATCACTTCGGCATGAATCTAAGAAAAAAAAAGAATCCCCACCTATTTTTTTCAGAACCGTACTTGGAAACAATACTAATTTTCCTCGGCCTCAGCTGTGTCTGAAATCCCATGATGTCTGTGATTGACAAAAAACAGATGGCCCTTATCCTGTTGTCGTAAAAACAGGTGATAATGGACCATACACGCATATGTTTTATGACTCTAGATCCAAACATTTATGAACACACACATTGCGACTGACAGGAAGAGAATATACTAGTGTACGGTTTATTGCTGTATGTAAGATTCTTTGCGCACTGGTAGCGGATAAAAAAACAATGAAGGGCTGTGTTGAGGATTACATCCAACCGTGAAGTTTGCTTGTAATCATCGGTTTCGTTTCGTCGCGGCCATTACCTGACCTACAACTAACGTTGCTTGCGCCCTCTATCATTTTCAACGATTTAACATGTCATCTTTGCATGTGTAATTCTAGATTTATAAGAACGTTGGGAAGGAAAGTCGTTTATTGTCTTATTTTTTGTTCAATTGTCTATGGATGACAATCAAATGCTGTTAAAGGAAGGTATTGTAGAAATTTGGTGCCAAAACTTCAAATGTTGTAAGTTTGAAAATCTCCATTCAGATTGAAATTTGCAAGTAATTTTCAACAAATTCGCGTCATTTATTTTCAAAATTACCAGCGATTGTAAAGCATTTTGATAGCCAACCGAAATCTCCTCGTTTCGATAAAATGGCCGCCAATTCAAGCGGTGAGAAGTGCACATATTTCAAGACGTTCTCAAGACTTGAAAAAGTCAAATTCACACCCCGTAAAAATCGCTGTGCAGTGCTATAAGGTAGGTTCAACTAATGATGAAGAAAATGACCAAAAACAGTGACTTTCTTTTAATACATTGATCAGTCAGATTCTATACAATATGCGCCTTTAAGAGCATTGGGCACGATGGTAGTGTCACCGTACACATCGGTGACCTAGATTGTCAACATGGCTATCGTCACTGATAAAAAATAAATTAAGATTGACAGCGCTAAAAGGGTTGTGTTCCAATGCGACGCTTTACATTCGTGCTACATGGCTTTCAGTCTTTAAATTTCTAGCAACGCGGTCGCCTCGAGAATAGATATATCAACTCACACGCATCGTGACTATTTCTACATAACTGATTTGGCTGGATCATCCGTGAAATAAAGTTGGCACAAAATGAGGAAGGTCAGGTATGGGTCACCTTGATGCACCTGATTGCCCTAAAAAGATGGCATTACGCCGTAATGACCCATACCTACTTCCCGTAAAATCCATCTGCGGTCAATCATGATATAGACAGTGACTATGACGTTTGTTTGCCTTGAAATGTAATAGTAAATGTACAAATATTTATGATATGATAACAGTATGAAGAATTAATTCATATCAGAATAGCTGCAAAAAACAAGGTTATGGAAACATTGATATACTCTAATTAATAAGATGTTTGCGATTTGAAATATAATGATAAGTGCCACGTGGGTCAAAGTAGATTCATTATTAGAAGAGTGACTGTCTGCATTTTCATCAAATTTCAAGTTATCCTTTTTCTGCGCGCCTATTTGTGACATGAAAATTTGATGATCGCCTTTTGAACGTCTATAGGTTATTAAATCAAGCGTCAAATTCATCAAGAAAACGTGAAGTTTTATTATACAGTATGGCATGAGCATCTAAGACCATAGAGCACGGTTATAGCACAATGATGAAAAACGCCACCTTTACGCTTGCTTTTAAGTGCAGTACAGTGTAACCTATTTTCTCCTTTTCACAATAAATCAATATCAATAAGGTAAGGAATGACGGAACAAAAGCTTTGGAAAAACATGCAATATCGACATTTGACCTTTGCCGTTTGAAGGTTAAAGCTGAATTATTTATCCATCCATGTCCTGTGGGAAAGAAAGGGTATTTAAGGCCAAAGATAAGTCGTGCCATCTGATTTAAGATTCGCCCACCTGAATCAATGAAAAGGACAAACGAGGATACACCAATATTTCATTTTGAAAATAAGTACGTTTTTGATACGAGAGTTAGCAAGCTCGAGATATTCTCACGATACGAAATATCTAAAGACATTTAAAAACCACCTACAGATAGTTCGAAAGTTTCAGTCACCCTGCGAAATGGCGAATACCTCCGCACATCTTCTACGAAACTTTAAGAACCACCTACTAATTCAGTCTGTAAAATTCCGTCCGCATTCTGAATTACAGTAGAACGTTAAGGTCAATTTTACAGCAGGGTGAAAACTGTATTGAACGTCAACCGTCGGAAAACAGGCCTAATCAACCAATAGAATGCTTTTCTTATTGACAACATTATCCGTTTGACCAATCAGAATATCAAATGCTGTAATAATCCTACACTTATGTGAAAGTCTCCATTTTCACACTGTTGATTGGCCTTGTCTCATGTACATTACCAAGGGGAGTGTAAAATCTGTTTTGAACACCAACCGTCGGGAAACAGGCCAAATCAACCAATGAAATGCTTTTCTTTTTGACCAAATTATCCGTTTGACCAATCATGCTGAAATGATCTTACGATTATATAAAAGTCTCCCCAGCCTTTCACACTGTTGAAGGCCTTGGCTCATTTATCATTTATCGTTAACACATTACGAAGGGGAGTGTAAAATCTGTATTGAACACCAACAGTTAGAAAACAGGCCAAATCAACCAATGGAATGCTTTTCTTATTAACAAAATCATCCATTTGACCAATCAGAATCATTTATCGTTAACACATTACTAAGGGTGGTGTAAAAGCTAACGTTATCGTATTCAAGCCACAAGACCAGAATCAGCAGGTACAATCACGCTGCTATTACCGAAGCCTGTGCCTATTTGCAAGGCGGCGCAGACAGTTAGAAGTAATTTGGCTGATGCGTTTCTTATTGACCCGCGAGTCTCGTAGCGACAGGTACCTATCAGCGGTCGTCTGAGTGAAAAGTTAGAAAGTATTGAGGGGGGGGGTCAGTATGGGTCACGTCTCCTGTTAGTAATTAGGGTCGGAAAGTAGTCGCACATTTGTCAGCAACGATAACCACGTCTTCTGCAGTAATTGGCGTCAAAAAGTAGTCGCACATTTGTCATCAACGATAACCACATCTGGTTGGTTGAAATGAAAATGAATCCCCGAACAGAGACAGCTATATGACACATTTTGGGACAATGCTCACTGAGTCAAACTGATGTCAAAAAACTATTTATCAATTCATTGACAAATTGACAAAATTTGTGTGATTATAAGTTGTTCTGTGTTGTAGATAACTGAGCAAAACTTGCCTCTATACTTCTACTAACAGAGAGAAACGTTCAAATTAACGAAAATAAATTCATTTTGGAGTTGATTTTCCTTTACATCTTTTCTTTATTTTTGACAACATTATCCTTTTGACGAATCAGAATATTAAATGCTGAATTACGCTGAAGCTTAAAGTCTGAAAATCTCCCTAGATGTTTACACTATTGCTGACCTTGCAATTGGCTTATATATCCTTTATCGTTCACACATTCCCAAGGGGAGTGTGAAACCTAACGTTATGGTATTCGATGCACTTCTTTGAGCTGAAAACTCACAATTATCGTGTTCAATATCTTAATTGCTATTGCATACGTGCCTTATATTAATCGTCATGAAATGCACTGTACTTTTCAACAATTGATAAAGTTGATAAAATAATGTGTCAAGATTAACAAACCAAAAAGTTAAAATACAAGACAATAAAAGAAAATCTAAAATAAAAAGACCTTGACCCTTTTAATTCTATTCAATGACAACTCCGGCATAGTGATAATATCATTAACCTTCGATCAAATCTAGGCATATCTAGGTATGGTATAATGACTCTGCTAGGTCATTGTAACTGTCGCCTGGTTAATTGTACCTCAGAATTTAGGCGTTTTGCTCCAGTCAAGGTAATTAACGTAACGAATTCCTGTATGATATGCAAGACTTCTTAAACATATTTCCGACGAAATCATACTCAAACTCTCTCTCTCCCCATCTGTTTGTGCGTTTGTATTTCTGTATGTATACGTGTGTGTGTAATTTTGTGTGTATCTGTGTGTGTACTTGTGTGTGTGTGTGTGTGTGTGTGTGTGTGTGTGTTTGTGTGTGTGGTGTGTGTGTCTGATCTATCTGTGTGGGTATTTGTGTGTGGGTGTGTGTACTTGCATGTGTTTGTGTGCCATGAATGTTGTGTAACATCCACCACGCCCTTGTACTGAAATAACCATTATAACTGCCCTATCATTTTAAGAACACGCCCACAACTGTCAATCATCTTATACTATGCCCAAACACGTGCACCCAATCAACATTTTTAAAAAGCATCTTGTTATAACCGTCGACAGTTTTCTTCCTAATGCTTTCTTGAATCCAAAATACCGACGTCGACGTGAAGCGACGTGCGAATGATTAGTATAAGACAGATGGGAGAAAGGCTTATCTTTAATGGCCACTCACTGTAATTACGTTATTACTTTTACCCGCAGCCTTCCTTTTTAATTACAAGACAGGGGCGACCGGAGGCAAATTGCGGGTGATAGGTGTAATTGTGGTGTTTGAATTATGTGAAGAGAATGCCGTGTGATTCGTGACATAGCTAGTATGCCGTAAGATTCCTGCATAAGTAATTTCCACATGAGTGTATGTATATAACGTCGACCAGATCTGTATCTAAATCTATATAGCGGTATAACCACCTTCCGGCGTAACACACCACACAGATATTAGCTGTTTCTAAGCACTGTGAAAGATTTGACTTAACTCCAATACGATAATTGCGACAGACCAAATTTTCGATTAGTGTTCTGGTCCTCTCCAGGATAATTCAACGAGGACCCGGTTGCTCAGTACACGTGACCATTTGGAAGTGTGACGTCAGCACCGGGTCAAAGTTGGTTGGAAGTCGGTACCGGCCCCCATCTTTGTCGGTGGACCCATATGAACTTCAATGCTGCTCAGAAGTACATGCCTAGCTCAACAGAAAATGTGCTGGTCGTCATTTGGCCGTGAATAAACACTTGAAAACTGATGAAAGGACAGATAATAGGTTTTTATAACTGGAAACATTAGGAAAGAGTTTGTTCTAGAGAATATTTCTGGTTTTGGCACCCGGATCCTATAAAAAAAGGCCTTTGACGTAGGAGTGATTTGAATGACAAGCAGGCGTACAGATAAGCTACAGGTATGGCGACAAAGTGCGTGCACGAAGTGCGACCTGTTCCTTAGGGAATTAAAGAAAAAGGCGTAAGACATTCATCATTACGAGGCGTTGGCGTGTCAACTAGCAAGGCTGGCATCTCCCTACCAAATGTTTTATGCCAAATGACCTTTTGGGAACCTGTCGTAAACCAAGGGACAACGCATTACTCTTTCTTTGGAAACGTATTAGGCTGGAAGTAGATAACGAATGGTAGGCTGTAAAAGGGATTATGGTGGATTACGAAAGCTTAATTCCTTTAGAACTGTTATGTACAGAAAAGATGGCAATTGGGTCATGTGAACACTCACGCAAAAGACATATAGTTTATACATAGAGATTTTGAAAAATTGCAAGCTGCACTTTTTCTCAAAGTCAGCTCTTTTCTTGTAGTTTTGTAGTAGTAAGACTAAAAGGATAGGTAAAACCTCGTTTCTATATCTAAACATAACTTCAAAGGGTAGTGGTATCAAGGTATAATGGATGTGCTGTATGTGAAGGATGCTTGTCCTAAAGCGATGTGGAAAGGAAATGGGGAATACATTAGCGGACTATCTAGATATCTGCGTCTATGGTTTACTGTTATTACGTCCATCGTCAAGACATCCATCTTTGGTATATTTCCTACAACATGTAGTATCACAAAATAGAAACATGGCTAGCTATAGAACAAGGAAAATGGATTCTTGTTGTAATTATGATTCAACTGTGGTGGTGCAATGGGAAGAAGAGGAATATGTAATAGTTTTGAAGCTGTGCAGGGGCACCCAGGGGCCTTTTAATCACGTGTTGCTTAGCTGGTTGCGGTGACACTGTGAAATGGGATGAACTCTCGCCAGCAGACTAAGTCACGTCATTTGGGATATGGTCGGTTTCACGCAGCATTAGTTGTTAAGTATGGAAACATCATAGTGCGTACTTTTACGGACAATCGTTTGGTTGATGACATGAAAGCCGTCAGCATTTCATGACTGACAAATGCTATTTGTTAAAAGACCGTCGGATTTTGCTAAAGGCTGTTGAAACAAACATCACTTTCCTTTGCTCTTCAATTAGGGATTCTCTACTTCCCCTCTCTTTCTCGCTCTCTTTCTCTCGCTCCCGTCTCTCTCTCTTTCTCTCTCCCTCTCACCCACCCACTCTCTCTGTCTCTCTCTCTCTTTCTCTCTCTCCCCTCTCTCTGTTTCTCTCTCCCTCTCACCCTCTCTCTCTCTCTCTCTTTCTCTCTCTCTCTCTCTCTCTCTCTCTCTCTCTCTCTCTCTCTCTCTCTCCTCTCTCTCTCTCTCTCTCTCTCTCTCTCTCTCTCTCTCTCGCTCTCTCTCTTTCTCTCTCCCTCTCACCCACTCTCTCTATCTATCTCTCTTTCTTTCTCCCCACTTTCAGGAGAGGTATCGTAACACTTATGTATCCAAGGAGGATTGACGTACTATCCTGTTAGTACCAATTTGGTACAGACATACGGCCGCTAGGTGTTTCGTCACGACGAATCCCATCCGAATCCATCACGTGTGCGTTTGCGTGAGCGTGTTATAAGTACACACCGTGGTCTCCCATACAGCACCACAATACTTTCAGCACCAGGGACAGGACTCTGAAGATGAACTGTCGGCGACCCCAGGACGCCACATTACTCCGTCAACATACGAGACAACAGAGTGAGCTCAGCGGCGCCACTTAGGCCCAGGGGATTTCTCGCGTGTGCGTTGAGACCACAGAGCTTTGATTCGTGAAAGGAAAGGTCCAGCCCATCAAATATACCTGGAGAAAGATATATATATATACGTGGAGGGTTGTGAAGAAGAATTGTCTACGAAAGATGTCGGGAAGTGACAGTAGTTCAGACTCGGAGGGCTCGGGGAATTCTCCCGGGCACCCGTGTACTCCGGCCGGGCTCCTCCAGCTGTACGACCGGCAGGTGTGCGCGGAGTGCGCGGCGCTGCTCAACTCCTCCAAGCCGCCCGCCTGTTGGAACATCATCCACCTGTTCTGTGCCGGCTGTCTGGAGCGGATGCCGGCGCGGGACGCCCTGCGAGCCCGGATCCGGATCGACCTGGGCCTGAAGCTGGTGTGTCCGGACTGCGGGGGGACCGAGGAGGCGCCCGGGGAGTGGGTGGACACGTACAGCGTCACCAGCCGCCTGCCCAAACTGCACGACGTCTCGCCGCCGGGACTCGGCGGCAGAAGAAAGCGTTTCTCCCGACGGTAACAACAACAAACTCCCCTGAATCTTCTGGTTAGCTTCGAATTCAACCAGTGAACTCTTTTACTGACAGTATTCGAAAAATGCTTATTGCTGCTGTTGTATATTGTATATGGTAATTGTTGTACAGTTGTTGAACAGAATGTTGACATATGATATACTGAAATATCACTAGTGTCTTGTGCAATAGAAGCTTTAATACGCATCAACTCCCATATATGATACAAAATATTATTGATATGCTTTCATTGTAAATGGCAAGGGAAATTATTTTGATACTACAGACGAGACAGTTATGTACAGAGATTAATTATTATCTCTGTGAAAAAGTTAATTAAGATTCCCTCATCAGTACATGCAGAGTTTAATTAGAATAGAAATCATGATTAAAGAAGTTTGGGTCCCAAACGAATTGGGAAGATTAAGAAATGCTGGCATGTGTAGTTTCAATTCCATCTAACAAAGACCCAACGGACATGATTTAATCTTATTCAAAATCTCATTTAAAGTCCGTCCTTTGTACTTTAATAAGTAATACATGTATATCAACGTCAAACAATAGTTTGAAATAACTGTCAGGTCAGGCTAGACTAAAGCTAAATTTGTATGACAATCATAAGACGTTAATCTTCTTCTTTTGATTTTTGTTTTATTACTTTTTTTCAGTTCTTACCTTTATTGTACTTCTTATCTCATACTTTCATCTTAACGTATTAATTCGTCGGGCATACAGTTTCATGCGTACTTAACAAAAAGAAGTCAACCACATGGAATATAAATTTCCAAAAGTATTTCTTCTTTACTTTCCTTTAGCAAATATTTCCTTAATATTAACGTTTTCTTGCTATACTTTATTTCCTAACAACTAATATGACTTGGATATAGAGAACCAGATAGATACGCTGAAGCTAATGTTCATTGAGTATTCTGCTTGCTTTTAAGATGTAGTCACTGTTTGAGATTATGTAAAATTTATATCATTGAAAATTGTGTTTTTCGAGACACGGAATAGACCTAGAGCAATCGAGAAATTATCTATGACAAAACTATCATACTAATTGTTTTTGGTAGCTATAGAAAGTATATGTTTTGTGCAAAATGTATAAATGTTAGTACCTTCCTTAGAAACTTTATTGGTTCCAATTGAACATACATTAATCCATTTACGTGTTATTTCTATGTTGCTATCATTGCTAAAAATAGAAATTTAGTAACGTCTGTTTGTTGAATTCTCTGGACACAAGCAATACGTTATATCGACTGACGTTACAGAGTATCAAATAGACATTTGTCTGGAATTTTGTCATTGTAATAGTTTGAGAGTATACAGTATCTAGACCTAATACACATCATTATATGTTTGTAATATGCGTGGTATATCATGTGAGGTATTTTGGATACAGGTTAATGGATTATTTCTTTGTACACCGCCAGAGTGACCAAAAACTCAACGTATGTACGACGTTTTCAATTAAGACAGTGTTTCCCGGTCGCTTGGCGACGCCACTGTGATGTTTTATTGAAATAAATCTAGGTCGACAACTCCCACGAGGATATCGATTTCCAACTGTCATTCAGTTTGAATTCGCTGTCGATTCTACCGCCCGCCTCCCCGCGGTTGGTCTAGTGATATATGGCGGCGCGGCGGTGCGGAGAGCTGCGGTAAGAAAGGGTATAAAAGTCACCATTTGTAACCTGCGAGAAGAGACTTCAGGTCCAACGTGGCGGATGTTATAATCGTGACCAAGGGTGCAGAAGTAGTCAAGCGAATTTTACGGTATCCATTCGAGTTTTACGGAATACATATGATCCTTTCTGTTGGTAAAATTTGTATGAATTCCGTAGAATTCGTATGTTTCTTAGTAGTGGATCGTATGGATTATGTAAAATTCGTATGGTTCTTAGTAGTGGATAGTATTATTCGGTGAAGCTCTAATGGATTCCGTAGAGCTCGTATTATGCTTAGTTACACCTGCTGAAGCCTTGCCCCGACGATTCCCTCTACGTTTGCTGCTATATATACTGTAAATAACAAAAATACTGTGAATGGCTTTTAGTTAACGGGAATTTAATATCGTGGTATGAAGTTCGCGGTTGTCCTAAGCTCTCGGTTAAAACAATATTATTCAATGTTTGTAGATAGCATCTGTTTTCAATTGTGCCTTGTTAGTTCTCGCGTGCATATTCATCGTAAAAAGGTGCCTCCTGCAATACATGTACATCAAAACATTACGTTGTCCAATTTTTGTGTTGGCAATTTCAGTTCAACTTTAAATCAAAATACAATATGTAGTGTTCAGACAAGAGAGCAGAAGACAAAACAAACATTTTCACTGTGGTTTTTGAATTCGCGTTGAAGGGATCAACACGAAATCCGCGAACATAGATCCACCGCGAAAATGTCTATATTTACAGTGACCCCTCTGCGTGTTTGAACTGTTGGCATATTTCAGGAAGGCCGGGCTAGTTTCACTATGTTGCACCTCAATACGCAGGACATGGAGCATACATCAACTCACCGCCTCCAAAACTGAACACACCGTGCGTACATTTATCATTGTCACATGCATAACCAAGAAACTATGAACAAGACGTGTTCAAATTTCGTCCAAACTTCTCTAGAGTCTCTGGAAATAGAGTAAGGAATTTTAAATCCTTTATCTTGCGGAGTCTCCTTTGAAATGTCCATTCTTTGTAAGAATGATTGGCGGTTCCTCCGGCCTTTACTTAAAACACCTCAGTGTGTCGGCTGCAACAAAGAGCTTCCCTTGTTTTTCATCATGTTCAAGGCTTGCCTTCAAAGGATTTTTCCAGCTGTGGAGGCAAGATAAAGCTACGAACAGAAACAAGACGAAGGCTCGCCACTTATTTGAATCCAAAAGCCACAACACATTTTGAAAACTATAAATATCCCATGACACTCCAACAAACGTTGGCGGTTTTTGAGGTACATTGATTTTTTTCCGGTAGTAATTTCCATGCAGAACGCTTTATGTTGGGTCTAACATTCAGTCACTTTAAAGATTTGGGTTCTGAGTTCGGGTACATATTTTTTGTAACACACTAGCAAAGTGCAAACTTCGCAATAGTCGTAAACACTCATACGTATACTGTACGTCGTCTGTCAAAAAAATGTGTTGCCGAAAGTCTGTTTTGCAACGATAGGCTTGGGACTAGATTTCTTAGAAAATTTGTACGCATTATTTTGTTAACTGTGCGCGCAACATGTTGAACATATATTGACGATGATAAGAATACGGCGGTTGCGTATCTGTCAAAGTATCATATGAACGGCATATTAACGTCGCCCACGGCCGCTTTGGGAAATAATTTGTCAGGCATGTATCAATTAAATGAACGCATCTCTTTTGAAGTAATATCAAACAGAAAATGCCTGAAACAATATCAGGAAATAAAAAAAAAAGTGTCCGTCTTTAATAATGAATATCATTCGCTACTGAATGTGAATGAAGAGACTTGAATAAATCACTTAAAGATGACCCCATAAAAATGTCAATCCTTGATAAGAATTGATATATAAGATTTCATTAAAGCAATGTTTATAGAGAATATTTGTCTGAACAGTCTAGAAGGCGGGTTTGTGTGGCTTTAAGAAAGTTTGCTAAAGACATTGCGGCTGCTGTACTAATGCAGTATCTTGTACGCGTTTTTTATAGAAAGAGTTATCTTTTCTGCCAGACCGTCTCTTCGTAAGTCAATATGCGTCAGGAGATTCCAAAGAGGTTGATAACACGTTCTTGTAGTCTTTTTTCAAACTAATATTTGCGAGTGGGTGTCAGTACAGGCGTCTTGTTAAGATAGTGCTGTTGAAAGGGTGCAATACGTCATGAGGTTGCTTCTTCAAAAGAGTCTTTGAGGAAGTTCTAGACACCCGTTACGCCCGTCCCTCCCGTGGCGCCTGTTACGTCTGCATGACAGATCCCATTTCCTTTTTCATCAACACCGTGCGTTGTCGTCACATGAAATTGATTCAATTTTGTAGATGTAATATTTTGATATGGGTTGATGTAAAGTTTAGTGAGTAGGTGTTTTTTTTTGTAGTCCCCCCTCAGGTTTATTAGGTTTATTCTAGATAAACATGATTTAAAGAGACGTGAGGGAATGGTATTGTAAGCAAAGATGGGTGCTACGACTGTGCTTCTTTTAAACAGGAGTAAAGGGGTGGAAGGAAGGGAAGGGAAGAGGTGTGTGAAGGGACAGTTAGTTTCCTATTTCTGTCTTCTCTCTTTCGTTCTTTCTTTCCTGTTCCTACATCTTTAACAACTAGAAGCTCATGTTCGCTATAAAGTGCCTAGTCCCGGATGTACTCGAAATCCTTTTTTTATTGCTGAAGATATTGCAAATATAATAATTAATTTCGGGTTATAAATGGTTCATCTTTATTTTTCTTTTGATTCTAAGATATTTCCGGCATCGGTTTCATAAATGAACCTAGATAATCTCTTCTCTCTAGCCTTGATTTACGATTCCTAGGACCACACGCTAATCCTCCTGGATTTCCTGAAGCCCGTCTTCTCGTTTGAACCACATCTGTCATCACGAGATTTCTCGCGAGATTTGCATGAGATGAAACACCTGTCCATCCATCTTGATACATCGGCACCTCTGACGACATATGGACGTACAGGGAGGATTAAAAGATTGCAAGGATTAACATCTATGTCTTGTCGAAGACAAGAAGTGACACTAAGACGGACCGGAGTGTCTTGAGGAATTCTTTGATAGCCCTTCAAGGAAAACTCAAGATGTAAGCGTATACAAGGAACTCGTGGATGTGAAGGAAGACGGGGCTCTGGCGCAAAGAGGGACAGGCTTATGCTGTCATGTGCAGGCTCTAAATAGAATGAAAAATGAGTTTCAGTTCATTTCAGGCTGTTAGCCGTCTGTGATTATCTAGAAAGCTTAAGAAAGCCTCTGGAAAATGTTCAATTTGTTAACTATCAGCCCAAAATGCGAGCAAATATTTACGACGATTAAGATACATCCATTAATGCGGGAAACTTACATTGAGAACACTATACTAATGCCGTACTGTCAGTCAGTCTAGTATAGTATAGTCTAGGACATGTTACTGCACACGAAAATACAATTCAAATAACAGATTCAGAAAACGGATTTAAGTGTTCAAGGCCAGTTTGATATTCAAGAACAGTTCAATGTTTATATTTGGGGGGCTACGAGTATTTTTCTGGAAATAAGAACCGATTTTTCCCATTAGAGCGTGAGCTAAAATGTATTCATGGAAGCTAAAGTATCACTTTTCCATTTACAGTACTGTACATGCTTAACTCGGATTTATCCTCCAAATGTGCCAGGACTTACATATCCATCATGATAGTTGCAGTAATAGACACTCCGACTAGCCGCTACTCAACCATTGCAGTACAGCACTGAATACAGCATGCTATGGCCTCATACTTTGATGCTTCTAATCTTTGGCCAGTGCGGGTACGCTCGCTAATGGTGTGCTTACGATGAAGACTCATATATGCACTTCAAGGTTTAAGAAAAGAAATGAGGCGAAGACGAAGAACGTGATAACCTAAGACTTCTTTTAGAGTTGCTTGCTTTCTCTTTTAGAGTAGTGACGAAGAGTGGGTTCAGGCACCTAGATCATTGATTAATTGCAAGCTGAAGTAGCTTTGACACTGCTTGAAACTACATCGTGACTAGTATGGATCTACATCAGAACTTCTTTGTAACACTGCAATGAAATCTAGGTAGCTAAAGTACTGCATGAAACTACATTTATTAGTTCAGAGCACCTTCATTTATCTTTGTAATGCAGTGATAAAATGGAAACTCAAGTTACTACTAAACAACGTTAAACTACATTTAATTGTCAAACCCTTATTTCGGGTACTATTGAAAACCTGAGTTCCGTAGGAACTCAAGTGGATTCGGAACTGCCTACAGCTATCTTAATTACGTTGACGCATGCACCTGCTCCACTTGAAATGCGTCGTGACGAAGTAGACACAGGATATAGGTTCTTTCTATCATCTCAACTACGGTATACATTAACTAGATTTGCAGATACGCTGATTTAATTATACGACCATTAGACATTAAATAAAACGATTTATGTGAAATGGCTTAGGTTATGAAAGAGGTGGTCTTGGAGATGGATTGTTGATTATAATAGCAACAATTGATATTAACAATGTGAAAGAATAGCTTCAGATTTTAGGAAAGAACAATATCTAAGAAACTCCATGACTATGGTTGTGAAGATCACCGAGTGTGTATTATGAAAATTCATATCGTGTTAAGGCAATTGGCAGCATAAAATTAGAAATTCCTGCATACAAATAAATACAACAACTACAGTTCGAAGACCTCACGCCTTCAAAGTTGCTCCAGAACATGCAAGATATTTTGTTTTAAACGATCAAGTTTCTTAAAATGTCAGTAGATGCAGACCCTCCGGCGTCTTCAGAATACTGCCAATGATTACAATAGCCCCTCCCCCCTCTTACACATACACACACCATGTGTAATGGTTTTTGAATATAGACTGGTTTACCACCCACATATAACCTCAGATCAACGAAATGTTGTACACTTTGAAGCCCCACAAAACCGTCCTCCGCTACCTTATTTGTCAAGAGTGGTCATCTTCAAAGAGGTTTCAAAGGTCCTTAACCCGTACGGAAGATGCTGCTTGACCTTTGAATACATTTTTTTGTGAAGACAGCAGATGGCTACGGGAGTACACATGGGCTATAAACCATTGCAGTTTCTGGTAGTTTATCCGAGTCTATTGTTAATAAACCTTAATGTAAAAGATGGATGAAAGATATTGACAGTATAGTCAAGTCAAAGTGTGTTGCGTTAGAATGGTAACAGCTAAAAGGCAAAGCGTTGTTGTTTTGGGTGAATATCTATTTACATCAATATAATGCAATTTAGATGATAATCTTTACAATATTGATAGAAGATACAATAGGATGCTGTTTGTCTACTATACAGTAACTGTTACGGTTTCTATTTTCATGGAGGTATTATGCCTTGGCTTAGTTTTACAGCAAATGCGTCGCGACATGGTATAAGTAAAAGAAACGTATATAGCATATTCATTATGCCATATTGAAAATATTTTAAAAATTGAAAAAAAAAAGCTCTTGGGCACTCAACTGTTGTTTGCAGTTTATGAAAACTCGTGCCTTTATTTCGGAAAAAATGAAAAAAGACGCATACGTTCTATCCACTTAAAAATTAATCTCTATAGCACTTCTTCATATCAAACATGAACTCATGGTAAACTTTGTCAAGTTGGTCATGATGACACGCACCTAAATACACACTGCATCTTTCCTGAAAGCAACCAATATGATGGTGGTATTCAAAGTCTTTTGTTCGTAACAGCGCAATGGTACTCTTTGGCAGAAGGTGCCTATATCAAGTTTTAATCCGCGATAGCTAAAACAGGACAAGCTACAGAGGTACGTGACGTTGAAGGTGATATTCAAGGGCAGATCTTCGATCGACCGCGTTGTACCAACAACTGTGGTCATAATTAAATCCATCCCTTTACCTTCTACCTTTTCTGCCCAAGTCAAAGGAGGTTTCAAAGGCCAAAGAGATCGAATATTGTGATCAGCAAAGGGCTAACTTTGGATATTGTTGGGCAAACTATTAGCACACGCCAAAGGATAGCCTAATAAAAAAAAGTAAGTTAATGTTTGTAAATGGAAATACATGGGAAGTATGTGTAAAATCGCAACCTCGATCTGTTGATGTCAATTTCATTTTCTATTGGGAAGAGGTATTGAACTGATTTGAATTTTAAGAACGGAACAGTACGTATTCTGTGCACTTTGGCTTTGGAAAGTGCCATTCACTGTGTGTTTTATATAAGATATTTAGATACTAGTATTTAATAATGTTGCCATTAAGAGCACTGATGCTTTCTCATGGTTCTTTTCATAACTGTTGCAATTATTCAATTACCAAAAATATAGATTGACTTGGATTGCATTTGAACGAAACAATATTCCATACCCTTAGAAGATCACATATAACCAGACATTTAACAATTCCATTTGTGAGTGCTTCATTCTTAAACACAATATTGTACCGATAGAATACACATCACAGGCAGGTCTATTAACAAAAATAGACTGACTTGAATTGCATCTAAAACATGCAATAGTTCATGTCCTTGAGAAGATCTCATAGAGCCATGGATATAAAACTAATTATGGATGAAACGATTAATTGTAAAACACAATATTGTAGACCGTGAGTGTGATGGAGGAAATGTGTTTTACAGACAACCATGCTTCAAGGCGCCCTTGAGGCAAAGATTACCCATATTTAGTATCTAGTTACTTCTTTCCGATCAGACGTATGCGTCAAAGGCTACAGCCCCAAAATACCAAATCAGAGGCGCATTGCTTGATATGATTCGTCCTTTGCTGTTTCCACATCCTGTCTTTCAAGGCATATAATCTTTAGCCCGGTAGCGATGTTTGGAGTAAATCAAAGCTAACAAGGCTGGACTTCAGGCTATATAATCTTTTTTGGCTATGCGAGTATGTGACAGTTCTAATCAAATTACTTGTCGACGAAAACTTAGTATCCATTCTTAATTAGATCTTCAATGATCTTTATTTAGACATTCTTTTATCTCACCAAAACTCCAGGCTACAACTTGTTAAAGGTGTAAGGTGTGTGTAAAGGATAAGAAGACATAGAGAACCTCTACGAATAGGTTTATAAACATCTTGATGCAACCGTCGAAGTCTTCCACAACACATTTTGAGCATAAAGTGAATACCTGTGTAAAAGGAGATTGGAATGTGTAGGTACATGTATGTATACAGCAAATCCACTTTGTTGATGAAGATGGTTAAAGTTAGATTTCTGTGAATGTTCGCTTGTCATGCAGAAAACACTACTTGCATAAACAGTGTGATGAAAAGTCAAAACCCACATGTACGTACGTAATGTGCTATTAGGAAAAACATGAAACTTTGGGTGCCATTTTTGTCTATACGTTCAGGCTATCTATGCTCGTTTGCACGGTACATTCTGGGTAGTTTCTGGTCACATTACAGCAGGCAATGCACAGAAAGCGCCATTACCATTTCCTTGACCATCACCAAGACAGCAATATCCACATAACGCGTTGGACATAGGGTCATCACCATAGTCTGGACATGGGCTGGATAAAGTTTCAAAATGATCGATATAGAATTTCATTCCACCCACACTTATATTTTCACTGGAACGAAAAAGATCCAGTATTGTATATTTTATGTCGTATTTTGGCTTATTTGGTACCAGGTTCGTACAATGAAATAACCGTGAAAACTGTGAAAATCCAGTAAAACGTAGCATAATGTAATTCAATCTGAATATGAAATCTTGCTCAATCTTAATCTGAATGTGTATGTTAACATGAATGTGTTTTAGATTATAGATTATATGGGGCAATTTTAGAATCAAAGTACCAAAAAATACTTTCCACCCGTACTCTCGAATATCATCTTATCTTGTTTTTCTCTTTTTAACATACAAACTTTGAGATATGTATAAATCATAAACTAGACAACCCAAAGCCTTATTATGAATCAGAACCATTATTGCAGACTAACAGGTGTTGATAATACAATGGGAGCCGTTGATGCGGTACAAGTTGGCTTATAAATTTCTTTCCACTGCCTGCTGCAATCAATTGAACGTTGACGAGAACGTGTTTTGGCAGACTAAAAAGGTCGTT
This sequence comes from Branchiostoma lanceolatum, assembly GCF_035083965.1. Classification (NCBI taxonomy): domain Eukaryota; kingdom Metazoa; phylum Chordata; class Leptocardii; order Amphioxiformes; family Branchiostomatidae; genus Branchiostoma; species Branchiostoma lanceolatum. The sequence goes on from NC_089729.1 coordinate 14,163,180, forward strand.
CTCTGCATACTGAATATCTCGTTTGAGCTTAAACAACTTTATATAACTCAAACCAAATACCTTTTATTGAAGATGGGACATTGTCGGAGAAAATTTAGTAATAGGATATTGTGGTATTGCATTGATGGTGGCTCTTAATATTAGATATCAGGACTTGCGGCATCATCTGCGAAGCTTGTCCTCATTTTTGGCGCAAGAAACTTGTTGTGCAGTTACGTAATTCCACCAGGGTACATATTTCCTCAACCCTTAAAAGATACGTCCAAACAGATCTCTATCCCAACGTCCACCAGTATAATGCACTCCTGTATACTCTATACTGTGCATACATGGGGGTGCTGCACTAGAGATCTCTCAAACACGCTTTTTTTCAAAGTATCGGATTTATGTAACCCGGCGGTAATTTGCATGATTATAGAATGTCTGTGTAAGCGATAATCTACATGAATCAATAACATAGAGAGAAATGATATGGCATAACAAAAATGGAGAATACCAAGCCATTTCTGAAAAACGTACAAGTGACATATTTTCAAATGCATAACCGTTTTAGGCTGATTTCCACATTAGACGCTCAGATCGTGCCACTGGAGACCGACCTCCACTCTGCGTTGCCAGAAATCAATTTCAACCCAATTAACCAACGGAATTAACTGTTCCGAAATTAGTGCAATTTGTTCCTGTGTGTCCCGTTTCCATGAAGAGGTTACATTTGCTTGATGTGCTTGGGTTTCCCCATAGAGCTAGAACATAAGCAGAGTAAACGAACATTCAAATGCCGCATCATTTCCACAGACGACTGTCGTTCAATGAATATGTCAATCATTTACTGAAGAACGGTTGAATCGTTCAATACGAGCACGTATACAGTGAATCGAGCTGGTAAGCATAACTTTATTCGCGTTTGCCATATCCTATTGTTTCATATTTTTAGATACGCTACATTATTTTCAATTTTTGTACATTACGTCTTATTGATCAACTCATCACTATTGGTTCATAACTTTTTATGCTCATCAAAGTGTTGAAACTACATACACAGTACAAGCTAAACATGACGGAAATTTTTCCTTCTCTGTTCTTCATTACGGTGGATATTCAGCATTCTTGTTATTCGAACACTCTCAAACACACTCAGCATGGAAAACAACATTGCATCAAAGTTTTATCCTTGTTAAATCTACCTGATACAAAAGCAGCGCAGAAGAATTTGAAATACATCTTAAAAATAAGAACGCAGACATCACTAATGATTCAATATAATATACAGTATAATATACTGATGTCCGTTATCATTATTTGGCACAAAACGTCTCGAAGATATTTACGTTACTACATACAATGCTAACACGTCTGAAGAAAATGCTAATTCATTCAAAGCTGCACACTCCAATAATTCTGTCGATCTACCATTTGAAAAAAAAATCTTAAAATGTCTAGTATATCTAATGTTTCAAGCCTCCATATTTGCCTATCATTTTGTATCTTTGATTACAACTCCTCCTCAACAATGGCACTCTTGGTGATGAGCCTCAGTCTACAGGTGTGTCAATAAAGAGATACTGTTTGAAGTTGATCCCAAAGCCGGCATGTCTCCAACCTGTAATATCTACATCATCACATCCGTTATGTTGTAATCTCCCAACTTCACATTTGCGTTTGGGCAGCCAGCTGTAGCGAGATAAGAGACCATACATGGTGTGTTAGTAATCTCAATGTTTCCAGTTAACGTTCTTTCTACTTCAGCGCTTATCGGAATCACCAGCAGCATGTACTAAGAGTGTACTTTTGTCTATCTATCTCAGACAGATGGTTCAATCCTAGCTGGCTGAAAATGAGTTTCACACACATATTACGTGCCTATCCCCAAAGGAAGATACTCTAGATGACGATAGAAGATTCCCTTAGCGAATGTAACGGAATGGTTTGTCTATGGACAGAGATTTAAGGTAACTTGAGTTATATGGCATTTACCAGGTACATGACGCGGGTATTTAACCAGTAATTCATAATTCCGGTAGGTATTTACCAAGTAATTCACAAATCCGTATATATTTACTAATAGTCATTTTATTGCGTAGAGCCGTGCAAAAGTAGTTCAGAGGTCTTCATGAAACTATGAAGACAATTTTTGTCTTATTTACTGAGTAGTTTAGCCACTATTATTATTGCAATAAAAGAATGCAATCTCTAATGCCAAGGAAGCATTAAGAGCCATACAAGACATTTCTTAAGACCAGTTAACTTTATTGAATATCAGTCATGTGGCAATGGCTCCTGGACAAAGTATGAATTCTGGCACGATCTATCCTAGAACTAGGGCGTTGGCTGTTCCGGGAAAAAACGGTCTACTCCATATGCGAACTGTTTTGTAAATGCAACGTGTTGGAACTTTCTTGTTTGCTAGAAGCTATAGCCAATTTCCGGTACGTTACGATGCCGCCAACAGAAGCGACCTGATGATGAGTTTGACTGACCATAAGGTCAGCGTCTTCAACTTTGACCTTCCGTCGCGGATGACTTCAAACGATTTCCTAACGGTTGACGTTTCTGACCTTTAAAATCTATTGGACCAAGTGAAAACTAATTTTCTGAAATATTTTGCAATACTCTGTGGAACCAAAGGTTAGTTAATCATAGAACCTTGAGAATCATCCAGTTCAAAAAGTTGATCTGATAAGTAATTGGCTTTATTGGGTTGTGAACTTTATCCTTTTCTTGAATGAACATATTGAGGTCGTTCACTGTCCAACGTGAATCTGCAATAAAGGTTATAAAACTTCGTAAAAGGTCATGTTAGTTGGCGTTCTTAACTCTATTACTTATAATACTTCTATTGAAATACATTGATATGTACAAAAATGATCGCTGCGTTTATTCTTTGCAATGATCTAAAAGATCCACATGTCTGGACACACGATGTTAGATTTAGAATTTTTCTTATAGGGAATGTCGAAGAGCTTACGGCGTTGAAGTTCAAATATATATGTTATATTCTTACTCAAACACATGAATAAATACGATGACCAGCCCCTCCAGCTCAGTCCTACCACTTGCTACATAATGCAATCTAACAGCACAGGGTGTCTGCTATTTTACCAGTAACCATGGTGACAGGTCTAGGTCATTTACCTTATTTGTTTTGAACGGAAGAAGGGGAGGGAGAAGAAACTGAGCAAAACAATGTTTTTTCTCCTCTGTGATTACGTGAAGGTATAAATAATTAAATAGTCAACCTAAATCACAAGCAGAAGCACAAAAGTCGCCCATCGTTTCTGACAACTTTATCTGATTGTAATTATGTTTGATGAACCCCAACTTACATACCAGAAAACCAGGTCAAGAGCAGTTATTACGGAGATGATACGACAATAAAGTACAGATACAGTACACATGCACTGTTGGAGTGTTGCATTAAAATTGGTAATTAGAATTAGAGATTGCAGGGAAAAGATTAATTTCAGATGCCGTATCGTTTGATCTTGAACCAGGAAGTAATCTCATGGTATTGCACTTCTATACTGTTCATCATGTGTCTAGTATCAAATGTAGACGTGTAGAAATTCGCTAATACGTTTCTATGTCAATGATAATACTTTATTATGTGATAAAGAGCGCGGCTTATATAAGCTTTTAAACAGTTCATTGCATTGCATATTAATGTTTGGTACTTCAACAGGGCAACCGGTGCCTTTTGGCAACTTTAAGAGGCAGAGAGTAGTCACCAGTGGTAAGATCGAACACTTGTACATATCTAAAATCCTTAGCACCTCTGGATCTTGTTGAAACTGCCCCGTCACAGTGCACCCGGCGAACCTTGCCCAACTCTGCCAAGTCGTCAGTCCATTTTACTGAAAGGAAAAGGCAAGGTTACGGCGCACAAGCTATGATTGTACACATCACATACAGATTGGATTGCTATTGGTGTATCGTACAAGGATACGAGTCGATGAACAGAGAAGAGAGAGTTACAAGAAAAAAACATTTATGCCAAAGTCCATCAACATTTTTTCTCTTGACATGGGGGAAGGTACAGACTTTTGCATTTAAATCATCTGAATACGCATTACGTTATGTTGGAAAGTGATTTTAAAGATTATTTATCAATGCATACCTACGCTTCATTGTTTGATACCAATGTTTATTTTATGAGTGTTGTTGATTACATCATCAATCGGACGTAGCTAACAATTTCTCGAAAATGTCGCGACGGAATATTTTTGTTTGATCGCAGCAAATCCCGGCAGCTGAAATGGCGTTCATCCTCCTCCTTCCAATGGATAATCCATTCCTTAACATGTGCTATAGCTCCTAGTCAAGCCCATACGTTCAACCAGATCGCATTTCCTGCCTCGTCTCATGCACATTGCCCATTGATGAGGTAAAGTCTACTGCAGACGTTTCCTCACGCCCACGCCACCCACTCGCACACTCCTTCAAGCCCATGGAAGAGCCGGCAAAACTTTCAATTCACGCTGAACAAATCTTTATTACTTGAAAACACTTGATTAGAAACCTGGATGAGGAGTTCCGTTTCATCGACTCTGTCGTCTCGTTAGATCGTGTTGTACGTGTCGCTAGAACTCGCGTGTTTTGGCCACGTGCATGAATCTGCCTGTCCGACCAGATTGCCGTCTCCCATCAACAAGGCTTTCAAAGTATCAAACAAGCTCAGCCATCCCATCAAGTTGATGAGACGTGATTATGGCTACGGCTTTATGGACTCACTTTTGTGAGTGATCCTGTCTAGACCTTGGCCATGGTTATCATTTGTACGTGACATTGAACTTGCTTTGCTTATGGAGGTAGAATAGGAAAAAAAGAGCAATATTAGCATAAACAAGTGAAGGTGAGACTTAAGGTTTTCTGAATAGGGAGTGCTCTTTTGTGGCCCGAAAGACCATCAGTGGGATGGAAATGCATCTTGGCCCTCATCCATCCTCCAACTCTCACGTTCTGGCTCCAAGCGCCACACCCCGGCAATTCTACGGTCACATTTGCGCCGGTGCCCGTCATATTAGTAGCTGCTCAGCTAAGCCCCAAAGTCACAAATTTGTCCAGGTGGACTGCCGGATACGGGGGGAGGTGGGTACCTTTCGGTGTTCACAAGGCTGTCGCACATGTACGTTGTCTATTCGTAACCGGGTCCCGGGTTTATTTTAGCTGCTAGTTGACCCGGTCGGAATAAGAACCCCCGACAATTCGGAGTCGCATACTCTACCTAGACCACTAAACCTCAGACAACACTAAATATCACACGTGTTTAACCTTCTCCCTGCTGAAGTAGCCTTTTGGCACCGAGGTTGCATTGATTATAGGGTTAGGCAGCAGGGTTAACAAACAGAATCCTAAAACGTTAACATTTCTTTATGATATATCATTATACGTATAGGATAATTGAAATTTATTGACAAAAACAGCTTACCGTCGATTTACGAAGGACCCATTTTGGGTTTGCTCCAATGCCCCCTCTTGATTAAGGTCCTATTTTACGACATTTAAGTGTTTTGCGGTCACTCGCATGAGGAATGTTGCCCTCCTCTACGTACTGCAGCCCTTTACCCCTTTACCCAAGAAATAAGAGACTCTAGCAATGCTCCCTTACTGACTGCACGTTTGGGAGTTTTTGACAGCCTTTCGGGGTTTATAACGTACTTAACCAATGTCCCTCAATCGAATTTATGGCCATCCGGCTCCATTTCTGAAATTAAAGTTGCCTCTACACCATAATCAGCTAAGTGGCCCTCTTGACGGCTGTCGTAAAACCAACACTCTTTTGGGCCCATGGGAAAACAGTTATAGATTGGTTGGAAAAGGTTGAGCAATAAAACAAGAGGGAATTAATTGTAGCCTTTTTGCTGTAAAATTCATATCCATCATATTTTAATGTAAAGGCGTCATACTGGATATCATGATATTTGATACAGATCAGTATTTTGCCATAATAATCATGATATATGCTTGTTATTACCTACGTAAATAGGGGTATTGTTTTCGGTGTGTCTGCCCGCTTGTCTATGTCTTGTATTCAAGTCTCTTGGAAAGACAAAGGTCAAGACCGGCATTTCCTTCTAGCGGCTTTTCATGTTTACTATCTGTCTGAAGCAGCCTTAAGTCACGTCTTCTGCACAGCAATATCTCGCAGACGATCTCTTATGGCAGTGCATATTTCGTGTAGATAGACGCCAACCATTTCTTGAATGCGGACTTAAAAGCTGTCTTCAGTGTCTCTATCTTTACGGCTGAAGGGATTTACTATACCCTGTTTTCGTCTCTTGATGCAAAGAACTTATTTGATTTCAAAGAAGATGTCTGTTGTGGCTTACTGTACTGCCATCAATCGTCCTTAAAATTGATCGAAGAGAAGGACATAATTTAGCACTAGATAGAAAGGAAAACCACAAAGCAATAACAGTAGGTCGATTTAAAACTGATAAAAGAATAGCTTTTTTAAGAATTAGGTGTATCCATTGTTCACAAGAGCTCTCTTTTTAATTTGGCAAGGGCTTTTTCTAGCCTTATATCTAAAATCTACAACTATTAAAAAACAAGTTGATCAACCTGCTATGACCCATAGGTCTGTCAACGATTTCTCTTCTCAAGCTGTCATTGGTTACTGACATAATGTGTTCATACTGTGTTGGTCATTTTAACCGTCATACGTGTATTGAATAATTTCAGCTGCGTCGAGACAATTTTTCACGGACACGATGTCACTGAACTGGAAAAAGATGAAAATGAAAATCGTCTAAATGACATATTTCGGAGAAATAAGATGATATAAAACATCTTTGAAGATGGCACCTGGCGACAGAGATAAACAGAAACATCCTTATAGCCCAGACAGAAAAAGCAATAAACGCACGCGAGATTCATATCTCCGGCTTATACTTTCCTGACATGACACCAACTCTGCCAGCTCCGCGGATTTTATTGATGTTGTAATCTCCGCGGAGTGACAGACCCTATTACATGTGCACCTCTGTCGGACTGTGTTTTGTGAGACCCTTAGGGGAAACGTAGTGTAATCTGAACACGGGTCAACAATTGAGGGAATACTACTAGATATATCTTGTGTCGAGATATATTATTTGTAGGGCATGGTTGTTGTCCCGATGTCCCTGTCAATAGTAGAAAAAGTGTCATATTGGCAAGAATTAAGCACAGAAATACCTTTTCAAAAATCGGTAAATACCCCGACAGAAGAATCGGTGCAATGCCTCCGTCCGTAAAGTGATCCTCTAATAATTAATAGGGTATACTGGTTTGATCCCTGTTAGATCGTCCTTTTTCTTCAAACATCATTTTTGATAATCTATTCAATCATTCTTGGTGAAGAGAGTGAATACTTTTTTCTAAAATTTGAACAATGTTACAGGATTATCAAGGTAAGGGTTAAAGTTTGGGTTGACAGGATCAGAACGTGTTATTTTCAAAGAACATCCTGTCGATAGTGCCCAAAACTCTAGGAACATACTGACAATAGTGCGAAGAATTCTTCTTTACAGGCGTATCCTCCCGAAGGTGCCATTTCCTTAATTGACAAGAACATCCTGTCTATCGTGCCAAAACAATTTTATGTCAATAGCCTCGGCCTTATTTGTATGTCGAGGCCTAGAGGAGGCGTAGAAACAGAAGAGATATGTTGCTTTGTGTGACAGAGCAAGGATTGCAACCGTGACAATATCCACACACAAGGAAGATTACAATCAAGAACGTCCCGCGAATTCTTCAAGGAATTTTGGTTCTGTTATCAGTGGCGAGGCTGCACATCAGCCCACCTCTGCGTTTGAGATTGGAGACAATCTTCGCATGTGATGGAATTTTTGGCAGTCACCTTGTGCATGGTACAGCTCAACAGAAGATAAGCCCTAGGACTTAGCATCACTTCTACATTCGGTAAAACGTATGCACCCCAACGGAATCGAATCTCCATCTCCTAAAACAGGACACCATGGAAAGTGAATGTTGATTTTTCATATTAAACAACCGGGCCTGGTACATTACAGGAATACAAAAAAAACCCTTTAAGGAGGTTACGGTTTCTTTCTTGTGTAAATATCTTTCATGTTGTGTGAAATATGTCTCGTTTTCCACAGCGAAAGGGATAAGTGATAACAGCAGATATTCCAGCACCAAGGACATAGACGTGGCGATGACAGCACCGGTAAGATGGGTTCGTAACTCACGCTGACAGAGATATAGATTATCAAATTTGTTTTAAAATTCCTCCGACTGAGTGGGAAATGGTGGGATGACGTGGTTATGTGATTCTGGCGTAACCATAGAAATAGAATAACAACAACGTGTCGGTATATATCCCCCTCTAGGAATTCAAAACGTCGCTCTAACGCATAGGTCCTGTTTTTGTTAAAACCTATATTTTAGAGGAAATTTGCATTGTTTGAATGTCTCTATAACCTTTCTCTACTTACTTCTATGCTCTACCCGATGTACCTGTGTCTATATAGCAAGTACAACCGCTCTTAAGGCCTTTGCGGTAACGCACCAGCTTTTCAGGCATGCGGCGCAGCAGCAACTGGTTATATTAATGTTACACTGTCACAGAGCAAACAGTTAAAAGCTATCCGGTAAGGATGTCTCTACAAGCTATACTAAACTTGAGGGTCTCGACGCAACACAGACTTGAATTAGGCTTTCACCAATCGTTGAAAAATGTTACTAAATAGCCGATGGTAAATACATATACATAAAAATTTTGGAATAAACTCAGAGACAAAAAATGAAACAAGCATCGCCTTTCGCCGAATGTAGATATCACTATGAGGACAAAGCAACCGGTAAATTAAAGCATTACGACGACACCCATGTACAGAACATTAGGAATGTTTGGTCATTTGGGGGGTAATGTAGGGTCAACCTAATAACTCATGATCAGCTACGTACCCTTAGACCACCACATGATAATAAATCACCAGCAGTAATCCTCGAGGTACGTATGCAAATTTCAAATATCAAATTTTTCGGGAAAAAAAAGATCTATTAATTCAGCATCAGCATAATCCAAGATACATGTACAGTTTAGGTATCTAGGTGTTCAAGACATTATTGACAAGGACTTGATACCATCATCGTTTTCTTATAACGTACCTGGTGGCATTATGTTGGACGTTATATGTATGTATTTTTGAAGGCAATGCAAACGATGAGGTCAGCGTCGTTCCCATGTTGAGGTCACGTCCCGTTCCCATGGTACATTCCAAACCCCATGAATTAACCCGTAAGACCTTTCTGTCAAACCTCTAGCGACCTCTGTCCGCCAGACAATGAGAATTTATGAAGAATAGCGATATCGTCAAACTAGCGCTCCATTTCCCTAGTGCCCTGTCTCGGAATATACAGGGCTACAACAGACGATATCTTTTCATTAGCTTTCCTTTGTTTTACCCCCAATACTTTGATACCTAAAGTATAACCATAACCTTCGATTCTAATACTGATTAACAAACTAGAAAGGCATTACTTCTGAGTAGTGTTACAATTATCAACGCATAATGGAACAGAAACTCGGACCAAAATAATTTCTACAAGGCGAGATATAGGTGGTCAGGACGGTCCCTGATCTGCTTGACAGAGCTGTAGATATTGACTTGTCAAGGCCATAGTGGATGGTGAATATTACCAGCGTGGATCTGGTGTTATCATGTCGAATGATGAGGGATAGACAGCAATACTTACTCCCATGTATTTCAGTACTCAACAGCTCGGGGAGGGTCCATTTTATAAATGGGAGGAGGAAGACCAAACTCTATACCTGATTTGAAGCGATAAGTAGGTTATATCTTATTTACGCTGCTTTTTAGATTGTATTTATCGACTGTTTGTTATTTGTAGTTTATATGCCGTGTATTGTTTTGTGTGTGGGCCACGTGTATTGTACTGTCTGCAATTTCAATAAATCACAAATCACAAATCACCAAACTCTTAATTTTCAGAATATTTAGTGGAAGGCCTATTGATTGTTTATCTTTTGTTTCTTTATTTGAATGTTAGCCACGCACTGGCCTCTTGAGTGTACGTGTTTTTGGAAACTTTGGCCAACGTACGCCAGGAAACTATGCATAAATTGTGATGATATTTTGCATGTTAATATATCTTGGAAACCTAATGGTTAAGTTAGGTTTGCGTCTCCTAACGACTTCTCTTGGTACTGCAGCCTGACTTTTTCTACAATACTCATCTTTTTGTATCTTCTGTTTTTTTAAAAATCTATGCTAGGGCCTCGTCCTCAGCATTAGCAGCAGAACTGGATAATGTTCATTATACAGGGCGCTGACGAGTGGCGCTGAGGTGGGCGTTAAGTTTACATTTAAAGTTCTGAGAGTCCTTGATGTTCACAATGTCCTGCGGGAGGCTGTTCCACAGCTTAACTGTAGCAGGGATAAATGTTCTTCTGTGCCAGGAGGTTGATGACTTGACAGGTTCTAGGGCTGCACTATGTTGGTTTGTGGACAGGCGAGTTTCTCGGCGATGAACATAGGCCTCATTTATGTTGCGGATATGCCTTAATTACCATTCTAGTGATCCCATAGTGTACGTTAAGCAAACGTCCATTACGTTTTGTTTTACTCCGGATCCCCCTTCCTTTATGGTGAATAGTGGCATGTCCCGTATGAAACTTGCAATGGTACCGTTGCACGCAATGCTATTTTCAGTATATGACTTGCTTGACTTATGTCGAGTGCCAGACCGCCACTCGAACCACTCTGTCAGCCCGGAATCGTCAGTCAGTATATACCACACCATCATTATTGCCAATTCTGGCCTTATATTAGCCCTACGTCTTAAAACTAAGGGCACTCGACCTTGTCTTGAGCATGTTACACAATAGCGATGTTCACCCTTAAGGGAATGGTGTCAAGGTTGTATTCATAATCATCTTCATATATTGGAAGATATTAGGTCCCCATAGACCATCCCGGTGCCCTTAAGGCTGGAGTAGCGCTTGTTATGACTGAAGAGAAACTCTGAATTTCAACCTAGGGGTCATCAGTGTCTCCGGACGTTAAACATTAAGCCGTGCGTAGATGCATGGTAGTAGTGCGGGCTTAAAAAACATAGTTTATGCTACAATGCAATGCCGGATTTCAAAATATGTCATATTTAATAGAATTAAGAATTCTACGTATTGCTGGATGCAGGCTTGTCTAATAAAATTGAAAAAGAAGGCCTTTGATGTTACTATTCTGAGTTATTTTCTAAACATCAATCCCAAAGAAATTTTATCATCTATATTTTCTTTAGTTGTCAACTCATTTTCTTTTTTCATCTGTAATATCTATGTTGTATTTGCAATTGAACATGAGATTTCAAATTCGACATCATACTGATAGAATGCGGGCCATATCACTGTGTACCATAAAAATCACCACATGGCTTGAATTCTTAAGAATCAAACTTTCACTAGCTCACCCTTTTACTTTCCCCTTTGGCTACTGTATTTCTTTTTTGTTTTCTTGCTATCATTTTCTACTACCCTTTTGAGTAGATCTCGCTCTTTTCGTTGCATATTCCTTTGTCCACTTTTCACGTTTTGTATGCGTATACACATTCCCCGTCGTTTCCTTCGCTTTTATGTACCGTGGTCAAATGATGATTCAAAGCGAAGTCTGCTTCTTTTTTTTACCACATAACAAGCCGCCATGAAAAATGTATACGTTGTCTGTACATGCCGTTCAATAACTACACGCTCGGGTTGAAACATGTAGTGCACATCTGACAAAGACGGCTGCGTAAAACACACACACAGAGATAAAAGCATTACATCTTTTTGAAAAATGCCCACTGACACAAATGCCCAGCGAACGCGTCCAGCACTCTCTCTACCCTCTTCATGTCCGCGTTACTGGCTTCACTTGTCAAACGGCTGCACGGTAAAAGCGAACCGGCGCCCGCCTCTAATCCCCGTGGGCCTCTCGCGGCCGGCACTATCTCTCACGTCGCCGCAAGCTCTTACGAGCGCAGTAAACACCGTCGTCTTTTATCAGAACAAGCCTTTTACGTAGCTTTGTGATGTCGAAAGCATCTGTAGTGGCAGCCGTTAACATGTAACACACTTTGAAAAGCAATACATTGATACAGCCGGTGAAGTTTATGTAACTGCTCAAATTTAGCCTCTTTTTTTAAGCAGAAACGTTGTTTTACATTTATGTCTTCGTTATCTAGAATAATGAAGCTGACGTAACATGTTTTTGTTTTATCAATTTTAAGCTACAAAAGATTATGAGATATAGGTGTGTATATAATTGGTCGTAAATTTTGTTGCGGCTGCTGAAAGGTTTAGAAGAAATAAATGAAGACAAAAGAAATAGTAGTAAATATGTTAGAAACTGAAGAAAATTATTTATTTCTATACATTTTACAGACCATTGATACTTATCTATCACATTTCGGATTCTCTTGAATATGTCTTTTTCTTATAAAACATGGTACCGTCTCTTGCCATGACTTGCATCATTGTGATCATACTACAAGCACAAATACATAAAATATATGAATCTACAATAACACTGTATTTTACCTACTTAATTTGAACCCCACAAACTTGAATAGTCAATGATTTCAGCTCTGTCTGGTGTTGAACCCATTCAGCATGTTAAGTGAAGTCAACTTTTCAAAAACCTCTTAAAATGAAAACTTTATTTCTCGGAGGGGATCAATGAATACGATGCTGAGGTATAGTGTCTAGGATAAAACTATGCATGGCTTACTTTGGTATTTTCACAAGGATTATGAGTTTTTCAGAATGGCGCCATGGACAGAGTTATCTTTAGTTTTAAGGGGCTGAGTGAGAAGAATACAAACAAGATCACGACAGAGAGGATCTCTTGGGATACTTTTGCGTAAACCTTTAGGCCGCAGCAAGTAAATTTAATGTATGACATCAACGCGCGCCTCTTTTTTCACCTGAGTAAAAAATAGAGTTTCCTGACGATAGTCAATGTGGAAAGAAACTACCGAAAATTTGACTTGACGGCGCTAGTAAGCTGGCTATGACATTGTTGAAGAAGTGTAACAAACAGTAACTAGTTTGGTATATATGTATAAGTGACTTCACTTTAGTATTGTAGGCTTGAGTGTACTTGCAGAAGTAACACTAGTAGCAAGGTAGCCTACATTGTATATGTGCTTTGAGTGAAGTAGTAAAAAATAACGCTAGTGTGGTAGCCTCGAGTGTAGTTGTCGTGATACTAGTATATGCCACCACACTAGTGTCACTTTCTGCACTTCTCCAATACAGGAATAAAATACTTGTTGGTTGTGATAACATGTTTTGTTGCTTCAATTCTTACAACAACGTTTATGTCTGTATTTTGACAATTAAGGCATCTTTTTGTTTCGCCTAACTTGTTTTTTTCCTCGCTCTTTGTATTAGAGTTGGAGTCAGGGGATTTCATCCATGAAATTTACATGTAGTCTAACTGGGCATACATATATTTGCTGTTGTTGGGTTGGGTGGCCATTTGATTGCGAAAAGTAGCGGGGTTTTCAGAAGCCTCATCAAAGTGAATTGTGTTTTCTTTCTTTCTTTTTATCCCATTTGATTCCGTAGTTGTACAACATCCGCCCGCCGAAATGTCAAATATGACGTCATCATACACAGATATGGCGCACTCTAATCCTAACTACCTCAGCTCAAAGTGCTGGGCATTGAAAGCATTATAGAGCAGGTGTGTTACGCCGAAGGGCGGTTATACCGGCAATATAGTCACAGATACATTCTGGTTTTCAGAAAATGTGAGAAAATAAACATGTAGCAATTGTATTTTCTAACACACTGGCAGAGATTTCACCACAGCGTAAGAATATACCACATGTGTTTGCTATGATATGATGCCGTTCATATGCTACATTAGTTTTCATACCCCTACTGCTGCAGTGCCCAAACACCTTTGAAACCAAGGGTACTAGTTTGATATTGCCCATGTTTGTTACTTCGCTTTACAACAACCGAGCGAGTGCAACGTACGCATTCTAGAAATACCCTCAACCCAACAATTGCCAGGGCTAGCATACAGAACAAGCATGTGCAAACCGACAATAGTCGGACTCAGCAGGACTAGGGTTAAAAGATAAACCAACATTCAGAGAACGTTTCCCTTATAACAGTCAGCTGTCATCGCAAATAATACACACAGCACGGAGAGCATCAAGCAAAACTAGTGATTTAAGAAGAAAATGCATTTCTGAATCTAACGTTTTCCCGAATGAAGCTTTCAAGATCCGAGGTCCTGTGAAATAGAGGATCACTAGAATTACTGAGTTACGAGGAATTGTGACCAATGTATATGATGTAATATGTGCTTTTTGATTTGACATGCCAAGAAAAAAAGCCTTAAAACTTAGTTGTTGCTGTTAACTCCTCTAATGCATCACCGCTTTGACATGACTCTTGGTAGACGCCGTATTTCTAAATGAAAGCCAGCATGCCAAGGGAGCACCATTCATTCTCCATCAGAGGAAAATTCACCCCACTAATCATACAACCGAGCGAAGACGCTTCCCCAAATGCCACACAGCCTATCTCGACTTAAAGATAGGCCAAAACCTTGGAGCTTGTCAAGCGTAACTGGGACTTCCTCTCTTTTTCTCTCATTCTGTTACAATCTCTCGGCGTGATCTTAACCGGTTCAAAACAAAACCCACTTGAAATGCATAGAAGCGCATTGTAATGATCTCCAGAGAAGGGGGCCGAGAAATGATAACGTATCCCTGCGGTACACACCAAATGCACATTGGGTGAACATATCGTTAGGAGTTGACTGCTGTAGACGACTCATGAGCAGTTCAGCTTATTATAATAAGTAAGTAATGTTTCTACAGCCCTTGGGCCACACAGCTGCAAGCACTACAACAGTGGTGGTGCTCAATAGTACTAATATGTGGCTTAAACTACCATACTAATTCATCACAAATTAAAGAGCAATTGTATGAGAATCGTTAGGAGTAAGCGTTCGATACAATGGGAATGTTCAATGTCACTCATATGCTTCGGTTGTCCTACGAAAATGTCCGACAACAAGCCTTATAGTTCTCCTTTATTTTACCGCCAGTGCGCTCTTGTTCAAAGGAACTATAACTGAACGCAGTACATGTAACGTATTTCTACCTACAAGGCAAACTATGGCTTGATAAAGTTTACAACTTCTGCTCTCAATTCGTATCGTGTGCGCCGGATTTCACCGCATGATGTGAGCCAGATCCAACAGAATGAAAACGTCCAACATCTAAGAAGATAGTCCGCCCCTGTAATCTACCAGATAACCCTCTTTGGTCCTGCTACGATCTCTGAAGCTCCAATTTTGTTCCCATTTACTATTCCTCTTTTACCTCAAAAGCGTGGTTGGGAAGCACTCGGTGTAGTGTAGTCACGCAGATCCATTTGATGCCCATGGATCTTACTCAATATTGCCTGGGTAGATCTTAAGGTTGAAAAAAAAGCGACTGCTTTGCAAATTGAAGGATTTGGGGGGCTATAATTTTGATGGAAGAGCTAAAAGGTCTTACGTGGCGAGCACGTTTTTGTGGAGAGAGATTTGTGCCGAAGTGTATTTCTTTACGCTTGGCGGCATTGCAATGAATGCAAACACTGCTAAGCAAAGCTTGTAAAAAAGTTAAAATTTACACATGTTAAGCCTTGGGAGAAAAGACATTGTTTTCTTGCAGTTAGTTGGATGCATCTTTAATTTTGGGAGCATCATAAAAAAGCTAGATAATTCTAGTCTTGATTGTAAATCGTACTGTTCTATCTTACTTTTGCTTGCTGCAAATGTACATAAAATATTCGATCAATTTATGACCACCTGACAATGGTGTTTCCTTATCGTTTTTATTCTAAGGATTTTTATGTATATTCAACATTTATCGATTACCATAACGGTATGTAATAAACTCTGCCTTTGTCTAGTATATATTACACTATAATATTTGCCTCTAAGTTATATTCTTCTCCTTCGATGTATGCTATGATTGTCTTATTTGACTTTTAAGCTATGTATACAGTTTATTTTTACAGTTTTTGTGTGTCCCTATCTACGTTCTATCAGATTGTTAAGATGTGGTGATTTCAACTCTACAGTGAGGCAAATTGTAATAACACCCTGCAAACTTTATCTTAGTGCTGGAAAATCTCAAGTCTGCCTTCCAGTCACGGAAAATACGATCAAGCAAAATAATTTTTGAGTCAAGTTGTAGTTCAACTCAGCATATAATTATATTTCTGCCATGGACAAGATGTTCGATTTCAGTTATCGCATTGCCAATCGGTTTGTGTCCCTCGCATAGTCAAGCAACAAAATAGTGGAAGATTAATTATCCATTGACAGGGGAGGTCAGTACGAAATTACAAATCCTCACTTGCAAAAACTTTTAACTACGGAGTGCCATTAGGCAAATTGAAGGTCGTGTTTTGGCTCAAACTGTGCGATCACCAACTACAGAGCCTTAGAAAGGAAAAGAGCTGAGAAAGGTATTAGGGTATGAAAGAGCCACCCTGTGACATACACCATGAGTAATTATTCAGCAATCTGCACGCTGCCTATCTCTTAACTGGGTTCATCGCGTGGGAGGATAGTAAAAGGATTAAGTTCTTGCTGCGTTCTATTTGTTTAGCCGCATGTGAAACTCGGATGTTCAGCATGAGAGATCGTTTTTTTCGCGGGCTCAGTGACAATGATTTATAGCGAACAGCCTGTGCAGTGGGTGGTGGTAGTGGGGGTTATATACTGTGGAGTGATCAAGAAAATTAGCACAATACGATAAGTGGATTGGATGTGATGGTTCGGTGGATGGGAGGTGTAGAGTGAGAAGGATGGTACGAGGGGATAGTGGTTCGGACTCGGACGGTGCGGGGAGCTCGCCAGTCCCGCCGACGGCACCGAGTCTTCACCGGCAGGTGTGCGCGGAGTGCGCGGCGCTGCTCCACTCCTCCAAGCCGCCCGCCTGTTGGAACATCATCCACCTGTTCTGTGCCGGCTGTCTGGAGCGGATGCCGGCGAGAGACGCCCTGCGAGCCCGGATCCGGATCGACCTGGGCCTGAAGCTGGTGTGTCCGGACTGCGGGGGGACCGAGGAGGCGCCCGGCGAGTGGGTGGACACGTACAGCGTCACCAGCCGCCTGCCCAAACTGCACGACCCGAAGGCAGCCGGACAAGACGACAGCAACAACAACAACAGCAGTCTGAGGGGACGGCTTGTTCGATGGTAACGGAGTGAGAAAACAACTATTTCCTCCCATGCGAACGTGCTGTAGCATGGACACACCGTAGGCAAGACATTTCCTGCCATTTGCACGCAATGCTGCTAGACTGTACTAATACCGTGACTGGCTAGCGCTGTTATCTTATTCTTACCAGAGACCAAGTAGATGCTACAAACATGCTGAACTGGCAACTTGTTGTGGACGTACAGTGAGGACAATATCAACTGGAAATGGTCTGTGTGAAAAGACTGGGTAATATCACAAGCTACCCGTGAAACAAACATCCTTTTAAATGATGTAGTCGTCGGCAGTGCATCTTTTGGAATAGGTATTAAACGTTATATCATGGCTGTTAGTTTTGTTTCAACCATTATGCAGTCTGAAACGGCATTCAGATAGACTGGTGTGTTGTGATATCGCGTTTTAGAACAAAGGATGTGCAACATTCAAAGCTAGCTTGTATCTAAAAAGTTACGATGTTGTCCTATACTATGTCGTCACGCAATCCGTGACAGAAACACTAAATCCAAGATAACACTTTACAATCATGCCTCATAAAATTTTGTCAGAATTTCAACCTTTTTCGGAAGGTTTCATCTCGTGTGCACTGGTTTTGCTATTCTATATCAAAAACTTTCTTGAAAGTTCAAGTTCAACTTTGAATTTATTCCGTTATGTAACTCCCGTGATGCAACTCGGTGCCGCCATGTCAGTCGTTTTGACAACGGCGGCCATTTTGATTCCGATCACGCCCAAAGTGGGGCTGTACGCAATGATTTCCAAATAACTGTGTGTGAATTCGGTTAGCCGAGTTGATGGCGTCTTTTGTGTTGTTCAATCGGAGAAGGTCGCCATATTTTCGACAGGCGCCGAAACTCATCACGGACTCATTAAAGAATGAAATAAGGTTGCCTGTCTGTTACACTGACAAGGCCTGGAAAATTATTCAATCTGGAAGGGCACGACTTCGATGCGATTATGCGCAATTTCACTTGTAAGGGGCACAAGATAGACTAGATTGGATACACAAGACCAACTTCTAATATCCTAACCATGAGACAGAAATACGTGGGGAAATGTGGGTGGTGTAGTGAATGTCTTGCCAAGTTTTGGAAGGACGTGCTGCATCTGAAAGACTCTCTACGAACTAGTGTGTCAAGAATATGATTCTAGTCAGAAGTTATATCTTGTAGGAGATTGAAAACTGTGTATGGAATAGTTGGCATAAACTTGTGACTGTCAGCAAAACTGATTTTGTCCTTATTTCAAGTAAAAGAAAACAAAAGATTTCGAGTTTCGACCTAATCGTAGTTGTGTTTCTCTGTTGCATGAAGCAGTGGCAGCGACAAGATAAATGGCTACAACACCAGTGAGCACATTGCGTTTTATTACTCTTTACTAACGGGTTTCCCAGCTGATTATTTTGGGAAAAGGGGGGGGGTTCCATCGCATTGCCTCATATCTTCAGCTCAGCATCATTGGTGAAGCGAAATAAAAATAATACTGCTGCACGGAAAAAATTCATGCCGCATTTTACTACCCCGTATTGGTATGCAATTGTCACGATCAGCTTAGCATGCTGACCTAATGTGGTTCTTTCAGCTGACTCAGAATCTAGAAGTCCTGGGTTCGACTACCAAAACAGCAGGTCTCTGTAGCTGTGTTGTGGCCTTGGGGAACCTGGGACTTCTTTCCTCACTCCACCAAGGTGAAAATCAGTACCCACAGGCACTTCGGGAAGGGATTTCTTCTAGAATGGAACGTAAAGCCGGAGTTCCCAAGTTTGAGGAGGGCTACAACGTTAACTCGAGCCACACCAGGAGCACATTAAAGAACCAGCCACAGTCTGGTCTTACTAAGCTTGTACTTTCTTGTACAAATTTGATGTGTAACGTCTTGAAAGGTGATTTGCCAGTTATCCAACAAACTTTAAACGCCAGGTCGTCCGGAAACACCTGTTGCATCTGTCGAGCGAAATGTCAAAAAGTGACATGGTATTTAACCAACCGTAGGCCGCCTACGCTCATTACGTCAGTGGGGGATACTTGAACGCACGCTCTAGCAATCAATTTGTGGCAATTAGTAGATACTCCATTGCCGACTACAGGAAATAAATTGTCAAGTCTTCAAACGATTTGGCTTTTATCGTAAAAGGATTAAACATCGCGTTTGACATGTTTTGTATTTGTGAAATGCGATTGTGCCCTATAGATTGTATTTGACGACGACTAACGACATCATTGGTAGCTTAAAGACCAATTGTTTCAAATTGCACATGATTTACGTGTAGTCTTTTCAGCGTCACCGTAGTTGCCATGGCAATGACATATAAGCACTGTCTTGGTCTCCTTCGAGAAGCAATTAAAGCTGTAACGCACACCTGAGGCAATGGGCTAACATGTAAGTAAATGTCATTAAGCCTGCATATGCCTTACGTAGATCATAGATGTGAACCTTTACTTCCGGCAGTATTTCTTTAGCATATACAATACGTTTTCATCTTACCAATTGTGTGGACGCTTTTATTAGGAGTAAAAAGGATATATCATATTATTCTGGCATATAAGATGTAGCGCCAGCTATCATATGGCTTTGATTGGATATTTAAAATACCTTATACATACATAGACCTCAGACCCTTCCGCAAGTTTGTTGCATAAGGCAACTGTCTAGGAGAAAAAGACAGACAGAAAGAGACAGAGACAGAGATGAAGTTGCAGTATAGACTTTTAAGCGAATTTTTGGTTCTTGGGTTGAAAAAGATAGACAGAAAGAGACAGAGATGTAGTTGCAGTATAGACTCTTAAGCGAATTTTTGGTCCTTGGGTTGCAAGATAAAAGGCCCGATAAAAACGCATAAACAGACGTCCAAAACAAGCCAGAGACTGACCTCTGCTTGCAACCCCCCACCCCCATCGACTTGAAGGCCCAATCATTTGAGCGATCACAAAAGATTGCTAGACAAGGTCTGAAGGAAGGTCATTGGGCCGTAACCCGGACGACACTCTTTGCTCATCTAATCGGCAGGGCCCGATATGCAGTCCTGTGGACATGTTGACCAGTCATTTTTTGAAGGTAAAAGCAAAAAACAGACCATAGCAGACCCCAGTGGAAGGAAACTCATCACAGCCTTGTAAAGAGGATATTAAGTAATTAAGTATGTTAAGTTAGAATTCTTTGTAAAGCTAACTGGCTCGAAATTGATATTCGTATATGGCTATTCCATATTGTTACCGGTTCCAGGCATTTTGCTTGACGGAAATCTAAAATAAAGATTTCGTAATAAATGTTTTTAAACCTTTCACTTTAACAGCATACCCCATAATTTACAGGAATTTCTCTAGACGACTTTATGTTATTTTCTGGCCCCCATGAAACATAATCAATTATCATTCTAATCATCGCTCTTAGAAGTATGCATTACTTGTACATGGGTATGTTAGAATTCGTAGATGCATTTGTATTGCTACCTATTTCTTCCAAGTTGCCAAATTTCAATCCTAGATCTGAACACCTTATTTTATCTTTTATCTTATGTAAGACGTCAGAAGCTTTCCATAGCTCTTCCTGGAAAACGAGCAGGTGTCAGTTCAGCCCTCTGAGTCTAGACGCACCTGTCACTCAAGAACGTCTAACAAGAGGCGTGGGATTTCCTGGAGCGGCCACGGCGTCCGTTAATTACATCAACAGGGGATTTTGGAAAGACCACTGTCAATCAATTTCTACCAATTAGTGGATGACCAATCGTCGTTGGCAGAATGGACTCCATTTCGTCAACGGAAATGCTTTAAAACTACCGTTTTTCAAATTTTCTCTACAAAATCTTCGTACGTCTTTTGAATAGCCTGGTAGGATGTCTGTTAGAGCCGGCCCGGGTAATTAGGGCAAATTTCACATTATCCACACGTAAAGGGCTCCTCCTGTGCGACCGTCGTTGTCATGGCGACGGCATATCACGACCAACCTTTCCTCCAAGCAGAAGTCATTAAGGCTACAGCAAACACCTGGGGGGATAACACATCCAAATGTCAGCACGCACGCACGGTCCACGCAAATGCAACAGGTGCCTCCGGCAGAATTACTGATTTCAAGAGTTTGGCCCAATTCACACACATGTGGGCTGTGTGTGAGGAGCTTTGGGCTAATACTCAAGCGGAGGTTTTGTACCAGAAAAAGCTGCTTGGGTGGCCCAGGGTTCTCCTTGCACAGTCGTGAGTCGACTCATAATCGACTAGAAATGCGTTTGAAACAAGTTTTAACTGTAATTGCCGACACAAAAATTGGACTTACCTAAATTTGTGACTGTACAACACCAGTCTTTGCCAACACAGATGAACTTTCAAGCTAAAAATGCGTGTGTAAGTCGGGCCGATTTATTGGCACGCTTTACACACAGGTGGACTCAAGTCGCTCAGCTAACTGTTGCGTCCACGGTAGTTGAGACATGGCCTCCCGATGCCCACTCATGCATGATGAAACCAATTCCCACAACAACTTGTATGCAAATCTGCGCCGTTGAAAGGAATAACACAAAACTCTCGTTCTTGAATGGCAAGAGTTTTCCAAATCTACCAATCGCTGCCTTCAAATTGAAGTTTGAAAATGGACGGTTAACCGGATTGACATCTGGCCACCTGCTGCCTTCAACGTGAAGTTTGAAAATTGACGGTTAGCCTGATTGGCATCTGGCCACTCGCTGCCTTTAAATTTAAGTTTGAAAATTGACCGTTAACCCAGTTGGCATCTGGCCAATCGCTGCCTTCAAAGAGAAGTCTGAAACTTGACGGTTAACTTGATCTGGCCACAAGATGCCTTCAAAATGAAGTTTGAAAATTGACAGTTATCTGGACTGGCATCTGGGAACGATTTATACTGGAGACATTTCATTCGCGGAACGTATTATAATCGATTCTTGGGTAAAATGTGTTGGAGAAAACTAGAGCCAAAAGGCCAAAGGTCAACTTGCCATGTCAATAATCCACCATCAACACGTGTCTGATGGTTTGTTGTGTTTAAATGAGGTCATTGACCCTAGAGAAAACGGATTGGCTGAGTGATAACCCTGGCTTGCCCTAAGGTGGGCAACAGTTACTTTAGTTTAACCTTTGGCCCATATATGCTATGATGATGGGCGTACGTAAATGGGTTGTTTTGGGTGTGTCTGTTTGACGGATTTTTACCTCCGTGAAAATGGTGGCATTTTCTTTGGTCAGTCTCTTTGATGTTGATTTTGGCATGTTTGTGTTTTTTCCGCTTATTTTGGATTACAATTTCAGAAGCTATGGATGGATTGCGATTCGGGGCCTCTAACGGTTTTTCTTGGTACTGCAGCGAAACTTCCTGTTTTTTAAACCTTCTGTTGTATTGTCTGATGCTCAAAAACCTCATATATGAATGTGTTACGCATATTCTAGCCATGCTTGGAGTCTATATATTCTATCTTTTGTGTGTTTTTACCAATTCATAAAACCTATTAACATTGAAATAAGTCTTTCACGCTCGTTCTCATTTAAATGTACACATTTTGTAATCTCCGTTACCTTTAGAAGTAAGACGTTCCTGACATTAAGATATGCCACATATTAGGTACCAAGCTGACGTTTTTAAAAGCTAGAAAAGTTTTAAGTCGTCATAAAAACTACAGTTTAACATCTTATATGTGGCATATCCTAATGCCAGGAACGTCTTATTTCAATCGGTAACGGAGATTACAAAATGTAAATACGTCCCTTTCCAACCCTCTCTCGCGATATCATGAGCCTCACCTCAATTCACCTCTAGCTCTCCAGTGATCTGACGTAGCTGTGTTCGGGAGGTCTTCTTCGACAAGGGAGCAATTCCTTTCCTCGTTTCCACCTCATTTGCCCATTCAATCCTTCCCAATATCCTCCGTAATAACGGCTTCGTATAGGTGACGGTTAGGTCGTGAACTGTAGCCAACGCACTTCATCATCGGTAAAATTCGGAAATCCCCGACTTGACCCGAACACCACCGGACGAGCCCACGATTGGTGATTTTGAAGGGTGGTTACTTTTTTTTGTAGAACGAGAGTCAACTATGAAGATTTATTTTTTGTCTTCAAAGAATGAAACCGTCTTGAGACCTCGCGCGAAGTCTCGCGGCTTTGTTGTCCCGCGAGATTTGGGAGATAATGCAGTCATCAATTTCATCCACACTTCCGCGGGTCGTGAGTCGAGCAGACGACCACAAGAGACGTGGCACAGAATCCCGAATTCAACCAACAACCTGGGAGGCATCACGGGGTTTATAACTAAAAATAGCAAGGTAGCCGGAGGGATGGTCGATTGAAGCGATGCGGATGTCTACGATCAACACTAGGAATTTATATGAGCCCGTTTTCGGTTTCTTATACGGTACCGTGACTGCCGATGCCGTTATATTCTCATACCCAATTTTACGAGTCAAGTTTCTTAACAACTCGAATAGATCTTAACTCAAAAATAGGATATAAGATTTGTACATTCAGTGATAATTAAAGTCCTTCAACTCAAGATAGTGGAGCCTTTTATTCAGGAAACATACGTTTGCTGTATGTGCTATCTTTGCGTTTTAATTCCTCTCTTTAAGACAAAGACAGGGACAATGCGCCACTGCACTGAAGTTAGTAACTTATGTTAACAATGCCACATATACAAGGAACAAGATAGACTTGATAGATTCAACAATGACGATAACAATGATGATATGGAATAGTAATAAATAACATACATACATAGTGCGCCAACATCCTTTCCCCCCTAACCCATGTAGTGATGTGACTTTTATATCTGCTTGACGGGCGTTTGAATTTCTAAGAATATTACACGCCAAATGATTTCTGAATTACAGATAATAGTTTAGACGAATTAGATGAAGAGCTGATCTATATATGTAGTTAAAATCCAATAGAAATAAACGAATGTAGACACTTTACCGTTGTCGTCACACTGTTTCGCAATTTACGCTGAAGTACGTCAATCATAACCGCATGTAGTTTATGTTATTAGCGTGGCACGTTTACTTGCGTGCGTAGTAAATATACCGACCCCAATCTGCGAAACGATATACGCTTATAGCCATGAGCGTCACGGAAAAGTGGCGTTCTTCGGTACAGGCAAGATCTTATTAAGATTGCTTTGAATTTTCCTCGATTTCTCTTCTCTAATGTTCTTTTTTAATCCGAAAATGTAGGCGGCGAGGCCATTACTAATATCGCTAACGTCTTTTGGTCAGAGAGTGATATAACATATAAGATTCGATTAGATATTTTGGAAAGTGTGGGAGCCTGCTTTGAAGGCAGATAGCAACTATATATGGTAAAGATTAGACGCTGAGTTCTTGAAGTGGCACTTATGCACGTTAAACACACCATAGCCTCTGAATATGACATGCATATGCTTTTATGTAAGATGTTGTTTATACAAAAGTGAGAGAAACAAAAACTTTAAAAAAGGTCAAATTAAGTTGAAGGATTCAAAATCTTGTCATTCTTTCTTTGTCTAAAATTTAGAATAAACATAAGGACCACCTGGCCAATGTGACCACTTTTTTCTGGTCTCTTAGGCATTTTTTTCCTTTGACACAATCATTAAGAATCCTGTCTATAGTCCACATAGATAGGATTCTATCGGTCTCATGCATGGTCTTCTTGGACAGGTTTGACTGTATTTGATAATTATCTCCATGAAAAATGGAGATATAGTTTTGGGTGTGTCTGTCTGTGTGTTTGTTTGTCTGTTTGTGTTTCCGCACTACTCTAGTCAGCATAACTCAAGAGCCTCTTGATGGATTACAATGATATTTGGTATGTAGGCGGGTGTTGTGTAGCCGAAATTCAAGGTCGATTTTGGGCCCCCTGGTATGTGACCTTGTTATGCACTGCTTTGTATGTAACCAAATCGAACATCAAACTAAAAGAAAGGAAATAGCTATAGGAACTATACAAATGCTTATTGTCGTCACCAATTTAAAAAAAAAAACAATCATAAAGGATCGAAAGAATATCTGTTATAAGAAAGAATATCTGTTATAATTAGACTTTATGCACCATGGAAACTTCACTGATTTTTTTTCGGTTTCAACATGTCATTAACAAATATTTTTTACACCGAAAATTCTTTCCAAATAACGCAGGTACTCAATTTAGTAAATAGAGCACTCATATCGTTCGTGTTGACAAAAGTGCTATTACTTCAATGGGTTTTGAATCGCTAGCAATTGACTTAATAGCTGTTGCCCGTTTAAAGAGTTTTAAGTTGAACATGCCGTGAGAACACTACGCAATTACTCACCCAAAGAAAACGGCATCGGAAGAGCATATAACTTATTAATAGCAAAATTAACAAACAGGAACGATGTTTTTGTCACATTGACGTGCATTCAATTTCTGCTGAACAATAATTTGTGTCGAGATAAGTATTCTCCTCCACGCTGAAGCTGTCGCAGTGGTAAATTTTACAGGTTTGGTGGCAATTTGTGCCTCGATGTTATTGCTAGCCCTCTAAGGTGTGTGGTCACGCATACATTTGATCGTACAGTCTCTCACATTACTAGTTTTGGCACCAAGGCCAAGTCTAGTCTTCTCACGGTCGTGTTCTCACACTGTATATTAATAACATCTCGAAACAATATTTCAGGAAAGAAGACTCCGAATGCAAATTCATATCTTGACGTCAAGCATTAACTTGTTTTTCACATATCGAAAATTGATAAGGAATGGATTTATTCTAATTCATCATTATTTGTTCAAAACCACGATTAAAACAATTATTTTGGGTGAAAAGGTAAACAAGCATCTTTATCTGAAACTGACAATCACATGATGCTGCCCTGTTGCATGCATGCTTATTTATTTGCTTGTTTTGTTCTGCTTTTGTTTTATCTGTTGAAAACATAAAGCTACATATTTTTAGCCCACAGGCCTTAAGTTTATTATACTTGAGTATATCTTTGTTTTGCTTTGTTCTACTTAATGATTTAATATCATAGAGTCAAGAGTGACATGGAGTGAATCAAGGCCTCTGTTTTACCGTAAAGTAACACATATATCGATTTTGCAGTGATACCATACCGACAATACCACTCAATATGCCCGATACTTTTCTCTCCGGCACGTTGCACTCAATACCAACCCTATTGGGGGGAAATGAAAAAAGGCAATTTACGCCTTAGCGCGCATGTTTCAAATTGCTTTGCCAAATAGAAGTGACTAAAGTGAGAAGATTGCACCCTGTCGTAATCGCTCCCAGTCAAGTCCCGAGCTTATATTGCGGACAAGCCTCGTTGAAGGTACTGTCCGTAGGTAGATACAATTGGCTTGGGGGCTATCCACTGTCTTTACAATATCGCTGTGCTGTGCGCTACTTGTTGTACACTCATTGCGATCGTTTGGAAGAGGGTTTTATATTTTTATGATCCTTACTCGTAGCAAGTCGGGGATTGGGTTGTATATATTTATAGAGTGAGAGAGACGAAGAGACATATTTAGCACTGTATGACTCTCTAAGAGCTTGGAGGCTCAATGGAGATGGTTGTACGTAAATAAGAGTTCCCGGATGTCTCGCAAACTCTCGCACACATGCAAATCTCGTGAGAACAGAGTGCTAAGTACTCGTCGTTTTTGCCCTTTATATTCCACCGGCAAATTAGTACGCAGGACCAGCATACTACAATTTCAACCTTTACACGCTTTTAGATAGCGTGTGTGGTGTTTAACACGGTTGGGGGTCTGAATGGGGAGTTGAAAAGTACTCTCATGAAAGCATAAATGTCTGTAACGTTATTCTTAACTACCACACAATGGCCTACAATGAGACAACAATACACATATATTTCCCCCTTCATAGAAGGTATGTTTAATTACCTACAATACAAATATAGAGATACTTGGTTACATACTCGTTTGGCACGTATACTCACACCGTATCACATGTAACGATATTGACACACATAACATATGCACAGACACAATAGCGACTCTGGTTCAATCTTTGCTATCTACAGATATACATTGTAAACATGTCACTACAGCAAAGCGTAGTTTCTAGTTATGATTCCCAAAAGCACAAATAACGTGCCTTTAAACTTACAGGTTCTTTTCATATAAATATTTGAACGTTTCTGTGCTTCCCCAAAGACGTTAGATAAACTGGGATAATAAATCGTTTATTAGGTGTGAATAAAACATAACAAAGGTGTATTAACTAATCCTTGGCACCGTAAGGATAAATGGCTTGCCGTCTTTCTTACTGCCAAAAGTCGTTTGTCTCAATGTAGTCGTGGTTTCTCTCGTTCCTTTAAGTAGGACAGACGATACTTTAAGAAAGAGCAGTCTGATGAACGCAGGTGCGAAGACGATTTTTCAAGACGTCTCAGTTGGAAGAAGACGTATTGAAAGAGGAACGGAATTTTCCATTGGTCCTTAAGCCTTAGGACCAGACCATTCTATCTTTCTTGGGAGGGACTTACAGTATGTTCAGTTTTGTGTGAAAAAGATGCCAAAGAAAATGTCTTTTCAGAGAAACCTAAATCAATGAAATATAAATATGAAATATAAAGACAGCCAATTTTTAGTCTCTGAGGCCTAAGAATACTATAAGATGAAAGTAAAAATATAAATGCCATAGGAAGGAGGAAACGAAGAAATCTTAGATGTATAATCGACTAAAAGGGCCACAAAAACAAACACCCAGCTTGTCTTCTTTAGACGTTATAAAATGTACACCTATCAGATACTTCAATGCACAGAACTTTGTTCTCATACACAGTCTACTACTGCAGCATGCAACCTCTCTAGCAGCACAATTGCTCAATATATATATCACAAAATTTCACATTTCACAGAAACACATATATACTACATATTCCCATCTTTTTCTTTTTTTACAATAACACGTTCTCTCTCTTAAAATGCATCTCAAATAATACACCGTAAACTTTCAGACGTTCTTGTGTGATATCTTTTTTGGCAACGTCTCCTGAATATTGACCGTTTTTCCGAAGTGTCACACAATAGGCGCGAGGGCACCAGTTGCAGAACCCATTATTTCACCGGTATAATAGAAGAACTCCTTTTTCATTACACCACGCCGCCGTTATTGAGGGACAACAATTTCAGCAATTAGTTCCCGGCCACCTCACTTACAAGAGACAAAACGTTACAGGAATACAAATTAGTTCGATTCTAAACTACAGTATCTGTGTGTTTTTTTTCTACAGACAATTCTATACAACATTAACTCACAATACCCTGTATTCCAATTGCTTTCTTTGATAAGTCTGATAGATATTTCATATATCGCTTTTTTGTCATTTTGGCACACTACATGTTTCTTTCCGTTAAAAGTATCTAAAAGCGAGTTCAGCAAAAAAGATCTATTAAGTGTAAAAAAAATCTACTTACTCTATCGTTGGTAGGAAAATATGTCGACAACTTAACACAGCGCGACATATCTAACAAACGGATCCAAAGAAAAATGTGATCAGATTAACGCTAAGGGATCAATCATAATCAATTTGTTTCCTACTAAAGTGATCTTTTTGAATGTTCTGCCGCATCAACCAAAAGTAAATTATACAAGAGCAGTGTTCCCGACATCAGTCATTGTCAGCAAGCGGTAATGAAATTTGTACCCACCGATCTGTTCTCGCTAATCAATGCTCTATTCCCCATCCTGTGAATAAGTAGAAGAAACCATTGATAATCGTTCTGAAAACCGTTTCTAAACGTCCATAATGTCAATCTTGAGAAATGCCTCCTTTCGTTACACGGATGTGTTATCTTGATACACAGTTTCTTGAGTTGAATCAACGGCGGCGGAAGAAGCGCTTTCTTCTGCCGAGTCCCGGCGGTGAGACGTCGTGCAGTTTGGGCAGACGGCTGGTGACGCTGTACGTGTCCACCCACTCCCCGGGCGCCTCCTCGGTCCCCCCGCAGTCCGGACACACCAGCTTCAGGCCCAGGTCGATCCGGATCCGGGCTCGCAGGGCGTCCCGCGCCGGCATCCGCTCCAGACAGCCGGCACAGAACAGGTGGATGATGTTCCAACAGGCGGGCGGCTTGGAGGAGTGGAGCAGCGCCGCGCACTCCGCGCACACCTGCCGGTCGTACAGCTGGTGGAGCCCGGCCGGGGAGGTGGGAGAGGGCGGCCCGGGCGAATTCCCGCCTCCCTCGGAGTCCGAGCTGCTGTCAAACGCACACATGTCTATCTTCCTGTGCATGTGCCGGCTCTCCGCGCGCTGCTCAAAGGGCGAGTAATTACCAGCGAGCGCCTCCATACAGTAGCGTACCTTGTCCATGGTGCTAGCCCGCCTTCTACCAAGTCCGTTTAGCAACGCTAAAGAACGTTACGGTCTAAACTCTCTGCCCTTCTGTCCCCCTTCAAATACTTTAAGTGTCCATGTAACGGAGTCTTCACACAAAGCTTTTAAAAGCCTGTCTCTGTAAGCGCTGAGGGGCTTTTTAGCGGCGGTCCTGTCCACCTGTGCTCCGTAGATCCATCAACGTGCTCTGTGTTCTGCCCCGCCGCGCTCCAAACAACCTGTCGGGCCGCCGCCGGCTGATGAGTTCTCCCTTGTCCCTCGTTAGTAACCTCGAGCTGGAGCCAAGCTGAGCAGAGGTGACGCTCTCTGTACGCAGATCGATGGCGTGCTTGATCTAAAATAACGTCCAACTCTTCTATTTATAGCAGCGCTGAAGAGAGAGTGGGCCTTCAGTCAGTCAAGAGGTTGACGGTTAATTTGTGAAAAGTTCAAAGTCACAGCACAGCGTCTTTGAAAATGCTCGTGCTGTCTCTTCTCCGCCCTCCTCTGTGGTAGTGAGAACGAATCGGCACTGACCTGACGTCTTTCCCCGTATCAGTTCTTCTTTCCTCCGCCGCTAAGCCAGATCATCCATCGTCAGACGATCTTGTGCAATCTGCTCTGCCAAATCCTGTTCCCGCCTTTTTTTTTTTACGTCGCACACATCAAGTCCGGATGCGCGGCTAGCCGCGAGAGTTAACGAGCCCAGGCGGGCGAGCAAGGCCCTACACCGTACTTCATTACACTCTCGCCCCTTGGTAGATCTGTTTTCCCCCTAGTTAACATTCACGTGGGGAGAGTCCGCGTTCCCCTGGCCACAACCTCGCGGTCTGGGGTTGATCGATTCAACCATGCGATCCCCCTCTTCCTTGTGGCCGATTAATAAACCCCTTATGGCGCCGTGAAGTTTGAACACGTCAATCCTGTGCGTAGTCTGACGACAGGAAACAATGTCAAACCCTTCGCGAGGGCGTCAATTTGTACGCAAACGACAGGCAGCTGCTTCCGATGCCCGGATGAAGAGAAATACCCAATCCCGGCCCAGCAAACTCTCGCGGACCATTTGTGTATTCACGCCACGCTCGTGTCTAGCCCCGTATAGACCAAGAGACTGTATCTGAATGGTTCTTTAGGTATGTATATAATGGGTCTAGGGGAGGAAAGGCGGATCGATTCGCCGATTTCATGCTAACTTGGCTCCTACATCGCGCACGCGTTTTACAAATTTCATAACTGCCTTCGATCATTCGAGTCCCAAGACACGTCGGTATTAAAGTCATTTATTCATTCACGGCCGCGGGTTCAGCTCGCTTTACTACGGTAATGAATAGGCGGCTGGGGGAATGCGCGGCTAGTAATAAAAAAGAGATATTTCCCATCAATCTTGCCGCCAATAATCTAGCACCCATCTATTACTTCTGGGTAATCACCACTTCCTACATGTGTCGGAATGCATGATAAATTTGCTACGGGCTATCCGTCCCTCAGGAAAAAAACACACCCCTCCCCCCTGCCAAACGATAATAAAAGCGCGGGAAACTCTCGTTCCCAAACTTGCAAACGGCCGCTTGCGTTCACCACTTCCTACATGTGTCGGAATGCATGATAAATTTGCTACGGGCTACCAGTCCCTAAGGAAAAAGACACCCCCCTTCCCCCTTCCCCCTTACCAAACGATAATGATAAGCGCGGGAAACTCTCGTTCCCAAACTTGCAAACGGCCGTTTGCGGTATTGAAAAAACAAAAAGTCCGATATTCGATACATTCCCCCCGTAAAATACGTTTTTTCTCAAATCTTATTCATACCACCATCACCATGAACATGACTTGAGAGAACGCTCAGGGAATATGCATGAGTCTATTACGCTCCCATTTTGGGCCCGACATAGATTAGACCAGCAGGAGATTTGGCCTAATCTCTTCCACCTCAGATGCACCGCTAGGAAACTACCAAACAGCGCCGCAAATGGACACGGGAGAATCCCCCTAATAGGATCATCATGAAAACGGTCCAGATGCATGGTCGCTCCGAAAATCCCGGCTCTACCGAGATAGATACGATAAGACGACACCGCTCTGCGAGAAATAGATAACAAGCTTGTCTTCGCTTTGAAGAGAATTGTTCCCACCTTTGTAAGGCTTTCCAGACTTCAAGGAAGAAGAATGATTGTATTTGGAGAAGAGAGAAAGAAGGGAAATGAAGTTTTATGTTAGACCTTCCACTGCAAGGTCGTTTTCCTCAATTAGCAGAGGTCACTGCCCTTAGACGTAAAGGTTAGAGTATCAAGGACATAACCTAGTCTACCGTGATCCGAATCAAAATGCAGTGATAATAGAACCTTAAAGTTTACGATTCTGCCGTACAAAGTATGCATCAGATATTGTTCTGAAAGCTTTCTTCATTTCATATTCGAGCCTTTACTTGTTTACAATTTCAAAAGTGAATATTGATATCCAGTATTTGAAAACTGAGTTAAGATCTTCTTTTTTCACTTAAAATCATTCGATGAATTTAAAACATTAATAAACACAGTAAAATTGAATCAGGTATTTTTTTCTGACTGAAAAAAATATATATTTGATCAAAGTAGTGTTTGATAATTTAAAAGAGAATTCTGATTTCTAGTAATATGAATTAGTAAAGGAAAAACACACCGTTTTTCCAAATGATGAACCCCCAAACTCACGTTTTAGTGCTGGTAATTAAGTTCAGATCTTATCATTAAACAATCCCTTTCAGAACTCATTTCTCAAGGACAGGGAAATCATCACATAGAACGAAAGAAACTAGTAAGGCTTTCAGTAAATGATACATCTCTTACACCGCTAGACTTAATATGAATGATCGTCGAAGTCAAATTGTTGCCCATTAAACAATTAAGTACACGTACACATTTGCGTTTCCATTTACGGCTGACTGGAGCACTCGTTTATTTTCGAGACACGCTTAAATCATATACCCGTTTGGTGGCAACAAATAAAACGATTAGAATAATACTGCAATTTGTGGCGTCGCGTGGCGTAATGGCAGGGTGGCCTAGAACCCAGAGATCCTGGGTTCGAATCCCCTGGCATATCCCAGCGTATATACGCCGGAAAGTGGGATTTACCAATGGTGGTAAATGCTGGTAAAGTCTGGCAATGTTTAATTTAATTACCAATATGCAAACATTACCAGACTTTACTAGCATTTATCACCATTGGTAAATCCCACTTTCCGGCCAGTAGTGCCATTGAGATGCACGAATTTTCCTCACTTCACTTGGATGAATATGAGTACATAGCTTTGGTTAGGGACGTCCCTCGAGCTCTGATAGGACGTTAAATGGAGGTCCCGTGTTTCAGGAGAGCTGTCGCGTAAAAGAACCCACCACACTTATCAAGAAGAGTAGGAACCAAATAAATCTCTTCGGATATGCAGCTTGTGCTGTTTAGTAAAAACCTGTTGCCGGATAAACAATACAAATAGACTATCAAAGCAAACAAACAACACCAAAGTAAAATTCCTTAACATCTTCAATCGAAAATTTGGTCAGAAAATTCACAATTGAAGTATATATGATATTCCAAATTCTAGAAAACGATACGGAAAATGTCAAGGAATGGTAATTTTGTTTAGATACATTTCATGCTTGATACATAGAACAACACCATAGTTGAGCCCATTCCTTTTACTATCATACAATGTATTGTACTAAAATGGCACCCATTTGTTCATTAGTTTCTCTACATTTACTCGTCCTTTTATTGATAAAGTAAACATTACGGTAACCCTGTTTTCCCTTACTATAGGCCTATACTAATATACAGTTCTTTGTGACGAAACAAAAACATGTCAAAAATAATGATTTACAAACTGTATCATTATACACGGATAGAGAATATACATGGTTCTATTTTTTAAGACTAAGAGTGTCTCTTTTGCCAGATGTTCGCAAAAATGACGATAACATGCAAGAGACACCCAAGCTCGAGAAATATAAGAGCTATCATTAGAATTGATGATAGTTATACTTCACTTACTGACGGCACTACCTCGCCATTAGCGTAATGCATACTTTGGAAGATGAAGGCCTTTTAGGCGAGCATTACTGCAAATGAGGCTTTTACTTTGCAGTATCTTATTACTGAGCGACTTTCTATTCTGTTTTAATCTCCCGCCTTCTGTTACTGACAATTACTGTAATGAGGTAAGAGTAAGTCTGTAGACTACTATAACATATTAGTTGAGTTGATAGTGAGTTGCTTCAACAGTTATTTAGGTCTTTGCACTAGACAATTTGAATATGATTCAAGATGCAAACATATGGTTTATAAGATAACAAAATACACCAGAAAAAAGTGTGTGTGTGCGCGTGCGTGTGTTTGTATGTATGTATGTATGTATGTATGTATGTATGTATGTATGTGTATGTTTATCTCTCTCTCTCTATATATATATATATGTGTGTGTGTGTGTGTGTGCGTGGTGTGTGTGTGTTTGTGTGTTCGTATGTGCATGTATGTGTATTTGTGTGTTTATATAAAATCATGTGTGTCTGTGTGTGTGTGTGTGTGTGTGTGTGTCTTTATGTGTTTTAGTATGTGGGTTGGTGTGCTTTTTCATACGAAATGCACAGTTCAATTTTCACGCAACCCTTCCTACGTTCTTTCTTGGTCCACATATCCCTAGTTTCATACAGATTAAAACTCTAACGTCAAATACTTCCCGTGTATCTCTACGCGTCCCACATGAAAACTTCATTTCCTCCTTTCTCCACCAACCAGACTAACAAACCCCAAATGACCTTGCCTCAGGAGGCCAGACCACGTGACTTAATGCTCTCCCAAGATATTATCAGACAACAATAGATAAATGTAAAATTCATAATCATGCCTTTAAGTAGAAATCAAACCACATTCCCAAGACTGTACGCTTTTGCAAGCATAATCTTTTTCAGGACGTAAAGCCTTGGCCCTTGTGTATACACGTATTACCTCCGTATCAATATACAAACTGAAAGGGTGATCTTGAATAGGATTTATGAAGGAAGCATTCCACTTCACGGAGCTTATGATATGCACTTTAAATCAAATAGGTACGATGAATATTTTATTAGTATGTTTCGCGTGAGCCTCTTTATGATGGAAGGGCGTTTGATACCAGGGCGCGGAAGAAATATCAAAATTTCATACAAAGAAACGTTCCCCTAGTCGCATTTCTTAAAAGTATAACATGATTTAGATAATTTTTTTCGATTTTTTTCTGTGAATAAATCTAAAGATATTATGCCCGAGTATTAATGAGGATTTGAAATAGAATAAGATTGTTATTTTAGGTATTCAAGATGATTGTATATGAAAGAATTAGATATAGATAAAAATCATTTACCAAATTGGAATATCTGTTGCAACACAACGGGAGGTGCGTTTCGTAAAGTTCAGAATAAAAAAGAAAAGAAAATCTGTTTCACACGACATGGAGATATTTGAATGTTTACGCCCAAGGCGGTCTTCTTGTAATTTCACCTAATATCCGTGGTGCGCATGATGTAGCTCAACTGCCGGTGAAGTCTTTAAGAAGAAGTAATGCTGTTATTCAGGTAAAGATTAAGATTGATTGCACCTTAAGTCGTCTCCATGGGCCTTCTTAAGTATTAGATACTCCGTCTTCGGCTCGTGGCACTCTAGATTCAGACACGGTAGTTATGATACTAAATTTGGATACATTATAAAGAAATAAAGCCACATTTTTGCATGGCTATTGAAGAGTGTTGGCTCTTCAGATGCTAGCTGCGTTCTAATTAAGAGAACGCAGTAACGAATGTTGCGCTTACGGCGTGGTCGCATTTGTCGTAGGTTGTCTGAGCGATTTTGGTGTCGTAGAATCTTACGAGACAGAACCAGCTGCCGACAAGGACCCAACTCAACCTTTTCCGACAGCTAGTTTTTGTACGACACATGCAAGACTATCCCAAGTTAGAATGCCCTTTGTCTGCTATCGCACGACTATAGTACGACGAATGAGGCCGGCCGGGTCACAACTGTTACGGCTTCTCTGAGTACGTGAACTATCTCTAACATTACAGGTAACTATCACATACTGCAATCAGTACATTTGAATTTGGCACCACGGTAAAAAAATAATAATAGCTGCAGCTCAACTGTTTGAACGCTCTCTCTCAACCCCTTCCATAGCACATAAAATATACATTTCCACTAGTTGAAACTGTTTTACACAAACATGAGAGAAAGGTGGAGAGAGAAAAAATACAGTATTCCGCCTGACTGGATGCCTTGTATCCCAACACGGGGCTAATGTGCACTTTCAATTTTACAGAGAGAGAGACGCGCGTCTCCTACAAAATTGGCCGTGCGTCTGAGATGAGAGCGCTGGTGCGGAACGCTTCGCGTGCTCACCCCATCTCCCTAATGGCGGTACTGATGCCAATAATTGCGCCAGAATAGGCCTCTCCTATAGGGGTGGAATTGTAGAGTAGACGCAAGACTCCAAGGGAGCGGCGAATGCGAGGTTAACGACCTTTTGGATGCTGGAAACTTTGTTGTTGTGAGTTCTGCCGTGACTGCGTCTGCGCACTAGACCGGGATAAGGCAAAATGGCGGACGTGGATTGGACCTTGGAAATGTGATTATATCGACCATGTAATGGTACTACATTTTTATTGGGAAGGCAAAATGTTATGATAACCATTTCAATATTGATTTTTGACCTGGTGAATGCCTCATTGCGGACTATCTCTCTTATCTCTATTTCTCTCTCCCTGACTCTCTCTCAGGCACACGCAGACACACACAGGCACACACAGACACACAGAGGCACACACAGACACACACAAACACACACACACACACACACAAACACACACACATACACATACTGTAACATGCACATGCACATTTTCTTTCAAAACTGCAATAGTAGACGAAGTTTAAAAACAAAATTAAATGGAATCACGAATTTTAAACATAAAATTTCTTCTCCTTGTAAAATATTTCTTAGTTCAAGGCTATCAGTTCAATCACTTAAGGACGCAGGTGGTTAGAAGACGACAAAGCATCCCTTTAAGACGACAAGGTAATACCAAATAGCCGTGGCTTCTCCGCAAAAGATTTTCATTAAAACCATATCTGACAAACCTAATAATCGTCAAAGAGACTGCTGGGCTTCTAGTGCTTCTTTCGTATAGCGGATTTAACTCAATTACGTAGTAAAGTTCCCGATCGATCATATTTGTCTCAGTGAAACCGAGCTTTTGAGGTAACTTGGTGTTTGTGAAGGTTCGTTATTTATTGACATTTGAATGCTAGGCACGTCGCACTAACACTAACAGGACGTTGTGTCAAAAGTGATAGAGGATGACCCCAAAGGTAAGATGCAGGAAGTTTTATCATAAATCAAACATGACAGAGAGTCCATGGAGGAGACTACTATCTTACGGGTATTTATCGTTTACGGTCTGTCTATTTGTGTTTTCACAGAAATACATTTTTTCCATATGCTAGTTTAGAATTCCATTCACAACGTCACGAATAAAAGTGATTACTATGTGTCCATAAACGCATTAACCTGACAGGAAAGGGTCCTCGGTAGAAATACTGTCTACTAATAATGTTTAAAATGGAAGCTCTTGGCTACACGTTGTCGCCTGCACTTTTCGTTGAGTGGCATTTGGACGCTTTTACTGTCTTCGTCATAACTGTATATGACGCCAGTTTGGAACCATCCTTCTACCCAAAGTGGCGACAAGGCTTTTTACATCACGCACACCACTGCATTCTAAGTGAAGACGATAGTTTGGACAGTTTTCTTACAAATTAGAGCAACGCGACTTCGACAAGCTGCATCCACACACTTTCTGTCTAATGGAATATCAAATACACTTAGAGCGTAAGAGCAGTAAGAGTAGACGGTTGAAACTTAAGAGGGTGCTTTGTATTCCAACCCATAACAGCGAAGAATGTGTTTAAAACTTGGCTTAAGTTTGCTCGAGTGGACGTAATTTCTTTGCCGTAACATATTTGTTCGCTGTCTAGAGGGCTGTACACGAGAAAGATCACACCTTGGAGTATCCTTAGAAATAGGTCGGACTGCGTTTTCCTCTTTTTCCCTTGGGAATGTTCTTACTTTCATCATGCCCATCTTAGTCTTGATCAGATCATCCCAGCCAACTCGCCGACTTCACTTCCTGATGAGAAAATCGATACTTGCGGCACGCTTGATTGAAGGCCTTTGTTTCCCTTCTTTGGTATTACGCCAGTCGATGAAGCTTGAAAGGAGCGCAAAAGAAGCAAACCCCGATATGCGAAGCTAAAATGCGTTTCTTCTACACTTATGTATGCATTTACTTCGATTTTTATTACACAAAGGTATAATAAGCATGTCATAAGTTTAGGCCGCTAAGCTGTTTTACCGTGCACGCATATAAATAATGTATACGCACAGTGCACTTCTATGGGACATTTAGAGAATCCTTTAATGTTATAAGTTCGGTTTCCGGCCACTGGCGAAATTTCAGGGATAGTTTGCAGCAAATTGGAATCAATTCTTGGCCCCCTACCTTAACGACCTCGCTACCCTTGTCCCGCCAAATGGGTTCCCTCTGTATCGAACGACCTCCAAGATCGACGTGAGTTCCTTTAAATCATGTTCTTACAGTGTCACGGCTAAGTCAGCAAGAAGTTCGTTACGATACAGGGAAGGGTAAGAAAAATCTTTGAAGTTACCGTCTGGCGTCTAACAACGGAAACGAATAGGGCCGATGGATCATGGACTGTAGGTAGTAATACTGTCATCTATCTGCGACTCAGTTCGACCAATGGGAGAAGGCGGTGGTAACCTTGTAAGAGAATGATTGACGTATCGAACGGACGAGGACTTATGCTAAAGAAAATGGCGGCAAGGACTCCATTTTGAATATCGCTTATCCAAATCCCTTAATGTTCAACTTTATAGAAACGTTATAAGATTGACTAGCCATGTCAATATGATATGTAACGCCACAATACACTCTTCTGGGCACAGGAATTGAGATGCGTTACAACACCACAACCAACAAACAGTAAACTTGTGAACTTGGGGTTGGCATTAACCTAAGAACCTTGTAGATGAACTTGTGGGTAGATGGACGCTGAGTTATGCGTCCACAACTACTACATACGTAGCTGCTCCATACATGCTTACATTCGAACCAGGTAATAAACATACGTGCATACAAACATTTTGTATAAAATAAGTCAGAACGCCAAAACCTTATGAAGATAAAAGTTTGTCCATCTATTTTGGATACTGTGAAATCATTTATTTTCCCGGAGATTCAATTTCGTATTATAAGGTTTTGGGGTGTTTTAAGTTTGCGATCGAAACAATACTGTATCGAAAAAATAATACATATTTGGGGGGTGTCATGATTTCGCGGTGGAGCGGTACTGTGAAAATAAAACCACCGCGAACATTTGAAGATTTACAGTATTGCCACCGACCAAACCCGGACCGTGTCATAATGCATATTTGAAGGATGATGTGATCGATAAAGATGTCGTTTACCACGCCTAACTCAAACGAGTTCTACTTGTAAGCTACATTTTACTGTGCTTTGCGGGATCTCAGTACATTTTATTTGTGTTTTTTCGACCCCATTATTTTTTTATTACTGACACACGGTAGTGGTGTGACTTTGCCACGTATTTTAGGCCCACATTTGGAAGCGCGTTGCTTTGCATCACATATTTGGGCCAAGAAAAATAACTGTTTTGTGTTTTCGATCAAAGTCCTGAATAGAATAGAGTCAGTGGTGGGCATTTCTCCTTTAAACAAATCCAACAAATAGAGTCTAACAATCAAGAAATAAAACGCATCTGGACTCTGGTATTTTCAACATGTTACTGTGATATACATCATAAACGGTGGCGTAATGGCAGGGTGTTACCCGGTATGCAATACAAACAAATAAAACTCAACAAATTTTTACTACTCATCCGCACATCAACAATAGTTTCAGTCTGTTAACTTGCAGAGTGTGAAATACAGGAAGTCTCATAACTTAGATGTCAGATTGGAAATGTTATGCCCCTTGCCATCGTTCGACCTCCCCCCCCCCCAAAAAAAAAAGCTAGCTATATAGGGTCAGCAGCTTTTGCAAGGGTCGGTCGGATAAAAGGAAACAACACATTTCTTTTCCTTGGCCTGAACACTTTTAAACTTACTGACAGAAAGCACCACAAAGCATAACAAACTGCGATTTTCTTAACGAGCGGTGTTATGCTTTCATTACCTACTTTCCCAAAGTCTTGATTAATTCTTTATCTCATTTTTGCGTGATCGTTCTAGACACTAAGTGCCAACGTATAATGCTAAATGCGTCACCAAAGACATTCGTTTGACGCGATGGCCCTCACAGGATTCGAATGAATCACCGCGAATAAGACACTCTTTTCAGTCTCCCAATGTGTTTTGCACGAGTACTCGCATTCTGGCGTCTTGGACTTATTGGAAACTATTCCACCGTTGACAACTCCATTTGTTTTGTTACTGTTGTAATACGTACATGATATTCAATTGATGTTAGCTGTCACGGGTATAGCTTGTTGCACTGAGTTCCTCAATAAATTCAGTGGCTTGTTCCTTGTCGTTACATTCATCTTGTCTTAGCTGGATATGATAGATTTCAAAGCTTGGAATCAATCTTTGTGGAAAGAGGTTCAAAGAATCTGATGAAGTATATGGCAGGGAAAACGTATTGCCCGCAAAGAAATGTAACGAAAGGTATTGTTACTAAACAGTTATACAGTATAACCTCTAAAGAAGCAGTTTCTATGTCATACACGATGTACTTTCTCAAAACAGTCTCTCAAAACATTGTCATAATTTTCATTACTATATATGTGTAATGTTACTATTATGGGTGAGCTGGTAAGGGCTTTACTTCGTATTCGTGACAAAATAGTTTAAAATTAAAACAAATATCTACAGGAAACTTTCACCAAAAACTGTTACCCAAGCTCACTACCTACTAAATTTTAAAATGCTATTGACATACTTTTACCTCCGTCGAAAGAAGTACTGCGAATGGTAGCGTCATGCACGGTGTCTTGAATAATCTACATAGAAGCCCCGCATTGCGAGATCATATGGAAGTGCAGGCAACTTACAGGTGCATGTAAAATCTCAACTTTACGATATTGGCAGTAGATGTAGACGCATCGAGTATACATGATAGTTAATGTTATAGAGAAGCGATACAAACGCAGAGCCAGTTTGATATTTGTGTGGAATGTCAAAGTTCATCTTTCTTCACAGCAGCTAGGTCAGGGATGATCTCGTTCCAAAGTTTGACTTTGTCCGGCTTCAGCCCAACGTCAGTGGTCGGCACCACGTCCAGCTTCATGTAGACCGGGTTGTCAGGTGTGTACTGAGGCCAGGTCGGCAGGGAGGGGCTGTCAGTGGGTCCGCCGGTGGAGTTGCCCGGATACCTGTAACAGATCATGGAATTTAGTGAAAACTTGAAATACACTTTACTAAGAAGCTAAAACATAGTACTATATGGAAAGATGCCACCTGAATGTCCATTATAAAATACAGCTGTCTGCTGGCTAAATGTATGTCTAGCTGTGGATAATTAAGTTTATATGTTTGATAAATTCTCCTACACAGAGCCTCGTCCGCGGCCTACAGGCTGAGGTTTGCACTTTTGTGGGCGTGGTCTCTAACCAGCTGTCAGCCAATCTGCAATCATAATAGAAACATTCTGGCAACTCACTGATTGGTTGACAGCTAGTTAGAGGCCTCGCCCACAACAGTGGAAACCTCAGTCTGGTTTAGCAGAGCCTACTAAAGGTATACTGTATAGTCTACGGGTGAGGCTCTGTGTAGGAGAAGTTTGTCTGACATTGCCTTCTTACCCAGTTCGTGCGAAGTTTGCCCAGTATGCCATCATTCTAAAGCTGACTTCCCCGTCTGTCTTAGTATAGTTAATTGGTGTTTCCGGGACTTCCACGAATGGTAGCCCAAGCATCATGAAAAGGTCGTCCATATGGTCACATCCCACCCAGTCGGGTCTGTTCGGGTGGATGGAAGGTCGGTACTGGTTCTCGTAGAGGAAGACACGGCCTCCAGCGTCTATAGATCAGGGTTAATAATAATAATAATAATCAAATAACAGGACTACAGACTATGCCCTTGTTTTGTAAACTTAATCTAAGGCAGCAAAATGTTCAGTTGATAGAATGTATGCATTGCTATGTATACATTAACAAAGACTATTTATTTTGCTGCAGACATCGAGAAAGATGAATGACAAAGAAAACAAACAATCATATCAAAGAAGAAAAAAAAACTTTATAACTGTACGTTCGTTCGGTCATGCCAATAATTTATACGTAACAAAAACATGTGCATGTACGCACCAGCTATCATATATGGAACCCATGGCATGATAAATCATACGAACTGACTTAATCTTACCAGCATGCTTATCAGCCGCCAGAACTGTTGGGCCCACGAACATGAAGTCCCCAAACGCATGGGACAGTTGGAACAGGATCGCCATCGGGTCTTCGGGCGTTGTCGGATGCCGATACTCAGCGACGACGGCGTCCACCATTTTGTCCAAATTTTGATTGTCCTGAGCGTAATATAGAAGAAACAGGGGTATAATACACACTTCGCTGAATTACACCATCAAGATTGACAGATTGCTATAGGAATGGAAAGACAGCGTGGTAATTATTATAACATTTTGCAGATGATAACTGTGCGTCATAAGCAATGTCAATAAGCAGCTATGGAATGTGACTCTCATCGTGTATGTTAAATGTATGTTTTTTTTACATTGCAGACCCATGTTCTTATACTACATGTCTATAAACAATATAGAGTCATTTATCCTATTGATTATAACATTTCACATTCGCCTATTTCCTGCTTGTCTAGCTAATTGTTTAAAAGGTAAATGTTCACCTTTTTTATTAATGCACCTATGTTTAAGGCATTAAGTTAGGCAATTACTCTATCAATTACGTTACATTATCATTATAGACCGTTTGAACGTACGTGCCTGTGAACGTACCTGGTAAGACAAAAGAGTTACCGCCTTAACAAAATTGATAAAGTCCTGTTTCGATATCCCAACAAGAGGATCCCTTTGAGTTGTAGGTAGCATTATCCACCCGAACACGTGATTATTGACTCCAATGAGATAGTCTGCTGTGTTCACTTCTGTTTTTGTCTGCGTTGGATCCACAGGGTCAGACTTCAGGAATACCCCGTCCACAGCTGGTAGAAATGTTAGTAAGCCTAGCATTTGCTGTATGGGCGCCACGTTTTCTAAAAGCTCATCAACTGACTTCTCTTTGAGACAGGTCGTAATGGCCGCCGTGTCCTTCGCATCGCAACCGACCGCTTCTGACAACATCTTCGTCATTTGGAGTGGTTGTGGGTTGACTGGCATTGTCTGGTACACGCCACTCTGTGAGATGGCTCTCTGGAACAGACCTTTACTGAGGGGTGAGAGAAGATGGTAGGAGATGCTCACGCCCCCGGCAGAATCTCCAAATATGGTGACTCTTTCTGGATCTCCACCGAAGTTTCGGATATTTTCCTTCACCCATACCATAGCACGGACCTGCACATGACGGCAAATGTGTTACTGTAAATGCAGAAAAGTTCGCTCTGGTTTTATGTTCGCGTTTTTCGCGGTTATCTCTCAGCTGCAAACTTGAAACCACCGCGAATCTTTAACCCCCTTGTCTACTCATTGTTTCAAACGCGACCTTAAAACCACCGCGAACACTCCATTTCTCCCTTCCGCAAAATTAAAACCAGGCGAACTTAAATGCTTTTACAGTATTCAAAAAACAATGGATCAAAAGACCATCCACTCATACCAGGCCCGCCGCTTGTATATATCAAACAACGACCCTGGCGTATCGGTCTGTGATCCGTCCTTTCCGCAGTGTTAGCACTGGCCAACCGACGACCAATCACATACTCTCCCTTCTGGATGGGAAGT
Organism: Branchiostoma lanceolatum; assembly: GCF_035083965.1. Taxonomy (NCBI): domain Eukaryota; kingdom Metazoa; phylum Chordata; class Leptocardii; order Amphioxiformes; family Branchiostomatidae; genus Branchiostoma; species Branchiostoma lanceolatum. The sequence continues at coordinate 14,206,709 of NC_089729.1, forward strand.
TACCAGCCAATCACAATCCCTATTCACCGTAGGCGACGTGATTGGTTTGTAGCGGCTGGCCAGCGCTAATGTATGGAGAAGGATCTAGGGGCGGATCACAAGCTAGTACAAGTGGCGGTCTGGCATGGGATGATAATAGAGACGTGCCAAAACAAAAATTGTCACATACTATATCATACAATAACCTGAAAGTGCCATTTTGATGATATTGAATTGTTCATGTCGCTCACTAGAAGAGACACTAACCTGGTCCAGGAGTCCGTAGTTTCCCGGCATGTTCTCATCTCCCGTGCTGAGGAAACCCAGCACACCGAGACGGTAGTTGAAGGAGACCACCACGACGTCTTGGTGAGCAGCAAGAGACTCGAATCCAGGAAAAGACCCCATACCGACGGACAAAGCACCTCCATGGATCCACAAAAGGACCTTCATATAATATTTGTGGAGGTAAAACTTTATTACATTGTATCCGATATGTTGTTTGCGATGAATTAATGTAAACTGGAACCTATCACAAGTGTAACGTTGGGTAACATAAATTCGCGGGGTACTTAAATTCGGGATTTTTCGAAAACGGGGTGTTTAGGGATATGTGCTAGATGCAACATCAGTAATACCGCTAGAAATGCAAACTTGACAGACTAACGCATTCAGAACACTGTCTGAAAAGCTTCGATAACCATGCATTAGAAGTTGGCTACGTCAAAAACTCTCCGTCCCTTATTGTCCCAGTCTGAGGGCTTCGTGGGAGAATTATATGTACATAGTTGTTCGCTGGTTTATAAGACAAATGTCACATCCGCTTCCTGCTAAACACAATTATTTACAATACAACTTATTAGAATCTCTTTTGCTAACCTACAACTGGCCTCTAAGTGTGATTAATCATCAAAACGCCTCTTTGTTGCTACAACCAATGGCTACGGCACTACGGTGAATTTTCCCGCCGCCATATTCGTTACCCAGAATCCTGCTATTCGGCAGACGACAAACGTTTGCGAGGAACACTTTTTTGTCTAAATGTTGTGTGTGATAGTGGACTGATGGTGATATTTTCCTCAAAGTTTGCTCTTAGCACAAGCAGAAACACGTGGACATAGTAGTATTACCATTTCTACGGCATCCAGCTAACGCCCCAATGAATAATGTACAAATTTCCATGACGGTGGGGGTGAACTTTGAGTGACGTTCTACCGACTCAACACACGGGTTGTTCCCGAAGGCCTGATGCGTGCGGTACGGCCGTTTTTTCGTGAATTTTTTTTACTTGGACACGTCTATATCCATAGCACTCTCCTCAAGCCAAGGATGGAACGAATAGCTGCTGTATAAAATGTGATTAGCGGTAAGATATTCAAGACGAATCTTCTCTCCCGAATTAATGTGCCCCCCTGTCCGACAGCACTGTCATTGTGCGTGCGGCGGACGGTAGTTTCAAGTTGAAATATTATGGTGTCAGCATGACTAGAGACAAAATCTACCATATATATGATTAGTGCAAAGATAGTACATAATACTGACAGAATAATAGAAAAAAAGGATGGTTTATTGTTCTGCTAGATTGATTTCAGTCAACCATTATCGGAAAAATCCCGAATTTATGTTACCCAACGTTATCAATTAAGAAATACTGTATGATTAATTTATCAAGAACACTCTCTTAATTCTTTTCTTGCTCTCAGATACATTCAGAAGAACTATTTATCTTATCTTACCATGAAATATTAGCTCATGCAAAACATCCATCAAACCTTTTGATTTGACGTTTCTAGCCGAAGATACTCTAATCAGAGTTCTTTCAAAGGAAGCGATGACAGACGAAAACCCCCAAAACAATAACTGACTAAGATGCATGCCATCTATTTATCTATGTGTTTGTTACCCTATACCTCACCGGTAAATTGGTGTCTATTGCAGCAGTCGGAGTGAAGATATCAAGTGTCAGACAGTCCTCGCTCATCGTCATGTTCACTCCAAGTTTGATAGGAAAGTCAATCATGTTAAAATACAAAAGGTTTTGGGGACAGTAAGAACCATATTCCACGGCATCCCTGACCCCCTCCCACGGGAGGGCAGGCTGGGGCGGGCGGTACCGGAGTTCTCCAACAGGTGGCGCTGCGTACGTGATGCCCAGGAAAGTGTAGATCGGTTTGTCGGGAAGGTCGGTTGTGTGGGTGGTTGTTCCACGGACTTGTCCTGTCATAGTAGACACAACTAGGCCATCATCTTGACCAGTTTTGGCACCTAAATGGAAATGGTGTAGGGTACATCGTTTTTTGAAATTATGCAAATTGCCCCCCTCCCCCCAAAAAAACTTCTAAAAACAAAACATGAAGTCTTCCAGTACTCGTAGGGTAGTCCATATACCACAATGAAAAGGTCGTCTGTAATGGTTTACATAATCATAATAATCAAGTCAAGTCAAGTAATAAAGAACAAAACAACCTTGCGGGCAAAGAAGATTGAGGAGACTTCACCCCAACGCGATAATGGTTCATTCCGATACCTTTGACCCGCTCGGCTCTCAATTAACGCCGACGCCATTTCTTTTTATCAAGTCCTGCACAGGTGTTGTAATTTTACGTCCGGTACTTTTTCAACACATTAAGAACAATGGGTGATGATAAAAACATCCTTATCAACCAAATACTGTGCGATGAGTTTGGATAAATTGTGATGTATTCTAGACTTATCCTAATAGCTTGATCAGTTAGTTAACAAGTGTTGGCAAATGTAGGCTCTACATGAATCTGTTAATCAGTAATCTTTCTTATCGGAAAAATAAAGTTGAGGGCACCTGCACAAATGTATAAAAGTAATTCTCAACAGAACACACACAAAATCGTATTGTGTCATTGAACTTACTGTAATTATTGCTTACTACTAGTTAACAAGTTTTGACAGGAAAAATATCCGAAGCTCAAAGTCTCACTCTACGAGGTACATTGAAACATTTGCATTAACTTGTGTGGCTTTGCGGCGGGTGTTCACAAGCAAACAAGTAAGCTAAGTAACGACTATCTCTGTGAACGCTTACCGTAAGAGGAAACAAAGAGCCAGAGCACAAAGTAGAACATATGAACTCCGACGGTTTCCATGCTGAACCTACGACACGCCTACCACAGGTAAACAATACCGGTCCAGGTCGGCCGTCGTTATGTAGAGCACCGTGGGAACTATGTACTTAGTGTCACTTACTCGTTTGTTTGATATATCTCAAGCATGTTTACCCTTTTTATATGTAGGCCGACGCCGTTGCAAAAGGGCCCCCTAGCTTTCACTCATCATGATGACAATGATATATACTTTTTCAGTCTCATTATTTCAATGCTGCACAAGCATTCAATAGAGAATACTGGCCTAAATTAGTTGTACAGTGAGTAATGAACTAATTAAATTTGCATTATTCATCATGTTCAGCATGCATTCAATTGTGGCGTAGCTAACGGTAACGAGAAACTATCAATCAACAATTATAATTCTTAGGAACCTTATTTATGTGGAACATGCTTAGGATTGCAAATATTAATTAAAGACTAGGCATTGCTGTGGGTCTGATGCATTTGCTGATGAAGTTTTTTAAAGTTCATCTTTTAAAGTTCATCTTTCTTTACAGTAGCAAGTTGGGGGATGATCTCGTTCCAAAGTTTCACTTTGTCCGGCTTCAGCCCAACATCAGTGGTCGGCACTACGTCCAGCTTCATGTAGACCGGGTTGTCAGGTGTGTACTGAGGCCAGGTCGGCAGGGAGGGGCTGTCAGTGGGTCCGCCGGAGGAGTCGGAGGGATCGCTGTAGCAGATGATTAAATTTAGTAAAAACTCAATATCCGAAGAGCCAAAGTCATAGGATATGTCACGCAAACATCCTTTCTTCCAGTCAGAAATCTGTCAATGATATCTAGCTTGTCTGTGTATGAAGTGGCAAGTTCTTACCCAGTTCGAGCGAAGTTTGCCCAGTACGCCATCATAATGAGGCTGAACTCCTCGTCTTCTTTACTGTAGTCTAATGTTTTCATAGGTCCTTTGAGGAATGGGTATCCCGAAATCATGAAAAGGTCGTCCATATGGTCACATCCCACCCATTCGGGTCTGTTTGGGTGGATGGAAGGTCGGTACTGGTTCTCGTAGAGGAAGACACGAGTACCAGCATCTGTCAAGCAGGATTCAATTCAATGAATTAATAGCATATATGAAATGAGATACAGAGATGGTGGGCGATGAAATGTATCATGATCAACAATCGAAAATACAAAACCTTTCGTTAGCATTGATTGTACGGTGTAACCTATCATTATTTAACGTAGCGATACCAAATGTCGTCGGATGTGCTCAAAACACCGTTTTCAGCAAAACATAAAAAACATACTATTAGACAGATCCAATTAGTAAACCATGGAAAGGATACCAGCTTCACATCAGCTTTACCAAAGACAGATGCATGGCCAGTAACTTTTTCTCCGCCTGTTCGGCGTTTTGCAAGCATGTTTTATACTGAGGTCCGTGGTGAAAAAATGTGACCTATTGTCGCTCATTTCATTTTTGTAGTGTAGTGCAGTCCAATTCAAAGACACGGACTCGATATTTATCTTCGCCGAGTGCTAGTACTTGGAGAAGATTATGTTTTCGGTTGAGACATCTGTTGGGTGGGTCTGTATGTATGTTAAGAGCATAACTCAAGAAAGCTTCGATGAATCTTAATTTTGGTAGGTGTGTAGTGGTTGTGCAAAGGAAGGTCAAGTTCGAAAATGGATCACCTTGCGTTTTTCAACAGTACTGTAGCGGACTTTTAATTTTTGTGTGTTTGTATGAAGACAAAAAAGTGACGGAAACGTTGATCGATCTTCATGATTTTTGTAGGTGTGTAGATGTTGTAGAAACGGACGTCAAGTTCGAAAATGGTTAACCTGGCATTTTCCGTCGGTACTGCAGCGGACTTTGTGTGGATGTGTATTTGTATGTCGCCAGCATAACTTGAGAAGCTGTTGATGGTTCTGTATGATATTTAGTGGATGGGTAGGGTTTACAGAAGGGAAGGTCAAGTTCGATTATGGGCCTTCTAGCGGATAGCTAAGGTACTGCAGCGGAGCTTCAAAACTTTGGGCCATATTTTCAGAAAGTGCTATGGTCATGATTTTTCTGTGGTCGATAGTTCATGCCACAGGAAGTAAGTTGTGTAAGTCTTGGCCGCCTAGCGTCTTGTTTGAAACTGCAGTGGGTGTTTTTGTTTTGATATTCGGACATGAATAACCTGAGAAGGGGTAGACGGCAGATCGTCGTGATGTTTGGTATGTAGAGAGCTCAGATGGCGCTTTACATAATCAATGACTAATTTTGCAAATCAGGAGATAATTAACATAAATAGTAAGGAAAGTTTGTAAATCCACTGCATAATGGGACATGTGACAGTGTTCCCGAAAACAGGCCATAGAAACAGAGGGCCTTGTCTAAAAGTATAAATTAACAGATGGGGCATATAAATAAATAGATGGGACACTCACTATACTCAGGTTTGTTTTTAACGTGTTCAGTTTAAGCATTTTTGTGCATCACATGGTTGGCGACATAACGAAAAGAGAACAAAATAGAAAGCCCGACAAAAACACCTAAAAACACGTCAAAAACCAGCCGGACCCACTCCTCTGCTTGGAGAGCATACTGAACCAAAACTGCACCACTGCTAGGTATGGAAAAGTCACATGTACTATGTCTTTCAAAATGAGAATGATTTGGAATAAAGATTTATTCTATTCATATATATTGACTGTACCATTTCATCAACACTTTCAATATTTTTTCATGACCAATTATAACATATATCAGCACACTAGACACATATACTAGTCCTGTACCACCAAATGATTTTTAACCCTATCTAGACTGGACTCATTCTCCCCTCCCCCATCATAACTTCCAAACGGTATGGTGTATGATCAAATTTGCAGGGGGTGATAAGCATGTTAACATTTATCACTCTCCATAATAAGCCTTGATTATTTGGCGAAGATAATGTGTTCGTGGAACTCTAGTTTTTATATATGTGCACAGAAAAAAGAGATGCAAAAGGCAGTTATAAAATTGATACTTACCGGCATGGTTTTCTGCAACGAGCATTGTAGGAGCTGTAAACATGGAATCTCCAAACATGTGTGAAAGCTGGTACAGAATCGACAGCGGATCGTCGGGCGTATTCGGGTCCCGATACTCAGCGACGATGGTGTCCACAATTTTGTCCAAGTTTAGATTGTCCTGAGCGTGATACCAAATGTAAACACATATTATAATTACAATAATCATTTCCCGGTCGAGTTTTGGTAATCAGCTAGTTTAAAGCTACATTCTTCCACGAGCCATGCACCTTGAAGCTTTTGATAAATAAATTTCTACGAATTGTTTATTGATCAGAAATTACCCGTGCAATGGCAGCCAGTGCTGAATTGCTGCAGGGTTTTACAATCACTTAATACACAACAGATATGTATTTGTTCCACACTTGCACTTTGTGGAACCGTCGCAAGGGTCCGGACGGCTGTCATTTGGCGCCAGAAAGTGACCAAAATACGACCTTCCTCAACCGAAGTCAGGTACCCATTCACAACTGTTTGTTACCAAGGTGATGGAGGCTGTGATGACCGGTTGCCTTGGTGATAAAATATTCCCTGAGCTCCTACTCGACTTATTTTCATAGTGATAGTAACACAGGCGAATCAAAGAGCTGTCACCTAATTTCTAGATATCTATCCACCTTCCCCATGTTCGAATGACCGAGTCACTTACAGCACGTGAACTTGCAGTTTATAACACCCGCGATCTCTGTAAGTCACCAACCTCGTTTGGGCAATAATTTAAAGAAGTACCTAGCATGTTAACTTTTCAAGGCACATAAATGACAAATCTTACATCTCTTTGAATTATCATTGCAAAACCACGATTCTCAATTAGCATATTTACCTGGTCAACCATTGATGATGCTTGTGTCCTCACTACTTTGACGAGTTCCTCTTTAGATATGCCAACACGAAGATCCCCTTCGATGAAATATGGCAGCGATGCCCAGCCCATCTCGTGGTTGTTGAGTCCGAGAAGATAATCTGCCGTGTTGATTTCTCCTTTCTCCATCAGATCCGCGGGATCAGCCGTCAGAAATGTCCCATCTACCACCGGCATTAGATATAGTAATTGCCCTAAGGCCTCGAATGACTCCAAAAGCTCCTCAGCCGACTTTTCTTTCAGACAGGTCGTTATGGTTGCCGTGTCTTCCGTCTCACAACCGACCTTTTCTGCAAAAATTTTGGTGATTGCGAGTGGCTGAGGGTCGACTGGAAACGTTTTCCAGGTACCACTCTGTGAGATGGCTCTCTGGAACAGACCTTTACTGAGGGGTGACAGAAGATGGTAGGAGACACTAATACCCCCTGCCGACTCTCCAAATATGGTGACTCTTTCTGGATCTCCACCAAAATTTTTGATGTTCTCCTTCACCCATTTCATGGCACGGACCTGTACAAAAAGAATATCTCACTTGTCAACATGAATTTACAGTAAGATAGACAAATTAAGAAATAATTTTTGGATATCAATAATGGCATCGAAAGTAGTTGGCTTCTATTGACCTGGTCCAGGAGTCCGTAGTTTCCCGACATGTTCTCGTCCCCCGTGCTGAGGAAACCCAGCACACCGAGACGGTAGTTGAAGGAGACCACCACGACGTCTTGGTGAGCAGCAAGAGCCTCCCATCCTGGTGGTGACCCCATACCAATTATCAGAGCCCCCTCATGGATCCAAACCAAGACCTGTGGAAAATATTCGTGAGAGTTAACGTCAAACCTACAGAATGCATTGTTTTCAAGAACATTCTCTCTCTGATTCAGTAATATTCATATTCGTTTTACTTGCAGCGGTGTCAAATGAGCTTTGCACTTCCTAACCTTTATTCAGTATAGATTTGCTTTTAAACACAGGAACTGCTGATTATGCTTATGAGTATGAATAAGGCAACTTTGAGTGAAGGAAAGTTGTAGCACGTATCTTAAATGTTATACTTTTAATTGATGAGATACTATAAAAAGTTTCAAGACGCCAAATGATTTTAATCATTATGACTGATGTATTATGAGTGTTTCTCATAGATTATGCAAATACAGTTCTAATTTGCATAAGTTGAATTCAACAATGTTCACCTTTTCAAAACTTCCAAATGTCAAAAGTATGAAATTGCAATCAATTACGAGTTTGGAATTAAAGTAGTTTCTCATTGATTATGCAAATTATGTCTATTTGCATATTGCTTTTCTATCTATCAACATTTCTCTCTTCCTCCGTTACAAATGTCCTTGTTAGAATAGTCTTATTATCGAAAATAGCAGGTGAATGAAATTTCCTCATTGAATATGCAAATTAGATTATAACTAGCCAAATTACCTTTTAATTATACCAAGAATCACTTAAGGTATCTACATACCAAACATTATGATGATTCATTCACCGCCTCTTGGGTAATAGTAATTCTCATTATTTCTGTGAATGAAGTCCTGATTTGCATAATTGATATCTATCAAGATTTCCCTCTTTCTCAGGTACATATGTCACATGTTTGAGAGTCCTGTTATGAAATACAGTGGACTTGAAAAATTTCCTGATTTATTATGCAAATTACCACCTGATTTGCATAATAAGTATCTAAAAACCTGCTCCTTTAGTTCCAAAAATCCACTTGGGGGCCCAAGCCCACGCCACTCTCTGTCCAAAGAGCTATCTACCACTTAAAAACCATGATCATAGCACGTGCAGAACACGAGATATCAAAACAGGAAGTTCCGCTGCAGTACCGCAACAAGTCACTAGGGGAGGCAAAATCTAATCATTTCCAGGTGTCATCAAGACCTACTCACATACCAAATATCAATCCAATCAATCCAGGCCTTCTCTAGTTATGCTGCTAGTACACACACATACATAAATACATACATACACACACACACACACATACATACACATACAAACGCTACCGAAAACTTAACCTTCTTGGCAAAGGTAACTACCGGTAAAGCGGCGTCTTTTCCTGGAGTAGGAGTGAAGACGTTGATTGTCAGACAGTCCTCGCTCATGGTCATGTTTTCTACAAACTCAGTCGGAAAGTCATTATCACTGTCTCTCAGGACATTGCGATTTTGGGGACAGTAAGAGCCATATTCCACGGCCTCCCTGACCCCCTCCCACGGGAGGGCAGGCTGGGGCGGGCGGTACCGGAGTTCTCCAACAGGTGGCGCTGCGTACGGGATGCCAAGGAAAGTGTAGATGGGCTTGTCGGGAAGGTCGGTTGTGTGGGTGGTTGTTCCACGGACTTGTCCAGTCACCGTAGACATGACTGGACCATCATCTTGACCTGTTTCGGCACCTAAATGAATATTGCGTACGATACATTGTATTTCTAAACAATGCACGGGTCATGCAGAATCGCCTCCTCAAAACATTTGAAAACATGACTTGGAGCCTGATCAGTACACAGACAGTAGTCCAGTGATCAATATGAACAGGTAGTCTGTATTGATTTACAAAAAAATCATGACAGACAAATTAACCTTGTGGGAAAATAGGAATGAGGAGACTGTACCCCAGCAAGATAATGGTTTGGTCCGTGACCTCTGGCTGTTATCTCGGGCGACGCCATTTTTGAGGTGTTATAATTTCATGTTTGCTACTATTCTAACGCATTGTAAAACGCAGAGTAATGTTATCCAATACACATTTTGATTCGGTCAGATATATTAAGGACCGAACTTACGTAGCTTTTATTAACTGATTACTTAACGTGATTTTAAAGACGGATCTGTAATGTAGGCTATATTTGTGCCAATCATTAAGCTTTCTTATTGGTTAAATGTTTACATAAAGGCACCTGCACAGAGGTGTCTACTCAGACAAATAAATCATCATTAAGCACACAAAATCCTACTTATGTCCTTAATTCTACTGAGAAGTTTGGGTAATACATTCTGACAAGAAAAATTACCGAGGGTCACATTTTGAACTGACGCAGTGTAACACGTCAGTGCAATAACTAACTTACGGTATAACAACCATAATTTTGCGGTGGACGAGCAAGTAAGGCCGATTTCTCTACACACTTACCGTAAGAGGAAACGCAGAGCCAGATGGCAACATGTACAAGGCAAAATATATGAATTTCGAAGGTTTCCATGCTGAACCTGCGACACGCCTACCACAGCGAAAAGGCACCCAGAAAAGTACCGGTTCCGGTCAGCCGACGCTCTATAGGGCGCCGTTGGAACTAATGACTTAGTGTCGATGTCGTGTTTTTTGACCTAGTTAAAATGTTTACTTCTTTAGAACGCCGCCATGTTTACCTATTTAGACTCATTGTTCTGATGCTGCACGAGCATTAAATGGAGACTCCTGGCCTAAACTAGTTGTACATCGAATAATTAGGACAATTTGAATTTTCCAGTATTTTTCATTCAATTTCAGCCAGGTCGGCGGGGGGGGGGGGTATGTAGGACGCAAGCAAGCAAACAATAGACTGCAGTTGGCCGCACTGACACAGATAATGAATAATTCATTTGCAGGGAGACTTTTTTCCATATACCAAATATTTAGTTACACCAAATATACCATGTAAAGTGACAACATGCCAAAAGGGGTACAATTTTCAGTATTCATCATTTCCAGCTTTTATTCAATTCAAGCGCACCCGACGTTAACCCAAAACTACAAGCCAACAATATTCTTAGGAACCTAACTAATGTCAAGCTGGTGTGATATATTTGTTAAATGACATTAAAGCTCATCTTTCTTCACAGTACCCATTTGGGGGATGACTTCATTCCATAGTTTGACTTTGTCCGGCTTCAGGCCGACGTCAGTGGTCGGCACCACGTCCAGCTTCATGTAGACCGGGTTGTCAGGTGTGTACTGAGGCCAGGTCGGCAGGGAGGGGCTGTCAGTGGGTCCGCCGGTGGAGTCGGACGGGTCACTACAGCAGATGGTCAAAGTTAGTGAAAATTCATTATACGAAGAACCAAAATCATAGCATATGTCACCCAAGCATCCTTAACTTCAGTCAAAAATGTCACTATCTGTCATTTATGTCTAGCTGGTCTTTGTATGAACTGGCAAGTTCTTACCCAGTTCGTGCGAAGTTTGCCCAGTAGGCCATCATATTGAGGCTGAACTCCTTGTCTTCTTTAGTGTAGTTTAAGACTTTGACAGGTCCCTTTAGGAACGGAAGTCCCCAAATCATGAAAAGGTCGTCTCCATGGTCACATCCCACCCAGTCGGGTCTGTTCGGGTGGATGGAAGGTCGGTACTGGTTCTCGTAGAGGAAGACACGAGTACCGGCATCTGTCAAGCAAAATTTATCATAAACGATATCAATAACTTTGCATAATGAGAAATAATGATGCTTAACTGTATCAACGGTATCAACCATATTGTAAGTGACTGCAGAATATGACAAAAGTCTTCGTAACATAGGTTACACAATATTCATATGTACAACCATTGTGCATTATAATAAGTTGCGTTGCATGTACTGAAGACTGGCACTAGTGGCATGAGAAGGCAAATAAGCAGTGTCACCTTAATTACGTCAACATTTTGTTATATCTAAAAGATAAAAGAATTGTATACACACAAATATAGTTTTATTATTCTAATACAAAAGTTAAGTTTCAAATGCTACTTACGGGCATGTTTTTCTGCAACAAGCATTGTGGGTCCTATCATCATGGAATCTCCATTCATTTGTGAAAACTGGTGCAGAATCGCCAGCGGGTCGTCAGGAGTAGTCGGAGGCTTATACTCTGAGACGACAGTTTCCACAATTTCGTCCAGATTTGGATTGCCCTTCGAGTGATTCAAGATACAAAAGTGAAAAGAGTATAAATCAACTTTTAACCGCGTCCAAACACAACATAGAAATATTATCTAATTTTAGCATGCCAGTCAGCCTTCGTCAGCTTCAAATGACCAGCAGAGAGCACGTGACATTGCAGACATGTGTGGCAAAGAGTTTATAACGCCCCCACCCTTGTCCCTGTTAGTCATCAAAATCTTCTACACCTCAAAGCACTACATGTATATTTCAAGGAATCCTTTGAGTATTCACCAGATATTGCAGCGTCAACATTTTAAGATGAGCTTGCGACATAAACTCACATTCTTTAAATCAGCTTGCAAAACCACTCTAACTTAAGCATTCAAAAGCGGTGCAAAATTCACCTGGTAAGCCATTAACGTTCCAGTCCTCACTAGTTTGACAAATTCTTCTTGGGATATGCCCACACGGAGGTCCCCTTTGATGAAATTTGACAGCCCCAGCCACCCGACCTCCTGGTTGTTGATCCCAAGAAGATAATCTACTGTGTTGATTTCTCCTTTCTTCATCAGATCCGCGGGGTCAGTTGACAGAAATGTGCCATCCACTACCGGTACAAGGTATAGCATTTGTCCTAAGCCAAAGACTAACGAATCGAACGACTCCAAAAGCTCCTCAGCTGACTTCTCTTTCAGACAGGTCGCTATGGTTGTCGTGTCCACTGCGACGCATCCGGCTGCTTCTGCAATAATCTTCGTCAACGGAAGCGGCTGAGGGTTGACTGGAAATGTTTTCCAGGTACCGCTCTGTGAGATGGCTCTCTGGAACAGACCTTTACTGAGGGGTGACAGAAGATGGTAGGAGATACTGACACCACCTGCTGATTGTCCAAATAGGGTCACTCTTTCCGGATCTCCACCGAAGTTTCGGATGTTCTCCTTTACCCATTCCATGGCACGCACCTGTACGGAAATAACTCTCTCTTATCAACATTGATTAACAGTAAGATAGGCAAATTCATGCAAAAAATTGTACCAGGCATCATCAGTGACGTTGTTATCACTGACCTGGTCCAGGAGTCCGTAGTTTCCTGGCATGTTCTCGTCTCCCGTGCTAAGGAAACCCAGCACACCGAGACGATAGTTGATGGAGACCACCACGACGTCTTGGTGAGCAGCAAGAGCCTCCCATCCAGGAGGTGACCCCATGCCCGATATTAGGGTTCCTCCGTGGATCCACAGCAAAACCTGGAAATAATATTCGTCAAAATATAATTCTACTGTATTGGTTGTTTTGATGAACACATACAAACAGTTGAGGTGTCTCTTGAAAAATAATGTAGACAAATATTTTCTAGAATCAACAATATTCAAATTCTTTGTATAGAAATAACAGTAATAACAAATAAACTTTACATTTCCAAACAACCTTCGATGTTACAATTCAAGCAAATGAGCTACTGAATAAAGCTCTGACATAAGGCGATGAAGAGTTGTAGCTTAATATAGCGTTTTTGAAGTATCTGTCTTTTATCAATGATGTAATCTCAAATATTACCGGTAAAGCGGCATCCTCTGCTACAGTAGGAGTGAAGACGTTGACTGTCAGACAGTCCTCGCTCATGGTCATGTTCTCTCCAAACTCCATAGGAAAGTCAAGATCAATGCCATTTAAGAACACAAGATTTTGGGGACAGTAAGAACCATATTCCACAGCCTCCCTGACCCCCTCCCACGGGAGGGCAGGCTGGGGCGGGCGGTACCGGAGTTCTCCAACAGGTGGCGCTGCGTACGGGATGCCCAGGAAAGTGTAGATCGGTTTGTCAGGAAGGTCGGTTGTGTGGGTGGTTGTTCCACGGACTTGTCCACTCACAGTGACCACAACTGAACCGTCACGTTGGCCATTTGCAGCACCTAACAAAGTTGAGAGTGTATGATATTTGTCAAACGAAGGTTTAATAGCTCACATGTACACATATATAGTTCAGTCCTAAAAAGAGGGGAGAATTTACCTCATCCCGATAAACCTTTTATGAGACCTGTGGCCTTTGGTCTCGCTCTAGGGCGACGTCATTTTCTATGATGGGATTGTAAGTTTAAGCCTGGGACACATTTTAGAGGGTCTGTATGGGGAGTCCTAGCTAAGCTGAATGTAAGCTGAGGAGAACTTTCTACGATTAATTGAGAATTGACTTGCTTTTTCAAAAGGTTTGGGAAGAAGTTTATTGTAATTTGGAGAGTTTTATTGTATTCATTGGGCATGTTGGGTGTCCGGCAAAACTAGTCTACTAACAAGTTGTCAATAACGCTTTTTAATTTACGGCAAATTCATCATATCATACCGTGCTATGTAGAATTAAAGCGATCAAATGTGCTTCACGACTTATATAACGACAACGCTTAACGTTGAATTAGAAAGAGCCATCTACGATTAACGGTATTTGAATAGCTCTCTTCGCCTCACAGAAATAAACATACAGAACCTCTTTTGACGCATTAAAACACCGAGTAATGACGAAGACATTCTTATCAACCAAATGCTCTCTACGATGCATAAGTCCAATATATTCAAAGGCTATCCCTACTTGCTTGAACCAAGGTGGTTTAGAATTGAAGCTTGGACTTCGTGCTAAACCAGAGAAGGCCGACAAATGTAGGCCATATGTCATACGATTACTTATCTGTAGACATTGTTTGCCTAAAGATAACATACGCCTGCACAATTGGGTCTATTGACATAAATCACGATGGATGTAGCATGAGCAGAAAGAACACGAAATTCATTGTGAAGTTTGTGTAATACTTTGTTAGAATAGATTACAAAGTCTCAGTGCTTGATATAGATCATTTTGAACTAGGCTACACATGACACATTATAAGTAATACGTGCACTCAACAGTATCTCAAGAAAACTGTGTCAGGTAACCTGTGATTTTGTGGTGGCTGAAACACACGAAGGAACAAGTAACGAAGCGTTCTCCGAACACTTACCGTAGGAGGACACAAAAAGCAAGATGGCTACAAGGTAGAACATGTTGGCTCGGCTGGTTTCCTTAGTCAAAGTCGTCATAACGTAGGAAAGTACGACACACCTTCCGCAGTTAGCTCAAAATGGCTTAAGCGGCGGTCGGTAGCAGAGCACCGTGAGAACTATCTGATCAGTGACGCTTACTTGTCTGATC
This sequence comes from Branchiostoma lanceolatum, assembly GCF_035083965.1. Taxonomy (NCBI): domain Eukaryota; kingdom Metazoa; phylum Chordata; class Leptocardii; order Amphioxiformes; family Branchiostomatidae; genus Branchiostoma; species Branchiostoma lanceolatum. The sequence continues at coordinate 14,221,722 of NC_089729.1, forward strand.
ATTTATCAAGCTTGTCCTTATTTGGAGGTCGGCGCGGTTGCAGAACAGCCAAAGTTTACTCATTGAAAATGATTTCATCATTTCCACATTTCCATGATGTATGCTTGGTCATGACACCTTTTAATTAGTAATACGTACACAGGTCACATTATTGACAGCCCAATCATTTACCACCTAGAAGTATTATTTAGCTTTTGCATTAATTACGCAGATTAGGAATGAGAACGTCCGGGCCAAATGATACAAAAACGGAATTTCTGCTGCAGTACCAAGGTAATATAACAGGGGCACAAATGTAATGTCTATTCCATTATACTAGATCATTCCCCCTACGATTTTATTATGATGATGTGTATGGTGGTTATTGATCCCAATGATTTTGTACTGTATTATTATGTATTGTATTGTATTGTATTGTATTCTATACTATGTATAGTGTAGTGATTTTACTGCAGGTTATGTATAAAAGTCGTATGTTCGTCTGTATTTTGTGGGTCAGCCGTTACCAGCGAGAGCTGCCTTGGCTGACCCAGTGTAATGACTCGTCTTCATTGTCAATGAATACAAAATACAATACAAATAAGACATAGACCCTCCCAACACCTACCTAAAAATTAAATATCATCATAATCAACACACACACACACACACACACACACACACACACACACACACACACACACACACACACACACACACACACACACACACACACACACACACACACACACACACACACACACACACACACATAGAGAGAGGGAGATCCATTGGTTGCAAAACCTTTAATAGAGACGTTTGGCCTAAACTAAATTTAGTTGACATGTACAACAAGTGCAGTTTTTTTAGTACAATTTTCATTATGAGTTTATACAAACCTTTGACTTTAAAACATATCAACTCTTAAATTTCTTCTATTACAATGAAGCGAGGAGAATTCGAATCCATGAAGTTTTTAATTATTGTGGTGATTTGTAGATGTATCTGTAATTAATGATCGAATGAAAGAGTGAATGAATGAATGAAGACCTTTATCGTACGCATATATCCACCAGGTTAGAACAAAGGAATAGTACACAGATTCTCTATACAATTCTTTTGTTGTGACCTTTACTTGACGAAGTGGGTATATGTGTACAATGAATAAAGGTCTTCATTAATTCATTATCGACTATGGCCTACTTCTATTTAGTGGTAGCGCTGTCAATAGTTACTAGAAACGTCAAGTCAACACTATATTCTACTAGAAACTAATTTCTGTTGAACATGGTTGGATTGCAGGCTCAGATTGTGGTCTGATACTTTTGCTCAATGACATCAAAGCTCATCTTTTGTTATGACAGCTAGTTGTGGAATGACTTCGTTCCAGAACTTCATTTTCTCTGGTTTGTACTTTGCGCCAGTAATCGGCATCACGTCCAGCTTCATGTAGACCGGGTTGTCAGGTGTGTACTGAGGCCAGGTCGGCAGGGAGGGGCTGTCAGTGGGTCCACCGGTCGAGTCGGAGGGATTACTGTAACAAATAATCAAATCTAAAAAAACAAAAACCAAGAATCTAAAAGACAGATCGATATGAAAATGTGTCATCCGATACCCCTACTTCTAGTCTAAAATACCGTTGTCTGCCATTTATGTCTAGCTTTGGGCTTGTTACCTCCATGAAAAACGGAGGTATAGTTTTCGTGTGCACGTGTGTGTGTGTGTGTGTGTGTGTGTGTGTGTGTGTGTGTGTGTGTGTGTGTGTGTGTGTGTGTGTGTGTGTGTGTGTGTGTGTGTATGTGTGTGTGTGCTTGTGTTTCCGCATATCTGTGGTCAACATAACCTAAAAACTGAAAATCGCTGGTGGGAGAGCCTGCAACGGAGGCTTTTGATGGATTGTATTGATATTACATCTGTGTGTAGGTGTTAGGACGATGAAGGAAAAGGTCGAATTTGTGACCTTGTTTATATAGTGACCCATGCTTACCCCGTTCGTGCAAAGTTTGCCCAGTAGGCCATCATACTCAAGCTGACTTTTTCATCCTCTTCATTGTAATTTATGGGAGGGTCCGGAAATTTGATAAACGGGAGTCCCCACACCATGAAGAGGTCGTCGCAGTGGTCACACCCCACCCAGTCGGGTCTGTTCGGGTAGATGGAAGGTCGGTACTGGTTCTCGTACAGGTAGAGGCGACCTCCAGCGGCTGCCAAACAAATTACATGTAGATTAATGCACATTGCTTAACGTTGTTTTTTTTGCTATGAACGTTTTGACGATTTAAAGTGCCCGGTATATATATACTTGCAACATTGCTATTGTATTAATTTGCAAATAGGGAGAAACAGAAATAAATTTAAAAGAAATAAAGAAGGCATTTGCACGCATGATTGAAAAGAATAAAAGAAACCATAATGATTTACGTTATCTTGATAGCAGGTACATCGTGCAAACTTTTATGTTGGGGCTACACTAGACAGTAATTATAAGCGCTTTCACGGATTTAAATACGCATGCGCAGGTCAAAGGTCAAGGCCCCTTACTACTAAACACTTCTTGTCTCGATCATGCTTTGTAAATGCCCGGATGTATATTACCTTCATCGTTTGCCTTATATCATATCAGTGCCCAGACGTGTTTTCCGCCATGTTTCAGGGACCTTCAACTTTGACCTGTTCATGCGCAGTTGGAGCTGTGTAAGCGCTTATCAAAAAGAACCTTACCAACGCGCGCATCAACAAACGAAACGGTCGGTGCAGAAACTAGGTAATCCCCAAACATCTGGCTGTACTGGTACTGGATAGCCAGTGGGTCGTCGGGCGTAGTCGGGTGGCGATACTCTTTGACGATGGCTTCCGTCATTTTCTCTGCGTTTGGATTACCCTAACAGAAACAAGAAGAGTAACATTAACTACAATGCTATTCATACAAAAATGGACCCATTGTCAGGAAAGGCACGTGCTGTATTGGAGCTTTAACGTAGTAAAAGATAATTACTTCTCACAAAATAGTGTATATGGCGACGCCAATCTTCTGTTCCTATAGCCCTTGGGCCACAAAGTTTTGTAAGCGCTACAACAGGGGTAGTCCACGGGTTGAAAAAATTCACATGCTTTTTTAATATTCCTTGTTCGTGGCGTAATTGTCATGGTCAATATAATTCACATTTTGTTGTAATTATATCAGTTCATGTATCTCATATCCGATAAACCCAACATACAAGGTACTACTAAGCTATGGCTACTTACCGTGTACTTGTACTCTAAACCTTGCATCACCCCCAGAGCAAAGTCTTCGTGGGACATCCCAACACGAACGTCCCCTGCTGTCAGCTCCGATAGCATCAACCATCCAAACTCGTGGTTGTTGAACCCAATGAGATAATCTGCCGTGTTGACTTCTCCTTTCTGTAGCAGTTCTAAGGGCTCAGCCGGTAGGAAGCTCCCATCCACAATGGGCATGAAGACTAGCTCACCAACCGTTTGGCGTAAGGAATCGTGTGTTTCCAACAACTCTTCAACAGACTTTTCTTTGAGACAGGACGCTAAGGCAGTCATGTCCTCCAGGTTGCAGCCTGCTGCTTCGCCGACCATCAGAGCAATGGTTGCCGGTGGCACCGGGAAGGTCTGGCAGACGCCGCTCTGTGAGATGGCTCGCTGGAACAGACCTTTACTGAGGGGTGAGAGGAGGTGACAGGACACACTGTCGCCACCTGACGACTCTCCGAAGATGGTGACTCTGTCAGGATCTCCACCGAAGTTTCGGATATTCTCCTTCACCCATTCCATGGCACGGATCTGAGGTGTAAGAGTGTTAGAGCTTAGTAAGACTTACTGTAACAAATTGAGTAGTTGGGTAAGAATAGCAGAGAGAGGCTCTTTGATTGTCGTGGTTGACGTTAAAGATCTCAAGTAACTCATGCACGTCCTCTGTATTCCTAATCCTAGTCTTTCCTCACCAACATACTGCGTTCCTGATTTCATACGTTTCACAACATATGTATACATCCGCGAATACTTTCATCAGGTTGATGGATGACTGAATACCAAGGTTCTTTTATTCACAGCCAAGTATTTAGAAGAGCCGAAGTTTCGATGACTGTCTGTCATCTTCATGAGAGCAATAATGACATAGGTTCAGAGTGCACTGAAGCTCGATGTTACTGCTAACAACGGAGTTTCATTTTATGTCTATAGCTAAATCTTTTGACAGATCAAGTCATGATTCTTCATTATAAGCTATCTGTCAGGAAGGGACGCGAATAAGGAATAAGGCTAGGGTAGTCTCTACCAGACTAACTACACCGGATATAGGGAAAACATTTGCCGGGGGACTTTGGCCATGGAGGGTTTCATTCGCAGGCGTAGTTGTAGGGTTGCCCATTGGACCCTCTTTCCGTAGCCGACTCCCTTCATACAATTGACTCTATTTGGCCAATTTCTACTATTTTCCCAGCGACCCGCGGAGACTGGTAGAGGCTAAGGCTAGGGTAGACTGGCGCCGCTTGCACAGACTTACTTTCTACAGGCTGAATCCCATAATTGACAGGCCCCTACACTTTACATAGCCAACAGGCAAGAAAAGGGCTGTCAAACGTCACCTACCTGAAGTTTGAATCATGGAAATCTCACATTGGCAGCGTGGTCTGACCTCTAAAGTGTCCATCTAGTGATTTTCCGTCAATTCCTACCGGCGCAAAGTGTCGAGATCGGATCATAATAAGCCTAGGTGACCTTTGACCTCCCTACACAAGAAATAAATACATCCAAACTGCACCTATTTCAAAGTGTACCGGACACTCCGAACATGGCTAAAACCCTGTTTTTCTAACTAAATAAAATAGCTACAACCCTCACCTGTCAATTCCATCTCAAAAACGCCAACATTTCCAACAAAGAGGCCTCCTGCAGTTACTTTTACAATGAAAATGGCCCCTTTGCGCATGACTGTAATAGTGAACTTTGCCCTACAAGCTTTGTCATCCACACAGCCATGCTCAGTGTACAAATCAAGATAACTACAAGATGACTATTGTTTCCTACACATGCCTTTGATGTAAAAGAGTCACTGACCTGGTCCAGGAGTCCGTAGTTTCCCGGCATGTTCTCGTCTCCCGTGCTGAGGAAACCTAGCACACCGAGACGGTAGTTAATGGAGACCACCACGACATCTTGGTGAGCAGCAAGAGACTCGAATCCGGGAGGTGAACCATAGAGCACCATTAAACCTCCCCCGTGGATCCACAGTAGAACCTAAGGAGATTATTTATACATTTGATTAATCCGTATCTAACTTTGTTTAGCCAGTTGGAATTTCTATACCACTGTGACTAGTATTGAGATTTTTTGTAAATTTCTTTGACAAAATACAGCATATAGCAATACCATCCTTTGGTTTCTTACTGATGATTTTTGTATGTAAGTAGGCGTTGGGAAGAACAAAATCAAGGTCGATATGTGGCCACCTGGTATGTGACCTTGGTACTGCAGCAGAACTCTGTTTTCTGTATCTTTTTCTAAATAATAGTTTATAGATAGAAGTCTTACCGGTAAGGCAGAGTCTGCTGATACAGACGGAGTAAAGACGTTGAGTGTCAGACAGTCTTCGCTTATTTTGCCATCTGTTTCAAACTTGAGAGGGAAGTCAAGCTGGTTGAAAATTGTGCCATTTTGGGGACAGAAGTGGCCAACTTCCACGGCGTCCCTGACCCCCTCCCACGGGAGGGCAGGCTGGGGCGGGCGGTACCGGAGTTCTCCAACAGGTGGCGCTGCGTACGGGATGCCCAGGAAAGTGTAGACCGGCTTGGTTGGGAGGTCAGTGGTATGCAAGACGGTACCTTTTACTTGTCCGGTCTTCGTTGATACAATTGGACGCCCCGCCGTATCTGAGCAAAACGTAGAAATTGTATCAACGAACAAGATACTTGGAGCATTTAAACAAAACTTTAGAGAGGAATATACATTTTTTATCTGCAAAAATAACAATACCTGCCGATTCAAAGTAAGATTACACTGACATAACTGAGAAAAGGGAATGTGGATAATCAATACTTATTCCACCCATTTTTTGTTTTTCTAGTAAAGATTATTGCAGCGCAATGACTATTCAAGAAACTATCTTGAACACGTGATCTCAAATCTTTAACTAACTTAACCAAGTGCTATAGAGACAGTAATGGTAACCGGCCTATTGACCTAAAGAATGGCAAGGACTTCAACTAAATGACTAATCTCAAGTGGTTTTCTTACCTGCGGCAGCCAAATCAGGAATAATTTCATTCCATAGTTTGACTTTGTCCGGCTTCAGTCCAACGTCAGTGGTCGGCACCACGTCCAGCTTCATGTAGACCGGGTTGTCAGGTGTGTACTGAGGCCAGGTCGGCAGGGAGGGGCTGTCAGTGGGTCCGCCGGTGGAGTCGGAGGGATCGCTGTAATGCATCATCAAATTTATTCAAAATCTATATATCAAGACTCCAAAAGGTACCGCGATATGAAAGGATGCTATCTATACGTCAAGTCTAAAATGCTGTCACTGTCTGCAATCATATGTATACCTTCTCTAAGTATGAAGTGGCCAGGTCTTACCCAGTTCGGGCGAAGTTTGCCCAGTACGCCATCATAATGAGGGTGAACTCCTTGTCGTCTTTGGTGTATGTTTGGTGATTAACACCTTCAAGGAACGTGAATCCGAAAATCATGAAAAGGTCGTCCGCATGGTCACATCCCACCCAGTCGGGTCTGTTCGGATGGATGGAAGGTCGGTACTGGTTCTCGTAGAGGAAGATACGAGCACCGGCATCTGTCAAGCAGGATTCAAGAACGTACTACGTTAACAACATTATTTTATAAAATGATATTTATAATAGAGATACTATCAAAGCTAAACTGCAGCAGCCCTTTGTGAGAGTAGATTACGTTCTTACGATATTTAAAAGAAATCACATTGTTATCTAAATAAGTTAGATACTTTATCTTTAAAAAAAGTGTGCACACAACTTACAACGAATTATCTTAACACGAAAAAAAAACTTGTACAAAAATACCACTTACCAGCATGCTTTTCAGCTGCTAGCATTGTAGGACCTATAAACAAGGCATCTCCATTAAAACGTGAATACTGGTTGATGATCGCCAGCGGGTCGTCGGGTGTAGTGGGATCCCGATACTCAGCGACGATTGTGTCCACAATTTTGTCCAAGTTTGGATTGCCCTGAGCGTGATAAGTAAACAAATCAGAGTAATGATTTACGATCCAAGATGGCGGAAGGCAAGGGATAGCTAAATACATATGACGTCATTCTATGACCTCGTTTGTACGTCAATGCGGTCACCATTCACTTGGCAGACTTTGATATCGACAAGCTACCCTAATTACGTCATTACAGGAGTGATTAATATTTTCATGCATAACACCCCCTGCAAATTTGATCATACACTATATTTGGAAGTTATTATTCACCCCCCCCCCCCCAGTCCCAGGAATCCAAAAAAAGTCCAGTCTAGATATGGTTAAAAGGGGTATGTGACATAGATTACAGGCTTTACTCTTTCTTGAAAAATGTTACCCACTCTTCGCATTTTATTATTTGAATGTGTTGCGTATTCACCTGGAAGACCATTGATGTTCCACTCCTCACTAAACTGACAAATTCATCTTGGGATATGCCGACACGAGGGTCCCCTTTGATGAATTTCGTCAGCGCCATCCACCCCATCTCGTGGTTGCTGACTCCAAGAAGATAATCTGCCGTGTTGATTTCCCCTTTCTCCATCAGATCCATGGGATCAGTCGTCAGAAATGTTCCATCTACTACCGGCACGAGATATGGCACCCCTATAGCCGCGAATGACTCTAAAAGATTCTCAGCCGACTTCTCCTTCAGACAGGTCGTTATGGTTGCCGTGTCCTCCCTCTCGCAACCAGCCTTTTCTGCAATCATTTTTGTGATCGCGAGTGGCTGAGGGTTGACTGGAAGTGTTTTCCAGGTACCATGATGGCTCTCTGGAACAGACCTCTACTGAGGGGTGACAGAAGATGGTAGGAGATACTTATACCACCTGCTGACTCTCCAAATAAGGTGACTCTTTCTGGATCTCCACCGAAGCTTCGAATGTTTTCCTTCACCCATTCCATGGCACGGACCTGTAAAGCAAGAATATCAATTTTGTCAACACACATTAACAGTAAGACGTGCTTATTTTCTTAAATGGTAATAATTTTCACTTTTTCACTGATAATGGCATCATTCCTGCCATTGCTGCCACTTACTTGGTCAAGGAATCCGTAGTTTCCCGGCATGTTCTCGTCTCCCGTGCTGAGGAAACCCAGCACACCGAGACGGTAGTTGATGGAGACCACCACGACGTCTTGGTGAGCGGCAAGAACCTCCCATCCAGGAGGTGACCCCATACCAATCGTTAGTGCTCCCCCGTGGATCCAGAGCAAGACCTAAGAAGAATATTCGTCATATGAAAATCTGAGGGCTCAATTTTTTATTAACTCAAATATATACAAACGTCGATAAGATTCCTCTGGAAATGCAATTTACCTTTGTTGGAGAAACAAAATTATGCATGCACTCTTTTTTCAGCAATTACAGCAGTAACATAAAGGTTTTACACGCTTAAACATCATTCCGTGTTGTTATGCTTTCAAATAAAGAAGCTGCTAAATGAATAAGGCAACTTTAAGAGATAGATTTAACATAATGTTATCTAAGCTTGAATATCATTCAATTTATAAAGAAGAGTTCGTAGTCACAAATCTATATACTAGTATCCCCATACATCATCCAGAGTGAAAATCGACCTTCATTTTTTCAAGGAGGTAATGGGATTACTAATAATGTCAAAGTACCGGTAAAGCGGCATCCTCTGCTACTGTCGGAGTGAAGACGTTGACTGTCAGGCAGTCCTCGCTCATGGTCATGTTCTCTCCAAATTCAATTGGAAAGTCATGATCCAAGTTGTTGAAGGAAGTAAGATTTTGCGGACAGTAGGAACCGTATTCCACGGCCTCCCTGACCCCCTCCCACGGGAGGGCAGGCTGGGGCGGGCGGTACCGGAGTTCTCCAACAGGTGGCGCTGCGTACGGGATGCCCAGGAAAGTGTAGATCGGTTTGTCGGGAAGGTCGGTTGTGTGGGTGGTTGTTCCACGGACTTGTCCAGTCACCGTGGACACAACAAGACCGTCATTCAGAGCGGCTGTAGCACCTAGTGGGGAAGGATTAAAACAAGAGTTTAAAGACCCCCAAATCTCAGTGAAATAGATTTTCGAAAGAGTTTTGTCATCAAAGTTTCAATTAAAGGTTACAGTTGACCAAATCCATGTCCATTGAATGTCTTCCCCAACAAATTACACATATGAGGGTCCGATCCTTCCGTAAAATTGTAAACCGTGAGTTCTGCTGCTGCACCCAGGGAAGACATCAGAATTTCCAAGATCCAACTTGAATTTCGTCATCCAAAGATCTACGTAGTACATTCCTAATATCATTATAGTCTATCCATATTTTCTCGGGTTATACGCTGACCAACGTGTGCGTAAATACAGACGGACAAGCAAACAAACACGGACAATACCTCCATTTTTGCAGAGGTAACAACTAGTTTCCCAGTCCCGCGCCAAAGGTTTAAGCTACTGCCGCCGATCTTGATAACTATATTCAAAAAAATATCTGGCAATAACAGTAGCATGAATGATATACAAGTTTTATCATTTATCATATACCAATTTTATGAAATATCGTACTTCCTATACTAAAATATACAAATACCAACAACTTAACATTTTATTTCAATTATTGTAGTGTTTTCTTGCTGAATGTATGTATGCATGATTTTTTATGAATTCAAGATGGCGGATCCAAGATGGCGGATTCCAGCTGCTGCTACAATGCATATGACAGTTGACGTTGTTTCTGTTGCCCTTGACAACAGCGTCACCCTTGGCACACATGAACATTTTATCAGAAAGCTTTTAACTGAATTTCTATTTCTATAAGGACTATCTGAATCATACCAGTTTCAGCAGCCCATAAAATGACCTAACTGACGTCACTTTCCGTTATGTAATATCAATATAATTGTCAAAATTTTTTTATGTCTCTCGTGCATCATGCTCTTTAAATTTGGTGGCCATTTGCTGCATGATTGAAGAGTTACAGATGAAGGGCCCCATAAGCACTTTCCCTTTTTTCTGGAATATTTTCAATTTTTCTCCAATCGGCAAATGTTTGAACTTTCAGTCTAAATTTTCAATGTTTTTACAGTACTGAAGTTGGTAGCAGAATGACATGGGTCCAGGTGTCCCGTTGTCGGCATTACAACATGCCATCGCCTCACGGCTTCGTGTGGTCTGGCAAATTTGTCCGCGGGAAATGTCATTGTGCATCCAGGATGTTTGTTTGCTTGTCTAACCCAGTTTTTGTGCCGTGGACGTCTCGGCAGGTCCCATCAATTACAAGTGTTTGAAGAATAAACCACTATCGTAGTCACGATTTTGAAAACAAACTTGCCCTGAAACGGCTTCAACCACCATTATTGTAGATGGCCGTTTTACTAATCTCCAAGCAGATATAAGCGGTATAAGGTACGGATCAGTCTCAGTCTTCTGCTATGGGATAACTGATCGACCCAATGTCTCGCAACATTTTGGCTCCACCAGATTTTTCTCCGTGCGATAGTGCCCGTGCGTGGAGTAAGGGTAAGGGTTACCGCCGGGGGTAAGGTTAGGGTTGGATCAGGGGTAGGGAAAGCCTCCACAGCTTGACCCCTAGGCCTCCTCCCAAAATCCGCTCAGATTTGGAACTACTTGAAAATGACCACGTACACCGAGCGTGACGCAATTTTCTATACTGGAAACACCCTCCAAGTATTGTCGGGGCAAATAGTTGACAGGGGAAAAAAAATTGGCTCGACCGATGACACCGAACCCTCCTTCAACCCTACCTCTACTTGGAGATTACGCCTCACGACCTTTGCTCACGCTAACCTTGCACACCCTACTACATGCAGTCTCCAAGCAGATGTAAGGAGCCGGCTCAATCTCAGTGTCTTACATGTGTCTTTAAAACACTTAGTGCTACGTCTTTCCTGTTCCGCCAAACCAAGTTGCCTAAAAAAGGCATAAAACACTGAGGCTGAGCTGGATCCTTACATCTGCTTGGAGATTTAGCACATTGTGTCCACATGCGGGTTTTTAAAGTACATTTGACCTCTCACAAGACATTGTACGTGTGCATAGCAGCAGCGTTAATCCTCAAACACCGAAACCTTTTTTTGCGACTAAAATGACTGAATGGGGTAAAAAATGACCCTACAATGTTTTGATCAGTAAAATTCGCTGATTGTTATCCGTACATTGCTTCATCAATGTAAAAATGAATGAATGATTGAATGAATGAACTTTATTGCTCAACAATCGCACATGGTACAATGTATGGCATCAAATCAACAATACTAAAGGCTAAACTATCCTACAATTCTAAGTACAAAACATCATCGAAACAAGTATATGGGTTAGAATATAGTCATGTATGGGTAATCCTGTCTCGCTTTTGGAATGATTTATGGAGGAAATGACCTATGTAGATGGATATAAGAGTCGGACATGACAAAAGTACATGGCAAAATATCGCTCTGTGTACCAGATATAGGGTGAAGTTTGTCTTAGCAGTAATTGTCTGTAACATCGCATCTCTCTCTTTACTATAAGTTGGACAATTCATCACAAAATGAAATTCATTTTCAATATTTTCATTACATGTAACGGGGGGTGCCCAAATATCGGACGTTTTTTTACGCGCTGGAACTCACGGCGCTCCATTGCTGGTTGCCAGAGAATGGTCATGTTTTAAAGAATGAATTTTGAACACATTCATCTAAAGACCATACTTGGACAAAAAATGTATTCATACTGTTCATGGGCCCTTCATGCTCCGCGTTACATGCGGAAGACGCTGTGAGACATTTTCACGAATGTACCTTCTGATTTAGTGCTACGCCAGATAGTGTGCCTAACTTCCTACGCTTTGGTAATTTTGCTCTCTTCGGAAGTTAGTGATGAAGTTAGGGAAATGTAAATTAGGCTTGAAGTCTGCTATATTCTAGCTTTCTTTTGACCGGAAAATTTTGACTGTGTGCACTCCTCACGTCATGTGAGAAGGGCTATATCTAGCGCATCCCAGTTCATGTTTCCACGGGAAATAGGCTACTACGCGGCCCGACGTACGTATTGAATACGGCCCGACTTACGAAATCATTACGAATAAACGACACCGCTGACATCAACAATACTCCGTCTACTTATTGGGAAATATCTTCGCCATCTCTGTATTCAGTTTCCTTTTCATAGACGGTACCAATCACATGTTAGAGCGTAACAAAGCTGTGCGTTGAATCGTCCCGCCAGCATCGCGGCTCCAAAAAATGGCGGGAAAACAACGTCGTCAGACGACAGCAATGTTTACGTTGTTTTTCTTTGGTCGGTTTTCTTCTCAACAAACACTTAAAGACCCAAATTTTTAGTGTTTTATGAAGTTATTTTTCTTATGTGTATAATAGCTGTGTGACTTATGTATCTGCTTAGCACAGGTCGTATATTTAGGTGCCGGGCCGTCTAGCTACGCAGTGACCCTCTACTCAGCGCTACCATCATTATTGTCAAAATACTACTTTTCGACAAAACAAGAAATGAATATGTACACATATGTTTTGAATGTAAATGACAATTATGTGCATGAACTTTGGTTATTTACCTTCCTTATCAGCTTAGTCATTGGACACAAACACGGCGTACTTATGCAAAATAAGATCAGTAAAAAATCCATGCGATGTTAGGGCGCGTCCGAAGTTCGGGCAACCCCCGTTAGGACATAATCTCTGAGTGGCTGGTGTGTTGTGATGTCGGTCCTTTTCAATTTCTAAGCAATGTGCACTGATTCTCAGTTTTGTTATGCTAGTTGCAAACAATTTATTATGAATTGATGTGAGATATTTTTCCATGCCAAAGTGCTTTTTTATTTTAGAATAGGTGTGGAGTTTACTGGAATTTCTAAGTTGTTCCCTCCAGCCAGAGAGAACATTTCAGACGTTGTTTAAATATGTTTCCAAAATAATTGGCATTAACTGCGGGGTTAAGCCAAACATTTTGGAACCCATGTCTACATAATATGTCCTGAACGTGAGTAGCCCAGTCATGTTCTTCTTCGACTGAAGTATCATATACTTTTTTAACAATCCTATCATTAGGTGAATTCTTCAATCTTAGCCAGTATTTGATCAACTGTGTTTGACTGTCAATGAACAATGGGAATACTTCTAATTCACCCCTTACGGCGGCATTTATAGAACTTTTCGGAACGCGGAGTAAAATTTTAGAGGAATGTTATGGCATTTTTAGGTATGAATAATTCCCGTTCATTATCATAATTTGTGCAAAAAGATCAGAAGGATCACTTCTTGAACTATTCCTATTTAGACCGGGAGGGGATTTTTGAAGCCTACGCCAAATTTCATGTTGCATAACTAATGAACGGCTTATGTCCTTCAAAAAAATTTCAAATTAGTAAAGTAAGTTCATCGTTTTTCGTGTTGCCATGGCAACGGGTTTTTGACAGGCATATTTTACAAAATCTTCTAATTTCAGTTCAAACAATGACGTTTCGAGGCATTGTGGGTACGCCAAATGTATTTTCCTACAGTGTTATCATCTTATGTAATCCAATGTAACTTTCATGATTTGACATTGATATTTTATGCTGATTTGATGACGTCATCGGTCAAAATCCAAGATGGCGGTAGAATCACATAAAATTACGTCATAATGACATCATATTACGTCATTATGACATAAATTTTATTAGGGTAATACTTAATCACATGTGCATCATCCTCTGAAACTTTGGTGGTCAAACAATAAGTAGTTTAGGAGTTACAGAGAGTTGGTCTCAAAAACAGCACATTATTTTTGCTGGGGTCAAAAATGACCCCAGCGGACTCAACACAGACTTTGCTATGTAATGTCAACAGTATTGTGCCGATCTCCCTAGAAAATGAGGAGAGATTAGAAAAGATGTCTACTCACAAAGTCACGGTAGGAATTTATTTTCAGATTAAACATGTTCAAATAGCACGTCAAAATCCACACCTGGGGTAAAAAATGACCCCGTTCGGGTGTTTGAGGGTTAAAGTGGTGGTACCGAATGTAACGGTACAAGTTTTGCATGGCTTGTATATATATATATGCCTCAGTAACTTACCCTTATCGTTCCACTCTATAAGCTTCTATTATTATACTATGAGAACGTTCTGTAAATGTCTAGTGCAGCATGCGCACTCAATCAACGTTAGAAACAGAAACAAACAAAAAACGTCGCCGGGGCAGCTAAATGATCCGTAAGCCCCGTTTGCAATTTGCCTTCGCATTGAGAAAGGTTTAAGCTTTTGTCGAAAGATTGCAAGGAAGGTAGAACCGACGGTCGACGAGGATTTGCTACGACAAATCTGTGACTGTCCCAAGAACGCTCTCAACTCGCTGTCGTCGACCTATCGCACGACTGCCCGAGATCTTAGAGGTGCCACTGAGGGTCGCAATACGTCACCGAACAATGCCTCCATTCATGAGGTAACCCTGTCCAAAATAACTCTTAAACATTCTTACTTGACCCATTCTTGCAGTGACCCGTAGCGAGGATAATCATGTTTTCAGCGAAGGAGGCGTATTTTTATGAATTGCAAGTAGCATCGCGCCGGCCTCCAAATATACTAGACGTAACGGTGGCGTATGATCCTGCTAATTCTTGTAGTGAACCGTAACGAAGATCACCGTTTTTAGCGAAGCTAGGGGGCTTATTTTCATACATTGCAAGAAAGTAAAAGCATCGCACCGGCCTCACAATATCATACACGTAACGGTGGTGTATGATCCTGCAAATTCTTGCAGTGACCCGTAGCCCGGATAGTCATGTTTTCAGCGAAGGGGGCTTGTTTTTATGCATGGTAAGTGGCATCGCACTGGCCTCCGAATTTAGTTAAACACGTATAACCGTGACTTTATAGAAAGGTGTAAAAATACAACACCACAGTGTATATTTTTTCTAGCCCAAAAACAGTCAATCACAGCCATTGACAACACAACACAGTTATCATATATGAATATTTGCCGCGTCTGGCTTGCTTATTTTTACACAGTGCTAGCGCTCCGGGATTCTATAAATGTCGGTATCTCCCTACCCTAGTTCACAAACTTACCGACATAGCAGAGAAGCAGTGTGGCGATCGCAGCGAGCACCCGTACCGCTGCCATGTTCGCTGCAGTACTACAAATGCCTTTCGGTGTGACTCAGCAGAGGTTCACCCACGGTGATTGACGTGACCTTGGGGTTGTTTCCTTGGCAACCAACGTCCTGCCGGTCGTAGAAAGTATTGACTTAAGGAAGTCAGCTTACAAGTTCAATCGATTACTTCATCTTTCTACTACAAATGCTGCCCATGCTGACATAAATGCACACGGAAGTTAATTGCGTGTGCGTGAATAGAACATCCGGCGGAGAGAGAAGTCTACATCCGCCATACCCACCTGATTCTGTCTGTATCTGTATCTATATAGCCGGTATAACACACCAGCTTCGCAGGCACGCGGCGTGGCAGCAGCTGGTTATATTACACCGAACGACCTGTCGCTCAGATGATGCCGCAGATGATGCCGCGCGAATTGTTACCTAAATAACTTTATCATTTTGTTATATCTAAAAGATAAATGAAACGTGTACACACAAATATAGTTTATTATTGTTATACAAAAGTCAAGTTTCAAATGCTACTTACGGCCATGTTTTTCTGCAACAAGCCGAAAACGCCGTAGAGATTCTCCTGTACACGACATAGACAAAGCTTTCTAAATAGTGGATTAGGGTAATTGCCTCCATAAAATTAGGTGCTAATCCAGCCCTACTGTCTCCCTCTGTCTATTTTTAGATGTCACTGCTGGACACTGTTAGGTCCTTTGTGGCAAGCCATCTATGCATGGTGCCAAGCATAATTCGCAAAGATGTGTGAATTGCTTTCTTCACAGCCTACTGACACATTTATGAGATTTATGATAATTGTAAAAAATGGTAGAAAATGGTAGAATGCTGTAACCATTATTCAGAAACTATTAGAAATATCATATTCCACATCATTAATACTTCCAAAGTTTTACACAACCGGGCAAATGATTATAAAGTTAAAATGACTTTCACAATATTTCCAAAGTATGAAATTTCCTAGACAAATAATATTACAGAGAATTAAAAACAGTTGAATATTATAAAATAACAACCCTTGCGGTGACTCGGAATGGACTCTGGATCAATCACAGAGTCACTTATCCGCGAACATCCACTGTACTGAGGCATAAGGTTACATTGTTGACAGCCCAATCATTTACCACTTAGAACGATTATGTAGCTTTTGCATTAATTATGCAGATTAGGAATGAGAACGTCCGGGCCAAATGATACAAAAATGGAATTTCTGCTGCAGTACCAACTGAATGTAATATAACAGGGGGCACAAATATTATGTCTATTCCATTATACTAGATCATTCCCCCTACGATTTTATCATGACGATGTGCTCATATATTTGCATGGTGATTATTGATTTCAATGATTTTGTACTGTATTATCATGTATTGTATTGTATTGTATACTATGTATAGTGAAATAATTTTACTACAGCTTATGTATATGAGTATGTTCGTCTGTATTTTGTGGGTTAGCCGTTACCAGCGAGAGCTGCCTATATAGGCTGACCCAGTGTGATGACTCGTCTTCATTGTCACTAAATACAAAATACAATACAAATACGACATTGACCGTCATCTTCCCAACACCTACCTAAAAGTCA
This sequence comes from Branchiostoma lanceolatum, assembly GCF_035083965.1. Classification (NCBI taxonomy): domain Eukaryota; kingdom Metazoa; phylum Chordata; class Leptocardii; order Amphioxiformes; family Branchiostomatidae; genus Branchiostoma; species Branchiostoma lanceolatum. Next base: position 14,238,591 of record NC_089729.1, read on the forward strand.
AATATCATCATAATCCATCCAGAGGTTCTTGAGTTATGCTACTACAAACACCCAGAAACACACACACACACACACACACACACACACACACACACACACGCACACGCACACGCACACGCACACACGCACACGCACACACACACACATACATGCACACACACACACACGCACAGATCCATTGGTTTGAAGTTGCAAAACCTTTAATAGAGACGTTTGGCCTAAACTAGTTGACATGTACAACAAGCGTACTAGTTGTTTAGGTACAATTTTCATTATGAGTTTATACAAACCTTTGACTTTAAAACATATGGACTCTTAAGTTTCTTCTATTACAAAGAAGCCAGGAGAAGTCGAATCCATGTAGTTTATGATTATTGTGGTAATTTGTAGATGTATCTGTAATCAATGATTGAATGAATGAGTGAATGAATGAATGAATGAAGACCTTTATCGTACGCATATATCCACTAGGTTAGAACAAAGGAATAGTACACAGATACAATTATTTTGTTGTGACCTTTACTTAACTTAGTGGGTATATGTGTACAATGAATAAAGGTCTTCATTAAGTCATTATCGACTATGCCATACTTCTATTTAGAGGTCAACAGTTACTAGAAACTTCAAGTCAACACTATATTCTACTAGAAACTAATTTCTGTAGAACGTGGTTGGATTGCAAACTGTTAAAGACGTGGCTCAGATTCTGGTCTGATACTTTTGACATATCAAAGCTCATCTTTTGTCATGGCAGCTAGTTGGGGAAGGACTTCGTTCCAGAACTTCATTTTCTCTGGTTTGAACTTGGCGTCAGTTGTCGGTAGCACGTCCAGCTTCATGTAGACGGGGTTGTCAGGTGTGTACTGAGGCCAAGTCGGCAGGGAGGGGCTGTCAGTGGGTCCGCCGGTGGAGTCGGAGGGATCCCTGTAACAGATAGTCAAATTTAGTGAAAATGATCAAGAATCTATAAAGACAGAACGATATGAAAATGTGTCACCCGATACCCCTACTTCTAGTCTAAAATACCGTTGTCTGCCATTAATGTCTAGCTTTGGGCTTGTTACCTAAGTTAGGTATAGTATTTGTGTGCACGTGTGTGTGTGTGTGTTTATGCGCGCGCGTGTGTGTGTGTGTGTATGTATTGTATGTGTGTGTGTGCTTGTGTTTTCACATGTCTGTGGTCAACATAACCTAAAAGCCACTTGATGGATTAGCCTCCGTTGCAGGCTTGGAACCAACAGCGGTTACGCGATCACAGCGGTAACAGGACCACAGGACAAAAAAGTCAGATGCTGCTTCTGTATTCCTATCCTTGTTTGTGGCCCCCCAGCCAAAGAACCGGGACCGGACAAACTGAAAGTTGCTTGTGGGAAAGCCTGCAACGGAGGCTTTATATGATGGATTGTATTGATATTACGTCTATATGTAGGTGTTAGGACGATGAAGGAAAAGGTCGAATTTGTGACCTTGTTTATATAGTGATCCATACTTACCCTGTTCGTGCAAAGTTTGCCCAGTAGGCCATCATGCTCAGGCTGACTTTTTCATCCTCTTCATTGTAATTTATGGCAGGGTCCGGAAATTTGATGAACGGGAGTCCCCACACCATGAAGAGGTCGTCGCAGTGGTCACACCCCACCCAGTCGGGTCTGTTCGGGTAGATGGAAGGTCGGTACTGGTTCTCGTACAGGTAGAGGCGACCTCCAGCGGCTGCCAAACAAATTACATGTAGATTAATGCACATTGCTTAACGTTGTTTTTTTTGCTATGAACGTTTTGACGATTAAAAGTGCCCGGTATATATATACTTGCAACATTGCTATTGTATCAATTTGCAAATAGGGAGAAACAGAAATAAATTTAAAAGAAATAAAGAAGGCATTTGCACGCATGATTGAAAAGAATAAAAGAAACCATAATGATTTACGTTATCTTGATAGCAGGTACATCGTGCAAACTTTTATGTTGGGGCTACACTAGACAGTAATTATAAGCGCTTTCACGGATTTAAATACGCATGCGCAGGTCAAAGGTCAAGGCCCCTTACTACTAAACACTTCTTGTCTCGATCATGCTTTGTAAATGCCCGGATGTATATTACCTTCATCGTTTGCGTTATATCATATCAGTGCCCAGACGTGTTTTCCGTCATGTTTCAGGGACCTTCAACTTTGACCTGTTCATGCGCAGTTGGAGCTGTGTAAGCGCTTATCAAAAAGAACCTTACCAACGCGCGCATCAACAAACGAAACGGTCGGTGCAGAAACTAGGTAATCCCCAAACATCTGGCTGTACTGGTACTGGATAGCCAGTGGGTCGTCGGGCGTAGTCGGATGGCGATACTCTTTGACGATGGCATCTGTCATTTTATCTGCGTTTGGATTCCCCTAAAAGAAACCAGAAGATTATATTAATCATAATGCTAGTCATGCAAAAATGAACTGATAGCCAAGAAGGCCACGAGTTGTTTTAAAACTTTAACACAATAAAAATCATACTTACTGCAAAACAAACCTTATGTTTATATAGGCCTTGGGCCACACGGTTTTGCAAGCACTACAACAGGGGCCGGGGGGTAGCCAAGAAATAGAAAAAAGTCAGATGCTTTTTTCTTTATTCCTATCCTTGTTTGTGGCGCAATTGTCATGGTCAATATAACTCACATTTTTTGGTCATTTTCAGTTCATGTAACTCATATCTCATAAACACAACACACAAGGTACTAAGCTATGGCAACTTACCGGGTACTTGTACTCTAAACCTTGCATCACCCCCAGAGCAAAGTCTTCGTGGGACATCCCAACACGAACGTCCCCTGTTGTCAGCTCCGATAGCATCAACCAGCCGAACTCGTGGTTGTTGAACCCAATGAGATAATCTGCCGTGTTGATTTCTCCTTTCTGTAGCAGTTCTAAGGGCTCAGCCGGTAGGAAGCTCCCATCCACAATGGGCATGAAGACTAGTTCACCGACCGTTTGGCGTAAGGATTCGTGTGTTTCCAACAGCTCTTCAACGGACTTCTCTTTCAGACAGGCCGCTAACGCAGCCATGTCCTCCAGGTTGCAGCCTGCTGCTTCGCCGACCATCAGAGCAAAGGTTGCCGGTGGCACCGGGAAGGTCTGGCAGAACCCGCTCTGTGAGATGGCTCGCTGGAACAGACCTTTACTGAGGGGTGAGAGGAGGTGACAGGACACACTTTCGCCACCTGACGACTCTCCGAAGATGGTGACTCTGTCAGGATCTCCACCGAAGTTTCGGATATTCTCCTTCACCCATTCCATGGCACGGACCTGAGGCGTAAGAGTATCATAATGTTAGAGCTTAGTAAGACTTACTATAACACATTGAGTTGTTGGGTAAGAATAGCAGAGAGAGGCTTTTCGATTGTCGTGGTTGACGCAGTAAAGATCTTACATTTCAAGTAACTCATGCACGTCCTCTGTATTCCTAATCCTAGTTTGTCCTCACCAACATACTGCATTCCTAATTTCATACGTTTCACAACATATGTATACATCCGCGAATACTTTCATCAGGTTGATGGATGACTGAATAGCAAGGTTCCTTTATTCACAACCAAGTATTTAGAAGAGCCGATGTTTCGATGACTGTCATCTTCATGAGGGCAATAATGACTAGTTCATAGTCCACTGAAGCTAGGTGTTACTGCTAAAAATGCAGTCCCATTTTATGTCTAGATCTTTTGACAAATCGAGGCATGATTCTTCATTAGAAGACATCAGTCATGAATGGACGTGGTTAAGGAGTAAGGCTCAAGGGCACTGGACAGCCTGACGCAGCCTTGCAGAGACTTACCTTCTAAAAGCTTTGCCATTTACACAGCCATGCTCAGTGTACATTTCTCGGAAATCAAGATGACTACAATTATCATATCGTTTCCTGCACATGCCTTTGAAGTAAAAGTGCCACTGACCTGGTCCAGGAGTCCGTAGTTTCCCGGCATGTTCTCGTCTCCCGTGCTGAGGAAACCCAGCACACCGAGACGGTAGTTGATGGAGACCACCACGACGTCTTGGTGAGTAGCAAGAGACTCGAAGCCAGGAGGAGCACCCATGCCGAGGAACAGACCACCTCCGTGGATCCACAGTAGAACCTAAGGAGATTATTTATAGACTTGATTAATCCGTATCTAAGTGCCATGTTGTTTAGCAAGTTAGAATTTCTATATACCACTGTGACTAGTGTTGAGTTTTTTTTGTAAATTTCTTTGACAAAATACAGCATATAGCACACGCCATCCTTGGGTTCCTGACTGATGATATTTGGTATGTAAGTAGGTGTTGAGAAGAACAAAATCAATGTCGATTTCTGGCCTCCTGGTATGTGACTTTGGTACTACAGCAGAACTCCGTTTTCTGGATCTTTTTTTAGATAATGGTTTATAGATAGAAGTCTTACCGGTAAGGCAGAGTCTGCTGATACAGTCGGAGTGAAGACGTTGAGTGTCAGACAGTCTTCGCTTGTTTTGCCATCCGTTTCATACTTGAGAGGGAAGTCAAGCCGGTTGAAAATTGTGCCATTTTGGGGACAGAAGTGGCCATATTCCACAGCCTCCCTGACCCCCTCCCACGGGAGGGCAGGCTGGGGCGGGCGGTACCGGAGTTCTCCAACAGGTGGCGCTGCGTACGGGATGCCCAGGAAAGCGTAGATCGGTTTGTCGGGAAGGTCGGTTGTGTGGGTGGTTGTTCCACGGACTTGTCCAGTCACCGTGGACACAACAAGACCGTCATCCTGACCGGCTGTAGCACCTAGTGGGGGAAGATTTAAAGCAGTTACAACAAGAGTTTCAAGACCTCAAAGTTGCAAAGGACCATCATACCGGATGGCTTTAACTCCTACTAAAGAGCGAGAGTTCTAGGGAATTTTGATCACTGTGTAACATCTGAAACGTTTCTATGTAACGTTTTGTCTCGCACCAGTGATGATCATAGCTATATATTCACGTCAGTCAATGTTCTGCGTGTTTCCTACGCCACGTGACCTTTGACGCCTGCCGTACTTTTTGGAATCACCATTTCGTTTGATATCTCCACACAGGTGTTATGTTCATAAATATAACATTTGGATGAATAGGAGAAATATGTGCACGGAACCTGATAGCGACCAATGCATTATCACGAAGTCTGACGACTTATCTTATCAAAAGATATCTGTACATTATAGCACGAGGTACATGAAAAATCAAAAAACTTCTGTAAACGATGGAATATGTTTGCATCAGCTAACTTGCTGACCTACCAAAAGAGGGACAGTTTGTCTAAATCACAGCCAACGTTATGAGTTTTTTATGAGCAATGAGGTACCTGTTAACCACCCTCACCCTCTCCACGACCCCCTCGACCCCCCACCCCC